>NW_024429198.1:30854861-31454861 GCF_017639785.1 Mesocricetus auratus | reverse complement strand
GCAGTCCAAGCTGACTTCAAACTCTTGAAAATACTTCTGCCTCACCTCCTGAGTGCTGAGATTATGGGCATGGGATGGTACACTAAGGTATAATGATTTGCCTTTAAAATTAGAAGGAAAGCACAAAGCAAATAAAAGGATTTCTGAGCAGAAAATAACTCCCAATATACTATATAGAACTTCCAAAGATAGTTTGCCTGCCTGTGCACACAGGTGTGTGTGTGTGTGTGTACATGGATGTATATGACATATGCATACCCCCAACCCTACCCTTGGCCCCTACAGGACCACAGTTACAGGTAATAGGATGTAATTTGCAACAGGAAGATCCCTAGACAAAAATAACTGTTCAGAGGATGTCTTGCTGTGAGTAATTTAGATGATAAAGGACTCCTCTGAGGACAACTGCCTTGGTGTAAATTGATTTAATCAGGCTGATACCCTCCTACCTCCCCGAGAGTGCTATCATCCTCAGCAAGGGGGAGGATGTGGTTTTCTCAGGCCTCTACTTCCTGTTTGCATCTTCTGTGTGTGTGTGTGTGTGTGTGTGTGTGTGTGTGTGTGTGTGTGTGTGTGTGTGTGACATATATACAGGTGCTTTTGGAAGCCAGAAGAGGGTATCAGATCCCCTGGGGCTGGAGTTATAGACACTTGTGAACTGCCTGATGTGGGTGCTGGGAATTAAACTTAGGTCCTTTGGAGCCATCTTTCCAGCCCTAAAATGTGTGTTTTATCACATGCACAGTATATATGTAGACACCTTTTGTAAACTTCAGTGTTCCCACTGTTCCGAGTGAGGTTCAGCAGCGTTAGGCATACTGACCCTGCTGTGCCCCCACCCACCCCGTGTGTGCATCCAAACAGCTGGTAAAATCCAGACCTCTCTTACAGAATGGAGACTCCACCCCCACTAAATAGCCGCCTTCACCACCTCTGGACCACCATGGGCCACACTGCCCTCCAGTCTCCCTGTGTCCTTTTCTAAAGGCCGGGGCCATTCCATTGTCAAAAGGCAAAATTCGAATGAACTTAGCTATAGGTCTAATTGCTATATATATTTGAGCCACCCAACACTGGCTGGTGAGCTTTGTAAGTGGGAACAGGAAATAGAACCACGGGAAACACCTGATTGGTTAGTCCAGGCTACTTCTTTTTTAAAGGGTTAAAGCAGAGACTTCCTTGTCAGGCTGGGGATTTGACACCTGCCTGTTTCCTGTTAAGAGTCTGTCCGGTGACATGGTACTTGGCATGAGTGGTTCTGTGTTGGTCTGGTTCCAACTGTTAGGGCCCAGGGCAGAGGCTCTATCTAGACAACGTCCTCCATGGCCTCATTTCACACCGTTACTACCTTTGACTGGCACTGGGCTGCTCTACCTTTACTGCTAAGAACAAAGCTGTTCTGGATGTCGGTGTGCAGAGATCCATCTGTATCACCGCATCCCAGCACATGGAAGAATGCAACTGTTGTTTGGTTATTACATAACTAAATTAAATTTTGGTTACATTTATTTGTGGTGTGTGTGTGTGTGTGTGGGACAGCATGTTCCATGATACCCACATGGTCAGAGGACAATGTATGGGAACTCGTGCTGTCGTGTCTGATGGCAGGCACCTTTCCCTCTGAGCCATCTTGATAAGCTCCAAATGACCACATTTAAACCCTTGAGGAACTCTATGCAGTCTTCTCCAGGGCCTGTATCTGAAAACTGACATTTCTGTCAGCAAAGCACAGGGTTCTGATGTCTCCACATCCTTGATTATATTTGATATTTGCAACTCTTAAAAAAATAGCCTTCAGGAGTGTAAAGTTATTTTTCATGGTGGGTTGGATTCTTTTTTATTTTATTTTGGTTTCGGGCTGTATTTTGGTATGGGGACAGAAGCCAGGGGACAAGAGTTCATATAGTGAGCCACATCCTCAGTCTTAGCTATGGTTCCAACATGCATTTCTCTACGGACCAGTCAGCTGCGCATCTTTTCACAAACTGATTTTCCAGCAGTCAAGTGCTCTTGCTCATCTTGAGGTGCTAAGGATAGAACCCAGGGCCTTTTCTAGGCAAGCGCCTTGTCTCTGAGCTACATCCCCAGCCCCTTTGTCCATTTTTTAAAAACTGGTTTATTTAAATGTTTTAGTTGCTGAGTTACAGGAGGACCTTCTATTATGGGTATTAACCCCTTGCCAGGTAGATAATTTGCCCCTGTTCCACACTTTCACATTTAACAGATTTCTCTGGCCCTGCAGCTGTACCCTTCTCCCTGAGGCTTTAGGAACTGCCTTCTCCACTTATACATGGTTGGTAACTGGCATCACACAAACACACACAGACACACACACACACACACAGACACACAGCACACACACACACACACACACACACACACACACACACAGCTGGATCCCTGCGGAATCACATCTGCTTGTGAACAGTATCAACTTCACTAAGTGGCTTCCTCTGCAACCAGGGCTGCTTTGACCCAAGCTGGGTTATCCTAGGCACAGATAAACTCATGTGTTTATTTCTCCATCTGGTTGGGGAAAGGCAGTACATCCACTTGAACACAAATGATCCTGTGAGTTTGCTTTTCTAGTATGTTGGAGAGGGTGGGTATCACCCAGACACGGTTGTTTTCACAGGAGACACAAGAGCTATTGCCATCTTGAATGCCCTGGGGTCAGGGTCCCCTGTGTTGCTGCAGGGTTTGCACTGGTACCAAGAAGCCCAGCCCAGGGCCAACCCCATCCTGAGGCCTCCAACTAGGGCTCTTCCTGACCTAGTTGTGATTCTCTTGGATGTTGTTGCTTTATTTAAAGAAAGTTCCTTCCCATAAAGAGACGTGGTGTCTCAAACCCTAGGCTACCCCAGTGGAAACAAGAAGCCAAGTTAAATATTATGTAGCAGAGAAGAGAACAGGACGTGCGTGGAGCGTTTTCTTGTTAAACCAAGTGAACGATCACCAAGGCAAAGCTTCTTTCACGGCAAAGTGACAGAACTTGAGCTGGCACTGCTCACCGAGAGCTACAGGCATCTTACCGATTACCAGGAGGGCCACACCCCATGAAATATTTAAGCAAAAAGCAAACAGTCTGCCCAGCAGGCAGCAGGTTTTCAGGCACCAGAGTTTAGTCGTAACCCAGAATCAGCTCTCCAGCCTCAGAAGCCTAGGGAGAGGCAGTCTAACAGTATTTCTGTTCAGGCAACCCAGGTATGGCTTGGGATACAATTTTACCAAGACTCTTTGTAAGCAGAGCCTAGGACGGCAGTGAGAGACATGGCCCAATATGTGAACACATCATGAAGCTGGCACTCCTCCATGCAGGACTAACTCAGCAGTGTTCTCATAGAAACTACCTCGGAGGCCACAGAAAATGTGCTAAGCAACAAACCACAGAGTTTGCTGAGTCCACAGAGACACGGGTGTTGAACACAGAGACACAGGGACACACAAGTAACATAGAGACAGGCACACCACAGCGACGCCCACTCACACGGAGACACTAGAGACGACCAAAAGACAGCACAGAAACAAGACAGCACTGATGCACACAGAGACACACACACAGACAACACAGAGACACACAAAACACACATGCTGACTGCACACAGACAACATGGAAACACACAGGTAACACAGAGACAGGCAACAGAGACACAAGGAGACAATATGTAGACACATATACCATAGGACACCTTAAGACTCAGAGTCATACAAACACAACACGGAGGTACAGAGAGAGGCAGAGACAACACAAAGTTACACAGCATGGAGACATTGCAGGTAACAAGGCGACACATGGGGACACACAGACTCACAGCCACACGTGTGTGGATATGTGCACACATCAGGATACTTCTGCCTGGACTCCCTGGGCACCTGACTGGAAGGGCCATTGCTATGGAAAGTGGGATGTTCTGTTGGATCTGGGTCTCCAGGGGGCAAGATCAGCTGCTGGTAGCTTCACTAGATCGCTGTGGCCAAGCCCTGAGCTGCCACCCCTCGAAGGGTAATTACCAAGGTTTGGCAGACATGTGGTCCTACCAGCCATAACAGTGCCGGGAAGCACGATGCCAACCTCCAATCAGGGACTCAACACTGGTCTTTGTCCTGGGCAGGGGAGAAACCACAGGAGTCTGCAGGGGAGGGAGCAAGGGAAGGCAGAGGGTGCTCCAGGCCACTTATGACCTTCTAGGCCGTTGTGACCCCCAGGAGCCCCCCTTGGGAAGTCCTGTACTTATGGTTCTTCTTGTCATCTGGGGACTTTGTCCTTTCCTTGTCCCTTCTGTCTTGGGGGCACTCTGGGTAACTGTCCATCTTGTGTTCGTAAATGGTTCTGAGAACACTTTGAGACTATTCCACCAGAACAGAATCCCTTCAACTAGAAAGCAGAGAGGGATCTCTCTCTGGACCCTTACCACGGGGGCCAGGATCCTTCCTATGGATCCTTTGTGCTGAGTCATTTCCCCTAGGCCCCTGGGCCCAGAGAAGATGCAGGGACAACCAGAGAACAGACAGGCAGTCACACCTAGCAAGTGACAGACTCATTCTGCCCCTCTATGGGTTCCGTCTTCATCAAAAGCAAACAGAACACAGTTCAAAGGCTCAGTGTTGAGACCCATGTCCTATGGGACATGGACGGAGCAAGCTCTGCAGGTAAGAGACACAACATTCACTCATATCCTGCTACACAGCGAAGGGAGGCCGTGCCGCCACGTGCTGTCTACTTGTAGCAACACCACACCCAATGAGATGGGACGGGAGCACTCGTGTGAAGGGTGCTGGTCTGAAGGCAAACAGAGGACCAACTGGGCTAGCATGTATGTATTGTGGTGAATATAGGAAGTGGACAGCTCTGGGAGCTGCTCTTGAAGGAGGTTGTCAGTCAGGAGACCTGATGTCTCTGGAGATTGAGAAAGTTCATTCTCATCACCTGCCACACATCTGTAACCAAAGGTTGGCTCAGGACAACACCCCACCCAGGGCTTGGCTCCTGGCACCGTGCCCAAGCCGAACCAATAAAATCTTTGTTTGTTTTTCAAACTTAGTTTACACTGTGCTAATGAAACACCAAATAATAGGTCTTCTGTTCCCATGTAGAAGCAAGACACGAAACCACTAGATTGACCGTTGTCTGGAACTGTCACACGAAATCCCCACACAACTGGAGCCAGCCATCCATGGACAGATTCAGTCAGTCAGACAGGCAACGGCACAGCTGGGGCCTCAGAACAACACCAAGTCCCAAATCCCTAGAGCGGGTGACAGGGACTGGCCCAGCCCTACCTCCAGCCTCCAGTGGGATATGACCCCTTGAACATCTGACTCTCAGGACCTTCTAGACTGAAGGTCTACAAGAGAGGAGAGGAGGGTGTAGATTTCAGGGTTGAGAGGTCTCCTGGTAGAACCCACATAATCCCGCCTCACCTGCTACATCTAGGACTTTGGGTCATGCTCTTTCTCGATATTACTTCAACAGCCTGAAATGGGGCAGCGGGGCATGGAGAAGTCTCAGCCCACACCTGTCTGCTGCATCCTGTCCCCAGGGGCCTCTAATGCGGTTTATCGTCCAGCATGAAGGACTTTGAGGATGAAGGTCAGAAGACATGACAGTGTTGGTCTGGCCCGTGCTCTTGGCTCAAGGTGTCACAGGAGTTCAATATTCTTGGGCATCAATCTCCTACCCCAAAAATGAGACTATATCCTGGAGGCCTGCGGTCCTCGGAAGCATGAGAGAGACAGAAAGCCCAGGTCAAGGGCAGACATAGACCCCAGCCCCCATCACACCATCCATCAGCAGAGGGGATACTTTCCAAGAAAATGGTGGGGCTCCTTGCCTCAGCAGCTCAAGAGGGCCTCAGTAGATGCCGATGTCTGCTTTGTTTCACCCACACCCTCTGGTGAGCCCCCATGGTCAAGCAGGCTCCCTATAAGCAGGGCCTGCAGACACCACAACTGCTCTGTCACTGTATTTGGTGAACTAACAATCATCTATTTACTTCTTGGGTTCCATGAAGAAATCTGTCCCTTGGCAAGTAGGCAGACAGCCACATGCAACCTTGCTGCCATGCCTAAGATTAAGGAAAGCCAACCACTACCCAGCAGGACAAGCTGGCACCCTGGCAACCCTGTCTGCTTAAGCAGGAGACAAAACCTGAGCCAGAGCTCAGAACAGAGACAGGTGGAGACATAGCTCAGCATGCCCAATCTAGGGAAAGGGTATCTGTAGGGTGCATGTGTACACACACACACACACACACACACACACACACACACACACACACGAATGCATGCACATATGTGTGCTTGCACCAAAGCTATGCAATGCACAAGTTCATACAGGGAAGCAGTTGCTCAGATTTTGTTACAAAAATTACCTCACCAGAAAAGTGACAGTTCTAAGTTCCTCTTAATCAGTGTCACAGCATACCCTCACCCAGGTCTCTAAACAGCGGCATATGTGCAATAGGAACACACCTGTCATGGGCACCTATGATGGTGCCTCCCCAGCTGACCAGGGCAGGGCATCTGAGTATTGGACAAGTTGTTTAGACCAGTACCAATCCAGCTTTGGAGATCCTGCTCAGGAAGGCAGACAAGAACTCAGAAGGTAGAGGTCTCTCAGAGAATGCCTGGCAAATGCCATCTATCCTCCAGGTGGGTGGGGCAAAGACCAACCTATCTATTTGCCAGCTCTGGTTTCATCTTTGCTCTGTGACCCAAAGAAGGGCTCTAGAACAATCTGGAGAGTGTACTGTGAGAGTCCTTTCCTGTTGCATGTTCCCCAGAAAGCCTGGCTTAGCAGATGCGTGACCAACAATAAATTGCCCTGTTCCAGGATTCCCACATGCAGTCAGAGGTCACAAGTCACCATAAAGGACAGCAAGCCAAGTGGGCTCCCACAGCTGTGAAGTTACACTCACAGCTCTCACCAAAGTCTGGCTGCCTCTGTCCTGCCTGCACCTCCGAATCCCTCACCAGGGCCGAGAAGACAGCTCCTTTACTCAGAGGTCCTAATTGGGAGGGGTCCAGGGTTAGTGATCAGAAGGTAACCGCAGAAGCTATCCTCCAGCAACCTCCGATAGCCCACTGGCTCTTACAACCACTCTACAGAATGTTACCGCCTACAAGGTTCACAGGACATCAGGCAGGGCCGGGGATTAGCAGGAATAAACTGAGGGACAAAGGGCACCAGCTGATTCCAGAGCCAGCGCTGTAACACTTGGTGACCTGCAGCCATTCCTAAAGCCAGCAGGCAGTAGTGGCCACCTCCTGACACCTGGGCAACAGGCAGGCAGTCTGTCACTCGCTGCTCCTACACAGAAGCAGCAGTGACCCTCTCTAGGAGGAAGGCTTAGCTGCACCTACCATAGCGGCTGGGCTCGCGGCAGTAGCGCAGAATGGGCAGCGCATCTACTTCTTGTGTTTTCAGCGCGGCCACTAGGTTAGGATCCGGGTCGGGGTCGGGGTCGGGGTCGGGATCCAAGCACAGGTGCTGGCTGCCGCCGCCCTCTGCCCTGGGTCCCGCGTCCCCCATGCCGCTCTGTGCTGGGGTTACCACGAAGCGCTGGGACATGTTGGCGTCCGAACGCAGGACGCCGCGATGACTGCTGGATGCGAAGCCTGCCGGTGCTGACCGTGGGTCTCGGGGAGCGGGGCGGGGCAGGGGCGGGGCACGAGGTGGGGGCGGGGCAGGAGGGAGCCGAGGCAAGGGCTGGGAGGGGCAGGTCGGGCGAAGTCGAGGCGGGGGTGGCTGGTTAGAAGTGAGTGGGTCTAGGAGGGTGTAAGACAGGGCTGGGGTGGGCATGGGGTGAGAAAGTTGGGGTAGGGACCGGGCCAGGACGGGACTGAGGCAGGAGATGAGAACAGAAAAGAGCAAGGATGAGAAAGGGGGACTGGAGGAGAGAATGAGCTAGAAGGGGGCAGGGAAGGGGCATGAGAGGACAGGGGAGGGCAGTGGAGTGGGATTTGGGTGAGGGCTGGGCCAGGGGAGAATTGGGACCTATGAGAAGAACTTGTCCTGAACCTAGGTAGGCGATGCTTGGGCAGGAAGGCATTGGGCATTTGGCCTAAGAAGGGCATTTGATGATGGCAGTACAAATCTTATGGGTCACCACCTGCCCAAGAGACTGAAATTTTGGGTTCCAGGCTGGTCACTTCAGTGTTGCTTCAGGGTTGTGCAAAAGTGACTAGGAGACTACTATCCAACAATCCCAACCCACCAACCCCCACCCCTGACTGCCAATAACCTACCAGGTCACAGAGATCTAGCCCAGGGCCAGGCTAGGATGGGACAGGCCATGGATAGCCTCTAAGGGCCAGAGTAAGGGGTTCTGGGAATAGGGGTATGTGACAGCCTTGTGGATCACTAGGCCTAGAGTAGTGGGTCTCTATTTCCAAAATTATGTGCATTATGATTCACAACAGTGGCAAAATTACAGTTACAAAGCATCAATGAAAATGATTACGGCTTGGGCTCACCACAACATGAGGGGCTGTATTAAAGGGTTGCAGCATTAGGAAAGTTGAGAACCACTGGCTGAGAAGACAGTCTGCCCCCCTCCCTCCCTTCCGTTTGCCCCTGCAGCCTGGCCTTTGATACTGGTGGCCTCCTAGATTTGTGCCTGGGTTGCCAGATTCCTGGGAGAGCAGAGGGTGCGGACAGAGCTGAGAAGCCGCTCAGCAGGCCTGGAACAAGTAGACACCGGAAGTGGACGCCAATCACTCTGAATCACTCTGCGCTCATGGTTCTTTACCCACATAGCTCTTCGCCATATATAACATGTTTGTCATATTTGTTCACTCAAAAATATATCAATGCCTATCTACTGATGTCACAGGCTCTTAAAGTGGCAGGAGGCAGAAACCCCTGTCTCCCTGAAGCACATCTTTCAGGGTGGTGTAGAGAGGAGGTATTTGAGTAAGAGGCAAAGAGTGGAGGAAAGAGACTTAAGGGAACGGGACTTCTATTCCTACGGCCATCATGTTCCACGATGGCGACTCTTGGTCCAGCCATCACATCTAACCCTCAGCAGTAGAGGGGTTGACGGGAGAAGGGCAGATATCTGCCCTTGCCTATAGCAGAACCTGGATGTTGCATATAGTGCCACTGATTATGTGTGAAATCTCTCCAGGGTGTTCAGTTCAGGAGGAAGACAGAGTTTCTCTTTTGAAGACTCGGGTCTCTTTCTTAGGAAGTCAGTTTCACCATCCACCTCCACCTGTCTGGCAGCCAGAGGGGAAAACCAATCAGAATGGGCGTTTTTGCACCTGCATATACATCCTTTCAGGATCCCGTCCCTGCAGGAGGAGGTGCTCTGCAGAGCCTTACCTCTCCTCCAATCAATCCTTTTCAATATTTCTAGGGCCATTCTTGGCCCTTTCTCCCAAGATGAACTTATGGGCCTTGTTTTAAAGTTTCCCTGCATTGGCTACCTTGCTTACTGCTCAATATCTGGCAAAGCACTTGAAGGAAAGGCTTATTTTGGTTCATGGTTTAAGGACACAGTCCATCATGGTGGGGAAGTCATGATGATGGGAGCATGAGGCATGTTGGGTATTCCAGAAAATTAATGCTGGTACTTGACTGACTTCCGCTATCTTATGTAATGAGGACTCCCCAGCCTATGGGAGAGTGGTGCCACCCATACTCAAGATGAATCTTGCTATCAGGTGTGATGGCATATGCTTTTAACCCAACACTTGTGAAACCCAGGCAGATAGAGTTCAAGGCCAGCCTGGTTTACACAGTGAGTTCCAGGCCAACCAAGGACTCACAGTGAAATCCTGTCTCAAAACAAAACAAAAAGTAGACTCTTTCTTCTACACCTAAACCTCTCTGGAAACACCTTGACAGACACATCCAGAGGTAAGATTCCATGGTGATTCAAAATCCAAACCCATTTATGCTGAAACGCATTCATAAACTTGCTGAAAACAGATTTCCTTACATTGTCAACTCTCTCACCCAGGTCCTGAATTTTCCATCAAACTTAGTCACATCTATGCTACTATAATAAGGAATTGTAGCTCTGACAAAAGGGAAAAATCAAAAGAGAACATTGGTAGCTTTGTATATTTCTTTTGTAACCTGTCACTTCATATAATCCTAAATTGTATTATTCAAATGCTTTTCTACTTTAACCATTGCATTTTGCAAGGATTTTTTAAAGTCATAAATATGATAACTTTCTCCTTCCATCCCCTTTAAACCTCTATTGTTTTCTTTTATCCCTTTGCATTTATTTGGGAGTGTTTAGAAATGTCAGGGCTACCCTTACCACCGTCACTCATGGAGCCTCTCTACCGTGGACTTAGGTGAAACTAATGCTGTGACATGCCTAAGACAGACGCTGACTGGGTCAGAGTGCCTGGTGCCCTAGACACACCCTTCTGTCTCAGAGAAGGCCCTTGGCGGGCACGGTAGGGAAGGGGGTCCTCTTTTCTTTTGGAATCCAGGAGGGTGAGGGCTCCCCAGGAAGCCCCTCGAAGAGCTCACGCTTTCTCCTTAAATTTAAAAATGCTCAGATCTGTCCTTTCTGGACACAGCTTCTATTCACCTTGTCACTTTTGCTTGCAAGTGCCCCAGGGATCTGCAAGGCTCTGCAGCCACCCGGAAATGTTAGCTAAACTGTTTACAACCAGGGCTAAGGGGTTTCCCATGAGGAAGGCCTTGCCGCCAGAAGCCAGAGTATGGGAAATGCCTTCATGGGCCTTGAACTCATCTAGGCTGGGCCAGAGAGGACTAACCCATGGGAAGCCCAGTCGACCCTGCTCACCATCAAAAATCTAGTGACTTTTTACAATGGCAAACAGGGAGATGGAACTTGCTTTACATAAGACCCCAATTTTGAGCAGTAAATGTGGTGATGATGGAATCTGGAAAAGGTAGGTGACCATGAGTAAGGAGGAGGCTCAGGCAGCAGGAGACAGGTAGAGGACACTATGTCATGTGGGAGGCAAGGCCCAGGATGGAGCACATTTATGCTGAGGAAACAGGATAGTGTCTTCTCTGATTCATCAGTGGACTTCTATAGCTGTTGCTTTGTGTGTGTGTATATGTGTGTGTGCGTGTGCGCGCGCGTGTGTGTGTGTGTGTGTGTGTGTGTGTGTGTGTGCTCCTTTATTCCACCTGAATTGTAAGTGTGGTCTCACTCTATAGCCCAGGGTCTACAATGTAATTTATAGCTCAGGATAGCCTTGGACGCTTGGCAGTCCTCAAGCACCAGGAGAACAAGCGTGTACCACCACGTCCAGTTTGCTGGGTTGCCCCTGCTGTGTCTCAGTAAATAACGGAAACAAGGATGACAATACATTGTCCTCCCAACAGACATGGCCTCAGTGCCACGCGTTCCTGGTCTATAATTGTAATCCCAATTTTGATGGCTAGCAAACTATTTATAACCTCTGCAGTTTTTTGACTGTTGCTTGAGGTCTGACTTATCTCTGTGGGTGCCATACTTTCCTCAGAGTTCCAGAGGTCATACCCTTGAGCCGATGCTGTCCCGGTGCCGTCATACACACTCTGTCCCTACTAATTGTCTTTTCTGCAGGGGTACAGTCTACTGCTTAGAGCATTTTGAGCCTTGGTCTAGAAGACACTTCTCTGGCCGTGGGATGGTGCCCCTTTATTCAGGTTAGGACCCTTGAGGCTGCTCCAACCAGAACATCCTTGGATGGACCTTGCATGTCACCATGACGGGCAAAGTAAGCAGAGGTCATGACAGTGACTCAGACGACAGTGAGTAGCAGAGCTGGAACACTTCTGTCATCCCCCAACCAGCCACAGGCGCTGGCCATGGATGCCAGCCTGCCACTATCTGCATATCCTAAGGATGCCCTAGAACATGCTACTGAGCAGCCCCTCTATGATCCATACCACCCTTGAGATCTGAACCAAGGCCCCCAGCAGGGACACTAAGGCGTGTCTAACCGGAGCCCAGGCCGCCATGAGAGCTGCCAGAGACTTGTGGCACTTTCGAAAAGGCATCAGAGGTCTCTCGGTCTATGAGGGAAGTGTGCCCTCGGTGGTGGTAGGAGCGGGGATAATAGCATCCAAAGGGAGGAGAGGCCCACAAGTCCTGAAGTCATGAAGAATCTTGAACTCGTCTATTCCACACAACACCGCAGATGGGCAGCTACAGAATGAACTTATTTCAACAACTGTGTCAGAGACACCTTGGCAGAGCAGGGCTCTAGCCCTGGACTAGGAAGCTACTCCTAAGGCCACCAGAATCAGAATCAGGCTCGTCTGACCTCACTCAGCCAGCACAGCCAGTCTGATCCGTGGAGGTGGGGAGTGTCCCAGGGTGTGTCTCCACCTGCCGGGAGTGGATTTCCAGGGAAGCCTGTACGAGCAGGGAGAGGGCAGGAGGGTCAGACTCAGAGAGGCGGGGAAAGACAGCCACAGAGAGATGCCAGCGAAACAAAGAGACAGAGTCAGAGAAGTGTGGGCGGAGAGACAGGGCTGTAACCAGCCACCTCTCAACTGGGGAGAGACAGGGCTGTAACCAGCCACCTCTCAACTGGGGAGAGACAGGGCTGTAACCAGCCACCTCTCAACTGGGGAGAGACAGGGCTGTAACCAGCCACCTCTCAACTGGGGAGAGACAAGTGCCCTACCTGCCGCACAGCACAGGTCCTCTTGGGCTTCGGGGTCTCAGGGACTTCACCGGATGGGCTTTCCAGCGTGGAATGAGGAGAGTGAGAGCAGGGGCCACTGCCCAGGCCATAGATGTGGCCTGTGGGTTGCAATGCTGGTTCCCCCAGGCCCCATGTGGTTCTTGGAAGCCAGTCTCACTGGTGGCCATTTGGGAGGGGTCTGTGTGTTTGACTACAGCTCCAGTGGGTGACAAAGGTAAGAAGCTCTGTTCAGATGAGGCCAGTGGACTTTGGAAGTTTAGATGGTCCTTATTCATCTTTAGGTCCTCATTCACTGCCCTGAATGGAGATTTGTGTCACATCTGCACACAAAAGAAGTCTGAGGACTCCGAACAAGGAGACCCTAGATGCCAGTCACAGATGGTTTGAAGCTTGCCCAGGTCATCCCAGGACAGAAGGGCCGTGTGTGCTCAGGGACCCTCACCACCTTCCACCTGAGCAGGGAGCAGCCCGGGAGATGCTGTCAACTGTTCCCAGTTGCATTTCTTTCCAGCCGGGACCCCAGGGTTCACCAAGGGAGGTGCTCGTTCCTCTCCAGTCAGAAGAGGGCGGAAGCAGATAGAAGAGTACCATCAGCTGGTCTACCACATGCCAGGGCCTCGAGCCAGGTATGGATAGAGTAGCCTGCTCTTCTCCATGAGGTATAATTGGCCAGAGCTGGGAGCCAGAGAGCACAGGTCTGTTGTGAGCCAGGGTCCCAGGAGAGCTGGAGCTCTTGTCTTTGCAGGATGGTGAGGGCAGGAGCTGTTGTTTCTGGGTTCCTCATGCTAGAGCTTCACACGGACACAGAGCAGACAGTAAGGTCCTGCCAACTCTTTTGCTCATTGTCCCCACCCCCACCCCGCACCCCAGGTATTAAGGTGGACCACATCCCAGCCAGCGAGGATTTGTGTGTAAATATTCACAGATCCTTTTCAGTTTTGGAACCTGCCACCCATTATAACAATTCCTGGATGTTCTCACCCAGCAGGAGGTCAGCCTTTCCCCTAAGGCTCTGTTCCCACAGTAACCAGATCCAGCCAGTTATGGGTTTTAGGAAGACACCCTGCTGCCAACCCTAGATTCCCAGAAAAACAAGAAGCCTTTCCTGAGCAGAGGAGAAAGGAAAGAGAGCTATTGTGGACCAACCTGAGGCTTTCTGAGCAGAGAGGGAAATTCCACTTCAAATGGTACTAGGCACTCTTGCCTGTGCTGGGGGCGGGGTGTCTCCTCTTCTGGACACAGTCTTGTCTCTCTGAGATGGGCAGCTCCCAAGGCTTGTGGGAGGTGCCTGCACTAAGACATCCCCAAGGCCCCCCTGTCTCAGACAGAAGCACTTTATGCTTGAGCCAAATAGGAGTGACCACGGCCCCAGAACACAGATCCAGGTTGCCCCCAAACACCATGCACCAGGGAGGAAATGGCTTTATGAAGTTTAGTTAGTTACAAATGAGGTCATAAATCAGATCAACTGCTAATATTAAAGTGGGGAAATCTGCACCAGAAGTCTCAGTTGCTGTCTGATGACATTCTTAGCGTTGGGCTTGGTGAAAGCTAGTGGTCTGCTAAATTAACACATTGCAAGACTTTATCTAATAGTCATAAGGATATTATGTCTGACACAGAGTTGGTCCATGAGTAGCTTATTACTAAAGGGATTAAAGATAGCCTAGAATAATTTGACTCCAGACCTACAATGTTCCAAATCTCCAAAGTCACAGAAATTTTTGTCAGCCAATCAGCTTTTTGAATACTTATCAAAGGTGTGGCTCTTTTACTATGAACTTGAGTTCACAGGAGTGACAGGGGAAAAGGGAGAGACAGACATGTGGGACCTGGCCTGTTCTGTCCACTAAATTCTGTAACTCTAAACTGCTCTTAAAAACGAGGTCTACGGGCGGTGGTGGCCCATACCTTTAATCCCAGCACTCAGCAGGCAGAGGCAGGCAGATCTCTGCGAGTTTGAGGCCAGCCTGGTCTACAGAGCAAGTTCCAGGACAGCCTCCAAAACAATACAGAGAAACCCTGTCTTGAAAAAAAGAACAACAACAACAACAAAACCAAAACAACAACAACAAAAATGAGGTCTAAATGGTACTCATTAACTCTTAAGACACTGGAAGGAGTCAGGTAGTATCTTGGTTATATCTGACCCTTGGCTGTCGGGGATGTAATGAGTATGACTGAGGAGATGCAGGCACAGGCCGACATACATCTTGGCCCATCACAGGGAAGGCCCAGTCCCCAGGCCTGCCGTGGGTCACAAACACGGTCCTCTAAGTCACTACTCAAGGCCCCTGCTTTATCTATTACCTGTGTCCTCTCTGAGTCTTGCCCAGTGTAGACAGTCAGGGCAGCATGCACGAGGGACTGCCTCTTGCTAGGGACATAGTTCTGCACAGCCAGGGTGTCCCAGCTTGGATGTAGGAAGGGACAACAGTGCCTGCCTTGATCCTCAAGGTGGTGGTATGCTTGCTTTGAATAGGACACACTCAGTGGCATTGGAGGTAGATCTAAGGGAAGTGTAAAGTCATTGCTGTTCCTGGCTGGGAGGGCCTGGACTTTCTCTGATCCCACTGCATTCACTCCCCAGACTCCCCAGATACAGGCTCTGCCATGTGTTGTGAGCCAAATTACCGCTCCCCCCGCCCCCTGGCATGAGCATATGGCTGGGTGTGGGACTCACACATGGCTGCAGGGAATCTGGTCCCTCCTGGTAGTCCTGGCAGGGTCCATCCCTTTAGGTAACACACTGGATCTGGGAAGACAACAGATGTCCTTTGTGACTCCGGCTGCCAACACACACCTACACTTCCCTGGCTGTCTCCTCTCTCTCCGGCCACGCACTCCCAAGTTTCCCAACCCGTCCTGTGCCTTGTTGGCTCCCTATGGTAACGACAAAGGCCTGCCCTGGTGTGGTCACCACTCACCTGTTGCCAGTGGCTTTGTGATATCTGTAGGAATTAGTGGACCCAGAGTCAAGTGTACCGTAGTACTGGTGATGTCCTCAGGAAATAGGACCCAGCCTTAGACCCAACCCAAGCTGCCGGCTGAACATCTGCGGACCCCTAGCTGTCTGCTCTTTCCTCGCCCTGTGTAGACACACCCTTGAAGCGGGCCAAGCAGAAAGCCTGTAGCCCACAGCCACCTTATCTGTGAGGGTCTAGTTGGCTAGCCCGCATAGCTAGCAGGACACCAAAGGACGCTTCTCTGAGAGGGCAGAAGTGTGAGGCTGGAGTTTGGTGGGCTACACGGACAGTGCCAGTTCCAGAAAGTGCCAGAGGGACTCAGCTGCTGGGGGAGGATCAGAGAACGACTTACCAGTAAGACAGTATGTGGACGCAGGCCCGGAGAGTTGGTGCATTCCCTTCCCTACTGCTTCTGGGAGAGGCTTTCCAGCTACGGGGACCACAGTGGGTGGGCAAAGGGGCTCCTGAACTTTCCACAGGGTCGAAGCAGAGACAGGATCTGTCCGAACAGAGACCTAAGTGGGTATTCCTGGGGTCCACAGGAGCCAGGGAGGTAGTTTTTCTTTTAGTATTCTTTCCTGTGTGTGTGTGTGTGTGTGTGTGTGTGTGTGTGTGTGTAATATACATATGTAATATATGTAATCATATATGTATATGTATTACTAGTTAAATCACGAGACTCCATGTTGAGACTGGCTGGAGCTATGACCTTGGAGATGGATGTAGCCCCTGGATGAAGCCCTCCCTGGCCCAGGGACAGTCAGAACATCCCAATGTTTTCTTCATGCGTCACAGCCCTGGCTATGAACCCCTTTATTCCCGTGAGCTACTCTGAGGTGTCTCAGCAGCCCCTCTCTGTGCTTTCTCAGCACCTACAAGATGTGAGTGGCACCTTCCCGGTGACTGCAGAGCTTGGTGACGGTAGGATGAGTCCATTCTAGGAAGGCTTCCTGCGGGACCAGGCAAGGTCTGCTCAGGGTGGGGTCCACCTGCGGGCAAGCCTGTGCAGGCAGTGACAGTGACCCCAGGTGGTGAAGTAGGAGCGTGGGGCAGCCAGAGCAGCAGCAGGGACCTGGGGGGGGCCCAAGCATAGAGTCCCCATGACCTTTGAGGGCAATCTTGGGTGACTTGAGTTGACTGGGGTGACACTGCTCAGCAGGTATAGGTATACGGGGTTTCTGTGGACTAGTGTGCAGGTGTCAGGTCCAGGGAGCTGTGTTAGTCTGGGCATCCCAACTTGGGCTCACCCCTCCCTGAAAGCATTTCTCCATGTCAATTAGAGTGCTCCTCTAAAACACTATTCATAATTCATTGTCTCAAGTGACATGTTGCGTAAGGGGTACCCAGTCGGATGAGTGTGGGACAGTCCTATCTCCATTCCCATGCTAAGGGACCTAGCGAAATTTTGGCCAAGCTCGTTCTCACCCCTATCCCTCCCAGGCTGGTGAGCTTATCAGTTGTATGAACCGGACCTTAACACACACTTTGTGTGAATTTGCTCTGTACTGGCGCCCTCTGCTGGTCCAGTCATGTGGTGCAGCTAGCTGTTTCTGAGCTTGTTCAGCACAAAGTCAAAAGACTCTACTCTCTTCATTCCCTCCTTGTTCAGTCCATAACCCATCTCTGAGCCAACACAAGGGGCAGAGCTGGAGTAGGGTTCTCTGGGGTCAGGAACACAGGCTGCTCGCCAGCAAGTGAGCATTGTCCCTATGGCCCAAGGTGGCTGCTCAGGCTCTCACCAACAGCAAGGAACCCTGAGGAGGAGGAACATGTCCTTTCTTGAGTAATATTGCTGGAGGTGAGGGTGCCTGCCAAGTCGGCTCTTTCCTACACTACTCCCTTGTGGTTGGCCTAAGCTGTTGCTATCGCCTGCCCAGGCCCCTGGGTGATTCAAGGTTAGCCGTTCTGGTAGACAGGCCTCCGAGGTCTCCACAGTACTCCCCCAGGCGCCCTCTTCCTCTGGACCGCAGCAGGGCTGCCTGCTCATTCCTGCCAGGCTCTGCCCAAAGATGCACTGGCCCGAGGATGCCAGCAGCAACAGGGGGCAGCCTGGATCTTTCTTTTTCCTTTAGGGAGCTCCAGTTAACTTTTCATTTTTTTTATTGTTATTTTGTTTTTAGAGACAGGGTCTCTCTACATTCCTAGAACTCACTATGTAGACCAGGCTGGCCTCGAACTCACAGAGCTCTGCCTGCCTCTGCTTCTTGAGTGCTGGTATTAAAGGCGGGTGCCACCATGCCTGCCTCCTTTTCCTTGTTTTTAACTCATTCTCTTCCCTTCAGATACCGGAGAGAAGCTCTCTGATGTTTTGCTTTCTCTGGGGATCTTTCTCCTCCCTCCCCTATGGGGCTTTGTTCCCAACTTGAAAGGCATGCCTTTCTCTTTTCCTCTTCTCCATCCCTCGTCCAGGACGCTGTGGAGGCAGGGTATCACTGAGTGCTACTGATTGGCCTGGAACATGCTATCAAGACCAGGCAGGTCTCTCCCTTACCAATGCTTGGATTAAAGCCTCAAGTCACCATGCAGGGCAAGAGCCTCCTTTTGGTGAGGGAAACAGAAACATCTGATGCATAAGAAAAAATATAGCTATACCTGGGAATCACTGAGAAATATATGAAAAGAAATTATGCTTATGTCCCATTCACAAATTCTAGTTTAATTTTTCTGTAAGGGAATTCAATCAGTGGCAATTTTTAGACTTCTCAGATGCTGCTAATGATAGTTGTGATGGTTAGTCCTGTTGATTTGAGAGAATTTAGAATCACCCAGGAAACAAACCTGCAGGCACACCTTTGAAGGCTTCTGTAAATATTGTTAACCTCCGGGAGTGTCTGTAAGGGGTTATCTTGATTATGCTGATTGACATGGCAACACGCAGCTTTGTGGGCAGAACCATTCCCTGGACAGGAGATCCTGGAGTGTGTAAGACGGAGAAGGTGTGCTGAGTGGCTTCCTGCTTTCTGGTTGTTAATAGGATGTGACTTGACATTTTGACTTGGCCGTCATGGTGGGCTGTATTCTTAAACCAGAATAAACCATTTTTTTAAACTTCAGTTGCTTTCTCAGTGTGTTATTACAGGAAAAGAACTAAGACATGAGTAAATGTAAGTTGATAACACTGTTTGGCTCTATGTTTACAACTACTTGAACTTTTCTAAACAATTTTAATTCTTCCTGTCTAGAAGCTGACAAAAAAATCTGAGCATTCCATCAAACCCAGTAACAGGCAAGGGAAGCTTCAAGGGCAGCAGGTGCTTTGTGATAAGCAGAAGGAATAGACACAGTTCAAGAGTCTGCCTTTGACAAGAATGTTTACATAGAGCATCATCGGGACAAAGGGGCAACCTGGCCTGGTATTCACTATGTAGCTCAAGCTGGACTTGGGCTAATGTTTGGGGGTTTTATGTAGTGTCTGGTTTCTTTAATTAGTTGAGTAGTTTGTGTTTGTTGAGGATGGGTTGTTCGCTGGTGTGTGTGTGTGTGTGTGTGTGTGTGTGTGTGTGTGTGTGTGTGTTGGTAGTGGTCATTGGATAAAAGCAGCCAACAGGTTGAAATCAACCTTAAAGGCAACAAATAACACTTAAGTGTTAAAAGCAGCGTGTGGATATAGGTTATAACATCTGTGTGAGGCCCTTGAGCGCTATCCTGGGTCAGTAAAGAAACTTCTCTTGTAAAACTCTGTTAAAGATTTCTAGGGTTTTTTTAAATTTAAATGTTCCTCATTCCTTTCCCATGTCAGGTTTTCTGTGACATTCAGCAAGTATAGGTCAAAGGCATATTTTGGGGACTGAAATCAGGGTCAAACACAGACAAAAGACAAACAAGAGACAGATTGACAACATAGAATCCACAGAAAATGCAAGGAGAAAAGTGGTGAGTTCAAATCTGCGCTTGATCTCTGTCTAAACTACCCCAAGAGGAAGTCTCTGTTCTCGTTCCTACACACACACACACACACACACACACACACACACACACACACACACACAATTTGTAAAAGTAGTAATAATACATCTTTAAAAAAATTTAAAAGCCTGTAACTTGGGCAGTCTGCAAGCACATTTGTCAAACATTTCTTGAAAGTGCCTTCCAGTTCTAACTACAAATGTTTCTAACCTTACCTCTGGTCTGTGACCTAATGGGAGGGGAAATCAACCTGCTCACCTCCTTGGTGGCTTCCCCTTAGTCCTAACAGCCCGTCTGATTTGCTCAGATCCAGGTAGTTCTTAGGAAGCAGGAGTACAGCCAGGCTGCCATCTTGTGACCATGACTGGAAGACTCAGTCAACTAGGAAAGGAGTAGGAGGGAGGATTGGTGAGAGGCTGAAGCCGGGACAGATGTGTTAACTCTGCCATGTACATTCACTACAGACATCTCAGCCTGCACCACAGAGCACAAGGTGGGAGGAGGGAATATAATGTATTTATTGTCTGGGTGCAGGCAGGCGCATGCACACGTGCCACAGCTCAAGCATGGCGGTCAGAAGGCAGCTTGCTGGAACCAGTTCTCTCCCTTACAGAGCAGAGAACTAAGCTTTCCACTTGTTTTGAGATGGATGACATCTCCCTCCCCTTTCCTCTCATTTTATAGGAAATCCGTGCTTCCTCTTGTTCTGACGTAAATAGAGTGCTCCAAGCTGCAGAGTGACAACTTGAAGGATGCCATATCTGAGTATTTCTTCTTTAAGTAATAGATTTTTACTTAAACTTGGTTTTTCTTAAACTTGAGCTTGGTTTTTCCAGAGCCAGAAGGGGGGCTATCATTTAAACAAGAATGCATTTGTTCTGTTTTGGGCACTTTGTTTCAGGATTTCTCCTGAGGACCACTGATTCATCAAGGTCACTATAAAACAAGTCAAACAGAGAAAGGATCAACATGTGTGACCACTGGGCTCCCAGTACCCTTCCCCCATCCCGGGACATTGCTATCTAATAGAGGAAAGCAATAGTGCTGTCCTGGGGGGAGAAATAGTCTAACTTTGAGTTTAAACAAGAGGTATCTTTCCAATAGAAAAGACGGGGTATGGGTGACAATAAAAAGGAATGACAGAAACGGAGGTCCATCTTGGGATTAACCCACTACATCCTGAATAGCTGTAGAGACTTTCAAGATTGGAGAGTAGGGGAGGAAGACAAGAATAAGAATCTCCCTCTGGAGTCTAGCATAAATCAAAGGTGACAATCACCTACACTCCAAATTGTCCAGTGCTCATCTAGATTAATGGGCATAATAGACCTAGCCCATCTCATTTAGAGGTGTGATGAGCACACAGACAGAATCCTATGGCTAATCAAAGAAAACCATGCTGGACAGATCTCAGTATGGGCAAATGGGGATATAATAGGAGGGATTAAAATGGCCATTCCCTTGGGCACACGTCTTAAGGACATTGCCTATTTCCCTATCACAAGCAATATCTCCTCAAGCCTAAAGGCAAAGTGATATTGATTCCTCTAGTAAGAAGCAGGGATTCCTAATTAAAAGTTCTAACTCATATCACACTCTCATCCCGGGTTAAGAAAGGACCCAATAAATGGGATGCTACTCCATGATCCTCATCTGATCCATGAGGTTGTGGGTCTATTCCACACAGTAGTCCTTAACCCTTATCCTCTCCTCGCCCAGAGTCCCTTTCCTATGAGCCATGGTTCACTGATAGATATTAAGGAAGTTTCTTTTGTATTTTGCCCCATCCAGTTAGTCTCTTTTATTTGCTTGTGAGGAAGCCACTCAGAGATGAGGGCAAGTCATTGTATTGTCCTCCCACAAGGGTTCCCAGGCAGCCCTCCTTTATTTGACTTCGCACTTTCCCAAGACTGGAAGGAATATTTTAATACAGAGACCACCCTCATGCAACACACAGATAGCCTCTTTCTATGCAGGCCAACTGAAAAACTTATTTCCTGTGGAACAAAACCCATTCTTAATGTCTTGGCTGACGGGGACTACAGACTGTCTCGATAAAGGCCCAGCTATGTAAAACCAAAGTTATTTACTTTGGATTTGCTTTTGTTTGGGGTAGGGTCTTGTTTTGTTCAAGCAAACCAGAGCCTTGGAATCTGAACAGATCTATTCCGTCTTAACCATCCATTCAAAACAGCCAACCATTAAACTAGTGAGAGGATTTCTTTTTTTCTTTTTTTCTTTTCCGAGACAGGGTTTCTCTGTAGCTTTAGAGCCTGCCCTGGAACTTGCCCTGTAGACTAGGCTAGCCTAGAACTTATAGAGATCTGCCTGCCTCTGCCTCCTGAGTGCTGGTATTAAAGGTGTGTACCACCACCACCTGGAATTTCTAAATATGATAGAATATTCTAGAATTTGGGTTCCTGGTTACTCAGAAATGGCTAAGCCAGGCCCTCAAGGAAAGCCAGCTTCAGGGACTAGCCAAACTTAATGGATTCCTGAGTTCTGGAAGGCTTTTCAGAATATAAAGAGGCATTAACTAAGGACTCTGCCCTAGGATTGCCTACTGAGTCTAAATTTCGTGTGCGTGTGACTGAGAGAGAAGGCATAGTTATGAGATGATTACCCAGTTCACAGCCCCTCTTCTCAGCCTGCAAGATACCAAAGTAAGGAATTAGATCTGGTGGCGAAGTTCTGGCCTGGATTCTTATGAGCAGTTGCTGCTGTTAGAATTCTGAGACCCCCCAAATGTATCCTTGTGTACCCCTTCATGGTCTAAAAGCCTTATAATATAGGGCTATAATAATGTCCAAGGGAAACCTTCTGTTGACTCCTTAAATATCAACCCTTCTGTGAGAGGAACCTGAAATTGCTTTCAAGACTTGACAAAGACTAAACCCAGCCACCTACCTTCCAGAGGAGGCGAGGAGCCTGTCCACTCTTGTGAGGAAGTAAGTCCTCATGAATAGCCATGCAGCTCATCTTAACCTCCCAGATCAACTATTAATGATTGATACAGAAAATCCTAGTGCTTTGTGGGTAGTGCTTCCCTTGGGCTATGTGAGAAAGCAGACTGAGCAAGCCATGAAAAACAATCCTGCCTCCAAGTCCCTACCGTAACTTCCCCTGATGAGATATTGTCACCTATCATCCAAATAAGCCCTTTCCTCCCTGTGATGGCCCATCTTTGTCAATTTGAGTACATCGATTAAAACCCAAGCAGCTGGGGCACACTTGTGGAAGAGTTTCTGGATGGGATCACGTGAGATTAGAAGGCATTCTAAGTCTGGGTCACACCTTCTGGTGGCAGCCCACATAAAAGGGTATGAAAGAAGAAGTGTTTGCTTTATGCCTGCTTGTCCTCATTCTCACTGACAAGGTCATCGGTCCTGCTGCTGAGGGATGCTTTAGTTACTTTTGCCTACTTAGAAATAATCCCGACTGCTCTCACCCTTCAGCTGGATATTTCCAGATTCTGGATCCATCACTTTTACCCCAATTACACTCAAGTCACAATCCTCCAACATACTGCGTTCTCTGGTAATTATTCCAAATGTAAAAGAAATGGTGGGGTCCCTCATAGCTTCAGCCCCTCATGGTAGCAGGAGAGACCTAATCAGGGGAGTCATTACAAGCCTAGGGATTGTAGGACAATTACAACGGGGAGTTAGAATGTCTGGAAACTCAAAGAAGAAATTTGAAAAACTATGATGGCCCCTGGGACCAGGGCCTCATTTGGGGGGATGAGGGGAGGTAGGGGAGTGAGATTCAGTTGCTAAAAGTCAACTCCTGATTTCATTATCTCTCTTTCAAGATTGTCTGACCCTCCTGACAGCATCCTGAGATGGAGGCCCTGGAGTCTAGGAGAAACCTCTCTTGTATATGTGTGTCTTGTGTGTGTGCGTGCGTGCGTGCGTGTGTGTGTGTGTGTGTGTGTGTGTGTGTGTGTGTGTGTGTGTGTGTGTGTTTCGAGGTGGGGTTTCTCTGTGGCTTTGGAAGCTGTCCTGGAACAAGCTCTTGTAGACCAGGCTGGTCTCAAGCTCACAGCTCAGGCTTCTTATTGATTAGCTCTCTCTTAATTATTAATCCATTTCTATTAATCTCTGTATCTCCACATTGTCTTGGCTTAGCAGAGAATGCCCAGCCTTCTTTTTTCCTTGGCAGCTACATGGTTTCTCTCTGGTGACTCACTTTCTCTGTCCTCTTCCCTCTTCCACATTGGGCACCAAAATGTAAATGGAATTCTTAATTGATATAGGTAATAAAAACCTGGAGTCAGATGTAGAGGAAAATGCTGAGAGATCAGAGAGAAGAGCAAACCCCCACCACATCTTACCTCCTTAGCGTCTCAGCAGACAAGAGAACAATTTCCTGTTTCTCCTTACGTATAACCTGTTTCTGCCCAGCTATCTCACTTCCTATCTGTCTCTACAGACCTTCAGACCTCTATGTTTAGCTAGTGGTGAGCTCCGTTCTCTGACCTTCAGACAGGCTTTATTTGTAGAAGCAAGTTATCACCACAACCTGAAGTGTTCACTTTGCTTCAGGTAGTGTGAGATCTGACCATTGTAGGCATACCCCTTCGTCTTCTGCTTTACACCAACCCTCCTCCCTCTGATGCCTCCAGAGTCTTGAACTAAAAAGCAACCTCAAGCTAGAAGACCACTTGGGCAGGTGTCTCAAGGGCTGATAGCTTGGGCCACAATGCTTAGCCCCTTGTCTTTGCCCTCTCTCTAGAACCACTCTCTGGAGTTTGAGGACAGAGACAGTTCCAGAAAGGGCTCATTAGCCACTTTCAGGACTTTCTGGAATCAAGTGCTGTGTTCAAAGGCCATAACTAACATCCCCATGTTTCTGAGGTGCCTGAGGTTGGGCACAGCTATGTAGGCTGGGGTGATGGCTTGTCCACAGGCTGTGCCCCCACAGAGCTTGGTATGAGTTTATATTTGTGAATCATGTTCTTCAACTTGCATATAAGGTTGGGTTTTGGTGATATTTCATCTCTTGATCATCCCACAGGGCCCATAAACTATACATTGGTTCCCAGACCACTATGCCACACACAGAGGCCTGCATCACTCCTAAGGTGTGCTCAGGCCACGTACATCACACTTGGCTGTTGGAGCCCTGGAAATGTTCGTGCTTACTTGAGATCCTAGCTAGGGTGCCTCCCCGACTATACCCTGCTTTGTGTGTAGACCTCCAGGACACAGGAAAGGTGGAAAGTCAGGCAAGATGACCCTGGATTCCTCTGAAGGTGTCTGTGTAGTGTCCTGTGTGCAGCAAAAAAGGCTACACCACAGTTCTCAAGGGCTTCTCCCTCACTTAGGACTCAGGAGTAGGGCCTGGCACTTGTGTTGGTGACTTCCTACCAGTCAGGCCCTGGTTATATACTTCCAAGTGCCCTGGCTCTGAGAATTATAGTTCAGTCTGTATAACTGGCTGGAATTCCATGAGGAATCCCCGAACCCTGCATCAGATGTGAAGTACAAGGAAGTGAAGATACTTGGTGCATGTGATTGTTTCTTCCATTTCCAAAATATCTGGAGATTCTGTGTACTCCTCTTGTTGCTTTTATTAAAATGTCTAAAATTGAACTTTGTTACTTTACATGTATAAAGTGGAGTTGTTTTTTTTTTGTTTTTTTTTCAGGTCTTTTTTTTTTAAATTTTATTTTCCAGTTTAAATTTAGATAAGAATCAAGGTTGCTTCACAAGTCAGTTCCAGGTCCCTCTCCCATTCCCTCCCTTCCTCCCGTGCCCTCCCCCCCCCCCGTTATCCCCTCATTTCTCCAGGGAGGGTGAGGCCCTCCATGGGGGTGTCCATAGTGTGTCATTTCATATAGGGCAGGGCCTAGACCCTTTCCCAAGAGTTCAGGGTGAGAGTGCACCTCACATTGTTCTATTGGAGTCCAAAGTCCGTGTGTATACTTGGGATGGGTACTGATCTGCTGCCCAAGGCTCAATAGATTCCCTAGGCCTCTTCACTGACACCCAGATTCAGGGGGTCTTGATCAGTCCCATGCTGGCTTCCCAGGCTAATGCCTGGGATTCAAGAGTTAACCTTTGTCTGGTCAGCTGTTTCTGGGGGTTAAACCAGCCCAGTCTTATTCCCTTTGATCATCAGTCCTCCCTCTCTGTTACTGGCTTTCTTGAGTTCAGCTCAGTACTTAACCAAGGGAGTCTGCCTCTTCTTCGATCAGCCACTAAATAAAGTTTCTGTTTCCCAGACTCTCTGGCCATAGGATTGTAGGCTGGCACTCCCCAGATCTATGTCTAAAATCCATATATGAGAGAGTACATGCCATGTTTCTCTTTTTGTGACTGGGTTACCTCACTCAGGATGGTTTCTTCTAGTGTCATCCATTTGCCTGCGAATCTCATGATTCCATTATTTTTTTCTGCTGAATAGTACTCCATTGTGTAGATGTACCACATTTTCTCTATCCACTCTTCAGGTGAGGGACATCTAGGTTGCTTCCACGTTCTGGCAATTACAAATAAAGCTGCTATGAACATAGTGGAACAGACATCTTTGCTGTATGAATGGGCATCTTTTGGATATATGCCTAAGAGTGGAGTTGCTGGGTCTTGTGGTAGGTTTATTCCCATTTTTCTGAGGAATCTCCACACTGATTTCCAAAGTGGCTGAACCAGTTGGCACTCCCACCAGCAATGGAGGAGTGTCCCCCTTTCACCACATCCTCTCCAGCATAAATTGTCATTGGTGTTTTTGATTTTAGCCATTCTGACAGGGGTGAGATGGTATCTGAGAGTTGTTTTGATTTGCATTTCCCGGATGGCTAAGGATGTTGAGCACTTTCTCAAGTGCCTCTCAGCCATTTTAGACTCCTCTATTGAAAACTCTCTATTTAGTTCTGCAGCCCACTTTTTAATAGGGTCCTTTGGTGTTTTGGAGACTTGCTTCTTGAGTTCTTTGTAAATTTTGGAGATCAACCCTCTGTCAGATGTGGGATTAGTGAATATTTTTTCCCATTCTGTGGGCTGCCTTTTTGTCTTGCTGACTGTGTCCTTTGCCTTACAGAAGCTTCTCAGTTTCAGTAGGTCCCATTTATTAATTGTTGATCTTACTGCCTGTGCTACTGGTGTTATGTTCAGGAAGCTGTCTCCTGTACCAATTCGTTCAAGGGTACCACCCACTTTCTCTTCTAAGAGGTTCAGTGTGGCTGGATTTATGTTGAGGTCTTTGATCCATTTGGACTTAAGTTTTGTGCATGGCGATAGACATGGATGGATCTGCATTCTTCTACATGCCAGTCTCCAATTATGCCAGCACCATTTGTTGAAGATGCTTTCTTTATTCCATTGTATATTTTTAGCTTCTTTGTCAAAGATCAGATGTTCGTACGTGTGTGGTTAATACCCGGGTTTTCAATTCGATTCCATTGGTCTACCTGTCTATTTTTGTGCCAATACCAAGCTGTTTTCAGGACTATAGCTCTATAATAGAGCTTGAGGTCAGGGATGGTGATGCCTCCAGACGTTGCCTTGTTGAACAGGGTTGTTTTGGCTATCCTGGGTCTTTTGTTTTTCCATACAAACTTGATTATTGTTCTTTCAAGGTCTGTGAAGAACTGTGCTGGGATTTTAATGGGGATTGCATTGAATCTGTAGATTGCTTTTGGCAGGATTGCCATTTTTACTACATTTCCTCTTTTCTCTCAGGTCCTCTTCAAAGAGGCTTGTCCTTTGGTGCTTCAGGTGAGGTAGTTCTGCACCATGGCCACTGGAGGGAGTCAAGTGGAATCTGCCGGCTTGGCAGCATCACACTGTACATGTCAGGGTTTGTAGCCTTTCAGGAAGACTTTGCTGTTTTCCTATGCTGGGCACCGGGGGCAGAGCTAGGTTCTGGGATACAGTGACTAATGAACCATGCAGAGTAAAGCTTTACCCAAGACCAGGGTTAGCTGGCAGGGACACAGTGGAGTGGGTGGGAGATGGGCGTGACCCAGGCAAAGTCCTAGGAACAACAGGCCACGCCTGCTCTGAATGAGGAAGGGTAAAAGTAAACACGGGGACAGGAAAAGGTGATGGAGAAGAGGAGGGGAAGGAGAAAGGGAAGAAGAGGAAAAGGAATAGGGAAGAAGATGGAGAGGCAGGGAGAGGACTAGGGTGAAGGGAGAGGGAGAAGGAAGAAAGGAAGAGAGTGCCAGGGCCCGTAATGAGGGGTCCATTTCATCGTGCCTCAAGATTAGGAAGTTCAAAACTGTCCTTAAAGGTCTATAGCTTGGTTGCTGTAGGATGTAGGCCCCTTTATCTAAATAACAGACTTGGGCTCAGGTGTGTTTACTCTTGTCCCTGAAGGCTGGATGGCAGGTGTGACGACTGAATACCTGGAGGATTAAGGGAAGTAAGTCTCTTTGCCCCTTATATGTGATAATAGAAGTCCTCAGCGTATTCAGTATGGACTGAATGGCCCTCCTGACATCTATCCTGTGTCTATCTTTTCCTTAGCTAGCCTTTCTTTATCCACACCCCCCTCTCAGGTACAAACCGTGGGGAAGTCGGTTGACTTTGGCTGCAGCCCCACAAAGACAGCCTCCCACATATGGTGCCCAACGTGGGTATCTGGTTCTCCCTTTAAGAGACCCTCAAGGAGTGAAGTGTCCTATGCTTACCAGTATATATGGCAGCGATCCTGACCCCTCACTGAAAATTCCACCCGAATTCCCCTGCCACTAGGACTGCCAGCCCTTCCTCCAGCTTTTGGTGACCTTAGCACCTGTCACTCTTCCACTCAGGGCCTGCCTCTTTCTTCAAAGTTCTGACATGACTCATTGTACCCCCACACCCGAGTAATCCCTTCCTCAGCTTTGACCTCTGAACCCTGTCTACCAATCTCAAGACCACACTTTGCCCTAGACAGTTCCAAGCTGAACTCTGATAGCCGCTGCCATTTTACCCTCCCTCCTCCTTCCTCCTCCTCCTCTTCCCTCTCCTTACTCTTCCCACTCGAGTCTGGTTTCCCAAGCTTCATCTTATTCTCTCCTGAGTCCTGGTCATGGAAACTGGGCATCTCCACGGGACCCCTGGCACTTTGTTCTTCTCCTTGGTCCCCCGGGTGCTCTCCATCTAGAAGATGGCAGTCAGCCTTCTTCTAGAAACATGGGATGGTGTCTCCAAGCCCAGCTTGCATCCCAGATGAGACAGTGAGTCCTCCATCCTGTCCAGCTGGGTTCTGCTGGTTTCTCTCGTTTCCTGCACCAGCCCCGCCTCTATGACCATGCCTCATTTCTAGGTCCTTCCTCTCTGCTCCTGCCTGCTCTTTCTGCCTTCCTGAGTTCTGCATTGCCTGATTACACCTGATTGCTTCACCTGAGCAGTCATGGGAGCACCTGAGAGTGTTTCTCTCCTCATTATTCTAAACTCAGAGCACAGGGCAATCCTGTTGAATCCTTGCATGCAGAGGTCATCAGGAAGTACTTGTCCTAGGATGTAAGGACCAGGCCTTGCTAAATCCGACCAAGCTTGCTGTCATCACCCCAGGGAACAGAGGCCTAGCTTTCTTTTCTTCGGAAACTTCCTGGACATAAACCATCCTCCACCCAAGCATCAACAGACTATTTCAAAAGCTTTCAACATAATCTTGCAATAAGCCCTGGTGACATAAAAAGTCCCCTGTCTCTGGGTGGTGGTGGAGCTCCCCCTTAATCCCAGTACTCGGGAGGCAGAGGCAGGTGGATCTTTGTGAGTTTGAGGCCATGCTGGTCTACAAAGTGAATTCCAGGACAACAGCCAGAGAAACCCTGTCTAGAAAAACCAAAGAAAAAAAAAGTCTGTCTCCCTAACTCTAGCTACCTAGGCAGATCCCTTTCCTGTGCTCCAATATCAATGGAAACATCCCAAGGTTCCCAGGGGTAGAGCCCCCTTCAGGCATAGCTCTGTACTCCCATTGGAAGGACTCTGTGCCCCAGACTTGTTCCCGCAGCTGGCTGGCTGTAACATGTGGGAAGGCCCTTGAGTCTGATGCAATAGGAACTTACAGAAGCTCACCTTTGTTCAGTCTTACACTGTTCGTAAAAGAAAAGCAGAGGGGAATTTTCTGTTAAATCTTTGTTGGTCCTGGATCCTCACAGTGTATGAACCAGAGAGAACACTGAAAACAATTGGGTTGTGTTGGCTAATGGTGAATTCAGATTCCAATGAGATCTACTGTGGAAGGGTGGAATGCTCCCTAGGAAGGCTGGGCACATCCAGAGGCATGAGCTGTGAATTCTGTTTCTGAGATGCCCCCTTCACTCTGTTTCCTTCTAGCTACTTCCATGTGGAAATACAGCTGACAGCTGCATAGGGCCTCACTTTGTCTGCAGAAAGATTAGTAAGCCAGTGAAAAGGGCCAAGCCCAGTGTCTTTTTAATAGCGGTTCCTTTTTGCCCAAGAAGTCAATTACACTGCAATTACACAGGGCCAGAGCTATAATTACTTGGAAGCCAACTCCCAGGTCAGGGCAAGTCCTGCTGAGATGCAGGACTCTTGGATTCATAACAAGTACAGCCACCTGGGGAACAGTGGGCAGGCCAGTCTGTGAACACAAAAGGAGCTGGTACCCCCAGGAAGTCACAGGCCCGGCTCTGCACATCATGGAACTGAGCTGGCATTTGACAGTGGAAAGGACAAGGCTTGTCATAAATGTAAATAATGCTGGGAGAGCAAGGAGACACAGAGGACAATTAGTTTGGGATCAGGGCTTAGACCACCAGGAATAGTACATCTTCCCAGAGAGCAGAAGCCAGCAGGATTTAGGGAACACAGCTGGCTCTAGGACAGTTGCTCCAGGACTTCAGGGACGCAAATTTAAGGTAGGTGCCAGGTTTAGGCCTCACCTTTACCCTGGCTTCTCTCATAGACATTTGCAAGGCATAGATCCATCTTGGAAAAGTACTGACCAGAGAGCATTTACAGAAGACAGGTCCTTAGTTGATGGTTAATCCTGCACGGGCCATTTACCTGAAGACCATTTGAAAGTTCCTAAATGTGGCTTGAACAGAAGCCAAGTGATAACTCAGAGGGGTGGAGTCATATCATGACCGTGGTTGCCACCCTTGTCCTGTGGGTAGGATGGACGCCTGAGAGGGTGGGATTTTAGCTCCCATCATGGCTCCATTTCCCAGTTTAGTCTCTGGGGGGTCAGTTGGACAGACCAAGGACTCCTTCCCCATGAGGTAAGCAGCCATAGAATCTCTCAGTCATCTCCCTAAACAGTTGTTGACCCCAGCTTGGCCCTTACTCCTTACTTCTTCCCCAAGCACGTCTGACCTTCAGCCCCTCAGATTCCTCAGGGCTCAGCCCCAGCTTTCACCCTCATACTAGATTCCCTGCTGTGGGGCCTCTGGGAGTGGTTTTGGCAACTGATATTGGAGGGGTGGGGATCTGCCAAGCTCCTCTAGTTAGAGACAGTTAGGAATGCCTCCACAGGTTGATAGTTATCAAGAAACTCCTGAAGGTTACTCACCTAGGCCAACATATATATATATATATATATATATATATATATATATATATACACACACACATATATATATATATATAGTGTTGTTGCTCTGGGGGCAGGGGAAGGCTCACCCCAGAGTCTGCCTACACAACTCCCATCATCCCTACTTACTCAGTGCCTCAGCCGGGGCTTGGGGTATATAGGTCCACGGAGGCTGCTATGGGCCTCTCAGTTGCTTAGATTGCCAGCCCATGGAAACAGGCAGAACGATGTATCACAGAAAACCTACAGAAGCCAGTGAATATGGAAAATGCCAAGCTACCCAGAAGTTAAAGAGACATAAGCCATTTCCATAAGATACGCTTTTCTATTTCCTAAATTGGGAAATTTGAAGTAATATCTGACCAAGGCTTCCAGAGGGTTGAGGGCGACCCTCCCAGGGCCCCTTCCTGGAAATATTAACCACCAGCCACTTTTTGAGAAATCCTGTGTGCAAAGAATAGGGAAGACTTCTGAACAAAGATGTTTGCTGTGCAGTGTTCACGATAGCTAAAAATTGAAGCCATGCCCTGGCCACTGGCAGCAAAGTGGCAGATGGCTCTGAGGTCTGAGGCTGTGGATGTGTTGAGGGAGGCGCTGGTCACCCTGACTCCCCTTCTTGTCTGCACATTGCCAAGGGTCAGCTGTCACCATGACTCAAAGACAAAGTCAAGCCATACCCTGGATTGGTTCAACCAAGATCCCCAGTAAACAACATCTGGCTCGCAGTAATCACTTACAGGTTGAATGCTGCCTTGCCAGGCCTGAGGGGTGAGCAGCCGGGCCAGCATCTCAGGCAGCTGCATCCCAGGCTCCATTAGAGACAGGGATATGGGGGAAGTCCCTCCTACTAGCCAGAGCTCAGAAGCCTACAGAACATTTCTGATGCTTTCAGCACCAAGGGCTGCTCTCTCTCCTTGTTTCTGATTTTTTTTTCTGTTTCTTCCTCTTCTCCCCTATCTTCCCTGTCTACACACACACACACACACACACACACACACACACACACACGCACGCACGCACGTACACACTCACACACACACTCACACTCTCTCACACACACTCACACTCTCTCACACACACTCACACACATACTCACTCACACTCACTCACACACTCACACACACTCACACACACACACACACACACACACTCACGCACGCTCACACACACACACTCACACACACACACACACCCTCCTGCCACAGAGAGGTCTCACTGTTTCCTTCTAGCTTTGTCTTCTAGAAGGGCAAAGGCAGGAGCACACACACAAATGTGGTGAGATGACTTTAAGGGGTGAGGCTAATCTCATGGGCTTAACGTGAGGCTCACAGTCAATACCAAGGCTTAGCAGAGGCTGCTGCATCCGGAGCCTCGTGACTTCTGAGGCTGCTGCTCAGCAACTCTGGCTTCCCAGCACAACTCCCCTGTAAACAAACTGCTCCAGACAAAGGTTAATGACTGCCCATCACGAGCTTTCTCCTGACGGTTTTCCTCCATGGCCTTCCTCCAATTAGCCCTTCCTGGCGGCCCCACACAGGAGGGCTCAGGAGAGCCAGCAGAGGGGATTCTCCTCTGTGCCCCACTGACCGGGTGCCAGGGTTTTCAGAGCATCGCTGCTCAGTCTTTGTGGTGGGCGGGCACCCTGCTTCAGTTCCTCACCCAATTCCTGCCTCTGCTCTTGTAAGAAAGGTAGGCACGGATGAGGGCATCATGGCTGGACTTCAAACTCCTCTTTCTGCTCGCTCCTCAATGCAGTTAAGAATGACCCAGGCCTCAGCCATTCACTTTGGTTCATGCAGGCCTGGGTGGTTGCTCTGGCCCAGTCTGTCAGCCCTGTACAGAAAACGAGGTGTTACTGTAAATGATTGTCCCTCAACACTGTTGGACATCTCCCTCTGCAGGACACCTGGCATGCCAAATACCTTCCTACAACTGGAACTACTGTTCATTTCTGGGTAGAGGCTGCAGAATGCTGGGCGCAGTCCTTTAGGAACATTCAGCCTCGGGCTGGTGGCCTTGAAACTTGCTTTGATGGAGCATGGATAGTGAGTGGCACAGGGACCAATGGCCAAACTTGGTTTCCATGACATTCTCCTCTCCCTGAAAGAGCAACCTCTCTGCAGCTGTCCCTGCCCAATAGGGAAGTCATTCTTCTGGGAAGAGGGTAAAGGAGAGGACAGTTGAGAAGAAACCCTCAGACACAGGCAAGGTCAGGGGCACAGGTAGCCTGACCAAAGGCTCATCTACCCCATTAGCACTCTGGTAGTGACCAGTGTGACTCCCATGGTAGGATTTACCACACAAGTGTCTCTGAGGGCCAGGATTGTTCATGCTGTTGACTACTTGGGGATCGGTCAGCTCTTGAGCCTGGTGATGCAGAAACACTGCCCGTCGGTGAGAACCAGGCCAAGTGGCTGACCACTCCTCAGGCTGTAGCAGCCAAGCTGTCGCCACAAAGCAGAGTGGAGATGCCATCTGAAAGGGCGTCATCCCTCGGACACAGGAGCTCCTTGTTCTGTCAGGGTGCCCAGGAGCAAGTTCCCGGAGCCTGGGCATGGCTGCCGCACACAGCAGAACAGACTGCAAGGACTGTGGCCGAAAGCATGGGGTTGGGAAACCACATCGTGTCTAACCAACCACCATCCACTCTGGCAATTTTAAGTGCTTGTCATCACTACTTCCCATCCCCCACTGCAGCCTCACGGGCCTGTCCTCCTCACCCCTCAAAAGAGCTGGTAGATAACATGATTTCTTTGGTCAGCAGAATGGCTCATCCCTGCCCCTTCAGTCATAGATGCCAAGGTAGATAAGGAGATACAGCTGTCCGAGGGTCACCTTAGACTTCAGGACACTTTCTATGACTCATTAATACTTGTTGTCCTGTACAGTTGGGAGTGTTTGTAACTGCAGCGTGGCCCAGCTGACGTTGGATAACTTGCTGGCTTTCCGTCATGATGCGAACCGGTGAAGGATCCATACTGGTCAGCTTTCCATTGCTGTGACAGAGCACCTGTGACAATTAGCTTGCCGGGGGAAAGGTTCTGGAAGCGTCACTAGCCTTCAGGCCCGTGGTGAGGCAGGGTGAGAGCCCGTGGTAGAGCAGTTGCCCACCCCACGGCAGCCGAGAAGCGTGTGTTGGGGACAGGATTCCACATCCCTTCCAGGGCCTTCCCCTAGTGATCTTCCTTTTTCCTGCAGTGGGTTTTTGTTGTTGTTTGTTTTGTTTTGTTGTTTTTTGAGACAGGGTTTCTCTGTAGACCAGGCTAACCTGAAACTCAGAGAGATCCGCCCGAGTGCTGGGATTAAAGCCATAGGCCACCACCTCCCAGCTCCCTGTAGAGGTTTTAATGAGAGTGTCCCCCATTGGCTCAGATGTTTCAATGCTTGGTGTCCAGTGGGTGTAGTTGTTTGGATAGGATTAGGAGGTGTGGCCTTGCTGGAGGGAGTATGTCACTAGAGGAAGCTTCGGGTTTTCAAAAGCCTTACACCACTCTCGGTGCGCTCTCTTGCCGTCCTATTTCCAGTTTAAGATGTGAACTTTTAGCTTACTGCTCCAGTTATCATGTGCCTGCCAACTGCCACACTTCCCTATCACAACGGTATTGGACTTTTATCCCTCTGAAGCTGCAAGTCCAAATAAACTGTTCCTTCTGTAAGTTGACTTAGTCCTGGTGTTTTTATCACAGCAATAAGAACACACACACACACACACACACACACCTCACCAACATGGATCTGTGGCAGTCAGAGGACAGCTTATGGGAGTCAGTTCTTTCTTCCCACCATGTAGGTTCCAGAGATTGAACTCAAGTTGTCAGGTTTGGCTGTAGTAGCCTTTACCTGATGAGCCATCTTGTTGGACTAACTATACTTTTTAAACTGAAGAAAATAGTAGGGTTTGAGGTATAGCTTGGTAGGGAAGCAGGGGATGGAGAGAGGGGGATAGAAGGAGGGAGGGAGGGACAGGAGAAAAATTAGCAACAATATTAAAGTAGTATCTTTGTCAGTTAAGGTTCACGAAGCAATGTTTTACTCTGGTGGTGGGAGGGAAAGCCAGCTTTTTGCAGCAATATGGTCACATATATAACGTAGAGACATTTGATTTTAAGGAGTTACCTAGAAGCCCCTCATGGCAAGCACTCTAACTCCCCAGAATTGTGGATAGAGTGGATGGTGGAGGCTCAGAGATGTAAAAACTGATTTGTTATGATCTGGTCTAATTCAGGGGGATAAAAGCTACATCCCCTGGACCCAATGGGGATCATCCTAGGAATGGAAGAATAGCAGAAAACTGACAGAACTGCGTAGTCACTACTTCAAGAGAATGAGGGACAATCTACTTATTTCCAAAATGTAGAAAAGAATCATGAATTTTGTTACCATCTCATTAGTGAGAACAGGACTCTTGAGGAACTGGAGTGATGGGTGAGGGTTGGGGACTGGTTGGGGGAAAATGCTCCAAATTGCCTAAGTGGTGATGGAGTAGCCACAGGACCTGAACCGTCAGTCATTAAAGTTCTTGATAAACCTGTAGGGTGGAGTGAGTATAAAGTCAAGGGAAAGTTCAGGAGCCAGAGTGAAGAACTGACCACCTACACAGGAGCATCCTCTCTGCAAGGCAGAATGCAAGAAAGGGCTCAGAATAGCTCAGCACCTTGAAGAGACAAAGCTTTTCCTAAAGGGTAGGTGGTTGACCTCATACTAAGAGTGTCTGTCTGTCCATCAGAAGTAGAAGGGCAACAGCTGAGTGCATTGTAACATTCGTAAGGCACCAACTTCCAAAACAATATTGAATCCCAAGAATTCATGGAGAGGAGTCGCTATTCCTTAGAAAGAGGCCTGGGCAGTGTTTTAGGTTATGGGAGCTAAGACGCAAGGTTAAAATGAGGCTCAATGCATAGACCACCAGAGAAACACCAATAGAATCCATGATTGTTATGGGTTTCCTGTTAGGAAAGTGTAAGAGCAGCACAAGAGGCATGGGCCATGGGGGGACCAACTGTAGCCCTGAGGTGTCTGGGGCATGACCCCTTGTTTTTAGAAATGTTTTGGCAGCATTTGTTTAGACAGGTATCAATATGTAGTCCATACTGGCCTTAAACTCCTAATCCTCCAGTTCCACCCCCAAGGTGCTGGGATTATAGGCATGTACTACCATGTTGAACTTAACTTTATTATTATTATCATTATTATTACTATTATTATCATTATTATTATTTGCAGTACTAGAAATCAAAGCCAGGGCTCTGTGCACCCTTCTGAACTGTTCCCTGTCTTCCAGAGACATGTGCCTGAAGAAATGCAGACATGTGTGTGCCAAGAGGCAGCGGTGGCTTTGGTATAGGAAGAGAACTGGACCCTGGCCACAGAGTGATAGAATGATGTAGAGTTCTAATTATGTCTTTCAGGAGCACTGCAGCCAGGACGGTCATGAACAGTGGTTTCTATATACTCATTTGACTTCATGGTGCTGAGTTACAAGCTAAGAGTTGAAAGCACGGACTGCATGGGGGCTTCAAGATGCTCAGGAGTCTACAAAACAAAGCTAGTCTCAGAAGGAGGGGGTCAAATGCCCTGGAAAGCAGAAGAGCTTTGGGATTATGGAATGTTCTGGGTCTTGACCTGTGTGGTAGTTGCATAAATCTATTAATATCATGAAGAGCCATCATCTGGGGAAAAAAATGTTTGAGCCAAGCAGCTTTCTGTCACTTCTAATGGGGAAAGGCTTGTTTAGTCTCATAGTTTCGGAGACTTTAGTCCATGGCTAACCTGCCGCTGAGCCAAGGCATCACAGAACAACAAACTCAAATGGTGGAGGGAAACCTACTACCTCATGACCAAGAATGTAAAGGTAGGACCAAGCTCCTACCTTCCCCTTAGAGGCCATGTTTCTAGTGACCTAAAGCCTCCTTCAAGCCCATTCCCACGGGTCCCATCACTTCCAGCATTGCCACCCGAGGACCACGCTGCAGCATGTGGCCTGTGGGGGACACTCTGGGCACAAACTATAGCAACGGGCATTTGGACACGGCACTGCAGAGTGTGGACACAGGGGAGGCTGAAATCAGATGGGCTATACTCAGGAAGCTTCAGGAAAGAATTATGGGTACCCAGGACTCTAAGAACTCACTGTGTCACAACTCAGAAATGGTACTTTGAAGACAAACCAAATAAAACTTCCATTTTAAAACTAAGAATTGAAGACAAACCAAATAAAAGTTCCATTTTAAAACTATCTAAGAATTAAACGTCATTTAAACTATTTGAAAAGTCCATGAAAAGGAACTTGTCAAGATTTACAGTGTTAAGTGAAAATCAGGTATGGGTGTTGGGATGTAGGAGGGAAGCAGGAGGGACGGAAAGACAGACATGTCCTTCACACTGGACAGTGAGCTAAGGGACAAAGAACCACTGTGTCTCTCCAGTCTGGAGTTGGAAACACCTGTCTGCTCAATGGAGTAGGCATTGTGTTTATAGTAAAAAGTGCTATTGAGAACATGAACTAACAACCTGCCCCCAAGTGCTGGCATGGGGCCAGGAGGTGGGCAGGCTGTTTGACTGCAAACCTGACAGCGTGTGGAGGTCATTCTACAGGACCTCGGCGGGACTCTGTCCTGTCTGCCCCGATCACCTCCTCGGCTCAGGTGCTGAGGGAGGCTTCCACATTTTCTGAACATTGAGATTTGAGTGACAACATTTTCTGGAGGTTTTAATCTTTTTTTTTAATTATCATTTTCAAACGTAGTTCTAGTAAAAACAAAAGGCTCATGCAGCCACCCCACCCCGTCATTGGCAGCCCTGGACTGGCCCAGATTCTGGCGGGGAACTTGCCTATCTGGAAGGCCCTGTGTGACCAGTGGACATGGTGGGAAAGAGCCAAAACCTGGTTAGGTTCTTTGGGGCTGGATATACAGGTCTCCAGCCCCACTGAAAGGAGACCCACAGATCTCCGGGATTCACCGGCCTTAGGCATCCATCCACTCGGGGCTCTGGCACACGGTGTGTGCGGTCCGTTTGCTTGAACTCATAAGCTTCATCGCTGGGAAAGAAGCAGCAGTGGGCAAAAAGAGGGACCTGGGTGGGGCTTCCAGGAGGTGAGGACTGAGAACGGGCCGCTAAGACTACTGAGAGCAGGCAGGTAGCTCTTTGCTGACCACCTGGGGGCTGGCGGCCTCTGCTGATAGTGACACTGGAGCACTCCGAGCAGGAAGAAGGATCCTGTAACAGTGTCTGGGCAGTGCAAATGCTGTTCTGGGCTGCTCTACATCTGAGGAGCTGAGGTCATGGGAGGCCACCTCTAGACCGCACAAAAAGCCAGGAATCAAGAGACCCTTCATATCAGGGAAGCATCGGCCTGAGTCAATCCATGCCCAGCCACAAGGCCAGATCCCCAGACTTAAAAGGCCCGGCTCTGACCCCAGACAGTTGTCCCTACCCTGATTTGCCACTCAGGCTGTGAGGCAGGAGGGACACCCACCCGGAGGCGCCTGCAGGGGATGAGGCACATGCAGGACCGAGGAGGTTCTCGGGAAAACATAGGTGGTAATGGTAGGCCCCCACGGGGCTCACAGAAAAATTCCTGCCTGGATTCCAGTCCTGGCACAGAGCCTGGCCTGTCCCCTCAGCCTTGTAGCCAGAGTCATTTCCGCCATTTTCTCAGGAAATGACCGGCATTAGACAGCTTGTGGGCAACTCACCCACAGGATGTGAGGCCTCTGCACTGATCACGTAGGCTGTTGCCCAGGTGACGTGGGCCCATATCCCGGATCCTCTAACTCATTTCTTTTGTGGAAACGTCTGGAGGAGTACTTGAGGGGAGGAAAAAAGTCTGGTCTGTTCAGAGAGGCCTGAATGGACAATGCCCTTCCTGCCATCCCCATAGGCCTCATACTGCCTGTCCAGGGCTGGGTCCCCACTTCAGCCTTCCGGGTCTTCCGGGTCAGGCTACATCTCCTTCCCTCCATACACTGTCCTTCCTTCCCTGACCCTAGACGCCACCACCTGGCCTGGGCATCCCTGTATTGCTGTGTCTGTCTGTCTGTCTGTCTGTCTGTCTGTCTGTCTGTCTGTCTCTGTCTTTATTTCTGCCTCTTTCTCTAGCTCGATGTTTCTGTGTCTCTGCCTCCATCCTTCTCTCTTCGTCCTCTCCTGCTGTAGGCAGGATATTCCAAATGTAAACTTTGTCTCTCCTCTGGCCTCCACCCTATCAGAGTTTCTCAATGTGCCGGTCAAAGGTCGGGCCCCTGAACTTGCTCTGCCCTGAGTGATGCCCCCTTTCATGTCAGCTATTCAGGGCCATCAGTGGGAGCTAATGTAGGGAAGCAGACAAAGCCAGGCTTTGGGGCTTTATCATTTGTGGTGCTGAGCACTGATGAAATAAATAACCAGGGACAGCATTTAAAAGTCCTATCATCATTTTTCTCCAAAAGAGAACAATGAGAAGGAAGAAAGACAACAGAAAATAAAAAGTCCTGTGAATTCTAGGAAGGCCATGGGTGGCAAGGACATGTTGTGGGGGAGGGTGGATCAGTAGAGTCCAGGAAGGGCCCTCCTGGAGAGATGACCCTTGAGGCTGGACCAAGGCAGATGGGAGGGGCATTTGAGAAGGGAGGCCTGTAGGGGGCATAGGGTAGCATTATCCTTTGCCCTCAGGAAGCTGAGGATAGTTCCCAGGGGTGGAGGAGTCATGGGGTAGGCAGGGGTGGCAGAAAGGAGATATTTAGTACAGAGAGCATGCCCCATCTAAACCCTACCCTGCAAAATTTGCATGGCAGGGATCCTATCTCTGCTTCTGGCCTTAGTTTAGGCATAACCCCTGGGAATTTTTCTTTGGCGTTCTAGCCTCAAAAGCCAAGTAAGGCCTGTCACCCTCAACCTTTCCTGGCGCCTGGCAGTCATCCCTGGTGTGATACTGGCTTCTCTCTATCTCCCAGCTGGCCACTCTGCTGGGGACACGGCCTCCTCACCATGGTTGCCTGGCATCAGCATAAGCAATCTCCTCATCCTCTAAGTGCTCCCTGGAAGAACAGAGATCCTGCGGGGCTCCGGATGCTGGGCATAGTCACAGATCCTCTGAGGAGCATTTAGAGCACAAAGCTGTGCCTGGAGGAACCCACACCGTACTGTGGCATTTCATGTGAGCAGCAACTAGGGAACAGACCTTCCACCATCTTCAGAAAAAATGAAGGGGTAGGCAAGCCCCTGCTCAGTTTCCTATAGGTGGGATAGATTTCTGGAAGCTCCAATAGTCTGGGGAGAACCAGCATCCTGTTGGTCTGCACGGACAGCAACAGACACAATCTATCTATTTGATCTATGTGTCGGTGGAGGTCCCTCCCTCTTTCCTGGAGAGTGGGTTTGGCACTGTCCCCCTCCACACCCAACCCTGGCGTACGTCTGGGTTTGTACAGGGGGAGGGGTGACCAGACCTGAGGCAGGACCTCCTGTCAGTGTATGGAGGGGGTGGCTTAGCTGGTTGGGCTGGGTGCCTCCACAGATAAGGCATTAACAGCGCTGCAGACGCGCCCTGTGGATCTGCTGACGCCTCCTTTCGGTCCAGGAGCTTGGGGTGAGGTGCCAAAGGTTCTCTATAAAGAGCCAGGGCTCCTGGCCACCACCATTTGCCTTCTGGCTGCTGAACTGCCTGTGTGTGCCAGGCCCAACCCAGCGACCACCATGGTGAGGCTTGTACTGCCCAACCCTGGCCTAGAGGACCGGATTCCATCTCTGGATGAACTGGAGGTCATTGAGAAGGAAGAGGCTAGCTCCCGGCCCAAATGGGACAACAAGGCCCAGTACATGCTCACCTGTGTGGGCTTCTGTGTGGGGCTGGGCAATGTGTGGCGGTTTCCCTACCTGTGCCAGAGCCATGGAGGAGGTAGGAGTCGGGACCCAGGTTGGGGCTTGGGTGTGGTATGGGTTAAGGCTAAAGTCAGAGCCCAGGAGTAACAACATGGACCAAGGACACAGGATGGACATTTCCAGGATTCAGCACCCAAAAGGGTCACAGACAGGGAAGGAAGAGGTAAGGGTTGTTAGCGAGAGAGATGTGCTCCTCCCTCACCACACAAATCAGGTGGTTTATGTGGGGCTGCCAAACAATCCCCCCTGGAGATGAGGATGATCTGGCTACTTCCCTAAGTTGACACCCCTCCCTGAGGGTAGAACACTCACCCACTTTTCAGGAGGTACAGTTGGAAGAGAAAGAGTTGGGATCCAAAGGGTGACCCCCAGAGGACGGATGGCATGGATGGAGCCTGTCTTGTTGGATTCTTGGCTGGTCCTGGAACGACATGTACTGAGCAGGGCTGCCACACTCGGTGACCCACAAACCTCAGCCTGTGTGGCAGCCTTTAAGAGAAACCTGGCTTCCCCAGCGAGGCCCATGATTCTCCAGTTGCACCTCCCTTTCAGAGAGACCCAGACTCTGGCTCTTGTTCCACTGAAGGTGGTCCACAACACACTGTTGGGTGGTTCAGAGAGGCACAGCCAGGGTGCAGAGATCACAGGCATAGCTGCCCCACAGGCTCCTACACCACAGAAACAACTTCTGCCAGTTGGTATTCCAGTTTTTCTTATCCCCAGCCCCACAAAGACTGCTGCACCCAGGAAACACACGCACACGCACACACACACACACACACACACACACACACACACACACACACACACACACACAGCCTTGGACTTTCAGGGCAGCTTTTGCTTTTGCTCCTTGCCTGGAGCCCAGATTCTGCCTTCCTAATGTGGCACTGGCTGCGGAGGTCTGGGCAGGCCTGACTTCTGTAGAAACTGGCTCTGCTGGGTCTGGGGTGTGCCGCAGGTGGGGTTCCAGACATTCTCCTCTTAAGCGGGATTCTCTGACTCAGGAGCTTTCTTTACTGCCAGTTTGTGCAGACACACACTGGCATTGTGATGGGACATTGTCACAGTAACACTGACACGGCCACTGTGTTGCTGTGCAGATGTGTGGGTTGGCTGTCTATCTATGACTCTGTCAGTACCTTGCACTCAGGCCAGGCTCTGCAGCAAATGAGAGAGTTGACAGTCCTGGGTTTTGCTATCCAGTTGACCTAAACAGAACTGACCCAAGGTTTTCCAACCTCCTGTCCTTGGATTTACCTCTTCTTTCCCAGGACCGCATTTGGAGGTAGAGACTTCCACAACAAGCAGTTTCAGGTTAGAGAAACAGACCCTGACCTTCCTCCAACTTCTGCCCAGGCAGGGTGCCCTCAGGCTCCCTTGCATTCCCCTGCTGTGGGGGAGCTCTAGGCGTATGAAGGCGTCACATGAATGGAGGGTAGGAGACAAGATGCAGATTTGTTAGCTCTGTGCCTAGGAGAAAAGGGTTGGACCGAGCCTGCCCCACAAGGAATTGTTCAGGATTTCCACAAAAGAGCTGTGTCTAAGGGCCAGGCTTCAGTGGGCATTTAATGGGGATTCCCAACACCTGAGATCATCTCGTCTCTGAGCTCACAATGCCCTGGGGACCTCGGGCTGTGGTGCTGCTGCTGTAGGTGTGTGGTGCAATGGTCTGTGGATCAGGCTGTACCGCAGACTTCTGTACCAACCCTGGTCCCTTGCTCACACTGTTCTGACATTTGACTTCCTGAGAGGGACTGGGCTTAGGTTTCAGAGGGACAGCCCAGGTAAAGTGGGAAGAATATGTCTTGGCGGAGCCATGCATCTTTGGGTCACTCTGGTCCATGTTGCCCACATCCCCCATAGACCAGACAATCTCCCAGAAGGAAGGGAAGTCTGTGTTTGGGCCAGGTGGACTCAAAAGAGTGGGACCCAGAGATGGTCCTCCTGACCTGGGAGTTGGCTTCTTGTTCTTATGACTTTTCACAAACAGTACCATTGCATAGTGGAGTTTTTCTAACTTGAAACTCTGTACCCTGGCAGGGAAAGCCTGCAGGTGAGGCTAGCCTCATCTAGCCTCCAGAGGGGACAAGAGACCATGGCAGGTATTAGTAGGCAAGGGACAATTGAGCCCGGTGGTGTTCCTGGGGATCCAACACTCTTAGACTGTAACCTTGATATCCTGCTTCCTGATAGTTCTTAGGTTTGTCATCTACACAAACCTCAAGTGCAGCATGGACCACTGAGGCCCAGCAGACATGAGAAGCAGGCAGCCCTGGCTCCTCCACAGCTTTACTCTTGGGAACTCGGACTGTCCTCCAAAAATCACTCAGGCCAGTCACTAACTTACACAGGGAACCCAGCTGAGATGGGCCTGCTCTGGGCCCTTTTCCTGAAGATTGTCTGCTCAAGGCAGTGTAGACACACAGGAGTCCAGGATCAGCCTCCTAGATCATTGGTACTGCCTTAGTGTTCTCATCTTTGAAATGGGAAGAACATCATGGGTGACACTAAGGCTGTCTCCAATGCTGAGCCTACTTGGGGGCTGTACTTGGCAAACCCAAGGAGATCATTGGGTCAGTTACATGGGCTAGCCTTTGTCAGCTGGGCCCCAATACAACTTTTTCACACACAGAAGTTTGCATATCTACCCAGGATGCCCTGGACATGGTTGTTCATCTGTGTCCTAGCCTTAGGCTATTGGGGAACCCAGCAGTCTTGCTCTGTGTCCACGTTGGCTGCCATGGGTGCTGGCCCAGTTGCTGCCTTCCTGCCAAGGACCACGTTGGTCCCCACAGAATGTTCCCAGCCTTTTCCAGGCATCCTTCAGTGATTCTGCACAGTGAGCCCACAACCCCCTGGTCTAGTCCTGGCGACCTGTGTACAACCATGTGCAAGTGTGTGCAGCCTCTGCTGGAGAAAGAAACAGGGTAGACTCCACTGCTGCGCTGGCCTTCACCCTCGTAGCTCCTCCACTCTTCCTCTCATCTCCCCCTGTGCCTGCTTCCCACTCATGACTCAAAGGCAGAGCTGGGTCTTCTTCAAGCTGCACACTCCACTGCCCTCCAGCTATGAGCTCTACCGTGTAAACAGCAAATGCCAAGGACTCCAGGCAGCGCAAAAGGCCTTATCTCTGGGGACCTTAGGACATCAGTCCTTGGTGCTCCATCCTGTAGCCCCAGCTTCCTCCTGGCCAATACCTGTATTCTCTTCCTCTGCCCCCACACCGTGTGGAGAGGTAGTACAGTAGCTCAGAGATGATGATGCTATCCAGGGCTGGGACTCTGTCACCTTCTACAGAAGCCCAGATCTACACCAAGCATGTTGCTCTGATCTGGGAACACCATATGGGCCCCACCCCAGGAACCTCAAGACTGTCGCAGTTAACCCACCCCACATGATTGGCTCCCCTGTGTGGGGCACAAGGAAAACAAGTGCTGGCCTGCCATCTGTGGTTCACTTACCAGGTCAACCCCAGGGATCTAAGGAGAACATCTTCCTCTGTTTCCCTCCATCCCTCTTTGTCTCTTCCTGTGTCTGCTTCTCCTGTCCCTGTCTCTGGTTCCCCCGTCTCTCATCTCTCTAATTTCCCTTGATTCTTTTTGTCTTTCCTTGTCTATCTGTTCTAGTCTCTTTTTTTCTGTCCCTTCTCACCTATCTCCTTCCCCTGTCCACCTCTGCCCCTTTCTACCTCTTTCTTTGACTTTCTATTTCTGTGTCTCTTCCTGTCTCTGTCAGGTAGGATGATGGTGCCCTGACCTGGCAGGATACAAGGCAGCATCCTGAGTGGTGTTGGGATGTGGGGATGTCTTCGAGTTCTTTGTGAAAGGTCCAGGGGCCTATGCCAGAGACACTTGGGCATGAAGTCCTATGACGTATATCAGACCATAGTGGGCTCACAGCTGCTTCTGTGGGTTTTGCCAGCCCAGTCTAGACCCCTTTGCTCACCACTTCTCCTTCTCTGCAACTGGTTTCCAGGAATTCAGTTCAGTGTTTATTTGTGGGTGTCTGCTTCCATCAGCCACTGGATGAAGGCTCTAGGATGGCATACAAGGTAGTTGTCAATCTCAGTATCGGGGAAGGGCATTTAAGGTAGCCTCTCCACTATTGCTTAGATTGCCAGTTGGTGTCATTCTTGTAGATCTCTGAAATCTCACTAGTGCCAGATCTCTCCTCAAACCTATAATGACTCTCTATTATGGTATCTCTCATCCTGCTCTCCTCTATTCTTACCCCGACTCAACCTTTCTGCTTCCCCATGTCCTCCTCTCCCTTCATCTTCTCTCCCTGTTTTTCTCCCAGCTCCCTTTCCCCTCCTCCAATGCTCCCAATCCTCTCAGGAGATCCTCTCCCATTTCTCTTCTTCAGGGTACCATGTATATCTCTCTTAGGGTCCTCCCTGTTTCCCAGACTCTCTGGCAGTGGGATTATAGGCTGGCACTCCCCTGCTTCATGTCTAAAATCTGTATATGAGTGAGTACATACCATGTTTGTGTTTTTGTGACTGGTTTACCTCACTCAGGATGATTTCTTCTAGTGCCATCCATTTGCCTGCAAATTTCAAGATTCCATTGTTTTTTCCTCTGAGTAGTATTCCATTGTGTAAATGTACCACATTTTCTCTATCCACTCTTCAGTTGAGGGACATCTAGGTTGCTTCCAGGTTCTGGCGATTACAAATAATGCTGCTATGAACATAGTGGAACAAATGTCCTTGTTGTATGAATGCACTTCTTTTGGGTATATGCCTAAGAGTGGAATTACTGGATCTTGTGGTAGACTGATTCCCATTTTCCTGAGGAATCTCCATACTAATTTCCAAAGTGGCTGTATGAGTTGGCACTCCCACCAGCAGTGGAGGAGTGTTTCCAAAGGTTAATTATTACCATTTCAAAATCTGAGGTCAAATGTGATAACTAAAGTGTTCCCTCAGGTGAGATGGAATTGTGGTGGAAAGATTACCACCGTAGCTATAGAGAGGCTTCATGTGTTTTCTGCTCTCAGCTTTCCTGTGTGAGAAAAAACACATTTCTTAAAATGTGCCTCTTGGCCATTTTTAAATGTCTTGTTTAGTGGCTTTAAGTGCATCTGTGTAATCACCACTCTGTATTCCTGGAACTCTCATCCTTTCCAACTGAAACTGTCCCCATTATCATCACCCCAAATTGCTTCCCACTCCTGAAACCTCTGTTCTACAGTTTCTATGGACATCTTGTCTACAGGCATGGTAGACCAGTTGGACTTTTGGTGACTAGATTTTGCCTACCTCAACAAAATCCTCTAATCTTCTTCCCTGTGTTGAAATTCCACTGTATGAATGGGCCAAGGTGTGTTTATTCCCCCAGTCACTGAATGATGCCACTATGAACACAGGCCTCAAACATCTCATTGAGGCTCAGCTTTCAGTTCTCTTGGGTTCTGAAATGGGATTTCTGGGTCACATGGTAGTTCTATGTTTAACTTTTAGGAATGAACCTAAGCTTTCCATGGTGATTGCACTATTCTGCTTCCTCACCAACAGTATTGAGGGCTCTAGTCTCCACCCCTTCATGAGCTTGTAAGTTTCTTTTTTGCTTCTGTAGCTTTCTTCATGGAGTAAGGTAGTGTCTCACATTTTCTGCGTGTGCAGTGATGTGAACATTTTCTCAAGTGTTACTAGAATCTGTGCATCTTCTCTGGGTCAACAGCTCTTGGGGGGTCTGTGACCATCTTTAAGTTGGATTTTGTTTGAGTTTTTTCCTCTAAATATTCTGAGAAATTTAATACCTTACCAGACTTGTAGCTTGCAAATATTTTCTCTTATTCCACAGGCTGTCTTCTCAACTCTGTTTATGTAGTGGTTGTTTTCTCCTCTCCTCTCTCTCTCTCTCTCTCTCTCTCTCTCTCTCTCTCTCTCTCTCTCTCCTCCCTCCCTCCCTCCCTCCCTCCCTCCCTTCCTTCCTTCCTTCCTTCCCCCCTCTCTCTTTCTGAGGAAGAGTCTCTCTACACAGTACTGGCTGTTCTGGAACTTACTATGTAGACCAGGCTAGCCTAGAACTCACAGAGATCCTCCTGTTAGGATTAAAGGCATGTGCCACCACACTCAGATTTTTTCTGTTTTTAGAGTTACTCAGTTATTATTTGTGTATGAGCCACCTGCATATATGTATGCATATCATGTGCATGCCTAATGCCATTGCAGGTCAGAAGAAAGGGTCAGACCCCCTGTAGCTGGGTTTGCAGATGGCTGTGAGCCACCGTGTGGATGTTAGAAACTGAAGAAACTTATTGCAAGAGTAACAAGTGCTCAGCACCCTTGAGCCGTCTCTCGAATCTCAATACTGTTACGTGTCATACGTTTTTTAAACTGTTTTCATTAATGTAGTTCTTATAGAAATATAATTAACACACAAGACAACCACTGAAGAATCCTAAACCATGAGAGAGACACACTTCCTAATATTAGGGTTGGTAGGTCTATAAGTACAAAAGGTTTGCACAGATGAGGGCAGTGTGGCCAGTTACTTGAGATAGTTACTGTCCTTATTATGTTTTGAAGTAAAGAACACATACAGTAAACAGAGCTGCTCCAAGCCGAGGAGCGCTTGCTTCTTCCCCTAGTTGCCCACCGTCACCAGTAAAGAGATCTCTTCTGCGGTCTGACAGCAGATTTGGCATTGTTGATGGTGCAGTGACACATGGTCCCCACAGCAGTTAACCTCCGAAGTTGTGACTCTGTCCCTCTGTTCTCAAGGTTCTGGTCAGTGAGGGGCCTGAGGCCAACTCATCCCTAGTCACTAGGCCCATATGTGGTTTTGTGTTACTGCCAGTGAGCATGGAGGCACCGTGTCATGTTTTGTTTAATGACAACATTCTTCAAACCAGGAGGGAGTGCTGACACATGGAACAAGATGATGGAGACTGTCCACCTAAGGGATCCTTCTTGGTTGTAAAGTTTGCTGTGGCTCCACTCGCATGGCTTACCCCTATATATCAGCTCTGTTCAAGTGCCACAGGGGTGTTGGTGGCATCCAGTCATTAGAACAAAGGTTTTAAAGTACGTGTCCCCATGTGGTGTTCTGACCTGTCATGTCTTGCTTCTTCCCATCCAGGAGCCTTCATGATCCCATTCCTCATTCTTCTGGTACTGGAGGGCATTCCCTTGCTGCACCTGGAGTTTGCCATTGGCCAGAGATTACGCAAAGGCAGTGTGGGTGTGTGGAGCTCCATCAACCCGGCTCTGAAGGGTGTAGGTGTGTGTCAATGCTTCGGGCTGGCCTGAGATTTATAGGGCCCAGTCTAGTTTCTCCTTAGCTTTCACAATCAATTCCAGGCTCACGTTCTACCAGAGATCCTCAGGAACCCTTCACTAGAATCCTTGGGAATGTGGGTTGCAGCATATAGGCTGGCCTACTCATGGTCATCAGGGAACAGAGAGGCCAGCAGAGGTCGCCTGAGTCCCCACAACCCAGGGCACAAGGAAGATGGAGATGCTGGGTGAGAATAGTTAACCCTACCTTCCTAGGACAAAAGCCTCCAGGGCCAGAAGGGGGAGCTGGCTGCCTGCTCTGTCCACTCCTACACACTCATCGAAGAAGTCTGGTACTGCCCCCAATCCAGATGTGGTCACTCATTTACAAACTCTGGCTTGGAAACTGCCTCACCAAGAGGACATGGCTCACTGAGAGCTCAGAATGCACCTAAGTGGTGTGGGCTCTCCAGCCAGGGAAGAGGGCAGGGTCCACGGACAGAGAGTTCAGATGTGTTTATCCCAGAGGTCCAATGCTGGACAGCCCATAGCCCACGCAATGGCCACTCCCTGATGTCAAGCCCTTTCTGCCCTGGCACCCAACCCTCTGAGTCTCAGGATCTTACACTTTCCCTCTTCCTTCCCTTTCTTTTCACACATACTTGGATTTTAGTTTCAAAATAAAAAAAGCACATTCATGAACTGCTTACTGCTCAGCCTGTTGTCCCAGATGCTGAGCCATTGCCCACTACAATCTCTGCTTGCCTTTCTCACTAGTTTTTGGCAGAGATTCTCCTGAGTCTACCCACTTTGGTTTGGGACTTGTCAAGTGGGCCTCCCTGTGGGTCAAGTGGAGGCAGATCCACCCCCATTGAAATTGCCAAAAAGCTCTTTGCAAGGGCTCTGTGACCACTTGACTCCATACATCTTTTGGGGTCATAGGTGGAGCAGGCGAGGATGCAGAGTGCTGGGACCTTGATCTCACTCTGGGAGAATCAGGAGATCAAACAGGTGGTATCACATTTCTAGGTCTGGGTTGTGTCTGCTCTGAAGGCCGGGGAGCAGGCCCTTCCCAGTGTCCTACTGACTCCCTGGAGAGGGACAACACAGACTGGTGTTCATGCACTCACCTGCTAGAGATACGTGTGCACCCTCCACAGTGACATCCCTCCCCACAGGCATTGCCTCCATGTTTGTGTCCTTCATGGTGGGCCTGTACTACAACACCATCATCGCCTGGGTCATGTGGTATTTCTTCAACTCCTTTCAAGAGCCTCTGCCGTGGAGTGAGTGTCCACTCAACGAGAACCGGACAGGTGAGCCCTTGGCCCTAGACAGTGGAGTGCGGTTGCTATTCCTCAGGCTCTGTCCCATATAGCTTGTAGGAGAGTGGAAGAAATGACTGCTGGCATCTTCTTACACAGACAATCAAACCTTGTGGCTACATGCCCTTTCATTGTGCAAGAACTGGATGCTTAGAGACCAGGATTAACAAAAGCCAGAGCGTCTTTGAGGCAACAGAACATTTAAAAATTCATGTTGTCAGGGCCAGGGAGATGGTGTAGTTAGTTTAGTTCAATCCCAAGCACCCACATAAAAAGTTAAGCATGTGTCACCCGCAATGCCCGGGAGCTGGCAAAACAGAGACAGGAGGATCTTAAGGGTTTGTTGACCATCCAGCCTAGCCTACTTAGTGAGCCCAGGTCCCAGTGGGAAACCCTGTTTCAAAAAATAAGACGGATAGGTCCTGAGGAATGATACCCAAAACTGATACCTGGCCTCCACGCATAAACCTACACACACACACACACACACACACACACACGAAAGAGAGAGAGAGAGAGAGAGAGAGAGAGAGAGAGAGAGAGAGAGAGAGAGAGAGAGAGATCCACAGGCATTCCTATTACCCCAACATTTGGGAGGCTGACCTACACTGTGAGGTCCAGGCTAGGTAGGCTCACAATGAAACAGCACACAGATCCACAGTCCAAGAAGAAAGCCTTAAACAAGATGACTTCCTATGTCATGCTGGTCACATGGCTGAGAGCATCAGAAGAGGAGCCATGGGAAGTGTGAGGATGGCTCCCAGTCACCAGCCAGGCCTAGTGAGACAAGAGGGTGCAGGTGCTTGGAAGGAGACGTCCTGCTCCCCTCCACCATGCTCCCTGGGTTTCTGTACAAAGAGGCCACTCTGCCACAAGTGTGCTTTGGTCACCCCTACCTTCTCAGGCCCCTCTCCTGTGGAGAGAGAGGCGCAGGTCTTTGCCCATGACCTATGGAACACGTTTGGCTCATGGAGATACACGTAGCTGCAGAGGGCCGTGAACAGCCTGCTTCATAACTGCTGTCCTGACTACCACCACAGAGTAGCTCTGAGGATTTCACATGAACTCTCAAGATGGGCTCCTGTTCGTCAAAGGACAAGTCTTCCCCAGGATCTTGATTGGTCTCTTCCAGTAGGAGAATCCCAGTTGGTTCTCTGAGGAAGAGATACCTATGATAATATGAGATAACATGGAGTTGGACTGTAATAAGAAGGGCCATGGCTAGAGTCCTAGAGTCTGCGAATCTGCTGCTTCAGTGGTGGTAGGGGCCTTCTTCCGGGAGTTAGGGAGGAGCTGGTGCTCAGAGGCCTGGGCTCACACCAGAGCCCAACAGTGTCTTTTAGAAGATTTCACATAGACCTACACCTATGTACAAACAGGTATGTACGTGAACATGTAGGATTGTGTGGCATGTGGGTACAGATGTGTGGGTGTGTTCATGAGTGCCCATGTGTGTATGTGAGGCTATATTCATGTGTGCAAGTATATCCTGTTGTGAATGCCTCAGACCCTGGCTAGGTAATGCCACTTAATGTTTCAGGTTGCCATCTTCCCTGGCTTATTCCTGGTTTGTCTCTGCTTTTTATTTTTTCTGTTTTATATTTATTTTATTATTTTTAAAACAATCCTATTTTACATACCAATCCCAGTTCTCTCTCCCTCCCTTCCTCCCACTCCCCTGCCCTTGCCCCTCATCCAATCCTCAGAGGATGAGGCTTCCCATGGGCAATTATCAAAGTCTGTCACGTCATTTGAGGCAGGACCAAGGCCCTCCCCCTGTATCTAGGCTGAGCTAGGTACCCCTCCATGGGGGGGGTAGGAGAACATGAGGGACAAGTTGGGGCAAGGACAGAGAGGGACAACAAGGAAAGAGATGCCTTGATAGAGGCAGCCATTGTGGGGCTAATGAGAAACCTGACACTAGGGACGTCCCCAGGAATCCCCAAGGATGGCCCTGCTTTTGACTTACAGCTTGACAGTGCGCTCATCTGCTTCTGTAGGCTACGTGGAGGAGTGTGCCAAGAGCTCTTCTGTGGACTACTTCTGGTACCGAGAGACTCTCAACATCTCCACTTCCATCAGCGATTCGGGCTCCATTCAGTGGTGGATCCTGCTCTGCCTGACTTGTGCCTGGAGTGTGCTGTACGTGTGTGTTATTCGTGGCATCGAGACCACTGGGAAGGTACAGCACACCGCTGAGCATGCAGCTTCCTGTCACCAATCTTGAGGGCCATTGTCCTTGGACTTGCACACACGAGGCCTTAGTTGGAGGCCTGTGGCTTCTGTGCAGCCCAAGATGACTTTCAAGCACACATTGCAAAACGTTGTCTAAGACCAGTCCAAGATCTCTCTCCATTGAATCAGAAGACAAGAGAAATTGGGAAATAGAAGAGTGAGGCCCCCATCTTCCCTGCACCGAGTTAGGGTGACTCTGGCAGAGGGAAGAATGTGGCACTCTGAATTACCCCCCTTTCCTTGTCTGACCTCTGATCCATCTGTGTGGTGTCTCCCCGCCCCACACTGTTCCCCACAGGCTGTGTACATCACCTCCACACTGCCCTATGTCGTGCTGACCATCTTTCTCATCCGTGGCTTGACTCTGAAGGGTGCCACCAACGGCATAGTCTTCCTCTTCACACCCAATGTGAGTCTCTGCCATCTATCAGCTGACTGCCCCAGGGCTTGGATCCCAGGGGAGAAGTCCATGCTGGATCCTCTTGGCTTCAAGGCCAGCTTCTTTCTATATGGTGACAGCCAATTGTCTGATGCCCAGGCCAGTGGCCTGGCTAAGAAGGGCCTGGCAAGGGGACGGCCTGTTCACAGGCCTTTAACATATAGGGACTATTCGGTGGCTTGACTTTTCCTCCTTGTAGAATGGCATCCTTTGTGGGGAAGGAGTTAGCTTCTTTCTCAGTGGAAGGGGAGGCCTGATTCCTGCAGTCACAGCTGAGTCCTTGTGTGACAGATCACGGAGCTGAGCAACCCGAACACGTGGCTGGATGCAGGCGCTCAGGTCTTCTACTCCTTCTCACTGGCCTTTGGGGGCCTCATCTCCTTCTCCAGCTACAACTCTGTGCAGTGAGTATGGAGTTGGAGGGAGGGCCCTCAGGACAGGGGCTGTGGGAACTCCAGGGGCCCCTTGGTTCTGGGGTCTCAGTTTCCCTGTCAGAGCAGGAGGAATTCTGCTGTGCGCTTAAGAAGGAGAGGAAGGTGTTTTCAAAAGCACAGCACCCAGCACCAGTGTTGGCCAGTGTGACTCAGCAGCTGCCCTCTGACCAGTCCCGTGTAAGAACAGAGCAGGGCTGGCAGGAAAAGCAGGTGCAGGCTTTAAGAGGATCTCCCCTTGCTGGGTGGTCCCTGAATGATCCCTGCTGCTTGGTCTAGCGTCTTCCCTCCTCCACTCCCAACTTGATGCCTACATTGTTCCCAGCCTGCCTCAGAACTCCAGTCCTCAGGTATGTTGGTACCCCTGAAGCCCACCCTAGACCCTGGTCATATCCTGAAGGCTGTGACCCTGCCAGCTTTAGACACGCATCCCTTCTTGGCACCGTCTGGTAAGGTCGTAGTCTATGAAGAACCCCCAACATCCGGGGAGGATGTAGGTGATACTTACTTAGGGAGCACCAGTTGGCATGGTGCAACGAGAACTGTCCTCTGTGACTAGTGGTGGCTCAGGGAATGCAGTGGAATCAGATAGTTTGAATGGATAAACCCAAGAGAGAATGGCTAGAGTTGGGCAGGGAGTGGGTGAAGGCTCCTGGTAGATCAGATAGAACTTCAAGCCCATGGAGAGACCCAGGCAGCAGACAGAGACAGAAACAAGGCCTGACAGTCAGGGTTGGTCTGTTCTGGGAGGTGTGGTCTGCAATAGGTATGAAACTGGGGGGATCTGTTCTTGGAGGGTATGGGCTGTGGTCCCCATGGTCTGGGAGGGCAGGCTCTTCAGAGGATGTGTTGTAGTTGGGTGGCTGAGTAGGTGTTCCCTCTGGATCACGGCCTTTTACTCAATGACGGATGGGTCCCAGGCTTCAGAAGGCCTTCTATGGTGCCATGGAGAATGTTCTAGAAGGCAGCCCTGGAGGTGCCACTGCAGGTGGAGTCCAAGTGGAGTGTGGGTGAATTATTTTTACAACATCTTTATTCAGTTTGTATTCTGTGCAGTTCATCCACATTAAGCTATGTGGATTCATCTACACGAGGCCAATGGCCTTAGTGCATTCACACAGTTGTGCAGTCATCATCCTTACCTAGTTCTAGGACATTTTCATGAACAGACACTCCTGAGCTCCCAGATACACTGGCAGTATTTCCCTGTATCTGCCTCTGCTTTGCCTGAGAATTTCCTGTGGGTAGGACTGGCGTCATGGGAGTCTTTGGCATTGGATTTCTCACTGGCCTGAGGCTTCCCTGGTGTAGAGTGTGTTGGTGCCATGGTCCTGTGTGGCTGGTTGACCACCTGCTGTAAGGTCAGCCAAACTATGCTCACCCATCCACCTGAAGGGACTTTGACTGCTTCCACTTTTATAATTGTGAGTGGTGCTTGTGCGGAATGAGCCGTTGCTGTGTTCTGGTTTATATCTCGGGGGAGAAAACCATCATGCCATTGCATGATCAGTGCCCACCAGGCTGCTCTCCACAGCGCTGCACCACTACAAATTCCCTCCAGCTGTGCAGGGTGGCCTCAGTTCCCCTTTCTTGCCAACTTCTGTGGTTGTCTCTGTTTTGGGGGTAATCTTCCTTTAGCTGAGGGTTGCTGTGGTGCTGCAGTCTGACGCGCACTTTTCCGATGGCTCCTGTGCTTTTGACACATCATGGGGCAGCCTGGTGACAGCTGTGTTGGGGGTTGGGGTTGGAAGACTGGGGTAAGAAGATCAAAATAAACTGGGGATGGGGAGTGACTCACGCCTTTAATCCCAGCACTTGGAAGGCAGAGGCAGGCAGATCTCTGAGTTTTAGGCCACCCTGGTCTACAGAGCGAGTTCCAGGACAGGCTCCAAAGCAACACAGAGAAATCCTGTCCCCAAAACAAAATAAAACACTAAAAAAGAAAGAAAGATAGAAAGGAAGGAAGGAAGGAAGGAAGGAAGGAAGAAAAGAAGGAAAGAAGGAAAGAGATCAGGGTATGTTCAGGATGTGCTGAGTGTCTCCAGATGGGACCCCAGAGGCTCCGAACTGGAAGTCAGTGTGGGGTCTAACAGGGCTTAGGGTGAGTGAGGGCCAAAGCGTTGGGTCAGCCCCTGAGCTGTGACCTTGTCTGCCATGCCCCTGAGGGTCAGGAACACACAGCCCATAAACCTGGGACTCTCAGATGGTCAGAAACACATCTGGGACCTGACCCTAAAACATTCCATCCCGTGCTGTGGGTGAGCATCCATCCTTCTAAGCACACAGACATTGCAAGGCCAGATGACCAGGATGGCTCTACCCTGTCCAAAGGGCCAGCCAGAATGGCCACGTCCCATCTGGAAAATTCTAGGATCTCTTTTCCTTCATTTTACTTCAGGCAGGTAACCCACCAACCCATGGGTTCTCCCAGCCCTTAGGGCTATAGACTGAATTGCTTCTATAATACTAATTCATAATTGCTCTCATAAACAAAACCCTATGTCTTAAATAAGTAAAACCCCATCTTTAGAGAGGCCTGAGTTGGGAGAGAGGTTTCAAGCAGTAGAGAACCTGATCTGACCTCCTTCTCTAGCCCATGGGGACCTCTGCACCTGGCAGCCTGCCCCTTGTGTGAGGCTGACTGCTTGCCTGAGGCCTAAGGTGGGATTTGATTCCAGGAATCTCCAACTCTCGGTATTCTTGGCCTTCAGAGGGTCTCCATAGCCATGATCTGTGTGGGTGGGGAAGATTGGAACACGGTAAAGAAGACACAGCTTCAGCTTGGTTCAGGGTCAGGACACAGCCCTCTGGTCATCTTGCGTCCTCAGTCCCCACATGTGTCCAGATGACAGGACCTGGGTTGTCCTATGTCGTGTTAGCCTTTCCTGCACTGGTGAGCACTCAGGGACCCGATCTTAGACCTGGACACACTGGCTGTGCTATGCAGTGTGTTCCCTCCCAGCCAGGGGACGTATATTCTCATCTGTGAATCAGCTACGTTGTCCTGTGCTGACACTACTCTTGTCCTCAGCAATAACTGTGAGATGGACTCTGTGATCGTGTCCGTCATCAATGGCTTCACCTCTGTGTATGCAGCCACCGTGGTCTACTCCATCATTGGCTTCCGGGCCACTGAGCGCTTTGACGACTGTGTGAGCACGTGAGTTGCCACCCTAGCACCTTGGGCACGCCTCTTTGCCCAACTCTCATCAGTTCAGCCTTTGGGAAGCTCCCACCTAGGATACACAGCAGCCCTTTTCATCACTACCAGAAACATCCTGACTCTCATCAACGGCTTCGACCTGCCTGAGGGCAATGTGACTTCAGAGAACTTTGAGGCTGTCCAGCAGTGGTGCAATGCTACCAATCCAGAGGCCTATGCACAGCTCAAGTTCCAGACCTGTGATATAAACTCCTTCCTTTCTGAGGTAGGTGTGGTGATCTCCACGCCATCACAGCCTCATGTGTGGGTAAGGGGGAGGGATCCTCTTTTGGTTTTTGTGAGTCATACACAGGGGCTTTGCACAGTTAGCATCTTAGCCCTAGAAGTAGCAGAAGTTAAAAACCAGACAAGAGGAAGGACCCACTGTTCACCAATTGTGACCCTCCTGGCACTGCCCTCCAGTCTCTGAAATCAATGATATAAAACATCCCTAGCTCCTCCCTTCAACCCTCCCATACCCCCCCTCACTCCTTCTCAGATTCATGGCCTCTTTTTCTTTATTGTTTTACATATATATATATTATATCATCAGTATTATATATGTATAGACATGTATAATAAATACATGTACATATCAGCACATTTATATTATACATGTGTATGTATGTATATATGTATATTATATATACATGTATATACGTGTGTGTATATATATTAATACAATCTGTTGAGTCCATTTACTGTTACTTGTATGTATAATATTTCAGCGTTGATCTCTTGGTATTGGATAACTAACTAGGAGGCTTATCTTTAGAGCATTCTAATTCTCCTGCTCTTGGCATTCCTTAGTTGCCTGTAATTCTTTGGTTAGGGGGCCTGCCTCCTTCCCTCTCCCCTCAGTGAGATTTAGATTCCCCTACCTCATTAGCATGTCTATTGGTGTTATTCTTGTTCTGGTCTTGTTTAGGCAGGCTTTATGAGTGTTGCTTCCTTGTTATAAAAGGCAATACCACAGCTGTTTTCCTGGTCCTCCGCCCCTTCCATCTTTCTGCCCCTTCTCTTGTAATGTTCCCTGGACCTTGGGTGCTGAGTTGTGCTGTAAACGCATCCATTAGGGATGGACACCCCAAGATCACTTCCTCTCTGCATTTTGACCAATTGTTTGCTATAGCGGTCTCTATCGGATGCAAAGGAAAGTTTCTTTGATGAGGAGTGAGGGCTACTCTTAGATTTTTAGCACGTGGTTAGGAAGTTAGGTTTAGTAAAGTAGAAGACGTTCTTCTTTTAAATCCATGACCTCACTAGTCTGGGGGAGCTGGCTTGGTCCAGTGCCAGACACGATTTCCCTTGTTTTTGAATGGGCCTTCAGTCCAATCAGACAGCTGTTGGTTAATGCCAAGAGAAGAATGCCACTGCTGAGCCTTTAGGAGTCATTCCTGGGCTCACAAGCTGAGGAGAACCATTGTTTGCTTTCCTCCCTTGGTAGCTTGCTCAGTACCTATGGTGATAGGAAAGCCGGTCCTCGGGGAGCAGGCTTTCAGGTCATACCCAGCCGGACTCCTCTGAGTCCTCTGTCCAAAGTGTGTGGTGTCTGCAGCAGTAGGGGCTTATTTTCAATTTCTGGGAAGCAACCAAGGGAAGCAGCAGTGGCTGGCCCTAGAGGAAGGAGAGGGGCAGAGAACCGAGACGGCCTTGTGAATCGCTGCAGGGTGTGGAGGGCACAGGCCTGGCCTTCATTGTCTTCACTGAAGCCATCACGAAGATGCCGGTGTCCCCGCTGTGGTCGGTACTCTTCTTCATCATGCTCTTCTGCCTCGGCCTCTCGTCCATGTTTGGGAACATGGAGGGGGTGGTTGTACCCCTTCAGGACCTCAACCTCGTCCCCAAGAAGTGGCCCAAAGAACTGATGACAGGTATGTATGAAGCCTGCTGTCTGAGGGAGACCCGCTTATGTTCCCAAGGCAACGGTGGGTGCAGCCCTGGGTTAAATAGTCCTAGCCACAGCTCTGCTCCCTGTCTGGCCACAGGCCTCATCTGCTTGGGGACATATCTCATCGCCTTCATTTTCACGCTGAATTCGGGCCAGTACTGGCTCTCCCTCCTGGACAGCTATGCTGGCTCCATCCCTCTGCTAATCATCGCCTTTTGTGAGATGTTTGCTGTCGTCTACGTGTATGGAGTGGACAGGTAGGAGGGGTATCTCTGTGGCGACGGGCCATCTTTAGCAGAAAAGCTGAGTCAGAGTCTCTGCTAACCTAGGCTAGCCAAGGCGTGTCATGGCACCAAGCCTTCGCTATTGTGCAAATGAGTGTCGACTTCCTTCCTAGGAGTGGGCTGGCACTGGCGTAGTTCTGAAACTTGGTCCAAGAGATGGAGAGAGGCCAGAGGACGAAGGGTTGGCCTTGCTGAAGTGGTGCCTCCTTTCTTATTAGAAATGACCTAAATAGTGTCTCTAACTCCCAATAGCCCCTGCTACCTATCCAAAGACAGGGATTTGCAGGCATACTAGAAACTGACATGTAGTAACTTTGGGTGCCAGAGAAAGAGAATGCAAGAAAATTCAAACACATCTGAATACATAACATACACACACACACACACACACACACACACACACAATCTAACTTGAAACATGACCTTTCTGGGGCCCTCAAAGCAGAGGCTCAGGTACCTGGACCTCACATGTCTTGAGACAAGACAGAGCTCAGTGCAATTCATCCACTTGGGGTCTACATCAGAGGTGCTTCTGGGATTATGCATGGGCCCTTCTAGGGGGGCTCAGCAGCTATTTAAAACTCAGGCACAAAAAGTCAGTGGTCCACTAAGGGCCACTTCCAACTGTCAGCTTGACCCAACATCTCAGCATCATTACCATTGCTGGTCAGGGATCCAGGAAGCTACGTCTTCAGGAAGAGTAGTATTTCGACCACTCTAGAAGAGATCTGCCTGTATCTATTAAAATTAAGTTGGTGTAAGCCCTTTGCTGGAGGTCCTGTTCTAGAAAACCTATTTGAAGTCACTGAGAAATGAAAGTGCACAGGGCACATGGACAAGGTTATGTCAGCAGGAGTGGAGACCAGACTCTATAGGCTGAGGAGGCAATGTGGAGGCTGGGGCGCACAGGGCCAGTCATGTGACTTTGTGACATTTGGAGACATGGGCAAGGAATGTACTGAAACATAGTTGCCGCTAGCTCACACACAGTGGTCTGAATTCCACACCACTGTGACTAGCATAGGGGAGGTGATTGCCCAAGTATGTGAAGAAAGACAGTCACTGGACTAGCAGTAGGCTCAGTGTCCCAGTTTCTCACTGACCCTGCACCTAAGTCCTGGTGTCTGCTGGGGCTCTGGATAAGTTGCCAGTTTGTTCTGTATGTCTCATTCTGATCACAAATCCCTGTCTATGGAAGGGAGTTCTGCCACAGAGCAGGCTTCCAGCAGGTCAGGAAGTCATGGGCATCACCTAAGTTCAGGGTGCCTCTGCTGGTGCAAGAGCTGCTGAGTCTTGTGTGCACTGGAAGGAGGACAGTCTGGTGGCCCACTGTCCTCACTGTCACATGACAGGAAGTGGGTGAGAATATGAGACCGCTGACGGTGAACTTACGTGAACTTACGTTACAGTGCTGTAGGGATTTCAAGAAGCTTGGGTGGAAGCTGCTGGCAGGGACAACTTAGGACCCCTCTGAGTGCAGGCACATCTTTGCCTGCAAAGTTAGAGGAACTTATCAAGGGAAAGCCAAAGCACGACATCCCAAGATGACAACCATTGTCCAGTATAGAAAAGTGGTCGGTCATCTGCCTTCATGAGCTTCCAAGTGACCCTGTCCTCTGTCCTCTGCTGCAGGTTCAACAAAGACATCGAGTTCATGGTTGGCCACAAGCCCAACATTTTCTGGCAAGTTACATGGAGAGTGGTCAGCCCATTGATCATGCTGGTCATCTTCCTCTTCTTTTTTGTTATTGAGGTCAACAAAAATCTCATGTATAGCGTCTGGGACCCTGATTATGTAAGTGCCCATTGGCTGGGAGGAGAGGGAGGAGATCTGAGGGGGAAGGAGGCAGACAGTGGGGCACGAGGAGGGTAGAAGGGTTCCATTCCAAGAAACAGAAAGTGAGATTGTGGGGATTTGCACACCTTTCCCCCATCTGCTACCTGTGGATCTCTCCCCAGGAGGAGTTTCCCAAATCACATAGGATCCCATATCCCGACTGGGTGTATGCAGTGGTGGTCATCGTGGTTGGGGTGCCCTGCCTCACCATCCCCTGCTTTGCCATCTACAAGCTCATCAGAAACCGTTGCCAGAAGTCTGAGAACCACCACGGTTTGGTCAATGCACTGTCCACAGCCTCTGTGAATGGAGACCTGAAGTACTGAATAGGCCTAGCCTACAGAAGGCAGAAGATGGTGTGTGGAGGAGGGCAAGAGGCAGGACCCTTGGGGGAAGTGGGCTGTAATGTGTGTGAGGGTGCGTGTGTGTGTGTGTGCGTGTGTGTGTGTGTGTGTGTGTGTGTGTGTGTGAGAGAGAGAGAGTATACATACATGCATCCATGCATCACATAGGTGTATACACAAATGTTACACAAACATGTGGAGCACATAGGCGTGTTTATGTGTATATTGCAGTTGCACTCATATATACATATGTGTGTGTATGTATGTATGTACATATGTGGTACATGTGTACACAAGTGAGTATATGTGTCAGTGTGTGTTTGTATATGCATGCTGTGCATATGTTTGTGCATATACACTGGGATGTGCCTATATATTTGTATATGAACATGAGTGCTATCTGTATGAATATAAATGCTCTGTGTTAACACATATGTGTGCACACATGTGTGTATAAACATATTCACACATATATCTCTATAGATATGTGTATATAAATGTATGGATATGCACTTATAAACCTATGTATATATATGTATGTCTGTGTCTTCACATGTGAATTTTTGTGTTGTATGTGTACATACACGCACATGTACACTTACGTTTGTACATTGCACACAGGTACGTGCACATGCATATGCTATCTTGTACACATGGTACACGTGAAAATGTTTTCTGTATGCTCAAGATAGATGTGCCTACCGTTCTGGCCTGGCTGTCCTCCACCTGCCCTCACTGTAGTACTTGGACTACAGACATGGCTCAGCACCCACCTTGTACTGCAAATTCCCAGGGGAGCCAAAAGGGAAGATGTGGCGGCTCCAGGTGGTCTCCTTCCCTCAGAGTGGAAGGCAGTAGGTGAGGCTATGCTGCCTGCCTGACTCCCGGGCATGTTGTCCCTGCCCGCTCCCAGCTGATCTCCCGACCTTTGCTATGAGTGTTGGACCAAGGTCCCTGAATTAGAAATCGGGGCCCTTCTGCTCCTTAAGGAGAAGCACAGAAGCTGGTGGGTTGGCAGGGCTGAGAAGATTTGTCTCAGTCAGGCCCAGCACACCCATGCTTCCTGAACGCCTGCTTAATCATTGGTTTCTGAACAGGCTGCTGGATAGCCAAGCTGACTTTCCCTTCTCTGTTGAAGTGGGAGCCACCCTGTGCACTTCTGAAGAGAGCAGGAGCCCGTAAATCTTTAGCCAGATGTTGCAGAAGGAGGGTTACAGGGTAACTCAGCTGTGGCCACTGTGTTGAGGACTCCAAGAGTCCTGGGCACCCCAGTGACTGAAGCCTAGAAGTCTTCAATCTTGTGGCAGTCAGTGAAGCCACAGAGGTCATGCTTGCCCCTTCCCGTCAACAGGCTGGTTGTTTCTGGGTTCACATCCATTCTCAGTCATAGGTACTTGAGACTTGGAGTATTTATTGCAACAAGTTACAGCCCTCCTGTTTCAATGGAAAAGTCCACATTTAAATAGAACTGGACTTTCTGAGAATTCTCACAGACAAGGGAGAGAAACTGTGGTGGGCCCTGACATGTTCTTCCTACTTGGTGTCACCAGCCACACTTCACCCACAAGAAGCAGCTCCTGCTGTTGAAACACAGAGTCCTCTTACAAAGTCCTCTTCTATACGCACTGATCGCTTGGGTGCCATGACCTGAAGAACCATACAGAGGCAGAGGAAGGTGCTTGGCCCTGGGGGAAATATGAAGGGTCTCACACTAGTAGTTTCAGTGGGTCCTGCCTGTGGGCCTCTGAAGCCTCATCTGGAAAAATACTGATTGTTGCCCATTGATTGTGCATACCAGAGATCCCTGTGTGGCCTGGCCAGAGACCAACCAAATTCTCTGCTAGCTCTGGTCCATGCCTTGTGCTTAGGCCTCATATCTCCAAGTGTGACAGAAATCCAGGTTAGGTTAATGAACCTAAAACACACCTTTCTCAATAAAGCACTCTTATTTTATGTTCTTGGATTAAGAGTCATTATTCGGGCATAGAAGGATGAGCAGGGCCCATGGCAGGCACCAAGAACTTGCAGGAATGATGTGTTCAGTAAGTTCAGCCCTACGTTGCAGACAGCTGTGGATTGGGGGATTTCTCTGAAGAAGTTCCTACAGCCCAGAGAGGGACAGGCAAGACTGCACTGTGGCTGTGTAGTCTTGCACACTCTATTGCCTACTGGCAGGTGACCAGAAGGTCATTGGACTTGGGACGTGGGGGCTGCATGGGAATGAGGTTAGCTGGAGACAGAAGCAGCAACACAGGGGACGTAGGAGGAGAGAGAAGCACAGAAGCAAGCTCGGCACAGATGTAGGGGTCACCCCCTACCCGAGACTCTCAAGGGGGTGCGCCCCTACCCGAGACTCTCTCCATGCCCTCCACTTCCCTCCGTCGTCTCTTCTTAACCTTTCACTCTCGTTTCTACCAGGCTCAAAACAGGATCTCCCATAAATGCAGCCCCTAGGCTTCTGCAGCCTGCATATTTGGAATTGTGGCTGCATAGTTGTCAGAAACAGTGTCCAAGAGGGTGAAGATTCCAGGTCCCAAGGGCTGAAGATGCCTTTAGCCTGTTCCCTAGGGATAATAATCATGAGAGGAGAAATCCCAGAATCTGGAGAGCGTCACAAACATGTGTGGCTGTGTCACTCTGTCTGACCCAGATACCCCAGACAACACTGAGGTCACTAGTGCAGAACCCTACACGTGAAGAAGAAGCATCTTTTTACCCACCTCTCAAAGCTCTTGTTCATGGAGAGCTGTGGGCTATACTCAGACAGGGTCTTCTGTGCTGTGTTGAGATTCTGGAGCAAATGTGGCCTGGGGGTGGGGGCGGGGTTTTTCTTGACAAACCCAAAACACGGAGGTTTAGAGCCAGCCACAAAATCCACAGACCCTGAAAAGATAAGTGTCCTTGAAGACTAAGCGTGTGGTGGAGCACCCCCTAACTTCATGTCCCAGGGAAATGAAGGTCATGCCCAATACCCACACAAGGCCAAGATCAGCTCCTCAGAGCAGCTGCACCTGGGCCAGGACCGGTGTGGTGGCTGCATAGTTTGCACAGTGGCATGCATTCTGGGCAGCACACACTACTCAGTAAGAGAACCCAAAGAACCCCAGGTTGTACTGGGAAAAGGCTGCAGGTATAGGCCATGTGCTCCAAGTCCTTTCACAGGACTTCATGAGAGGAGACTGCAGGCAGCTTGGGCTTCTGGGGCCACTGGGGTGAGCCTAATGGAGCAGCAGGTGCCCCCGGCATATTGTTTTGGACCACAACATTTCCTGTCTCCATAAGCTTCAAGGCGCCACCCTGAAGATGAGAACACTTTGGGGTCTTCTCTGCTGTCTCTCATGGAAGTGAGCATGGATTACTTACACCACAGACCTAATTACAGAATAAGTAACTTTGATGGCCAACTGAACTTGCCATTCTGGGAGTCCTGCATTTCCTGTGGAGCATCGGGCCTATGTCGAGTGTGGTGCTGGAAGGCTCTGCTACTCACTGATCACATGACACCGAAAAATCTCAGACAGGCTGGTAGATGCGGGTGTTGAAGATGGACTCTGCAGTAGGCAGGGACTTGATGCCGGTTAGCAATTAACTGGGCTTCTTTAAATAAGTGGAGAGATTCCTCGAGGTGGGGCTAACTGCTCCAGCGTCCTCAGTCCAGCTGAGACTCCAGAGGGCCTGCCGGATTAGCGTGCTGCAAGGTGCCCACTGTCCACCCACGCCTCCCAGCCACTCCCAGGGTGACCGCTTGGCATGGCGCAGGCCTCAGGGATAGACCCACTTGTGGACATGGAGGATGACAGGCCCAAGTGGGACAACAAACTCCAGTACCTCCTGAGTTGCATCGGCTTTGCTGTGGGGCTGGGTAACATATGGAGGTTCCCCTACCTGTGCCAGACCTACGGGGGAGGTAAGTCACCTGCTTCGCACCGTGCCCTCGCTCTGGCTTTTTCTGCCCTCAAGGGGCAGCTGTCTCTTCTTGGCAATTATGTCTTGCCATTATCCAAAGAATAGCCTAGTGTGTTTGAGTCAGCCTTGGTATCCAGCCTTTTGATATCTTGAATAAGGGTAGAATGTGGTACCATTGCTGCCTGTCACATCATGCCTTTGTCATGAATGCAGGCAGCAGACTCTGGGTTCCCATCACCGCCTTGGTGTCCAGCTGGACTCAGGGTTAATTTCCTCCTGGTTCTTTGGATAATATTATAGCAAGTTGCTTGACTTCACCAGTGATCCACCCCCAATGCCAATGCAGCAGCTCTCCCTGAGAGCCCAGAGGTTCTGCAGGACACCTAGGACTATGAACACTATTTTATTGATCATTAAACTCTACTTACGAGAGCCTATTACTTAGTAAAGGAGCCAAGTCACCCCCCCACACACAGCCTCCCTCCCTCAGATACCTGTTTCCCTTCACATAGTTACAAATTCAGGGCACACACTGATATCTCTATATTGGGGGTGTAGGAGGAGACAGATAGGTTGTACTGTCTTGAGAGCTAACATGGAACATCTCCCAATAGGACAGTTGTGACTTTGCGGGGTCAGGCTGGGACACCAGGCTGACCTGTTGCCCTAGATTTTCTTAGCTTCTATATTGGGTGTGAGTGTGTTTGTGGGGAGGCCAGAGGGAGTTTACCAGATAGGCTTTGGCTGGCTACCCAACAAACTACACGTCTCTCTCTCTCTCTCTCTCTCTCTCTCTCTCTCTCTCTCTCTCTCTCTCTCTCTCTCTCTCTCTCTCTCTGAGATCACAAGTGTGCACAACCATGTCCAGCTTTTTACATGGATCTGGGACTTGAACTCATATCCTCATGCTTCCAATGAAAACATTTTAACCACTAGGCTATATCCTCAGCCTACAAGATACTATTAAAAAATAAGCAACAGGAACAAGAGAGATGAGTTGGGGGGATGATGGAGAGAGAGTACTGGGAGAGACAACTGGAATTGGGGTGCATCTTGGGGATGAGCTAGAGAACCAGAGCGATGGAAATTCCCAGGAATCTAGAAGCTGACCCTAGCTGTGACTCCTAGCAATGGGGTTATGGAGCCTAAACTGACCATCTCCTGTAACCAGGCAAGACTTCCAGTGGAGGGATTAGGACACCACCAGCTACATAACCTTCAACTTACAATTTGTCCTACCTACAAGATGTGCTGGGGTACAGGTGATGCAGAAATTGTGTGAGTGGCCAACCAATAACTGGCCCAGCTTGAAAACCATGCCATATGAGGGAGTCCACCCCTGACGCTGGAGGGCCAGGTTCCTGATGATATTCTGCTATATTCACAGATTGGTGCCTACCTAGCCCAATTGTCATCAGAGGGGCGTCATCCAGCAACTGACAGAAACAGGTGCAGAGACCCACAGTCAGACATTAGGTAGAGCTTGGGGAATCCTGAAGAAGATGGGGAGGAAGGATTGAAGGATCCAGAAGGGTCAGGAACACCACAAGAAAACCTACAGAATCAACTAACCTGGGCTCATAGGAGCTCTTGGTGACTGAACAGACAACCAGGGAGTCTGCATGTGACTGACCAGGCCCTCTGCATATGTGTTACAGTTGTGTAGCTTGGTCTTCTTGTGGGACTCCTAAGAGTGCTAGCAGTGGCTGTCCCTATCTCTACTGTCTGCTTTTGGAACCCACATACTCCCGTACCATGTTTGGTTGATGTCCATGGGAGGCTTGCCCTCCTCTGAATAGAAATGGAGGAGGAGTGTATGGGAGGCAGAGGGGAGATAAGGGGACTGGGGTGGGGGAGAGGAAGGAGGGGAAACAGTGGTTGGGTTGTAAAACAAACAGATTTTTGTTAGGAAGGTAAAAATATAAGCAACCAAGGCCCTAAGGTCTGGGTGGGATCTCCACGTCACTCTTGAGGTCTGCTGCCCCTCTCGCTGGCAGTATTACCCAAAAACATGCTGGGAACAGACACTGCTCTTGTGAGAACTGCCTAAATGTGTTGTCTTGTCATTAACCACGCTGATCAGCTGTGGGCCCCGGGTTATCTGCTCGCCCTGTGTCCCCGCAGGGGCCTTCCTCATTCCCTATTTCATCGCCCTGGTCTTTGAGGGGATCCCGCTTTTCTACATCGAGCTTGCCATCGGCCAGCGCCTACGAAGGGGCAGCATTGGGGTGTGGAGGACCATCTCTCCCTACCTTGGTGGAGTAGGTATGCCTCCTTCCCAGACCATGTCACCTGCTCAGGACCCTTGGGGACCTCTTAATTGAAGGGTGGGGCACACCTATGCTGAGAGACATGACAGGCATAGGAAAACAGGGCAAAGACTGCCGGGAAGACACAGAAGCTGTCGTGTGTAAAGAAAGGGTTTCACGTTGCTGTCTATCTACCTGGCCTTGGGTGCATTACTGTGTCTGCAGGCCTGGGCTGCTTCTCAGTGTCCTTCCTGGTCAGCCTGTACTACAACACCGTTCTTCTGTGGGTCCTGTGGTACTTCCTCAATTCCTTCCAATACCCACTGCCCTGGAGCACATGCCCACTGGACCTCAACAGGACAGGTGAGAACCCACTGGGGACTTGGAGGTTCCGTGTGTGGCATTGGAGCAGACACAGGTTTACAGGGCACACACCTTGGGTCTCTCCCCTGAAGGGTGCATTTGAAATCCAGTCCTCCAGCTCCAGTCTTGGCCTCTGACTACCTGCTGAGCCCAGAGCTATCTGGACAGATTTGTTTACAGACAGACACCCAGCCTCTCGCAGGGGTTCTTCATCTTAGCCTTGGTTCCAAAGGGAAGCAAGAAAAAGATCCTGGGGAACGAGGAGGTCAATTAGTCGATAAAATGCTTATCTCACAAGCATGAGAATCTGAGTTTGATCCCCAGAACTCATGTTGTACGCGGTGGTGCGTGTTTATAATCCCAGGGCTGGGGAGGCAGAGAAAGGAATACCCCTGGGACTCACCGACCAGCCAGCCTAGCCTAACTGGGGAATGTCAGACCAGTGAAAGATCCTGTCTCAAAGAAGGCAGATGGCATTTCTAAGAATGATACCCAAAGTTATCCTTTGCTCTCCATGCACACATGTGCACACCACACACACACACACACACACACACACACACACACACACACACACACACATGCGTGGTTCCTGAGCCCCAAAAGGAAGCAGTAGAAACAACCCAAGGAGCCCTTTCAAGGGTAGCTCCAGTGCCAGGCCAGCTGCAAGGGGCCTGCCATGCTGGCACCTGTAGTTCATGGGTAATGCTTAGGGTGTGACATGGACTGTGTCCAGACTCTGTGGCTAGCCTGTAACAGTGCTCTCGGCTCCAGGCTTTGTGCGGGAGTGCCAGAGCAGTGGCACTGTGAGCTACTACTGGTACCGGCAGACTCTGAACATCTCATCTGACATCGGCAACACAGGCACTATTCAGTGGAAGCTGTTCCTCTGCCTGGTGGCCTGCTGGGCAACAGTGTACCTGTGTGTCATCAGAGGCATTGAGAGCACGGGGAAGGTGAGTTGCCCTGCCTGCACACTGTGTGTTTGGAGCCTGGAGGTGCTGTCTAGAACTGATACCCCTTGGCTTCGCAGTGCTTCCTTCTCCTGGTCCTGCCTGCCCTGGAACTGACCTATGTCTAGTGGGGATCGGCTTTCTCCTGTGTGTTCACACGGCATGTGCACCCTCCTCTGTGTGTGTATGTTAAATGTGTGCTCTTTTCGGCAGCATCCACTGGGTCTCTTTCGTCCCACCCTGACCGCCTTTGCCTTGCTGGGGTGTTCAGGCCGTTCACATCTAATGTGGGTGGCTGGGAGTCCTGTGGGTCCGCCAAACCTCTGCTCCTGTCGCTATCTCTGGGAAATTACATCCCACGTGTCCTCCTTGGATTGCTGCAGAGCTGCCAAGCGCACTGATCCGCTTCTGTCCCGCCCCCACTCAACACCGGCTGACCCATATAACCTGCGTCTTTAACAACCTCCTCCTGTTTCTCTCTCCCTGGCTTGGCACTGTCTTTGCCTCTAAAGTGTTAATAGCACAAGCATTGTCTGACTCTGCTATGAACAGGTGATTGTCTTTCAGAGACAGAGAACGGTGGTACTACTGGCTACTGCGATTCTCTGGCATGGGGTGGGGGTTGCTTCAGAAGCCCCCCCCCCCCCCGTGTTGTCATGCGCAGTTCCATGAGGGTGGCCATTTGGATCCCCACACCCTGTCTCTGCCTTTGACTGGGGCCTGCAGGTTCTGCACAGAATCCACACAGCCTGTCATGTTCTCAGCAAGCTCTTGGAAATGTACCAGCAGGCCCTGTGGTCTGTTTTCCTGGGGCTTAGGCACACACAGAGATTACTGTCCCTCGAATTAGGCACACACAGAGATCACTGTTCCTTGCAGATCCTTTTAACATGGACATTTACTGAGCAGAAGCCTGAAATACCAGCTGAGGACCAGTGCTGGTCGAGTGTAGGAGGGGAGAGTGTGGGCAGGTGTAGACGGAGCCTAGCCCTGTGACCAGTTGGAGTGTCAGGGAAAGAGAGGGGATGGTATAGGGAAGACACCAGCCACATGGAAAGTACCCAGTGAGGCCGGGCGGTGGTGGCGCAGGCCTTTAATCCCAGCACTCGGGAGGCAGAGATAGGCGGATCTCTGTGAGTTCGAGGCTGGGCTGGACCGACAGCCTCCAAAACAATACAGAGAAACCCTGTCTCGAAAAACCAAAAAGAAAGAAAGAAAGTACCCAGTGAGCCTAGGAGGATTGGAGGGAGTCTGAAGAAGGGGGTCAGAAGGATACAAGGTCAGAAACAAAGCTGCCCAAGAAAGATCGGGTAGAGCCCATAGCTATTGCAGAAGGGAGGCATAGCAGGAGGAGGCCGGGAAGGCAGCAGGAGAGGGGGAAGCTGGGGCTGTGGGAGGGGAAGGGGAGAATTGAAGAGGGAGTCTGGCATCTAAGGAGGAGCCTGAGGAATAAAAAGAGGGTACTGATCAGCGGTGGTGGTGTTCACTTTAAATCCCAGCACCGAAAGGCAGAGGCAGGTGGGTCTCTTGAGTTCGAGGCCAGCCTGGTCTACAGAGCGAGTGTGAGGACAGTCAGAGCTGTCACACAGAGAAACCCTATCTCAAAAAAATTAAAAATAAAAAAGAGCAGGGCGAGGAGTGGGAAAGGAAGCTGGGAAGAGAAAGTCTGAGGAGGGGACATCTCTTTATGGGACCAATCCTTGTTCTTGAGAGACCAGTGTGTCCTAGGACCTCAGTGCTTACCTCAGCTGACTCCACAGGGCACAAATGTGAAAACGGAGCTACATGTGATGCTGGCCATGAGCCCAAGTCATGAGTCTAATCTCGCCCTGACCCCACATCCCCAGGTGCCCACTGCTGGCCCAGTCTCAGAAGAGGACTGGGCCTTGGGCCCTGGACATCGACTCAGCTGCTCCTCCAAAGGCTTCTGTGTGGCACAAGCCAGTCCACACTTCATGCTTTGTTGTCCTCAGGCGATCTACTTCACAGCCCTGTTCCCTTACGTGGTGCTAACCATCTTCCTTGTCAGAGGTTTGACCCTGCCTGGAGCGACAGAGGGCCTGACCTACCTGTTCACTCCCAACGTAAGTAGACCTTATGCTCCTAGGGATCACGGCCAGGGCATGTTGTAGTAGGTTTGCCGAGGCACTCATGGGAATCAGGAGGGGCATCGTGGCTGGATGAGGCATGCAAGACTATGATCTGGAACAAGGAGAAAACTGAGTGGGACGATACATGAAGAAGTTGGGGTGCAGGGCAGAGAGAGGCTGACTGGGGACCAGGTGTCCAACACCTGGAGCAGGTACTGACCCTGCCCTGCTCCCCACAACAGGGAGATACAAGACTCAGGAGGCCTGTACCCAGAGAGCGTGGCCCTTCTAGATAACCCCAAGACTCTGGGAATTATCCAGCACACTTCTAGTGTGAGGACAACATAGGCACGGGGCTGAAGGGAAGCCAGCAGAGGTGTGTGAGTTAGTATAGGACACCCAGCACCAGAGAAAGAGTGTACATGGATAGTTCCTACTCCCTAGAGCGCCTCAGGATACCCTAATGCTAGGCCTAGGAGGGTAGAGACTCAAAGCTCTGGACAAGCAAGTTCTTGAGCTAGGGGCTTGTCGGTCTCATCTCAGAACCAGGGCTCGGGCTACCCCCAGGCCGGCTCACTTCTGAGATGTTAGAACAAGTCACACCCTCCTGCTTGTAAGTGTGCCAAATGTTCTGCAATAGTGGGATGGACAAGCTATATAATGAGGCCACCCCCGTTCATTCCAGATGAAGATTCTTCAGAATCCACGGGTGTGGCTGGACGCAGCCACCCAGATTTTTTTCTCCCTGTCCCTGGCCTTTGGAGGACACATTGCTTTTGCAAGCTACAACCCGCCCAGGTATGCAGCCTGTTTGGGGTGTAGTGTGAGTCAGCAAACCTGAGACAGAAACAGCAAATTAGAATCACACTGCTGGATAAGGGGAACCTCCTGTGAACTCCAAGTGGGAATTTCATTCTGGATAGGGCCTTTTAAAGACTTCCTGAATAACTATTATTGCTTTGCTGAAGTACAATGCAGGATGTCCTCGGAAGGCTGCCATGTTGGGCCTTGGTGGCAGAGTTAAGAGTCTACCAGAATACTAGGGTTACCCAAGGCTAGACAGGAATGTAAATGGTATACTACAAAAGCCATTGAAGATGCTTCAAGAACCTTGGCATCCATTCGGAAATAGCAGAGCACTGCCAAGGGAAGGCATGTATCATGTGCCACAATGGATCATGATCAGATCCAAAAGAATATGAGGATATCAGAAGTTATCTTGACACAGTGGTCAACAAATAGTCTGAAAATGATCAGGCAGGATTAAAGTTGTCCTTGCCGGTTGGTGGTACATGCCTTTAATACCAGCGCTTGGGAGGCAGAGACAGGCGGATCTTCGTGAGTTTGAGGCCAGCCTAGTCTACAGAGCAAGTTTCAGGACAGACCCTAAAGCTATGAAGAAATCCTGTCTTGAACCACACCCCCACCCAAAAAATAACAGTTGTCCTTGCGGAAGTATTCCTTGGTGAAATTTGTGTGAGGTTGTGGTCCAGGAGCGTTCCTGCAGTAGTGACAACTAGGCAATTGTACATGAGCTCCTTCTGTCATGCTCTCTGGTTTTGCTTTTTGTTATAGCTGACACATGCAGTTTCATTTTCTTTGTGACTTATATTAAGTTACTCTATTTTTATTAGCTTATTTTTACGTGTGTGGGTGTTTTGCCTACTTGTACACACATGTGTGCCTGGTGCCTGAGGAGGGCCAGAAGAGATCAGATCTCCTGAAATTGGAATTGCAGATGTTTGTGGGTACTGAAAACTTAACTTCAGTTCTCTGCAAGAGCAGCAGATATTCTTAACGGGTTATCTCTCTAGACCCAGCAACTCCACTTTTGGTGACAGCATGCACATGTTTTTCACACTGGGAAGGATGCTGATCAAAATGTGCATGACATGTCCATGGACCATAAAAGCATATATGTAGTGTCCAACTTGTTGGCCTGATGCTGACATGCACAGATGCTACTGCCTGATACCCAGCCTGCACATAGCACACTGGGTGATGTACCACTAATCTAAGCCACTGGGGCACACTATGACAGGCTCTAACAAACCAACTTTGTGTGGTCATCACCTCTCTGTAGGACAGAGGAGGTCTCTGAGTGTCTGTGATAGCTTACTGGCCTGAATTTACTCAAGGGGCACTTGTATGCATTCTCCTTGGAAGGTAGTCTCAAAAACCTGCATTCATGCCCATCACCCCATTAATGCCCAGACCCTTGGTGGTTCTGAGCTGGGTTGTAGTGGAGGAGAATGGAGAGAGGCTGAATTCATCCTAGGAGCATGAGATCACCTTCCCATATCCTCCAGATTCAGAATGAGCACGCCTCAGGCTGCAAAGGCGCTAAGGAGGGAATCATTCCCATTTCCTCCCATAGGAAGCCTGGTTCTGACCCAGAAAGTCCCATGATGGCCATGTGCTTGTGTCCAGGAACAATTGTGAGAAGGACGCCGTGACCATTGCCCTGGTCAACAGCATGACCTCCCTGTACGCATCCATCACCATCTTCTCCATCATGGGGTTCAAGGCGACCAATGACTATGGGAGGTGCCTGGACAGGTGAGCAAACTCTACTGGGATTTACAGGGCAAAGTCATGAGACAGATGCCCACACTGTGATCCACATATGCACAGAATGCGTGCCATGTCCTATTTCCTTGGGGCCATGAAATGAACAGTGTCCTCTTAAAGTTCCTGTCCACTGGCAACCTCAGAATGTGGCTTGATGGGAAGGGAATCTTGTTGATGGAAATAAGATAGGAACTGAGATGATGATGTAATCCTGGAGTAGGGTGGTCCTAGCAGCACTAGATGTCCTTATGAGCCAGAAGTGGTCACAGAAGAGATGGCTGTGAAGCAAAGGGCAGAGGCTACAATGGTACTGAGCAATGGTCACTGAATTCTAGAAGAGGCACACAGTGGTTGCTTTTCTCATCACTGTGACAAAAATACATGACAAAAATAACTTACAAGAGGGATTCATTTTGATCATGGTTTTCGATTCTAAAATTTAGAAAGTTCAGTTCATGCTTGCTTGGTCTCACAAGCTTGAGTTGGAAGGACATCAGAACAGTAAGGGTGTGTGTGGAGATTCCGCAACTCGTTTTTATAGGTGTCAAAGAAATAGAAAAAGATCCAGAGATAAGTTCTCCCAAGGATATACTTCTAGTGACTTACTTCCTTTCTAGAACCTTCAAACCAGCTCTGCCTGCTGTGGGACTAGGCTTTCACCTATGTGGGATATTTTCTATTTTAACCATTACATCCTACCTCTGACCCCCAAAACACATGGCTATCACACAGTGAAAAATGTATTCAGTCTATCTCCAAGTGTCCCCAGTCTCAACAGTTGTAACACTGCATGAAAGTCAAAGTTCAAAGTGTCCTCTGAGAATGACACGAACTCCTAGCTGTAGCAATGGCAACATAAAAAAGAAGGACATTTCCAGTGAGAAGGCCTGGGCAACCTATGGGGCCTTGAGCAGTGGATCAGTGTCTGTTCCTGGAATACAAACAGTCATTGTGTGCCCATAGCACAAAGAGGGATGCTCTCTCCGCCTGGGCTCTTAGGGGAATGCCTGGACCCTATCCGGAGTGAAATGACAGACTCTAGATATCCCCTATGTGGAAGGAATTGGCAATAGGGTGGGAGGCTGGGGGGGGGGGGAAGGGGAGTGCAGGAGGAGTGGAGGGAGAGGGAACTGGGATTGACATGTAAAACAAGCTATTTAAAATTAAAATAAAAAATGATAAAAAAAGAAGGACATTTCCAAGATACAGTGACACAAGAAACATTCTCATTCTAAAAGGGAAGATTGGAGAATAGCAACAAAGGATCAAGCCAAGGCAAGACCGAAAATTAGAAGAGACAAAGATGGAATCTTGCCTTTTGTACCTGGCGCCCAGGGCACATGGTGTTATGAGCTCCAATAGACTTCGGTAGCCCGCTTCCACGGCCGCTGCTATGACCTTTCCCTTGTACTGGTTCTACGTGTAGTCTGCAGCTTTCCTTAGCAGAAACTCCACATTCTTGCTATCTCCAGCATCTTGAGGTGTCCATGGCAACTTACACTTCACCTTCACGCCTTCCCATACTGTCTACCCAGCAGCTGCCTACATTTACCTTGTTTCCTTGCCCGGCTTCCCAAACTTTCCTTGGAACTGTGGGTAGAAGGCTTAACTTCCCTGTAACTCCTATGTTTTACATCTCTGTAAGAGCAGCATCAAGCAGATGACAAGATCTGCTACCTCCGTACTGATGAGGCAGGAATCTGCCTCCTCCTCGTTAGTGCCCACAGAAGAGGTGCCCCTATTTTTGACCCACAGGTGGAAACAGCCTCCCCTTTCCAGTGCTGGCCAGACACAGGTATCCATGGGACACCAAAGGGTCTAGAGAGGATTGAGTTCTCTTCTGGGGGCTGCTATTTGTTCCAGAACCTCCCCGGAATATTAGAACATTTGCTGGCCACTGTAGAGCATCAAATCCCAGCCTCACCAGCCTCTTTCTGCTCCTGCAGAAACATCTTGAGCCTCATCAATGAGTTCGACTTTCCAGAGCTTAGCATCTCCAGGGATGAATACCCAGAGGTCCTCATGTACCTGAATGCCACTCAGGCTGATAGGTTGGCCCAACTCCCCCTGAAGACCTGCCATCTGGAGGACTTTCTGGATAAGGTACCCACCAGGAAAGGGTAGGAGGGCTGTCACTAGGAAACCAGGATCACACAGGGAGAATGCTGATCTGCAAAAGGCTGGGGACACATCCCACAGGCAATCAGAGAAGCACCTCAGTCCATCTGCATGGGGAAGATGGGAGAACTTTAGGGTAACATTGCTGGGACACAGAACATAGAGGAAGTATCCACAGCCTTGTCATAGAGGCCAGTGGATGCTAGGGACCCATAGGCACCAGACTAGGGATGACACTTGGGGAAGATTCTCAGGGCAGTGGTTCCTGGTCCTTGGTCACAAGGCCATAGATTCCCTGCTCATCTGCTCCGTATTCCTTATTCAAGGAGAAAGCTCCCTTCTCTCAGAGGTGTGCCCATGACCTGTCTTCCCAGAAAGGCAGGGTAGCACTTCTGACGTCAGAAGACATGTGTGTATATAGGTCATGGTGTAGAGTGTGTACATGTCACTGTATGGGACACGCATGTCATGGTGGGCATGGGAATGCACAAATGTGATGCTGTGGGGCATGCACATGTCACAGGTATGCCTATGTCATGGTGTGAGGCATATGTATATCATAGTGTAGCGTACACACATGTCATAGTGAAGGTATACATGTATCATGGTATGGGTGCATATGCGCTACAGTGTAGATACACATGTATCCCAATGAGGGTGTATGTGTTACAGTGTGGAGCAGACATGACGCTGTATAGGGTACATGAGTCACGCTATGGGTTATGTATATGTTATGGTGAGTACATGCATCAGTGTGTATGCACGCGTGTGTCTCTGTGTGAGATGTGTACATGTTACAGTGAAGCATATTCAGGGAAAGGTCTGGATGCACATGCGTAATGATGTGGGCTGTACGTGTTATGATGTGAGTTGTGTGCTGTGCACATGGCCATAGCATGACCTCTGTGTTGCAGAGTGCGTCAGGCCCAGGCCTGGCCTTCATCGTCTTCACAGAAGCTGTCCTGCACATGCCAGGAGCTTCTGTGTGGTCCGTGCTCTTCTTCGGGATGCTGTTCACCCTGGGTCTGTCCTCCATGTTTGGGAACATGGAGAGTGTCATCACACCACTATTTGACTTGGGGATCTTACCGAGAAGTGTCCCCAAAGAAGCCATGACTGGTAGGTAGACGGGTGGAGGGCTGTCCCCACTGTCCAGCCTTTGCCTTTTGCCCATTCTGCACGCTGTTCAACAACCCGTTTGGAAGCAGAGCTCTGGGGCCCATGTTCCTGGGGAAGGCTGGGCCAGGCTGACCTCTAGAGGGTGGGAAACCCCAATGGCCCTAGGCTGGGGAATAGTGAGAAGGAAATGACTGGGGGAAGGAGGGGGAAGGAAGATGGAAGTGGGGAGAAGGGAGGAGAAGGAGCTGGACTTCTCCTCTATTTTGCAAACTGAGCCCCATCCCTAGCAGGTCCTCTCTGCTGCCAGGCAAAGAACTGGGAGAGATGTGGTGGGAAGGAACCAAGGGATGGAGTCAAGGGAACCTGAGAAGTCCCGATGCCCAGAGCCTCCTGATCCCTCCACCACACTGTCTCTCACCTTGCTCACCTTTGTCCCCAGGGATGGTTTGCCTTGTCTGTTTCATCTCAGCCATCTGTTTCACACTGCAATCTGGAAGCTACTGGCTGGAGATCTTTGACAGTTTTGCAGCTTCTCTGAATTTGATCATTTTTGCCTTCATGGAGGTGGTTGGGGTCATTTACGTTTATGGGATGAAGCGGTAAGCTGTTCCCATGCCCCATCTCAGGGCAGAGCAGGGAACGGAGTTGGTGGTACAGCTGTACCTTAGCTGTCCGGATCCTGGGTAAAACATTCTGAGATGGTACCCTAAGATCCAGGGTGGTCTTGGGGTGCCCACTGTTCTTGATTTTAAGGGATGAGCTGTCCAATGAGGCCACACAAGGGAGCCTGAGCCAGTGTCTTCTGCAGGTTCTGTGATGACATTGAGTGGATGACTGGGCGGCGGCCCAGCCTCTACTGGCAGGTGACATGGAAGGTGGTGAGCCCTTTGCTGCTGTTCAGCATCTTCCTGTCCTACATCATCCTTCTGAGCCAGACACCACCCAGCTACAAGGCCTGGAACCCCCAATATGTAGGTCCTTCCCATGAGGCTGTTGGAATCTCTCAGGCTTGACCTAGTGTCTATGGTGCGACCCACGTCTTAGATTTTTCACACATGGTAGCGTTGATAAGACAAGATGGGTGTCTTATGGCTATCAATATGGCCCCAGGATTTTCACAGTCTCCTAAGGTTAGCTAGTCCCTTCCAGCTGTGACTCCTGGCTGTTACCTAACTGCCTGGTCCTCAGAGGCACACACACACACACACACACACACACACACACACACACACACACACAGTTCAGAATTTCTCCTGCCTCTCATTATTGTGAGAGCAATCCTCTCCAAGTCCATCCTAAAGAGGGATCCCAGCAGGGCAGCAGGGACCTGTAAAGGAGGCTGAATGCTTGGGAGGTTTTCATGAGAACTGTCCCATTAGATGTACCTTCTACTTGCCCATGCAAACACACAAGAAGCATCAGCAAGCTGGGTGAGTGGTGTTGCCATGTCACAGAGGAGCAAGGCAGGGACCCAGAGTGACAGCTGTACAAAGCTGGCCTTTTGATGGTTCCCCGCCTCAGGAGGGGCTGGAGTAGAGGAAGTCCTGGCCACCATTCTTTCATTTTCCCAGGAATCTCTGCACTCCCTGTTGTTTCAGGAAGTGGGGAAGTGAAGTTGCTACTTTACTTAAGTTGGTGGTGGTCAAGGATCAACCTGGCTCCACTTAGAGATGGGTGGTGTGGTCCCTGCTTGGACACGTATCTGAACATGTCCTTCTGCCCCCACAGGAACATTTCCCCTCAAGAGAGGAGAAGCTCTACCCGGGCTGGGTGCAGGTCACCTGTATACTCATGTCCTTCCTGCCCTCACTGTGGGTCCCATCAGTTGCTCTGGCTCATCTGTTGTACCAGCACAGACGGAGACAGAAGGATACACATCTGGAAAGTGGTCTGAAGCCACAGGAGAGCAGAAGCTGCTGAAGGGCAGAGCCAGGGTGACCAGGGTGGGGAGGCACACCTGTGCCAGCCAGACCCTGTCTCATTACACGCTGTCCACTACTGAGACCATGTGATTATTGCTTTCCCAGCTTTCTGTATGGTGAAAGACTCATGGGTTCAGGGTATCTGCATGCTGTCTAATGGGCATCTATGTGATGCCCATTCCTCCAAATCCAGGTTCCACAGGGTACAGTCTGTGTGGACATGGCTTCCCTCTGAAATCCGTGCTGTGTAGGGAAGCCCTGAGTGTACTTGATTGCCACTGGCAGGCAGTGGAATCCCTTTTCTATGAATGGCCTCCATATTACTAATTCCAGAAATCCAGCCCCAATGCTGGTCTTCAAAGGAGAGTTGAGCTCGGTGGGAGGAACCTGACAGGCAGGAAACCTCTTCCTCCTCACACATCATCCCGGAGTCACCACATCTATGAAGAGACCCACAAGTGCAGATTAGAGACCATTAAAGAACCCAGTATCACATGCCTACAACTAGTGCCACAGGGGCAGAGTGGGGTGGTCAAAGGCTGAGGAGGTACTGTCTGCACCATTGACCCACCATATATATTATCATTTTTGTTTTTGAAGCGTCTAATTTTTTGCTTGTCAAGGAAATGCAAGAAGGCTTCTGGTCAGTCAGTTTCTACTCTCCCATGAGAGTGATAATCATTTATTCACTCAACTCTGTTCACTCACTGTGACTCTTTACTGGCCCAGCCCTCTGCAGCCTTTAGACGCAGCCATGGCTTTAGAATCACAGAAGGGCTCTTTCCCTCAGTTCCTCGGTGCCCCTTACACCACTATTGTGAAATGAGGGTCAACTCTGAAGCCTGGAGCCCTGGACAAGGATGTCCACTTCTGACTAGTCCACACAGAGCCATCTACACCAACCAGTGGCTTTGTGATGTCGGTAATTGCCCAGGCACAACAGACCCTCTCGGTGTCTTGACGGAGAGCATGGCATATGGTGCTATCCATGGTGCTGACATTTTATGCAAAAGAGGCTTATGTGTGCAAATATGTCTCTTACTGGAAGCAAATCTTGCCATGGCCAGCTCAGGTCAGAGTAAACACAGAGGTTTCTGGAGTTGTCCATCTGCAGATCCACTGAGCACCACATGTGGAATGAACTCCATGGTGCCGATCCAAAGTGTTCAAGCCTACCGAGAGTTAAATCCTGACCTTGGTCCAGCATCCTAGACTATGACAACGGTCCATGCCCACCCATTCTACCATTGATAAATGTTCTTGATAAGCAGGGATGTAAGAGGCACCATCTTTATACAAGGAGTATTTTATGTTCATATCATCTTTCAAAACTACATGGAGTGTTATAGGGGCCTAATGTTAGGGGAAATTTTTGGGTGTAGAACACCATAAAAGCAGCGTGAACCTGCCAGCACCTTGGGAGAATATGCTTTCTGCTAGGAGCTGAAATGAGAGCATATGTGCTCTGGATCCTAGAGTCCAAAACATGGAGTCCTGCTTAGCCACAGAGAACAGGCGCTTGGGTGCTCATCATTCTTGATGCAGCTATGAAAGTATCTGCATAGAAGGGAAGATGGCAGCAGGCATTTCCAATAGGTGACTGACAGGTGGACATACAGACAGATGGGGAGTCCAACACAGCAGAGGCACACCAACCTATGTCAAGCAGGCTGGTTGTTTGGAGCTTCTGGTGAGTGCCTTGGAAATTGGGAAGAGGAGAACAAGGGCCCCCAACTGCAGAGTAAAGGTGAGTGGGCAGAGCCTGCATGACCACACCTACACGTAAGGCACCCTCAGGTTGACCCTGCCCTCGAGAAAGACATAGGCTAGGCCTGTCCAGCCAAGAGTGAGCACAAGACCTGCAACCTGCAAGGGACACATCACTTCTCAGAGCAACAGTGTCAACTTGGATATGAACGGCCTGTCAACTCTGAGATGGACATAGTGTCCATGTCTTCCTTAGCCATGGGAGCCTTCCCTTCTCCTCTCAGCATTTCTCTTTGGCCTTGCTCATACAGCTAAGGTTAGGATTATTCTTGGAGAGGTGTTCCTCTACACTCTAGGGTGAAAGGTAATTTTTGTAGCTCAGGTGATCCTGAGAACACATGCTCAGACAAGCCAACTTGCTGTATGAGAAGCATCCCCTCTTACAAAAGGGGGAGCTGGAGCTCACTGTGAAAGAGACCTACCAATGTGGTGAGGGAGTAAGTCTGCAGAGGGGACAACTTGAAGCAAATGCAATCCCAGGCCATTGTGTCTTATCACAGAGAACAAGTTCCGCATGGGTCCTTTCTTTCATTATGTGGGAAGCAAGGACCTGGCCCTGCTGCATTTCAGCTGCAGGAGAACAGACCACAGAAGTCACCTTCATTATGACATCATGGCAGGGATGTATCCCGGTCATGAAGGGATACATAACATAAACTCTACCAAGCCTGGATGTGCCTCCAATTCCCTGCAGCCTTGGTAAATGGAGTTTAGCCTAAAGAGGTGCATCCCACCCCTCAGTTTGAGGACCCCATCCAGCAGCCTGAGCCACCTGGGAGTTTGTGAGCTACAGGCACCTCATCACCCTATCAGCACCAACGTTAGGGAGGCTGGCATTCAGGAAGTATAAGAAGGCCTGTCCACCGTCATGGGACACTCGCTCTGACCAGGCTACAGAAGTGGTTCTGTTGTCAGAAAAAGTGGGATTCCCTTTGGGTTCTTAGTCTCATTAAAAATAGTTAAAAATAGTCTCAGAAGGCAGCTTGAGGACTTTTTTAAAATTAAAGTTTGAGAGAAAAGCAATACAAGCAAGAAGAAAACTCCAGCAGCTGCCAGAGGAGGGGAGATTGAGAAGTTATTATGCCTTTTAAACTAGGTATGTATGTGGAGAAATAGAAAAAGCTCAGAATACCAGGGAAAGCATGTTTAGAAGCGCCAAGCTGCAGATCTGAGTTCAGTGGATATTTGATTCTAGGATTGCTTCAGGAATACCTGGCTAGAAATAGAAACAGAGACAGCTTAAAACATTCCCAATAACGAGACTATGCTAGCGAGCTTGGAAAAAGAGTCCCAAAGGAACACTGGAGCAAGTGGCCCAGGACCCTTTATTGGACATTTCTGTAACACCCAGCTCTTCTGGAACACGATCTATTCCTTAGAACGAGTTCAAGTGAAGGACTCCGGTCTTCTTCTGCAAAATGGCTTCTTCTTTGTGTTAATCTTGATGTTTCAATCCTGTCCCTGGCTCCTGTCACAGGCCCCCACACCGGTCCCCAGGTACCAAGGGGGAAGAAAAAAAAACCCTGAGTTTGTTTCCTTGCTTGTTGACATAACACATTCCTGAATGTCAGAAGCTGTTACCCAAATGTGTGTACTCTTACTGCTGCAGGGGCCCGGAGTGTGAATCAGGTTTCACTGGGCCAGAATTGAGGCATGCGGGCAGCACCTGTCCTTAGCTAGTCTGGTTGGTAGTGTCTTCATTATTGAGCTTTCCTCCAGGTCAAAGACAACAGTGGCTGGTTTAGTCTTTCTACAACCGGATTCTACTCAGCATTCCCTCTTACCTCCCCTGTGATGATCTCAGATCTACCCAGATAAACAGGATGATCTGTATCTTCAGATCAACAGACCAGCTACCTTAACTCCATCTGTAACCTTAACAACACTTCATGGTCAGATAGTATAATCAAGTTTCTGTGGACCAACACGTCTTTTTTGTCATTGTCCTGCTCACCACAAGTGTGCTGGCTAATTTTATGTCAGCTAGACACAAACAAAACTATTTGAGAGGAGGGAACTTCAATTAAGAAAATCCAGCCAGCCAGAAGGTGGTGGTGCACACCTTTAATCCTAGGTTACAAGAGGTAGAGGTAGGTGGATCTCTGTGAGTCCAAGGTTGGTATGGTGAACAGAGAGAGTTCTAGGACACCATGGCTATGCAGAGAAACCCTGCCATGAAAAACAGAAAAAAAAAAGAAAGTTCATCCATATGCCTGGGCTGTAGGCAAGCCTGTAGGGCATTTTTAAAATTAGAGATAGATGTGGGAGGACCCAACCCTTTGTGGGTGGGGATGCCTCTGGGCTGGTGGTCTTGTTTCTATAAGAAAACTGGCTGAGCAAGCTAGTAAGAGGCAATCTTCATGGTCTCTGCATCATCTCCTGTCTCCAGGTTCCTGCACTGTCTGAGTTCCTGTCCTGACCTCCTTAGATGATGAACAGTGATGAGCAATGCTTTGGTCATGGTGTTTCATCACAGCAAAGTAAACCCAAGACAATAAGTTCTTGGGGTGGGGGGGCATTCTGACGGTCCATTCAGTTTTTTAGTTCTACGGTGTCCTTTGCAGGGGAACATCTAAGTACCAAGTATTGAGCCCAGTGTGTGTGTGTGTGTGTGTGTGTGTGTGTGTGTGTGTGTGTGTGTGTCTCAGAAGGGCAGGAAGGAGCTCTTACCCTGTAGAGAGCTCATGACTGGTTCCATTAATATTGCCTTCCCATGCTCAAAACCGTTTCATTCCCATTCTCTGATTCTGTCTGCATGTTTGTGGAGGTCAGAGAACAACCTTGAGTGTCCTTCCTCAGGATACATCCCCATTTTATTTTATTTTTTATTTATTTATTTATTTTTGGTTTTTCGAGACAGGGTTTCTCTGTGGCTTTGGAGGCTGTCCTGGAACTCACTCTGTAGACCAGGCTGGTCTCGAACTCACAGAGATCCGCCTGCCTCTGCCTCCCAAGTGCTGGGATTAAAGGCGTGCGCCACCAACACCCGGCACATCCCCATTTTAAAGTTACTTTTAATTGATTTTTAGACAGGGTCTCTCACTGACCTAGAACTCACCAAGCAGGCTAGGCATCCAGGGAGCCCCAAGGATTCATTTGTCTGTACCTCTGGGATTATGAGCATGCACTACTTACTATACCTCACTTCCTCACATGCGCTCTACACTTGCAAGGGCATGCACACACACACACACACACAGAGTGCACGTGTGTGCGAACACGTACACATATACACACACATGCACACACAACTCATACACACATATACACACACAACTCACACAAGTGTGCACATGTGTGTGCACACACAACTCACACACATATACACACACAACTCACACACACATATACACACATGCACACACACACACACACACACCATCACTACGCCAATAAGCTTCAGCTCAGATCTAGGAGGACCCCAAATTAGTTCCCCCTTGCCTTTTTAACTTTGTCATTTCTGTTTCACCCTGGGCAGATCTGGCAGTCTCCACAGTCACTGAAGAAAGAACTCAGTAACTTCACAAGTTGGGGCCCACCAGGACATGAGCCTTAGTGGGGTGGGGGTGAGAGGAGGGGGTAAGGGGTGGGGTGGAGGGTAGGGGATACAAGTGGTCTTGAGGAGAGCTGGAACTGGATGAACATGACTAGAGATAAGATATTGGCACCTAGTCACTGGCTGATGACACGATGTTACTGGCACACCAGAGAGGCCTGGGTATGCCCAGCCCAGGTGGGAGACTGCTCGTCTCCTGCTGAGCTGTGACCTTGGCTCTTGGGATTTCCCAACTCTATTTTGATCCCATTACTGAGTGTCCTCTGCCCTGGAACTGGGTCAGTTCCAGCAGGCTGGCTGCCAAGAACACCAAAGATACACCTTCCATATGGAAGTTCCAGGAATCTAGGTGCATTTATGATCCACACTCCCTGAACTTGGCTCTGCTGTAAATGCCTTGGGCTTAGTCACTTGGATGCCCTAAAAGGCAGCAGGATGAACAATGCACTGTCAAAAGACCAGCTGAGACGGATTAGGCTGCATCTGTGCTGGGACTCAGAGCCCTGTCCACGGTACAGTTTCTGTGGTACCACCAGTGATGTCCCAGAAGCTTCCAGAATTGCTCAAAGCTAATTGGTTGTGACCGAGATTGCTACCCTTCAGCATACCCTGTGTCCTTGCTCATACCTTGGGTTATGCTATGGCCTTATGCTCCTGTATTTTCCCCACCAACATGCACATTCTAACTAGACTCTGAACAGAGCCTGTGGCTGTCTGCTCCACCCTGGAGCCAGAGCGAGGAAGAGGCATGTATACTAGTGTTTTTGTTCAGGTCTTGTTTAGGCAACTATATGTTTAGATATCACGGTATAACTTTCCTGCCATTTCTAGGAGACAAAAAAAATCTGTTTTCCTGGTCCTCCTGTCCCTCATCTGTTTTCTGAGCCTTAGGTTACAACAGGGCTTGTGTTGTAGATGAATCCACTGTTTTCAGCATTCATCTAGTTGTGGATTTCTGTAATGCTACATATCTGTTGCCAACAAAGGTTTCTTTGATGAGGGCTGAGGATGACACTTATCTATGGGTATAAGGTATATTTAGTATGCAGGTAGAAATTATTCTGGTTTAGCAAACTGGTCAAATTAAGTTCTAGATCCATGACCTCACAAACCCTGGAGAGTTGGCTAAATTTCCAGCACCTGGCATGATTTTCCCCATTGAGTGGGCCTAAGTCAAATTAGACAGCGGCTGGCTACTGAGTGCTACTGTCGCACCTTCATGGAAAAAGCTGTCTTTTATCCAGTGTATATCTTCGGTATCTTTGTTAGCCGTCAGATGGCTGTATTTCATGCACTCATGCTTGGGTCTGTTTTGTTTTCTTGATCTGCATGTCTGTTTTGTGCCATTACTATACTGTTTTGTGCTTTTTTTTTTTTACTATAGCTCTGTAATATATCTCGAGATTTAGAAAGGTAATCCCCCAACATTTTTTTTTTTGCTCAGGATTGTTTTGGCTATCTGGGGTCTTGTGTGGATCCATATGAACTTTGGGATTTTCCTATTTCACTGAAGAATGTTGTGGGGTTTTTATTGAGCTTGTATTGGTTGCATCTGTAAACTGCCTTCAGAGAATGGTTATATTTTCACAATATTAACTCTACCAATAGGTTAACTTGGTTAGTTTTCTGCTTTCTAATGTCTTCCTCAATCTATGTCTTCAGAGGTTTGAAGTTTTCATTGGAGGATCTTTTGCCTCCTTCGTTAGATGGTCGTGGTTTGAATGACTCTTATAGGTTCATATATTTGAATGTTTGGCGTCCGGTTAGGGAACTGTTTGGGAAAGATTAGGACATATGGCTTTGTTGGGGAAGGTGTGTCACTAGGGTTGGGCTTCCAGGTCTTAAAAGTCTGGTACTTGTGGATCAGATGTGATCTCTCAGCTACTGCTCAGTACCATGCCTGCCTGCCAGCTATGGTCATGGACTAACCCTTTGAAGCTATAAATGAGACCTCACATGAACGCCTTCCTTTATAAGTTGAGACCTCACATGAATGCCTTCCTTTATAAGTCGCTTTGATTGTAGTGTCTCTTCACAGCAATAGAACAGTAATTAAGAGAGAAGTTGGTACCAGGGACTGGGATATTGTTGTGACGGACCTGACTATACTGCTGTTTGGAGAAATATGAAAGACTTTGAGACTTGGAGCTAGAAAAATCAGTTAAATGCTGTTAAGTGAGACTTAAACAGGCTGTCCTAGTAGGAGCATGGTGCTCAGACTTGTAGTGGATTGTGGATTGAGAGCAACGTGGATTGTGGAGGGAGGCCTAGCTCAAAAGAGCAGCCAGGCTACAGACCATTCTTGTGATATTTTAGCAAAGAATGTGGCCACTTTTTGTCCTTTTCCTAAAAATCTGCCGAGGCTAAATTGAAGAGTTTCTGAACTAATGTCACTGGCAGAGGGGAGTTCAAGATAACCTAGTATTGACTGGGTCATCTGGTTATTAGTGATCATTCTTATGTAGACCTACAATGAAAAAGATCAAGAGGGGTAAAAATAAATACAAATACAGTTTGAATGGATAAAGAGCACCAAGAAATGCAATGTTGGAGCCATGCCTTGTGCTCAGAGATGAGAAGTTAAAAGACAGATCTGATAGTAAATGTAAAAAAAAGGGAGTGGTAACTTCAGGGAAAAACTCCACCTAGCTAAACCTAGAATCTCTGAAAGGCAAAGGCTGAAGGCTGTCTAAAAACAAAAACCATCAACAGCAAGTGTTAAGTCAGAGCAGGGCAGGTTTCAGCCCATGCAAACAGAAGAACTTGGCAGCACCAGCCATGACATAGTGGCTTTAATAAGGAAAACACAAGTGGAAAGGGGTTGTGGGATCTTCCTCTGCAGTTAGGGAAAGCAGCTGAGGCCAAGCCCGTGGCAGAGGAGTCCCTGAATGGAGGCCCTGAGAGGCCATCACAAACAGCTGTGAAGGTGAAATCTGGATTGTGATGGAGACCCCAAGATGCTGGAAATGCCAAAGCCATAGGAAACCTGACAAGGAGAGGGGCAGCAGGGTCTGGGGCCAGCCCAGGGAAAGAGCCGCGATGCAATCAACAAAGATGGGAGGAATGGGAGATAGAAGAGACATCTAATAAGCCTTTGCACTTTGGGTACAGAGACACAGAATTTGAAGGCTGTCCTGGAACTAGCTCTTGTAGACCAGGCTGGTCTTGAATTCACAGAGATCCACCTGCCTCTGCCTCCCGAGTGCTGACCCTGCTGGGTTAGGTTTTACTTTGGCTCAGTTTTTCCTCACTATGTCCCCTTTCCACTGTTTTTGGAATGGATGGAAAAACATATTCCGTGACCCTGTATGTTGGAAGTATGCAATTTGCTTTTTGATTTTACAAAGGGCTCCAATTAAGGGACTGTTTTGAGTTTCAGAAGAGATTTTGGGCTTTTAGACTGTGAAGGGCTATGGTGACTTTTGAGTTGGACTGAATGCATTTGCATTACAATGTGGCTATAAGTCTGTGGGCCAGGGAATGGAATGTGGTGGTATTGGTATGAAGAATGGCCATCATAGGCTCATATTTTTGAATACCTGGTTCCCAGTTGGTGGAACTGGATCAGGATGCCTTATTGGAGGAGGTATGTCACTGGGAGCAGGGTTTGAGGTTTCAAAAGACTCCCATCAGTGCAAACTGTATAGCCCCTGCGGAAATCAATATGGCACTTCCTCAGAAAGTTAGGAATCCATCTACCTCAAGATCCAACTATATACCACTTTTGGGAATATACGCGAAGGATACTTCAAGGACACTTGTTCAATCATGTTCATTACTGCTATTATTCATAATATGGCTATTATTCATAATAGCCAGAAACTGAAAACAACATAGATGTCCCCGAATAGGACGAATTAACAAAACGTGGTGCATTTACACAATAGAGTTTTTTGTTTGTTTGTTTGTTTTCTGGACATCATGGAATTCTCAGGTAAATGGATAGAACTAGAGAGGTATGCCGGACCCAGAAAGACAAATGGGTTATGTATTCACTTACATGTGGATATAAGCTGTGAAGTCAATGATAACCAAGCTCCAATCTGAAAACCACAGAGGTTAGGTATAGGGGAAGGGACTGGTGACACACACGCATCTCCCTGGGAGGGGGAGATAGAAAATATCTTACAGGTGGACTGGGGACGTGAGGGGAACAGGAGGATGATGTGGGGATGGGGAGAGGAGATAGGGTTGAGGGAGGAAATTTGAGGGCAGACAGTTGGAACTGAGGAATGGTATGGAAACCTAGTGCAGTGGAAACTTCCTAAAATATATGAAGATGATCCTAATGAAGCCTCCTAATAATGGGGGAAGTTGAGTCCCAACTGGCCATCTCTTGTCATCAAATGAGGCTCTCAGTACAAGGACTAAGTTGCATTCATTGAGTTGCTGCCCAAGGGGGTCCCATAAAAATTCCCAAACCACCCAGGCTGTTGCTAAGACAATGGGTTGTTCTCTGCAAACTGATAGCCAAGGACAATGCCCACAAAACTCACTGAACATGGAGAGGTTGAGTTGGTGCCTACATAGAACCTTCACCCCTATGTTCTAGTGTCTTTGGTGCAGGAAGGTACTCTGCAGGTTACCAAAAGTGTTAACACCAGCCCAGCCACAGAACGTTTGACCTACAGTCTGTCCTACTTGTAAGATATGATAGGGCGATGGTGACACAGAACTTGTGGGAATGGCCTACCGATGTTTGATTTGACTTAAGGGACATGCCACAAGATGGAATCCATACCCAACACTGCTTAGGTGACCAAGAACCAGAGACTAGGTAGTCCAGAGACTTAGGGCAAAACCAAACAAAACTGGTTTTTAAAAAGTTATTAATAAAATGACTCCTAAGTGGTAGTCTGCTATACTCATAGATCAGTGCTTTATTCAGTCCTCATCAGAAAAACTTCCTCCTGCAGCAGAAGAAACACTATGCAAAAAGTCCTTGGAACACACAGCCCTAAATGGGATGTCTTCATCAAATCCCTCCCCTCAAACCTCAGGGAACCCCGAGAAAGGAGGCAGAAAGTGTGTTAAAAGACAGAGGACACCAGAAGAAAAGGTCCTCTGAATTAACTAAGCAAGGCTCATGGGAACCTACAAAGACTGCACAGGGCCAAAATGGGTCTGCACCAGGTCCTCTGCATTTACACTATAGCTTTCAGTGCAGATTTTTGTGGACCAGAGTTTGAATGAGTGGGTCTCAGAGTCTTATGCCTGTTCTTGGGGGCTCTTTCCCTTTTGGTGGGTTGCCTTGTTTAGCCTCCATGTGATAATTTGTCTTACACATTATCATGTTTGGTTGTTATCTCTTAGAAGCCTGTTCTTTTCTAATAGAAACAAAAAGGGAATGGATCCAGAGGGGAGGGGAGAGGTATGGGTGAACTGAGAGTACAGGGAGGGGAACTGTAATCAAGATAGAGTGTATGGAAATGGAATCTATTTTCAATACAAGGGAAAATGGGAAAAAAACTTTTAAAAAACGAAAGGAGAAATAAAGGAAAGGAGATAAAGCCCCCTGGAGTGTGGGCTGAGCAAAGGGAAAGGACCAAAGATGGGAGACTCATAAGATTTGAAGAAAGGATCAGGCTAGAGAAGAATGAAAAACAAAGTTTATGCAAAGGAGATGGTCAGGCAGTTTGAATGTGATGAAGGGTCCGTAGTGTGGAGTCAGTGGTGAATAATTCAGGAAACAAGCTAGGAATCGTGGCGCACGCCTTTAATCCCAGCACTTGAGAGGCAGAGGCAGGCGGATCTCTGTGATTTTGAGGCCAGCCAGGACAGAGTGAGTTCTACAGAGTGAGTTCCAGGACAGCCAGGATCTACATAGTGAGGCCCTGTCTTGAAAACGCCAAGGGGGCGGGGAATCAGAAAACATACAAGTAGAAGTCTTTTTGAGTGGTACCTCAAACTAGTATATGACAAACAACAATTTCACACTTTACTCTTTACTTGTGTGTGACTCCTGTCTGCTTCAGTACTAACACACGCCACCCTGTTTTATCACCACAGTGATCTCCGTAGACAGCCGCCATGATTAATGTCAAATGCTGCCAAGGAATCTTAGCTTTGAAGAACTTATGAAATATCCCCAGTGCGACCCCTTTGATTTGACTGTGACCTGTCTGATTTCAACTTTTACCACTTCCTTAAGTGTCAGACTATCACTGAAAATTAAAGTGGACTCTGAGAATATTGTAAAAATATAAAACACAAATGAAAGAGTCCTATTATTTCCCAGTTAACTCTCTTTGCCTTGTACTTGTGGATCAGGATGTAAATGCTCAGCTTCAGCTCCAATTAAAGCAAAACAAAACAAAAAAATCCCAAACTTACATAAGTTGCTTTGGTCATTATCACAGCAATAGAAAAGTAAACTAAGACATGCAGTCCCTGAATTTGGCTTCTATGTATTTTGTAATTTAGGTTACTGGCTGTCTTAGTTAGGGCTTCTATTGCTGTAAAAAGACACCATGACCACGGCAGCTCTTATGAAGACAAACATTCAGTTGGGGTGGCTTGGCCTTACAGTTTCCGGAGGTTTAGTCCATTATCATGGGCCATGGCAGCGAGCAGGCAGACATGGTGCCGGAGAGCTGAGAGTTCTACATCTTTATTCATAGCAGCAGAAGTCGTCTGTGTATTGGGCACAGTTTGAGCATATATGAGACCTGAAAGCCTGTCCTCACAGTGACAGACACACTTCCTCCAACAAGCCACACCTCCTAATAGTGACATTCCAATAGGCCAAGCATTTGAACACACGGGTCTGTGGGGACTACACATCTTCAAACCCCCACATCAGTTCAAAGTCCTGTTTTCATCTCTGAGACATTCTGACCCCACTGGCCCATTGGAAAAGGCTCCTCGGTTAGGCGTGAGAAGACACCATGCCTGCCTCCTTGCTGCCATGCTCCCTACCGTGATGATCATAGATTCTAAACCTTTAAAACTGTAAGCCCCCCAAAAACACTTTCTACTGTGACCCCGTTGGGAAAGGCTCCATGGGTTAGATGTGAAGAGACACAGGGCCGGGCATCTCACATCCGTGCACACTGTCCCAGTGCCCAGGCATCTTCTCCTCTGTCTGGTGTTACTGGCTAGTGGATCCCTGCCACCGAGAGGGGTGGGAGCTGCTTCCCCGGAGGGCATCAGGAAAGAAATCAAGTCCACCACAGGAAACACGGCACAGGGACAACCCCCATACTACAGCCCTGGCACATGTTTTGGAGGGCAAACTGGCCTCACAACAGGTCAGTCCCTCTTGTGGCATGCATCCAGGAGTGGTGAGGCTACAATGCCCATGTTCATCCAGCTGAAGGGGAGGGGTTAGTCCAAAATGGTCTGAAAGTCTGTGCTTAGGGCTGGGTCAGCGGCAGTCTCAAGGATGGCCATTGTTGCCCTTGGGAGCTTCCGGCACAGCTGTTTTTGTGCTGCAACAGAGAATGTATTCAATTTTCATTCCAAAGAGAGGAGGTCAAGCCCTGGCCATGTGTTCCTCCCCAGCCAGGAACACACACCACCACCATCACCACCACAGTGGGTTCACAGGGACCTCAGGAACAACAAGATAGAAACAGGAAGAAACCTGAGGATCCCTCCCTGCATCTAGGAAGCAGCAGACCAGAGAAGGTGAAGGGACCAGGCAGAGACTCAGAGGGTTCCTAAAAGTGAAACGTGTCACCCCATGGGCCTCTCCTGAGGGAGCAGGGAGGCAGAAGTCGGAAGCTGTGATCTAGAAGCCTAGCTTCACCCACCCAGAGTTGCCTGAGTGGGCTCCTCCTCAGGCAAATGGAGATGGGCTAGGCACTCAGTGTTCAAGGACAGATTTGGGGGCCATTTGGAGGAAGCTCATTTACCTGTCCTGAGAGGTCCCAGGAGACACTTGTAGGTGACAGAATGACCAGCCAGCTTGAGCAGGAAGGCTTGGTAGCAGAGCCAACGTGCAGCTTCAGGAGGAAATGAGCCAGAGGCACCCTTGGCCTTTAGTGTCATTCCTGGGGGAGCAATGGAGGCTGAGAATCCAGTCAGCCCCAGAGCCTCATGCCCTCCAAGGGCACTCCCAACACCCTTCTGGCCAGCTAGGACCTAGGCCAGCAATGGTGGCTGACTGCACACGTTCCAGAATGAGTGCAGGCTACCCAGCCCCTGCACAAGAATGCTGGTCCTGGCCATCCACGTACCTGCATTCTTGACCTTCAGGATGGAGTAGCAGCAGGATGCTATGTTGGAGATGATGCTCAGAAAGAATGCGGGGTTCTTTCTAACATGTTGGTCAAAGGGAAGCTGAAGCGCACACGCATGGAACCTGGGCAGGAGCCGGGGGGGTGTGCCCTTGGTAAATGTGTACATGCACTGAATCATGCAATTACATGTGCAAATGAACACTCAGCATGTGTGCTCGTGTCTTCATACATGTATACGGACACATTTCTCCCAAGTGCCTCATGTATCGTCACCTCAGATCACAGCAAGGGAAAACTGCCTGACACTGAAATTGTGCCCGGTCTTCCACAGCACAAGCTCTTCTCCATACTCTGATCCAGTGACCGGGGAGGTTACTTAGGAGGACAGATCCGCAGTGGCGTAGATCTGGCCTGTGGTTGGTGTGACCATCTGCCAACTGCAGGAAGAGTTCTGGATTCTGCTACAACTCTGAGGAGCAGCCTTCCTTTCATGAGTCATCCCTACAGGAAACTTCAGAAGAAAGGACCTATGCTGTGTCACGTGTTCAGGTAGAGATGTGACTGTGTCATGAATGGCACGGGGTCTGGCCTAAGGAACCTGACTTAAGGTGGAGACGATTTCCCTACCTGAAACCTGGGAATGGCTCCCACTGATCAGCCACCAGCCCCAGGTTCTCAGGACAAACCAAGGACAAGAATGTTCCAGAAGCACAAGCCAATGTGTGGGGCACCATGATGGCCAGGCTGCTTTAGGCTGTATCCTTGTCATGCCATTTAGAGTGCAAGATTGGTGATACTATCAGCAATGGATCTGATGCTCTGCTTTCTGGGGGCTCTGAATCCCCCTGCTACCCTTTCTCATCCTATGCCTTCTGAGTGCTTTCTTGGGGGGCTCTTTACCCCAACTCCCTCCCCTGTCTCAAGACAGCCAGCCACAGGCTCCGGTCTGCACATTAGGTCACATGTGCTTCCAGTACAGAGAGAGCCAAAGAAGTTCTCATGTGACAGATACGGAGCTGTGTGGAGACTCAACTGAACGCTGCTTTTCCTAACCCCACTCCAGCACGCCACCCAATTAGGGAGCAACTAGCCAGCTCTGCCTTAGGCATGGAAGCCCCAGCAGACAGCATGGCTGGCATTTCTGGCCTGTGTCTCCCTCTAGTGGTGGCATAGTTCATGACTCACCTGTAGGCCTGAAGCAGGAAGATCTTGTACACATTGATACAGACTGTCTGAAGGCTATTCATCTGGAGTTCCAACAGAAAGAGAGCCATGAGCAACATTCCTCGGATCACAAATGAATATTTTCTGTGTTGCCAAATGGGATAAGAAAGCCACTTGTGTGGGAAACCCAGGAAATCCAGCCAGGCCCCCAGTGTCATCAAGAGAGGAAGAAGCGTGAGGGAGCAGAGGCCAAAGTCTACCACAGAGGCTCTGCCTAGACAGAGAACTCAGCAGCAATGGCCTGAGAGCCCAAGGCCAAGGCTGGGATCCAGGGAGCTTCCCTCTCTGTGGGGACTGATGACGGCATTAGGAGTGATGGAGATGAGTAGGCCGGATGCTCAGGGATGCTCAGGGATGCTCAGGTACACATGCAGATGTCTACGTGCTCTTTGCACACAATTGCACCCATATACCCATGCACACGCCCCCACACAAAGAACAGGACTGCATAACAGATGAGGTAGCTGCTATCTGCTTACCTGCAAGTCTAGAAACAGACTGTGACACTTCAACCGCAAAACAGCTAAGAGCTTCTGTCGCATGTTCCTCCCCGCCTTGAAGGTGCGCTGGAAGGTGAGGCTGGCCTTAATTGAGGTCCGGGCATAACTGCAACACAAAGGTATCCTATCTGTGTGATTCCCACACCGACCTCTCCTCTGAGAGACCAGCACCAACGCCCTTCCTCCTCCTGTCCCTCTCTGCCACACGCTGAGGGCGGATCTTCACACACGGAACACATCCCAGCTCTCGGGATATGCTCACAACACCACCCAAAGCCCCCGACAACCAAACCCAAACAGATGCAGTGAACAATATCCATTTTATCCAGGCTTGGGATCACCAGACATCTTTGCTCATCAGTGGCAAACGAGCCGTCAAAACTCACAGTTCAGAAAAAAATCACAAGGGGAATCATACAGGAAATCACTCTTTAAGAGGCTGAAGCCTGGCAGAGCACCTTCCCAGCATAGGGCTGTGAATGGAGCAGAAAATTACCTTCAGCCAGATCTCAGTGGCAGCAAATAGTAGGAAATGCCTATAATGGTGTTAAACCACCTGCAGGCTGCAGGATGCTTTGGAAATGAAATTATAAGATGGGATAAGTGCAGGACAGAAGGTAAGGGGTGGTGCCTTCTTGTCACTCAGTGACCTGGCATCATTCTCAAAGATGAATACAGGCGACAGGCACAGTTACCTCTGTTAAGATTCTTTAAACTTTTTTTAAACTTTTTATGCATGTGTGAGTGCATGCCTGTGCATGTGGATGGAGGCCAGAGGAAGGGGTGTCTTGCTATTTCACACTGGACATTATTCCCTTGAAACAAGATCTCTCACTGAACCTGGAGCTAGGCTGGCAACCAGCAAGCCCCTATGACCAACTTTTCTCCATCTCTGCCTACAGTGTTGGGGATACAGGTGCAGGTAACCACCCTGGCTTTTCATGTGAGTTTTGGGGTTTTGAACTCAGGTCCTCATTCTTGCACAGCGAGCACTCTTAACCCAAGTTACCTCCCCAATCCCAGTCATACCTTCTACACATGCTTTTGGACACTTTGATGTTGAAATAGGGTTCCTGCCATTAAACACTGTTTGCATCAGGATAAGGCTGCTTTTTGTGCTCTGTAGCAACTTCTGTGCCACTGCTTAGGTCAAAGGACAAGATAAACCAGCCTCACTTGTAAAACAGTAAGATTTCTGGTAGTCTCTGTTTTTTCCAGAGTGAACAGGAAGATGTGCAATCACTAAATGGGCGGTCTAAGGACCACAGTACCAGTGAGTGTCACTTTCTAGAGATGCCGCCTTAGCCTGACCGACTCAAAGCGTATGTGAATACATGCAGAGTCCATGCACACACTAAGCATTTTGTGAGGGTTAAGCACTATACACTGCTATCCATGGGGGTCCTGCACCAATTCCCCACAGATCCTAAAGCTCTACTGCTCTTCTGGAAGACATGGCTATCTATACTGCGGTGTCTGTCAGTTCTCTTCACCCGTTGCATGTGAGCCATGCTTTGGGGAGAAGAAACTCCTACCAGAATGCTTTCCCTTTACAATGTTGCTAGTCACTCTGGCTGACCTCTAGACACAATGTCCCTGGCTCAGACAGAAGGATCCTCAGTTCAGCTGAGCATACCGATGCTGCAGTCTCAATGGATGAGCTCACAGCTGCTCTGAGCATGGGCCTTCCTGGTCTACGTGTCAGAGTGTTCTCCAATTCCCCTGTCCAGGCCAGCCTGGCTTCCCATAAGGCTGTGCTGTTCTCTGGCTTTAGCTGTATGTTCAGAAGGGAAATGGTTTTGTTTGTTTGTTTGTTTGTTTGTTTGTTTGGATTGCTTTACTTACTACTCAATGACACTGACGAGTGCCAGGGGATGGAGCCAGGGACTTTATCCTCAAAATCTCAGGCCCTCATGGGGAATGGAATAGGCAAGTTGATGGTTTTAGGAGCAACTGGGTGTGCTGAGCACTGAGGTGGGGGCTGGGGTGGTAAAAGTGGATCTGGGGGCAGAGGGTGAAGCCAAAAAATCTGAGCTGAATCCCAGGGACTGGTCCAAGTCACCACACAGACAGGAAGGCTGAGCCCAGGCCTGTGCTGACAGAAATGGCAGCAGATAAGGTCCCTGCACAGATGCTTATATGCACCCACCTCTTCCCTTATGGTGTGAACTTCCAAAGAGCACTATGGAGACAGGAGAGTTTGGATCCCAGCTCAGAACAGACAGCTATCAACATGACACAATTTTCATGCTTTTACTCGTAAAAGCAATGGCCCAGATATTTTCACCTCTGTCCATCTCAAATCTGTCTTATCTACACTAAAAAGCTGGACCGTGAGCTCCTGGTAGGTAGAGACGAACTCCTCTCCTCCCCCCAACCCTTTATACCTCAATACAGAGAAGGGCCCTGGCTCCATGGTCTCCAGGAGACTTGGGACAAGGCTGAAGATGTTCTCATATTGCCCACATGTCCATTTCCAGGCCCCTATCACTTCAGGCCTCATGGTTACTCGTGCCCAGAAGCAGGAAGCAGGATGGAGCACCCCACTGCATCCTCTGCCCCCTGGAGCTCATGGGTCCTCAGCTCCGCCAGGTGTGCTTACCCAGTGTAGTCACAGAGCACCTCCAGAGTCTGAGTGTCCAGCAGTAAGCCACACCAGGGAAACAGGCAGTGAGCAGGCAGCTGGTGTGGAGCTGTGCCATCCAGGGTACCAGCGTCCACAGGGAAGTTTACCACTGTCTTCTGCAAGTTTATCATGCAGCCGTACTCAGGGATGCCACGGACGAGGGCCCTGAGTAAGAGAGGAAAACTTGGTTGTGGGACCCAGGTAGCACTCAGCACACATGCCACAAAGATACCCAGAGGTGTTCTGGGACCAGAGAGAGCGAGCGGGTCCTTGTGGGTAACCCTGATGGAACACCAGACACTGTCTTGCTCTGGACTGTAGCCTAGCGCCTGTCTTCTGTGTAAGCAATAGGGCCAGCTCAGAACAAGATGGCCAGGTGTCAAACACTTGGGGAGGTCCACATAACTCTCTGATGGTCATACCTTAACGTCCATGTAGCAAGGCACCCTCTGCCATTACCCCAAAAGCCTGTTTTCTTATACTTTGAGATGCCTGTAGATGTGGGTTGCTTCCCCTTACAGTAAATGCTAAACTGACTGCTTGCCTGTGAGTCGAAGACCTCCCTGGAGAGTTGAAGGCAGATGTGCACCCTTCCTCACAGTGGCAGTCTGGCAGAAGTTTGGCTCCCATCCCACGGGTGTGGCCACTTGATGCCATCTGCCTGCCTGTGACTAGTCAGTCCTTGCAGCTGCCCTGGCCAGCTCCTTGTAGTAAATATTTCCTTCAGGTGTCCATGGACAGCCCCACCTAGTGGTCCTGTCACCCGGTGGCCTGACACTGATTTGGAGTCACTTCCCTGACAAGGTCTTAGGGACAAAACTGACTTCTGGAACTTTCCTCAACAGCAGCAGTGTCCTCTGTGCCCAGTGGCCACTGCCTATGTATGGGCCATGTGGCTTCTGAGTGATACAGATGTGACAGGGACACATTGGGGCTGTTCTCACCTCATTCTACAGACCTCGACATGCACAACCTACTGGGCTCGAGGACACTACGCTAGAAAGTGCACAGAACCCTGGTGGGCAAATTTGGAACCGGACAGCAGTCAGTGTTTCCACCAGACAGGCCAGTGGATACTGGGAACACCAAAACCTCAGTGGTGACAACTTCTGAGGGCTCAAGTTTAATTAATCACATTCAGGTTTTCCCTCTTGTCAATTACCCTAAAAGGTCTACAAACTTCACAGTGTCTGAGGGGCCTCCTCTATAACATGTGATCTGAAGAAATCCTCAAACTCTGTAGTGCCCGAGGAACCTCACTTGATGTCTCTGCTCTGAAGCAGGGCTGCAGCGTCCAATTCTAGCTTGAGCCACAAAAATTAAGTTTACAACCAGCCAATAACCCCAACCTAACCTCTACATACTATAAACAGCCTGGAATACACACTATAACCTACTAGTATGAATGAATATTATGTAAGAAAAATAACCACTCTTGATACAACAGCCATGTCTCAAAACACCAATGTTTAGTAAGTCCAAATTCTCTGGTCTCTTCCTAACAATCCATAAAGAAAAGTTACTTCACGGAGCCATGGACCTGTTCACTCAGTGCCTGTTCTTCATGGTGTGGTGTGAAGTCTCAAAGTTGTCAGGAATGGCTGTCCTGGTGGTTTCAATAGGTATGGACCCCACAGACTCATGTGGTTGAATGTTTGGTCCATAGGGAGTAGCACTATTAGGAAGTGTGGCCTTGTTGGAATAAGTGTGGCCTTGTTGGAGGAAGTGTGTCACTGGAGCCAGGCTTTGGGGTTTCATATGCTCAAGCTACACCTAGTGTGGCACACAGTTTACTTCCTGTTGCTGGCAGATCAAGATGCAGAACTCTCAGCTACCTCTCCAGCACTGTGTCTGCCTGCACACTGCCACGCTTTTCACAGTGATGATAACGGACTAAGCCTCTAAAACTGTAAGCCAGCTCAATTAAATGCTTTCCTTTGTAAGAGTTGCTGTTGTCATGGTGCCTTTTCACAGCAATAGAAACTCTACCTAAGATAGCTGTGCTCGCATATCCTAGAAGGGCTGAGTACCTCACCTCAGGCCTCTGCAAACAGCCCTTCTGTGGGCTCGGCTGGGAGGCATGGAAGTTATTGCCTGTAGTCTCATCTGAAGACTTTCCAAATACTGGCACTGACCCGGTCTCCTCCACACTGCATCCTCAGCAAGACCATGCTGGATTAGGCATGGGTGCTGTATTCTCTTCCTTGGTGCTGGGGGTACTCCATGCCTGGCTGCACAGGTGAGGTGCCCCTGCCACTTAATAGAGATGTCACTAGGTCCTGGTGACAGCATGAGCTCCAGGCACACAAAATTGCAAACCGATTAAATATACTGCCTGGGTCATACATACATCAAAACCATTTGGCAGAAACGCAGGCATGATGGTCCTTACCTGAGGAAGGCTTCCGCCTGGACCAGGTGAGGTGTCACCAACAGAAAGTCATCAACAAAACGCAAAAGCAGCCTAAAATGAGACATGTTGACAGTTTTCACACAAAATCCACCTGTAGGGGATCCAACCTGAAATGTTTTAGGTGTCACAACGCACAAAGACAAAACAAAATGATATTTCAAAAGAAGAGAAACGACAGCTTTACTGTCTTCCTAACAGACATAGCTCTGGGGCACTTTGCAGCTTTTCATGAAGTGAAGGCAATGAATGGCCTTTACATCTTGGGATTAAAGCAACTGTCACACCCATTCAGTGAGATGGAAACTTGAAGATATAGCAACCCATGACCCAGGCCTTTGGAGCAATAAAAACAAGCATTTACCCATCCTGCTGCACTTCAGCAAACAGCTTGTTCTCCATGTCCCCGAAACACAGACTGCAGAGCAGGGTGGACAGGCTGGAGCCCTGGGGGATGCCCTGGCACTGGACATAGCACCTGGGGATGGCAGTGGTGGTTAGAAGCAGCAGCCACGGTGGGCTTCACATTCACAGTTGACATGTATAAACATGTACACAGACATACGTGAATACGCACAGATGCTATTCTGTAAACATGCTCAAGACCTATAGCAAACAGTATCTACTACTGTCAGTTGCCAAGACCCCAAAAGACACCAAACTAAGTACTACCCATTCCCCACTCTTACTACAACCTGGAGTGGTAGGGGCTACAACCCCATTCACTGACTCCAGGCTATTTTATTTTTATTTTAAACTTTTAGATTTTAAACAAGAATGATAAACAATCAGGCTCTTGAACTGAATATTTATCCTGGACAATTAGTAACAGATTATTAGTGAAGGAACATTCTGGGTAATAGCCACATAAAATTGTCAGTGCCTTCTTTACAGAGAACCTAATGGTACCCTTCGATTAAACATACATGTGGGTGCCGGCAGAGGTAGGTGCCTTCAGATGATCAGGGCAGGGAACTTACCCAGGGAACTCGTGTGTGAGAAAGAGTAGATATGAGCTGACCTTTAACCCCATGCATGGACTCTGTCCCTTCTGCTCGAGTATCTGTCAGGAAGCTCTCCAGGCACAGTGCACACAGACCTGACTTCTCAGTGTATCGGGCTGACCCACACTAGGATTAAGTTATCTACTACATGGACAAAGACTTATAAATCTGTGCTCAGTATTATCAGGACCCAGGAGCACCCTTTGTAGTGTTTGTGAAAAAACACCCAGTTGTACACTTGTAGCTTGTGGACTCCTAGCATGAGTATTGAACATTTCCAATTACACACCAACACATACTGTCACTTTTAGTAGTCAGATATTTCTTGTCTTGCCTGACCTCATCTCTATTAAACCTGGGTGTGAGCCTGGAATTCCGTTCTGTATTGGCACTCATCATGGACTCCTATCAGTCCAGCAAAAAGGCGCCAAGTGCATTCTGTTCTCCAAGTGGGAACTTTGGGTGCAGAAGATGCAACCAAATGCTCAAACACCCAACCTCACATCTGATCCAGACATACAAACTATGTCTTTTGCAGGCTGATGGGCTGTTAGGCAGCTCTAGCCCTGAGCCAGTCTGGGTTCCCTTCACTTACAGCAGTGTTTTTCAAAGGGTACCTTCTCTGGCTTGTAGCTCATGGGAGTCTCAGGGGGACCCAGCCATTAGGCACTGCGCTCTTTGTTGATGCTACATGTGTCTCATGCCTGGCTGCACAGGTGAGGTGCCCCTGCCACTTTGTCAAAGTGACAACAGGAACTTAGGCATACAAAATTATTAAGTTCACTGGGACCATGCTCAGCTAGGAGCTCCCAGGGCCTCATGGGTAGGCAGCCCTGCCTGTGGCCCAGCCCGCAGAAGGGCAGGAAAATTCTATAAAGGGGAGTGGGGAGGCAGAAATGAGGCAGAGGAAGCCAGTCAGATAGACTTCTAAGGGCTGTAGCCAGTTAGCAAGCACGCCGCTCAGCAGTCAGGATGTCTCTAGTTATCTGAACCCGCCCAGCCTCTGCCCACTTGCCCCACGCCTGTGCCCACCTGCCACCGATCTTCACGACACTGTTACGCACAAAGCGCAGGAAGAAGTCGAACAGGCTGCTGCTGGCCTCGTTCAGAGATAAGCTCTAGAAAGGCAGACACATGTAGACAGATGAGTATGAGGATACAGAGCTCTGCCCCCAGATGCCCCCTTAAGACCAGGTGTTCATGGTAAAGAAGGGTGAGGCCAGGGTCAAGTGTCCCTGCATGACCAGGTAGAATTTGACTCAAGGTGACAGGGCATGCAACTTACAAAGCAGCCATGTAACCTGTTATATTTTTACAGAACTATGTCTGGAAACTTGGAGCTCACACAGTACCCCACTGAGCCAAAGGAAAACCAGCCAACCAGTGAGCATGGCTGCCCCAAAGGTAGAATATATACAAAGGAGGTTCTGCAGAACCGCTGATTTATAGGAAGAGATCTCCTGTGTGTAGAGGCATAGGTAAACGCTGTCTCTAACTTAGTGGGCCAATATGGGGACCACAGATCAAGTCCAACGTGCCCACTGGAAAAAAAACAGGTGAAGCCAGGCGTTGGTGATGCATGCCTTTAATCCCAGCACTCAGGAGTTCGAGGCCAGCCTAGTATACAGAGCGAGTTCCAAGACAACCTCTAAAGCAATACAGAGAAACCCTGTCTCGAAAAACAAAAAACAAAAACAAAAAGGTCAAAACTGAGGGAGAAGATATTTTTACCAGTAATGGATCACTGGAGTATGGGGGACAAGAGGGTATGAAGGGCACTTCAGAGCGATAGTGTTAGCACGCCCACCTTAGTAGCAATTGGGGAGTCTTGGTCATGCCATGGGGATTGCCACAGGGGCCTTGGTCATGGAGCTGTCCACCAAGGAACATGTTGGTCACATTCCTGCACTGAAGCAAATAGCCAAGTAGAGGAGGAAGACCCCACCAGGTGTGGCCGAGTAATAGGGAGCCCGAGGACCTGCTCAATGACAACGGAGTTCCTCAGCGCACTGGTGTCTGAGTCCTGAAGATGCTTCAAGAACTGGCCCATGTGTGGCTGGAGGTCAGAGAGGGTGGAGACCTGCAGCAAAGAAGAGGTGACCACTTGAGGGGAAGCAGAGAGGCACGTGGTTTTCTGGACAGGACAGCCACAGCACAGCTCAACAATAGGACAACGTGGAAACACTCCATCATAGAGTCTCATTGGGAAAAGGGAGAGCCCAGCACCCCAGCAGGAAGAGCCACAGAAACAGCAGGTTCCACCACAGTCTGCTTTCCTCAGGTCAGACACCCCCATAATGCTGTGGTTACTGACAGTCCCAACACAAGTAGCACCCCAATTCCTCCAAAGAGACAATGTGCTGTCAGGAGGAAGAGCTGACAGGATTAGGGAGGGGATGGCTCCTTCATCCTCTGCAACAGACTCTTTTGATCCAGTGGCCACCAAGATCCATGCCTCTAGACAGGCTGTCACTAGAAGGAATACAGTGCCATCTACTGACAGCACAGGAACAATTCCGAGCATGCCAGGTGTGAGGCATCCAGACATGTGAACACTGGAGTCTCTGAGTAACGTTGACACCCCAGATCTAGTCCTACATGCTCACGTACGCACCTGTGACCATGCCCAAAGGGGCGTGGTCAGCGCCACAGGTGCATAGTAAGATTTCTCACTATAGGTATTGGGAGCCCATTCCCTATAGAGGGGTATTCTTTCAGTCTAGATACACAGGGGAGGGCCTAGGCCCTGCCCAAAATGATGTGACAGACTTTGGTGAACCCCCATGGGAGGCCTGACTGGGGAGTGAATGGAGGTGGGATGAGGGGTTGGTAGGAGGCATGGGAGGATGGGAGGGAGAGGGAACTGGGATTGGTATGTAAAATAAGATTGTTTTTAATTTAAATAAAAATTTATTTTAAAAAATAGCAATATAAATAGAAAATGCCTGCATTTTCAAAATAATTAAGTAACAAGCTTCTTAATCACTAAAGAGTTTATCACAAACTGCAATAAATAAATAAAGAAGGTTTTGAACTGAATGATAATGAGCTGACAAAATGCCAGAATGACTACTGAGGGGTCTTAGAGAGAAATGCACAACTTCAGGTGTTTCCTTGGGATTGGTGCAATGGCTCAGAAAGTAAAGACACCTACCACCAAACCTAATGACTTAAGTTCAGTCCCCAGATCCATGCAGTGGATGGAGAAAATAACACACACGTTGCCCTCTAGCCTCTACAGAGGCACCATGGTAGCTGCTCTGGCCGGAGCAGGGAGGGAATCACCTGGGTGTAGTGATTATGAATATGTCTTTGGTGCAGAAGCCACATGGCCACGACACATATCACACATGTATAGTTAAAGTTGGCCTGTGAGTCTTATATGTCCTACGTATAGGGAAAGGAAGTTGCCTAGCGCCTCTCCCAGGCCTAAATTCCTCCGCCTTTGAACCTGCAGACCCCACCTGCCCATTGAAGCAGGTATTTGGGGGAGCTTCATTGGGAGTCCTGTAGAGGGAGGCAGGCTGGGGTCCAACAAATGATCACTGGCACCATGGACACCCAAGCCACAGGCATGTCCACATGAGGACACGCCAGAAATGTGGACCTATCACAGCCTCACCTGTGTCACTGACAGAGTCCAGATATTCATGGCATGAGAAGACCTGTGTCACCAGCATGCTCACAGCACAGACGGAAGCCCACCATGGCCTTACCTGTCTCCTGAAGGACTTGTGGATTTGGCCTTGTCTATCTCTTTGGACCACTGCATATTGGCGGATACAGTACGAGTTGTCTGGGTGTCTGATCATATTGGCAATAACCTCCACAAGCTTGTCCTGGGGGATGGCATCATATGCCCCTGTCACATCTGCCTGTGAAACACATGTGAACACTACTAAGCACGGTTGGGCTCAGGCCCAGGGGTCCTGCTGGCTCTGTCCTTGGTGTCTGGGTTCCAACCTGTACGTGATCGAGAGACAGGAGAAAGATACTCCATGCTCCTGTACCAGCCTAGCCACACATGCCTATCCCACAAATTTCCTGTTCCAGACAAAGGAACCTGGGGCATAGTGGGTCTACATTCCTCTCTCTACCCCGTTACCCCAGATTGAGGGCCTTAGGTCAAGGAAAGCCTACATTCTCCTTGCAGAGCCTCACAGCCTGCCAGGGCCCCTGCCTAACCCAGATACTGAAGCATGCAGGCCCTGGTGGTAGACAAGAGTCAGGCATGGCTACTTCTCTGAATGGGACCCAGCATCCAATGGGATTCTCCTATAGGGCAGATCCCAGAGGAGTTGGAGTGCACAGTCCAGGGGACCCATACAAGGCTATTCTGAGAGCTGGTTATCCCAGAAGTATGGGGTACCCCTGCTCCAGAGAGAACAGGAGGTCACAGTATCTTTGGTCTGCATATGTTAGTAGGACCAGCACTCTCAACCACCAGCTTGAGCCTACAATAGGTTCACCCATGTTGGCTGCTCCAAGGAGGTCCCTAGAGTCCAGACCATGGGAGCAAATGTGATAGACAGGAGTCCAAATGATCACCTTAACAAAGTACATCCTGGGTGCTGGGTCCAGAGTGCGCACACGCAGTACGAAGGTCCGCCAGGTCCTGTAGATATCATTCAGGCCCAGTACAGATGCCCCCAGAAGGTTAGTATGTTTTGTCAGTTCATAGTTGAGCACGCTGAACAGAGTCTTGAGACACTGGGTGAAATGCTGAGCCTGGGCCAGGGTCACAGAAGACACATTAGAAATCACTTACACTAGCATTCAGCCTATGAATCCCCCTACCAACCTGGCAGACTGGCCCAGACTACCCTGATATCTCAGAATAGACTCCTGTAGCCCAGAGTCTTAGAAGACCTATTCCACTAAGCCACTTGACTGCATTTGGGACACTCACCCAACCTGCCCCAACCTGTTCTCACCCACCACCAAGGGCACTGCCTTCTAATGAGACATGTCCACTGGGCTGGGGTCAGGCTCAGGGTCAACTTCACGCACAAAGGTCCTCCAGCTGAGCTGAGGCATCAACAGCTTCACTTTGTCCTCTGGGTATCACTAACGACAAGTCCCCCCACATAGCTCACACAGGCACTGGCAGGGGTCAGAGCTGTTGCGGACATCCAGCTATGGGGAAGAGAAACAGCTGCCCCCTTGGTTTCTTTGGCTCCTAGCATGGAGGCCATACAGTGTCCTCCCTACCTGTCAGGATCCCAAGGTTTGTGTCCCAAGCCCCAAAGCTCTTGAGACCATCTCCCATCTCTAGGGCCTTCCCACATGCTGGAGTTTTGGACTCGGGAACAGCTAGTTCCTTGTCCTTCCAGGGCTCAGAACCCTTGTGTAACCAGAGTGCAGCTCAGCTGGCAGTATAGGAGCCAAGTGCAGTCACCTGCTTCCCTTTGTCAAAGGCTCTGGTGCCCATATAACTCATGTTCACAATGGGCCGAAGACCACTGGGCTTGGGGATGAAACGCAGTCTGCAGATGGGCATGGCTGGCCAGGCCTCCTGGCGCTGCCTGACTTCTTCTTGAGACAGTTCTTGTAGCCGCACTCTCTCAAGGTGATGCCTGTTACAGAGAGCACTGTGGAATTACGACATGAACGTGTGGGAAATATGAGAGACACATTCCAGCAGGGTGGTTAGGAGCTTGGGTCACTTGACACCTGGCCATGCTATGGGGCTACATCCAGGACCATAGCAACTCACGACAACCAGGCAACCCACACAACTGTCTGGTCAGGATACATGACATGTAGCCTGTGTTTGCACCTGGGACATCTGGTCCCATAGTCTGCCCTCGGTGTTCTCTTCTTGGGTGATCCTATTGGCCAGGGCACATATGAAGTAATCTGCTGCACTCTGGATAACCTGGCTTAGGCACAGGTGTGAAGCAAAAAGCATCTCTGCCCACCCCAGGCACATGTGTGCCAAACTACATCGGAAGTCCTGTGCTGGCTGCTAAGGATCCCACAGGCACAGAGGATGATATTTAACACATAACAAGGGCTGGACTTCATGAACCATGGAGGCAGGTAGTGATGGCACGCACCTTTAATCCCAGTGCTCAGGAGGCAGAGGCAGGGGGAATCTCTTGAGTTCAAGGCCAGCCTTGTCTACAGAGCTATTTCAAGACGGCCAGGGCTACCCAGGGCAACCTTGGTTAACATGGTAGTCTGCTCTCTGCAGGCCTTGCCTGGCCTCTACTCTGCCTCCACAGCTTGGTCTGTGTACCTTCCTGGTAGAGCAAATCCCAGCTCAACAAGCAAAGAACCTCAGCCTCTCAGAGCCTCTGCCAACTCTTGGGGAAGATCCTTGTGGTCCCCACTGAGGAGGCTCCTCATATTGTACTTCCTTCAGGACACAAGGTAGAACCTTTCTGACTAACATACCAAACAGGTACACTGCTCTGCTCCTGTTTGGTGTGAATTCCTCCTACTTTAGCGCGCCTACAGATGGTGCAGGCCCAACTTATGGTTTTACAGGGCAGAAAGCAGGATCTCCAGTCAATGACTACACAGAGTCTGTGTCCTGAAGGCCCGGGGACAGGCTAGCAGGTGCCAGGCACTGTTGGAGTCACTGTATGTAAACAGCAGGCACAGACAACAGACGTGTGTGGTACCTGACTCCAATGCTCTGCAGCCTTCTCCACATGCTCTTTCGGTAGAAGAAGAGCCGGTTCTTCTGGAAAGTGGTCTCTGTGACGTAAAAGAATGACCGAAGCAGCTCTACCACGTACGCGTCCATCAGCCAGAACAAGAACACAGCCAGGATCCTTTCCCTCGTGCGGTGCTCTGCAGCCGGGACACAGTTGTTCCCTGAAAGCAGTAGATACTCAACACCTGTGACTCACCCCACACCCATGATGTCCAGCATGGAAGTCACGGGACCCCAAGATGAGCCCACGAGGTGCTACTCTGGACAGGCTGGGTTCTAATAAAATGTATCAATAAACTAGCTTAACCTTTTTATTTTGGGTGCAGCGGGCTTATTTTTGGCAGGCTGTAAACTAAAGTTCTTTGACAAAGCCATGTCAGTAATGGGATCCTGCAGGCCTAGTGACAAGAGATGAAATGCAGCTGACTGCCATTGAAAAGCTCCTGAGCCATCTCTTAGTCATTCATGACTCTCCGTGCTCCTGAGCCATCTCTTACTCCTACACACTCTCCATGCTCCTGAGCCGTCTCTCAGTCATTCACGACTCTCCGTGCTCCTAAGCCGTCTCTCAGTCATTCATGACTCTCCGTGCTCCTGAGCCGTCTCTCAGTCATTCATGACTCTCCGTGCTCCTGAGCCGTCTCTCAGTCATTCATGACTCTCCATGCTCCTGAGCCGTCTCTCAGTCATTCATGACTCTCCATGCTCCTGAGCCGTCTCTCACTCCCATTCACTTTCAGCTTCTGAGTCTGACCTAGAACCTTGTGACTGACTATCCAGTGAATCTTTTGGGATGGACTGACTCGGCTGGTCCTAGCCTCTACCAACTCCTAGAGCTAGTCTTCAGACGGGAGCTAGGGGCATGGCTCAGCTGGTAAAGTGTTTGCACTAGAGGCAGGAAAACCGAGTTCTAGTGTCAGAGCCCACGGTATAAAAGCCAGGTGAGGTGTGACCTGTGCCTGCAATCCCAGTGCTAGGGAGGCAGAGTCAGATGATCCTACCTGAATCAGAGATTGCAGGTGATTAAAGAGAACACCTGGCAGGCGTTGGTGGCGCACACCTTTAATCCCAGCACTCAGGAGGCAGAGGCAGGAGGATCTCTGTGAGTTTGAGGCCACCATGGTCTACAGAGTGAGTTCCAGGACAGCCTCCAAAACAATACAGAGAAACCCTGTCTCATAAAACCAAAAACCAAAACCAAAAACAAACAACAAAAAAAGAAAACACCTGATGTAACCTCAGGCCTCCACACACATGTTCAAGCAAACCTCAATGGGTGCTGGGCCTGTACTATTTCGTCACAGACTACACGCTCACTGCCACCAAGCAGAGTGGTTCAGAGATGTGTAGGGACAAGCAGAGAACAGGCTGTTCTCACTGTCGTACTGAACACAAGGGTTCAATGCACCACAAGGCACGATAGCTGTCCTTCCCAAGGGTCTCTGAGAAGACCACTCTGTATATAATATCTCCAGATACTGTGGGAGCCTGCTTTACCTGGATAAAGCTAGGTTTACCAGCAGTGATAAACACGAAGGAAACTTGTGAAGGAGAAAGGGGGACCCCAGGAGGCACGCGCTAGAAGGCAGAGTGAACAAAGACAGAAGGAGCGGGGCGGAAGAGAAACCCCAGTGGCCAAGGGCCCTGGCTGCTCCTGCAGAGGTCTTCATTTGTTCCCAGCATCCACACGGTAGCGCACAGTAACTCCAGTTTCAGGAGCTCTGACAAACACCAGGCGTGGTGCACATACATACTCTCAGACAAAACACTCACACCCACAAAATAATCATTAAAAATGAATGAATGAATGGGGAAAATGGTGTGGATGGATAAGACTAGATAGAGCAGTGACCTAAGAAACAAGAATGTTTAACTTGGGAGTAGAGAGATTGAGGGCAGAACAGAATCGGCAGAGAGATAGGGAGGCAGTGGAGATACTGACCCAAGTTCAAGTACCTTTATGTTCAAATGCCAGCTGGCAAAGAGCAGTGCACTCGGCTTCCCATCATTCAAAGGTAAAAACAGAGTGAGAACATGTGCAGCAAGGAGATGCACTTTACGATTGCCCAGACAGCAAGATATGGGGGCGGGGCGGGGTGCAGCAAGAATTCAGAGCAAACTGGTAAGAAATGGCTCAGCTGGTAAGGCTCTGGCTGCTTTTTCAGAGAACTGGGGTTTGAGTCCCATCATCCACACGGTGGCTCTCAACCATCTGAAACTCCAGCAGAAGGGAATCCCACACTCTCCCGGCTTCTGTAGGTACTCGGCATACAAGTGGTACACAGACATACAAGCAAAACACCCATACCCATAAAAAATTTAAAGCCAATGAAAGCAAACTGGAAATAACAGCAGCAGCACATTCAGATGCATTTCCTCTCACAAGAAAGGAAGTCAGCCAGCCCAGCTGTCCAGCTAAGTGACAACTGTAAGCTGCCATGGCAATGTATAAAAAATCCACTTGCATGCTATGAAAAAGATCCATCTGATCTATAAGAATGGGAAAAGTTTAAAAGCAAAACTTACAGAGGGGAAAAAGACATAGCAGGGAAACACCAAAAGCAATCCCAGGTCAGCCAGTTTGAGCAGTTGACAAACTTGGTTATTGGGGCGTGTGTTACATACCCACTACCCCACTTCTCCAGAAGTTGAGGCAGGAAACAGGGTTACACATTTGAGAGTAGCCTGAGTAACTTAGCAAAAACCTGTCTCAAAGGAAAAAAAAACTTTACATTTAAAAATCACTACAGGTTGGATGGTGGTAGCACGAGCCTTTAATCCCAGCCCTCATGAGGCAGGCAGAGGCTGGGGGATCTCCAGCCTGGCCTACAAAGTGAGTTCCAGGATGGGCTCCAAAGCCAACCCCTTCCAAAACAAAAATATCACTACAGATGTAATATCTTGATTCTCTAATCAAAAAGACAAAAATCCAGGCTGGGTGTGGTGGCACACGCCTTTAATCTTAGCACTCAAGACAGGGGTAGGCAGATCTCTGTGAGTTCAAGGTCAGCCTTGTCTATAAACAAGTTACAGGCCAGCTGGGACTAGATAGTAAGACCTTGTCTCAAATAAATAAATACTAGTAACTAATACATACACTTAACAACATTGCCTATAAATACTACCAGAACAAGAGGAAATAACTCTGGTTGTCCAGTCAGAGACAGAGGTATCCACCCTCTTCTTTTTTCACTGCCTGGAAAGGATGTGGACATTTCCTGTACATACCTGACACAGTGAACACAAGAACCTCAGCACTCAGAAATATAATGAACTTAGGAAAACTACCCAGCCAGAAGTGACAGTTTCCAGCACCTTCAGATAACTGGTATGATATAGACTCTACTACACAAGAGCTCAAAGTCAATTTAAATGCCCCCAAACCACTGATATCAAAATTACCACGTATGGAAGCACTAGGTGCAGCTAAGGCAGTATCCAGAAGGAAATGTGTAGCCAAATACCCAACCTATGATGACAGAAAGCAACAGCAAAAAACTGAAGAGGCGGGAATAAAATTTAAAGAGAAAAGTCCAGAGAGACTGAAAGTCAGAGGGTTCTTGGAGCAGGAGGGACATGTTCACACAAATCTGGGAGAACAATCATGAAGCTGGGCACTGGGCAAGAAGACGCTTGAGTCCAGAATAAGGAGCTATGCCATTCTCCTTAGGAGACGACGGGATGTGTGAGGGGCTGCAGTATCTTTTCTCGAGATGTCTTCGTAACCCTGGGCAACAGACACCGCCAGCTAAGGGTAAGGGAGCCCTGGGCTGCAAAGGAATGAGATGACAATGCGTGGCAGGTGGGATGGCTTACAAGGGTCACAGGCTCTCTGCTGCAGCTGGAGATCCAGGTGTGTATTGATAAAGGCTCACTTTGGAGCTCCCAGAGGCCACCCACGGTGGGTAAACATGGCTTGGCATGTAACCTTAACTTGTAAATATCCTAGGAGTTTGTTTGGGAGAGGGGCGAGCAGCATAGGGAGTGTGGTCCCTTCCATACATGCACAGATTGATGACAGGAGTGAAAGGTGTAAACTAAACTCAAAGGCTTCACTTCTAATAATTTAGAAATACAGGGACCAGACCCTCACTCAGCCCCTGCTTTAGTGGCCATGACAGGCTGCAGAACAGACACATAGGCCTCTGACACAAGAAAACTCCAGATCCCCTGGCCTCCTGGAGCCTAGGTTCAAGACTGAACACGAAGAAACTCCAGGCCCCATCCCACCCCACCAGCTGCCTAGATACTTGGTTCCTGGGAACTGATTGGCCACAAAAGAAATTCCAGGGAAGACCAAAAGCTCCCCTGTAGTCTCCAGGATACAGTTCTGAAAACTATTGGTATCTATGTACAACAGGCCACTTGCAGCAAGTAACAAGACAAAGCCATAGAAACCACAGAATGTTCCCTCTCAGCACTGACCAATGAGAATAATTGGTACACATGTTATTTCATGCCAAAATATGACTTTAAGAAATTCTCCTAATTGTTCCAAAATGTCAACCAATCAGAAACCAACCTGTACCTCCTGATGTAAACCTGTAACTTTTGTCTTTAAAACCTAGCAGCAGACAGGGAACTTCACTCCCTCTGGAGGCTGTTACTCAGCTTGCTAGACAGGGGTCCCTGTCATGGTTGGATGAACAATAAAACCTTGCTTTTGCAGTTTGGTGGGTCTGTCTTCCTGGAGGTCTCTGGTGATCTTTGCAACTTGGGCACAACAAGGAGGGCTGGCTGAAAGGAAGGGGGCGAGTGGTAGCTACCATTGGCCAACCTCAGCATTAAACAGAGCTAGTGAGGGCGCAGAAGTCCTGGCTCTACAACCTCCCAAGTAATACAAACAGTCCCCTTCCTGCAGCAGGCTCCTTTCCGGGGGTCCCCTCACATACCTAAAATGGGACAGGGGTCTTCACTGTAGGAAAGTTGTTCCTTATTACCCTTCCTGGACTAAGCAGCCTGTACCTCCACAGCTCAAGCATACATCTGCACACTGGGAGAAACAGAAGAGCCCTCAAACCGCAGGGGCCTCACTTCCCACCAGGACAGACCTGCCACTGCTAGCATGGAACCACCGTTCCACAAGGGGATCAAGAATAAACAGCCTGTAGGAGCTCCTCCTGGAGCGTCTCCTCACCGGGTGCCAGGATTTCTAGCCGCTATGCACTCCACCTGCTTATCTGTTCGCCAGTGTCCCCAGCTCTGAGAACCTGCCCCGGGGCTTGCACAAGAATCTTGGTTAGCACAAACTGGGCTGGCGGAAGCTTGGAGTCAGAGACCATCAGATGGGACTTGCCCAGACCTGTGACCGCATAAAGCCACTGCGGCACTGAGGCCGTGGTTTCCTGCCACTCATGTCTCCCTTTTCTGTTCCTACTGCGTTCAGCTGGAGACCAGCCCTGCTCACCTGGGCTGCTGCGAAGCCACCTGCAGTCTTGAACTTTCATCTTCCACGTCAGCTCCTGCAGCGACAGCTTGTCATACTTCCCCAAGGAGATGAACCGCTTCACGTTCTTAAAGAAGCGTCGCTGGTTGTGCCGGGAACCCCAGAGACCCGGAGGCACCAGCTTTCCGACACAGGCCTGAAGAAAGCCATATACCTGCCAGGGACTGCTGTGTAGACGGAGCAAATTCATGAGGCGCTGTGGGCTGGTGGTGTTCAAGGCACCTGCCACCTGGTGGGCTGCGGTCCGAAACCTGCAATGGGACCTGAGGAGCCGGACATACGGGCACCGCGCATGGTTCACAAGCAACTGCTGGAATAGGGGCCGCATCTGCCAGTAGCGCTTCGATAGGCGGCGTCTCCCACAGAGTGGTCCCGATGTCCTAGGTCTCATGCCTAGAAAGAGTATCTCTACCAGTCTCCTGGCCCCAGTCAAGCTGGGCTGCAGGTTGTTGAGTAGGAACGAGGGGTTCAGCCTCTCTCGGCCACCTCCCCTAGAGTAGAGGAAGCGTTTGGTCTCAGTATATGGTCTGAGCTGAAAGGCATTTTGGCACAGTGGTGACTGCAGGGATGTGGAACTGGGCTTGTGTTTATAGCACACTGACCCAGAGCGACTCAGGCCAGGTGCCTTCACCCCGGAAGACAAATCTTCCTTGGTAGTTCTACTAATAGGCACTGCATGGGACTTGGCAGGATTTGGCACCCATGTTTTGTCTGATGGGGTTGGAACTGCCTGCCTGTAGGGTCCCTTCTCCAGTCTCGGGGCCAGATCGCACCTGGCCTTCTTAGATGGAGGCACACTTCTATTGGTGATGCTTAGACTCCGCTTCGCCCCTCGAGATGGCAAGGGCGGGGGTTTCCATGCTTCCTGGTGACTGCTGTTCCTGACCCGGTGTGTGGATCCAAGATGAGTAAAATTTCTGCCCACGGGTCGTGTGGGCCTGTAGATGCGGGACACAGAAGGCCAGGTTTCTGCGGTGGCACAGATTTGGTACAGGGGTGAGCCGCACACCTGGTAGGCACAGCTCGGGGGCACCAGCAGGTAAAGCGCACAGCGGGCCAGCAGGTAGACCAGCAAGTCGTCGCCCACTCGGTTCAGCAGAAGCATCCAAGCACCACTGACGCGCAGAGACTCAGTCACCGAGTTGGGCAGGTAGCTGCGCACGCTGGTTGTGAATGTCATGGGAGGACCGCCTTGGGCTCCGTTAAGCAGCGCGAAGCCAAAAGTCAGCACGTTCCTCTCGCCGCGCTCGCAGAGTCTCTGCACGACCCTGGCCACCAGCTCCTTCAGTGATGACACCTGGTAAGGAGAAGAGAGTTTTGAGCAAGACGCGCTGTCCCGCGTCCTCCCGGCTCTCCGTCCCCGACCCACGGGGATCCCACCTGGTGGAAGGAAAGGTCAGCAGGTGGAGGTTGTGAGTCCCAGGGCACACACACTAGGCACCGGGCCACCAACGTGCGGAAGACCTTTGGGTCCCCGGGTTGTACAAGCTGCCTGCCCTCAGGTCCCAGGCGCCGCACGAAGGTTGCCAGCGGCCACACCTGACGGTATTGACTGCGCAGCAGAGCGCGCACGGCCCGGCAACGGGGCGCGCGGGGCATCGCGCTCAAGATCCGGCCGGGCCTCCCACGTGCGGGAACTTCGATGTAGGGCGGCTCAGAAAAGCGTCAGGACCCCGGACATTGAGAGTCCGCGGCGGGAAAAGGCGGGGTCGGCACGGAGGAAGGGGCGGGATCGAAGCGAACCAAGCTTGTAGCGGAAGAGGCGGGGTTGCACAAACGGCGCTTTTCTGTCGGTGGTCCTACGGTTCAGTGGTTGCGGGGAATTTAAGAATAACCGAGAGAGGTGTGGTCGCAAAGGGTTTCCCTCCACAGAGAGTTTCTCGGCCCCCCTTTCGCTCGGAGCTCGGGGCCCCACGTGGTGTAGACTGGGGCGGGGTAGCAAGCAAAGACACCTGTCTTTGATTTATTGAAGGTTCTGAAGGCGGAGGAACCCAAGGCTCACCCTGCTCCAGAGCCGGCCGCTGCTGTCTGAGTTCGGTGCAGACAGTGGGTAGTGGCAGTCCTAGTTCTTTCCAGTAAAGCTTCATGATTAGGGTCGGAATTCTACTGTACGGGTTCTTAAAGCTTTATTGTGGTCCTACCATAAGCTCAGCTCCCAAAAAGGTTCCCTTAACATCCACCACCAAAGGGTGGGGACCAGGTGAAGCGGTGTGTCCGCCTTTCTCACTGTCACAGCAACTTTCACCCCAGGGTACAGAGCTACTGGTCATCTCCCACTCAGGCACGATGGCGAGACCAGAGTCACTGAGCAAGCGTGTGCACACAGCTAAACCAAAGACTTCGACCTCAGGATAGCAGCTCCTCTAACTCGAGGCCGGCAGCTTTAACAGTACTAGCGAGGGGGGCGGTAGTGGGCATCAGTAGTGACACTACCCAGAGTCGTAGCTAGGGGCTTCTGAAGTTTGAAGCGCTGGGAAACAGGGAATCTGTGCTGAATTTGGCAAACACTGAAATGCTAACAAATATAACCTTTGGTGCCTTCAGCTTTCTGAGGAAATTGCTTCTATCCACTGAACTAGCATTTGAACAGACCTCGAGCCCTCCCGACAGGCGCTTTTTCATATTTACTCCCTTGTAGGAGGTCAGCCGCCTTGTAAATGCTCGGGATTACAGGTGCTATTTTAGCAGTCCGTTTAGTGGGCATAAGTCTCTTTGAGGGGGTGTTTTTGAGGTTTGCTGAATACTGCTACTTTGGAGATTTGGGACCGGACTGAGGAATTTGTGTCAACAACTAAGAAACCAGCATTGAAAACAGTTTCAAAAATTAGAATATAGCTGGCCATGGTGGTGTATCATTAATCCTATCTCTTGGGAGATGGAGGCAGGGAGATGAGGAGGCACTCAAAACCAGGCCAGCTACACAGTGAGTTTAAGGTCCATCTGTGCCAAGTAAGACTGTGCCGAGAGAGAGAGAGAGAGAGAGAGAGAGAGAGAGAGAGAGAGAGAGAGAGAGAGAGAGAGAGAGAGGGAGGGAGGGAGGGAGGGAGGGAGGCAGGGAGGGAGGCAGGGAGGGAGGCAGGGGGGGAGGCAGGGGGGAGGCAGGGGGGGAGCCAGGGGGGGAGCCAGGGAGGGAGCCAGGGAGGGAGGCAGGGGGGCAGGGAAGCTGTTCTTATAGACAGGTCAGGCAGAGGCTGCACCCCAGGAGCTATCCCAGAGACAGCAGGTGGTAGCTTAGAAACTCTGAGGAAAGGAGATAGAGGACCCCTAGTGTCCCTACCTATATAGGGAGAGGTGTCTGCAGGAAATCCCTGGGGACCTGCCATGCTCTGGCAGCAAATGACTCCCACTGGATTCTCCCCATCCAGAATTTGGGAAAGGCGCTGGACACGATGTTGGTCTGTAGCCTGTCATGTTCAGAGAGCACTGAAACACCAACTTACTTCTTAGTGGTCAAGATGGGGATATGAGAGCAATACATTTCATTTACATAGCTTATCACTGACACAGCAGGTCCATACCCATTATTTACTTCATCAACATCTAACAGCTCAGGAAGTATGAGAATGGATGCCACCATGCACTTTTACAGGTCCAGAGCCTGGTGCCTCCCACATCACAGATGGCGCCTCAAGAGAGTGTGTGCTGCTTGTGGAAGCGGGGTCCAGGCACTGGCCTGGCCTCTTCCTGGGGTGGGTCACCTCGTGCTGTTTCCTGAGATCCACACCCTCACAACTGCCACCGTAAGCCATGCACACCACTCCCATCTCTGCTTCGTCTTGCCCAATAAACTGCCTATGAAAACCAATAAAAAGTACTTAGGGCACAAAAATCTCTTTGAATGTCGTTATTTAATCCTCATGGCTTGGCAAACAGAGCTCAGTTCCCTTTTTTACATCTTTGGATTTTCGAGACCTTGGCAGTTATTTGATGAAATTTAAGAAAACAGTAAGATAAACTCATCCACTTGGATTTGGAAAAGGTTGTATTTGCTTATGGAATTTAGTTTAATTGCGCCCCTTGAAAGCGCATGGATGGCTAGCCTATGCGGTCCTTTCTCAGAGGATGGGGTGTCTGAAGCCCTTCAGAAGAGAGGTTTCTTCCAGGCTGGGCAAATCATCAGATCCCATGGGAGCTGTTCTCAATCATGAATGGCAAGGGAGAGGGAGAGGTGAATGATTAAGCCACAGGCTTCTGACTTGAGAAAACTAGTGATCGGGTGTTCAGGATGAAAGACGGTGCTTAACCCCTTCCTTAAAGGGGCAACCGTGCTACTGCTCAAGAGTAAAGCCTAAGCCACCATGAGATGACCTGAGTCCTCCACATGCTGCATCAAGCCACGGCCACCGCATCTTCCGTTATTGTAACAGGTTCTAGATGCTCTCGTTCTTTCATGCCACTTTAAGAGCAGCTGGAAAGATCTTTGAAAGGTACACAGGAGTACTCACCATCCTGCTCAATACACCCACCACAGGCCTCTCATCACTTCCCAATCTTTTACTCTGGGCTTCTGATCCTCACACTATGGCTTCTGCCTCACCACAGTGTATGTGAGTGTGTGTGCACGTGTGTGTGTGTGTGTGTGTGTGGTGTGTGCTTGTATATGTGTACCTGTGTGCGTGTGTGTCATGGTTCTGAAAGCAATGTGGGTTCCTGCCAAGTCCTCAAGTCCTTCCTGGAATATAACAACAAACATTTCACATTTTAGGTCTTAGGATTCATACAGTTCAACAAAATATAAACATAGAAGCAAAAAACAAACAAACAAACAAACTCCCTTCAAACACACAGCACTCAGGAGGCCCAAACAGGATTGACATGAGTCCAAAGTGATCTTGAGCTACCAAGCAGAACTCAGAAAACAAAACAAAAATTTAAAATCCCAAGCACAGAAAGCATAGGAATGAATGTAAGAAGAATCAAAAAATGTACCCGCAACAATCCCCCACAATATTGTTAGATGTAAAAATCCCAGTTACTGAAATTGATTCATAATATGACATGTTTATGTTTAGAATGCAAAATCAGGAAGGTAGACTATAACTAAAGAGCAGGTCAGAAGATGTAGAGAATAGAGCTTTTAGAGATAAAATGAACATGTAAGTCAAAGGAACAAAAATTTCAATAAATGAACCAGGTATCAAATAAAGTTATCTTTTTGTTTTTGTTTTTCAAGACATGGTTTCTCTGTGTAGCAGCTCTGGCTGTCTGTCTTGGACCTTGCTTTGTAGACCAGATTGGCCTCAAACTCACTGAGATCAGCCTGACTCTGCCTTCTGAATGCTGGGATTAAAGGTGTGTGCCACCATGCATGGCCAAGTAAAGTTATCTTAAAAGAAAACAGGTAATATTAAAGTAAATGAAAAGGTAAGATCATCCAGGAAAGCGCTGATATGGAAAACAGGCTACAAATTTCCCATTATTGAAGACAGGAATGTATGTATGCATTATTAACCAGAAGAAGCAAAAAGAACTACACAGTGAAAAAGGGAAATCCTGAAATCAGACAAGAAGAAAGACTTCTCACCAAGGAAGTGCCCCAGTCTTGAGGAACTCACGATGATAGATAGGACCCCTGAAGGAAGACACACTCAGAGGAAAACTAAAGCCAGCCAGCCACCCTCTTACCCATATGCCCAGGAAAGGCAGGCTTTCAAGAGTGGAATGAGGGAAGACACTGTCTGCTGGAGACAGGCCTGAGAGTTAAGCCGTACTAGATTTTTGACATCGATGAACTTCTGAATAAGAGTCATCCCTAAGCTTTTACTCCTTGTGAGGTTTTTATGGTAGACCTAATGTTTCAAAGGGAAAGATGGTCAAAGTTACCTGAGTCTGAGGTGAAGCATTTGTCTGTTTTGCCTGAACTGTCAGACCTGCACAAGGCTACCCACAATACACTACTGTTACCTCCAACTGTGCAGAACCTGGTGATCCAACTCGTTGCTTCACCCACCTGAGCTGGGATGGCAGCGGTTTCTTTGGTCTTCAAGAACCAGCTTTGGGAGTCCTGAACTTCTGTGTAGGTTTTCTGTTGTTTCTCTGAATTCTACTCCGATTTTATTAGATCCTACTTATTTCAGGGTTCGTTTCCTTGTCCTTTTTTAGTTCAAGAGAGATGCCTTTACATTTAATCATTTTCAGTTTTTGCTAGAAGTGTATAGGCAGAACAAATTTTCCTATTACCAGACTGCTGTACAGTCAGCTTAGCACCAGGTGTTATAAATTTTGATATTTTGTTTTCAACTCAGGTGAAAATATTTCCTAAGTTCCCCTTTCTTAAAAGACAGGCTCTTTCTATGTAGCTCAAGATGGCCTCAAATTCTTAGCCTCTCAAGTGGTAGGATAACAGGCATGTGTCCATGTACTTTCTTTTTTTTGATCCATGGGTTATTTCAAAGTGTGATATTTAAACCACCTTACCACCAGGAATATGGTCTTTCTTGGCAAACATTCCATGTGTCCTTCAAATATGTATTTTGCTAATGTTGTTGGGGTAGGGTCTGTGAATGTTAACTAGATGGTATGGGAAGTGTGGTCTGCATGCCTCCTATATCCTTACAGACATGCATGTTTGTTGTGCAATTTTGTAATTTGAGGGGCATAAATTTTACTTTCTCTCTGTAGGACAATCTCTGCTTAGTAGTTTGAAGCTCTGAGGCTAGCCATATAAACATGACAACCATGTCCCTATGACAAACTGTTATCTATGAGAGACATACTTTACTCTTTGGTTATATTTCTCCTAAAACCTATTTTCTTTGACACTAATGGGGCCAGTTTAGTTTTGTTTTGCAAACTATTGATATGGTATTCTTTTATTTATGTGTCTTCACACACATACACACACACAGGTTTTTTGAGACAGGGATTCTCTGTGTAACTTTGGAGCCTATCTTGGAATTTGCTTTGTAGACTAGGCTAGCCTTGAACTCACAATCCACCTGCCTCCGCCCCCAGAGTGTTGGATGGGATTAAAGGAGTGAGCAACTACCAGGCTTAAAAGATTTCTTACAAGCAGCACAAATTGTGTCTTTTTTTTATTGGATCTGGCAATCCTTGCCTTTTATTTAGAGATGTGCAAGCCATTTATATCTAATGTAATTATTAGGATGTCTTAGATTAAGTTTATTATGTTGTTACTCTCTCTCTCTCCTCTCTCTCTCTGTCTCTCTATTTTTTTTTTGAGACAGGGTTTCTCTGTATTATTTTGGAAGCTGTCCTGGCACTCAGACCAGGCTGGCCTCGAACTCAAAGAGATCCACCTGCCACTGCTGGGATTAAAGGTGTGCTCCTCTTTCATTCTATAATTTTGTCTTTTTTTTTCTTTTGCCTGTTTTTTGTTTGTTTTTGAGACAAGGTCTCATGTAGCCCAAGCAGGCCTTGAAATCACAAGTAGATGGGGCTAGTCTTAGATCCTCCTGCTTTCTAAAGCCTAAAATTATAGGTATGTATGCCTGTGGTTGAATACTTAGCTGATTTATTTTATCTCGATAACAGCTTATTGGAAACACTTGTTTGGTTTTGAAGTTTTAGGGTTTAGAGCATGCATCTTTAAACCATCCTACTGTGTCTTTGATTTAAACCATATCAGTTTAGTCATGGGGACCAGTGTGTCTGTAGTAGTTTGAATTGGCTCCCATAATCTTACAGGGAGTGGCACTATCAGGTATTGCTTTGTTGGAAGTGTGTCACTGTAGGGTGGGCTTTGAGGTTTTTTATGCTCAGGATATACTGCCTAGTCTCAGCTAATTTCCTGTTGCCTGTGAGATGTAGGACTCTCAGCTACTCTTCCAGTACTCTGTCTGCATGCCACCCACAATGTTCCCTGCCATGATGATAATGGACTGAACCTCTATTAGTAGCCACCTCAATTAAATGTTTTCCTGTCATGGTGTTTTCTTCATGGTAATAGAAACCCTAAGCTTCATTGCGAAATGTGAAAAGATGCTTTGGTCATCACTAGACCACATATGTGACAGTAATCTTATGGGATGACACTGTCTAGTGATACCTCAGCTTGTATAGCACACTGTGTTTACACAAGGACACATTCCTCAGAACCTGTCTCTGCCACTGATTCATGACTCCATGAGAATCCAGCAATTTGGATGCCATTGCTGCCTTTCCTGCTAGTGTAGGCAGTTAATTTTTACATGTTACATAGTTTAAAACACATTGCTGTAGAGCTTGATATGGCTGCCAATTGAGATGATTTAAGAAACATGAAAGCACATTTTTTGAATGGTCCCATGTGACTACTTCAGGCAGATCTGGATTCCTATCAGTGTGTCTGTCTCCCTTAGTCTCTCCTGCTGCTGTTTTTCATAAATGAACTTTGTGAAATACCTTTAGGATTTGAACCATATTTGCAGTGGGCAGCAAATTCTAAGTTAGCAGAACTTACTCATTTTAGTGGCTTATGTCTCAAATTGTTCCCAAGACAGTTTCAGCAGTTTTCTTTAAAAAAAAATTATGTATAGTGTTCCATCTTCATGTATCCTACCAGCCAAAAGAGGGTCATTACAGACGGTTGTGTGGTTGCTGGGAATTGAACTCAGGACCTCTGGAGGAGAGGCCAATGAGTGCTCTTATTCTCAAGAGATCTCTCTGTCTCCATATTTGTTTTCTTTGTACTTTATGTCACACATCTTGTTTTAGATGACTTTATGGCTACTTGTTAGACTTTTTTTCCTGTGGCCAAACCTCAGCAGCTTGATAGGTACTGTGATGATGTATCCTGTTTCGTTTTCCCCCAGAGTTCTCTGGATCCATTCTGTTCTAGTTTTCATCATATTTGAACATTTGTTCAATACTCCCTCTATCTTTCCTTTTCTTCAAAGCTCCCACTGAGCTCTTAACAGGTTTGCTGGAAGTTCTGTTCCATTGACTGCTGCTTCATTTTCAGATGAGGGTCTGTTTCAGAGGTTGACCTAAGAACTCTTGGCTCAAGCAATCTTCCTGCCTTAAACTCTAGAGTGCTGGACTATAGGTGTGTGACATGCCCAACAATAATAACACTATAAATGTACACTTATGTGGAAAACAAGCATCTTGGAGGCCATCCAAATTATTGAGGACACAAAAAGGAACCCACACTGTCAATCACAAGAAATTTAAACTAGATCTTACTTCACCATGGCACCCATTCTATGTGAATGTAAACATATAATCCTTTTTAGAAAACTTGCAACACTGAGCTGAGCATTCATCTAAGTCTGTTGCTCTTCAGTTCATGAATGAGTTATGTGGACACATTCCTTATCTTACCACACAGTCCAAGCAAGTCAGTTCAGCTTATTTGGTTTACCCATGCCTACGTGGTAGACAGAGATAATTCACAAGATTTTTATCAAGGGGAGTAGAAGGGCGAAAGAAGAAAACGAAGGTAGGCCAAAGGGGCCATGTGCCATGAAACAAAGTTAGAGCTTGAGAAATTAAAAAGGTAGTGCGCTTGAATGTAATTGGTCCCCATAAGCTCATAGGGAGGTGTGGCACTTGAGTAAATGTGTCACTGTGGAGGCTTTGAGATCTCATATATGTTCAAGCCATGCATAGTATCTCAGTTCACACCCTGGTGCCTGCCGGTCAAGATGTAGGACTCTCAGCTCCAGCACCATGTCTGCCTGTACACCACCATGATAAAGGACTCTAAATGTCTGCACGGTCATGAAGACAGTAAGGAACAGTTCCCTAGAGACCTCCTGTCCTGAACCCTCCTCAGAGTTGACCAATGGAGACCCACCTTACACTCGAGCCATGGAATGTAACCTGACTTTATGCAACAGCCCATGATTTTCTCTCCCAAGAGAGAAGCAGCCGCTAGAGCCAGGGCTGCCTCTCATGTTCCCCAGGGAAGGAGAATGCACTAATACTGGTGTGTGAAGACCTCCATTTCCTCAGTGCTCATCAAACTGGAAATGCTATCACACCTACAGGTACCAGCAGTTGCAACCCTCCATGCCTGGGCTATCCATCCTCATATGCCCCAAGCAAAGCCCCTGCCTTTGACTTGTGCTCTGCCTGGTGGGGCTCCCCAAATCAGTTTCACTCCTACCTCCTGCCTACGACCCAGGTGTAATGAGCCTCTGAATGCTATGTGCCCTGCACAGCTGTGTTGGGAGTACCTTTAAAGACTCCTGGGGTCTGTCACCCACTATACACCCAAGACTGCATATTTACATTCATTTTTAATTGGTAATACTAAAGATACTATTTGAAGTCAATGTTTGTCTTTTGAATCACAGAGTCAGGATGATATTGAAACTTGGTTTTTTGTTTACTTCCCCAGAATCATATCTCAAAGGCACAGATAAGAATGAATATATCCCACTTAAGAGTTGCCTTCCAGGTGACCAACTCTTAGGTGAAAGCCTGGCACTCCAGCAGGAAGACTACTACTATAGAGGAGCAAAAGAAACTGTTTTCAGTTACCCACAAACCTGCAGACAGCCAAGCCCCATGTCACCAGAGCACACGTCAGCCTTTCCCAATTCCACTTGCTTCTGGAAATACTTCTTTGCAGCCTGCTCCTCTCCATGGCATTTCTACTAAAGATATGACCTACCTGAACACTGGCAACTGTGACTGGCCAGTAAACGACAACATGAACTCCTAGGACATCTGTGGCTCCATAGCTGGGAGACACCCTAAGCATTTGTTTAACTTATAGCATCTGCAGTACTTTGTTATAGGTTAAGAAAAATGTCACAGCCAAAGAAATTTATTTTAAAATAGAAACATACATACATTACCCTTTAAACAATCAAATTTTAAACAAAAGGGGAAAAGAGCCATTTGATCCCAGAGTCCGTACAGAACGACTTTGCACGTGTGTGAAATCCACATAAGGAGCACTTGGACAAGTTGACATGGAAATCCATTACTCTCCCTACCCGTGCGTGCTCAGTGTCCACCGGCTGCCATGGGACACTCATGCACTAGAGCTACCCTTGGGTGACTGCCTGCTGGCACCATTACCAAGACCCAAGTTCATGTGTGGTTTATAGTTAAGTGCTACAGTTCCTTCCAAACATGAGAAGAGAGGGAGCTCAGGGATACTGAGAAATGCTCAGAGGGATTTGGCAACGCAGAAGACGTGGTGTCTAGGAAATCCTCAAAGCCCCCAGGAATACTCATGGCCCAACTGTGCTGTGCAGTGCCGCCCGGGGGCCCGGGCTGAGACGCTCAATCTGGGTGGGGCTTCCGCTTGGGCTGCTCCTCATAGGACTCCCCAAATTCATTGACCCTGCTCTTATCCACAGGGTAAAGCCTGCAATGGTAGGGATGGATGACTATTAGCAAGACAAGCCCTTACTATCCTTGAGAGGAGGACATGGCTCCTCTGTAAACACAGTGCAGTAATCTGAGCCACCTCCATGTTAGGGACCTTCCCAGGTTAGGGGGCTGCTTCCTAGCTCTCCTGTGCTGTACTTTGCAGGGTTGGGAAATGAGAGCTTGGGTAATCAGAGAAAGAGGACAGAAGCCCTGCAGTAGGGTGGGACCTGGAGGTGCCTCGATGTGAGGAATTATAAAGTTATCTAGGCACAGTTAAAAAACTAGTAGGCCGGGCGTTGGCGGCGCACGCCTTTAATCCCAGCACTCGGGAGGCAGAGGCAGGCGGATCTCTGTGAGTTCGAGACCAGCCTGGACTACCAAGCGAGTTCCAGGACAGCCTCCAAAGCCACAGAGAAACCCTGTCTCGAAAAACCAAAAAAATAAAATAAAATAAAATAAAAATAAAAAAATAAAAAACTAGTTGTAGACGATTCCTGGCTTTGAGCACAATTCCCATAGTGGCTATGCTCTTCAACCCTGCAACCTCCCACCCTAGCAACACAGCCCTGCTTTTATGAAGGCACCGAGGCAGGGAGGGATGCAGTGTCTGCTGCTGGAATTTTGCCTTGGTACGCCACAAACAATAGGACAACCAGACCTTAGCTTGAAACAAACCCACCTCCCACCAAAAGCCCTGGGGCTGGGTCTCTGCATAAAGACTTGGAATCACTTCAAGGGAGCCCTGCTGGCTTGAGATGGAACTCTCATGGAACACCCCTGTACCAGGTGAGTCACTAGCTATGTTTCCGACAAGCTCACTTCCATCTTCAGATGTGTCAGGGAGCCAATCATGGATGTGAAAACCTAAGAACCAGACCTTATTCAGCACGGGGGCATGGTAACTGTGTTCCAGTGACAAAAGTCCTTCCCATACACAAAAGTGCACTGACAAATGATCCTAGTCCAGGAGCAGCTTCGGGCAGCTGAAGTAGCTTTGGGAAGATAGGCTCACCCTATATGGGATGGCCACAGCTTGGGAAGCTAGAGGAAGCACTGTCATCATATGGGTGTGTGTGTGTGCAACCACCAGTGGCAGCTGTTGGGGGTGGGAGGTGAGGCGGCAACACTCTATAAAGAAATCCTTTTCTCAGCATGGGCTCAGGCTCTGGGGTCAGAGAAGATGGGTAGCCTAAGCCTCCATTGGTTTTAAGGCTTATTCCAGAAAATCCCCAAACCTGGCCCTACCCCATGCACAGGCAGTGGTTGCATCTGTGCAATGGAAAGGCCAGATGCCAGCCCAGGGTGGGCAAGGGAGGTTGGGCAAACATTTGTGTTTTAATGCATCTCCTAGAGGCTTTCCCTTGGCTGGGCTGGTAGCTTGGATATGCTGTTTTGGTTTGAGGCCTTGGTGGCTACTAGCTGCTGCTGCTGGGTACAGCCCAGGCCCAGGTGAGAGAGCCTCTGACCTCCATCTACAGGGCATGTAGCATGAAAGAAGACGGGCACCCCTACCCCTGTTCCATGCTGGAGACCTGTGCTTGAGGACTATTTGCTAGACAATCACAAGACATAGCTGGAACCTATTTTGGGCAACAGAGAAAAGCCAGCACCTGCTAAGTCTTCCTGAAACAACAGACAGGTGCAGGGCTCTCCAGCCAAGGAGGTGCTACATGTACATACTCACCACCTCTGGTAGAGGTAGATCAGGAACACCACGTCATCTCTGAAACAGGCCAGGCGGTGGGACGTGGGCATGGTGATGATGAAGGCGAAGACATCATCAATGAAGGTGTTAAACGCCTGCAAAGCCAGATGAACAGTGAAACCAACACAAAGCAGGAGCCCTACATCTTATAAGCCAAGTCAGCGAGCGGCTCCTCAGCAGACAGCAGGAGCCTACAACTGCGACAGTGAGTGAAGACCTAGAGCAGCCCCAGGACAGCAGGTTCCCAGGCCCACGCCTATCAGCCCCACCACAGGGACCTGCAGCTTCCTGTGCTGGGAAACATGAGCACAGCAGCCCTGGGGCTGGCTCCATAGAGAAGCGGAACTGCTTCCTATAAGCTCGGCCCGCCTGTACAGTCAACCCTGTAAGAAGGGTTCCAGGCTCTGATGTGAAGACACAGGGCTCTGGTCTCAAACACTGAATTACTGAGCCAAAATATATTTGTGTTTTGACAATATTGCCAAAGAGGAAAGTGACCTTTCACTCAAAACTTCCTTACTGTGACTAAGAGAACATTCTGCAGTTGCTGGCTTTTCAGAGCTTGGAAAGATGTCTTGGTTTTTACAACAAAATGGACGGGGCCAAAAGTACTATGTGTCTGTGTGTATTCATGGGCTCATGTGCATGGACCCCACAAAGGGTCTTCCAGCCATTCTTGGCATGGACCTGGTGCTTACCTTGTAGGTAAAGGCCTTCCAGGGCAGGTGCGCCACTGACTTCATCTGAAACATGGAAGACACCACAGGTCAGCCACGGGCAGCAGAGAGCACATAGGGGTATTCCCTTAGCAGAGACACCTTGGCCTTACCTTGTAATTGACAAAGAGCTGGGGCAACATGAAGAGAAAGCCAAAGGCATAGACACCTATGGAAACAGAAAACATCCATTCTGCTGAGGCTACATTCAGAGACACCCAGGTTCCAAAAGACCTCAGCTGGCCTTGTTACAGTGCAGCTTCCTGGCTAAAAATCTCACCAAGAGTCAAGGACACTCTTTACTGACTGCTGTTAACTTTTGTTTGCAAGGATTAAGCCAGTGCTGGACACCAGGGTCATCACAGGGGGGGATTAAGCCTGGAACTCATACCTGGAGGCATGGCCATACAGAGCTACCTGTTTATTGAGAGGCTGCCTGACCTTACTGCTGCTTACTGGTACACCCCAAAATAACAATCTAAGACTTTGACACTTAGCCACGGGACACACACAGTATACAGAGGCCATGTGCTCTGCACCACACATAGGACAGCAGGGCATCGACTAGCCTCCCAGTGTATTCACAAAAGGCAGCTTGCCTTATCTGGGTCTGGTGTTCTGGGAAATTCTATGGAGTGAGATGTCAGATGGGATCTAAATGCTAGTGTTGCCTATTTTTAGGGAAGGAAATAGACTAGCCACTGGAGGATCCAAGCTCAGGAACAGGTTTGTTCAATGCTTAGGCACCACAATGCTGAGCAACCTTGAGTGCTAAAGGCAAGGGACTAACTTAGAAACCTGTCCCACCGAGTGATGGAGAGGAACAGGCAAAGTAGCACTGCAAACACCATCACCGAAGAGGAGACACACGGACTCACCATTCACAAAGCTGTTGATGAGCCAGGAGTACCAACTGAAACAGAAGTAAATACATTGTGACCTGAGGCCAGAGGCATGTTGCTGAATGTTAAAAAGCACCCTCTTGAAAAACCATTTTGACACCCAAGCACTCAGGGTAGCTAGGACAGCTCTCAATGGAAGCAAGCTCATGTGGGGAGACAACACTCTGAATGGACAAATCCCAGGACTTCCAGGGAGATACAAATCCATATACAGTACTCAACCTTGAAATCCTACCTAGCTAGGGCCATGCTGCCCACCCATCCTAATATCATCCTGACCCCAGAAACACACTGCCCATCTCTCCACCAGACACAGGATCCCGAGTTGTTGTCTTCTAACCCTTCTAACTTCCTGTCCAGCTAAAACCAATGACCAAAGCAGCATCATGATGTTAGCTGTTTTTTTTTTTTTTCAAACTCTGTTCAACCTCTTCTGTATTCAAAGTCAATGACAGCGGAGGGGAAAGCCTGCACTTCCAGGTTGAAGGCAAGCACGCCTATGTCTACTGTGTGGTCCCTGCAGTCTTCATGAGTACCTGAGATGCACAATCAGTGGTTCCTGTCCTCTTCACAACTCAGAGGAGATGAAGACCTAAGATTGACTTTCAGAACAGCAGAAGCAGACCCTGGGCTGGATCTGAGAAAGGTCCCAGTTTCTGGCAGCCCAAATGGGAGCCAGTCTACCAGGTGCATGTGCCCTGTGCTCAGACATCAAGCTAGGCTTTTCAGTGGGAAAGATGAGGGTGTGAGCTCTGCAGCACCCACCTCTTATACTTGATATTCAGGAGTGAGTAGACAGCGCCCCCAACACAGAGAGGGTAGAGCAGGTAAGACAAGTACTTCATGGCCTGCGAGGGACAGAGGCAGTTCCTAGTTAAATAACCCAACCACCAAACACCTCAGCAGATGCATCATCTAGCTTATGACAACGAAAGCAAGCAAAATAGGCAGAACCCCAATAACATTTCAGGTAGTAACACAACTGTGTATGATGACCATGGCATTCTGCCAAGACTCCAAAGCAAGAACCTGTATGCATAACACGAGTAGCAATGTTGTGATGCATCAGATGTGCTGCCTGCATCACAGTGGCAAATTCAGCCAGGAGAAACCAAGGAAGCACCCAGATCACAGACCCAGGCCTCAATTGCACCACAGGCTCTGTATTAACTCTGGTTTGTTCTTTTGTTATCATCTCACGAAAATCTGAAATGCAAATAGCTGAGCTGTGAACTAAAACACCACAACCATCCTGTACAGAGACATCCTGTTAAACCCAACATGTCCTATTCCTAAGCAGCAATGGGAAAGCTAGGGCCTGGATGCCAGAGGGCTTCCTGTGGCCACTGTGTGAATGAACAGAGAAGCCAACTGTCTGGAAGAAATGATTTCCTAAACAGTAGGAGCTGTCCAGGTGACAAACTGGGAACCAGTGGCCTGAGAGCTTGTTCGTTCTCTGGGAAGAGGGTACAGCCACGTTTACCTGCGGGACTCTTATTTGGGCTGGTTCCTGCCCCACAAAGTATAGCCAAGAGCCAAATTCTCTATGGTATCACAGGCTCCCCATGTGCTTACCTGGGCATCGTACTTCTCAGTCTTCCTCTCAGATTCACTGTGGGTGCCAAACTGTTGTAAGATTAATATAATGTTAGCTGACTCAGACCATCAGCGCAGCAAAGCCAGGACTGTAGCAATAAACAGTGTAGAGCCCATTGTACTGCCCTCAATGGTAACATTGGCTGCACCAGCCTTGGGCTTAGGCACTGGCTACCCCTGCCCGTTTCACCATCATAAAGGTCCAGACCCTTTGTCTCTACTGAGTCAGCCCAGTCTCCTGATGAATCAGGTGAGGAAAGAATTAGCAACTGATTGGAAAGCTGGCATGATGAGCTCTATCAGTGAGGTCCTACAGGCAAGACTGCAAAGCAAGCCTGTGCGAGGAGCCTCCCCGTCCTGTGGGCACTTTTGCATGCATATGCCTGTCTACTAGGAATCTCTGTACTAGGTAGGCAGCAAAGACGGGATAAAGTGACTCCAGAAGGTTCAGCTCAAACTTGGAGGCGACTAAGAAATGTCAGGAAAAGCTATTTCTGGAGCAGTCACCTCAGGTCTTACCTGAAACATAGGCCTCAGGCCTCTCCAGGTCACTGACATTTTCAATGCCTTCTTCACTTTCCAAAGCTGAAGGGAGAAAAGGAAATACACATTTAAGACCCACAGGAAGTAGGGAAAGTGCTTTCTCTTCTGGTCTCTTTGGCCTCGGCGGCAGAAGCAAGATGACAAAAGGAACATCATCCTATGGAAAGTGTTACAGTAAGACACACATATTTTGCCACCGCTGTGGCTCTAAGGCTTACCACCTTCAGAAGTCCCCCTGTGGCAAATGCGGCTAGTCTGCCAAGTGCAAGAGAAAATATAACTGGAATGCCAAGGCTAAGAGATGAAACACTACCAGAACTGGGCAGATGAGGCACCTAAAAATTGTCTACCGAAGATTCAGACATGGATTCGGTTAAGGGACAACACCTAAACCCACGAGGGCAGCTGCTGCATCATCCAGTTCGTCTTGAGGATTTCAGTCAGTCATAGTAAGAGAGAGAGAGATTTAATTCTGAGATCCTGGGTAAGAGCTACCCTGTGAAGGACAAGACCTGGCACCCATCACCCCTGGCCCCACTAGTCACTGTTTCTGTTCCCTCTACCTCTCACGGTCATTTGTGGACTGAGAGGCTCTCTCTGCACCACACTCTTGGCTGCCCACTGCTTGGACCGTGCAGTCACTGGTAACCCACAAGGAAACCAGTACTCATACCTACTCAAACCAGGCCAGTCTTCCTCCTGGGTCCCACGCCTCTTCCTAGAATCACTAGGGATCCATGCCTTCCTCAACATCTTTACTGCAACCTTGTGTCAGTAGTATTTACTAAGGTCAGTCTAGCACAGTGCCTCTGACATGGATTTTCATGTTGTCACTCAGATAGTCAATGGCGTTCCAGTATCAACGAAGTCCATCTCTCAACCAGTAGCCAGTCACAATGGCCAGCACTCAACAGAACCAACTCTGAGAACTAGACCCCTGGTCTGCCCTTCTTGGTGCATTCCTTCCAGACTGGGCTCCTATGGCTCCTTTCCACAAGCCCCTAGCAGCAGCACTAGGTCACAAGGTGTTACGTGCCATTACCTGCTGTCCTTATGGTTGATCCATCCCAAATTCCAGTCAAACCCAGGAGCTTCTCCAAAGCCACACCATCACCTGTCTGTTTCACTCACAGCAGCTTATTAAACTGGCTAACACAGAAATACCCAGCAGGGTCTACTGTCCCAAGACGTATCCTCAGAGACCTCCTTGCCCAGCAGCTGCCTCCCTGAACCTGCTTTCAGAAGTGTGCAGGTCCTCAGAGGGCCCCCCACTTCAGCACTCGCAACAGATGAGCAAGTGCTGAGGAAACCCCGCAGAAACCCCATCCTGACCCAGCATGGTGCCCAGGGCTCACCTCAATGGCAGCCCCAATACCAGCAGGGATCAGCACCAGCAGGCTTGTCTGTTCATCCAGCAGGAAGAGGAAGATGACTACGGTGCTGAAGCAACGCCAGAGCACTGGGGACACATAAGGAGGTGAGATTTTACTGCCTCCACCCACCTTAGAACCTATCAGCTCCTCCCCTCCAGCTCTCCCAGTTTGCCACCACAACTAAAGAGAAGCAGCTAGGTGGAGCTTAGCAGTAGAGTCTGTACTTCAGAGTGCACAAGACCCTGGGTTTCACACCCTACATCAGGGGAGACAAAAGTGATAGCAGATAATGATGCAATCCCCCACCCCCGTGACAGGGTTTCTCTGTGTAGCCCTGGCTGTCCTGGAACTCACTCTGTAGACCAGGTCAGTCTTGAACTCAGAGATCTGTCTGCCTCTGCCTTCTGAGTATTGGACTTAAAGGTACGCACCATGGGAATAAAGGTGTGCACACACTACCACCCAGCCAATGATACAACTGATAAAAGCACTTTAAATAAATCACCCGAGGCTACAGAATGGAGCAGAAGGCAGAGGGCATGGTCTAACTAGTAGGTACCAGATCTGGGTGACAGTCACAGACAAAGAGAAAAACAGACACTGGGTGGGCTGCCCTTACTCTACACTCTCCTATTTTGTACCACTCTGTGGTTTGTTCCTTTTACAAAGCTATGCTTTTGTTCAAACTGGACTTTGAAGACAGTCTAGTTAGGGCCACAGTTACCAGAGTCAGCAAGAGGCCTCCTCTCCATCGGTGCCTGGTGACAGACACTGAGGGGCTTTTCTAGCAGTCTTGTGTTTGACATTCATTGGGGCTAATCCTGGCAGTCAAATCCAGCTTCCCTGGAGCAGCCTCCCCATTCTATCCCTTATACCTGAACCTACACTTACCCCAAAGACCTGTCACCACCACAACTCCTTTTGTTAAACAGTAAAACCACCGCCCTGGATTTTGTACAGTGAAATGACTATTCTGCAAAGTCAGGTCTCACTGATGAGGACACTGCTCCAAGTTCTGGGGAATTTACTATGAAAACTGTCTCTAAAGCTGGCAGCCAGAGCCCCTGAGGCATTCTTTTTGGAGCTAGGAGGGAGATGACGGACAGAAGGTCTGGTGCTATACTGAAATCTATGAATAACCAAGCTGCCTAACAGGACTATGCACCTTGTGCCTCCATTGACAGGCAAACTCCACACCCTTACACAGAAGGCCTGTACCCTGTGGCCTGCTGTGATCGCTGAGACAGGGCCTGGGGTTATGCTGCTTGACTTAAAAGTGTCTCTACAGCCAAGCACAGATCCAGGACTGTTGATGAGGAGCAAGTAGGAGCTCCAGGCCTCACAAGGAGCCGTTGGGCAGGTAGACTATTCCTGGGCCCTACCTGCTTTGGTAGACATTCCGATCATGCTCTTCTTTTTCTTCCAGAAACTGATGTCATTTTTAAATGCCAGGAAATCAAAAAGGAGCTGTAAAGAACACAGAGGACAGCAGCTTACACTCTGATCACTCTCACCACTTTCATAGACGAGGAAATCTCCAAGCACACTACACACGAACCTCAGATTCAGCAACACATGCTCACTATCTAGCAAACCTACCCCTACACATGTTTCACAGGTCAGAATTGTGGAGCTTGAGGGAGACACTAATGGAGCATTTCTCAAGCAAACATCTTTGACTCAAATCCCAGGGAGAGTACCTTGAGGTGTGGCCAACCAGGTAAGCCAACCTCGGTCTCAGCCCATTACTTAGGACAGTCCAATCTCTCACTGTATGACCTCCTACAGTCATCCTTATAAAGTTATATTTGCTTTAGGATGACTGGTACCCAGAAGCTCCACTCTATCCCATGTCTCACCACCTTGCACCCCAACTACACCGAGCACACTTGTGCTCTGCAGATGACATGTGATACACACAGACAGAACTACTCACTTTCCTAGCTAAAGACAACACATAGGGACTGGAGGCTGTGCAGAACCCGTGAACTAGGTCAACTGACCCCACAATGCCCACAGTGTCACCCCTAAGTCTGCAACAAGAACCCAGGGAACAGCTCACGTGAAATGCTGCAACAAAGAAGGTCAACGCTAAGAGATATAAGTTGGTGTCTACGAAAATTCCCTTCACTTCATCTGCGTCTTTTTCTGAAAACCCTGCAAAGAAAACACATTATAATTCAAGAAGAGCCATTTCTCTTACCCAACGTTACAAATATTCTTCTGAGCAAGTCAAATGACCCCAGAAATGAATCCTAGCAGGAAGTACAGCAGTGTGGGTCTGTGGCAGCTGTTGGGCAGACAGCCACAGCATGGTTTGGATTCAACAAACACCCCATTCCACCTTGGCCCAGGGCCCAGGGCTACCCACCGAACTGCTGCAGGGAGTACACAGCATCCTGCATGTGGATCCAGAAGCGCAGTCGCCCCAGTGAGATCTTGTCGTAGGACACAGTGAGTGGCAGCTCAGTGGTGGAGCGGTTTATCACCTGCCAATGAGAGATTCACAGGTGACGGAGGGCCATCAAACATGCCAGGATTCAGTGTGACTTTGCAAAACAGTCTGCAGCCATGCACCATATCCCAAAGACCTTGATACCCTAGTAGATCCCTGTACAACTTTCTGCAACGCCATGCCAGCCCCAGTGGGCCCTGCAGGGGTCAGGGTCTGATGCAAGGCTCATTCCTCATCCTAAGCCCTTTCAGGCTGAACTTTTCCACAGGACGGAGCTTTGCCAGATACCGTCTCAGATCTGAGCAGGACAGGTGTTTTATTGACTCACCCTGACAGCTCTGAGCACCCATCTTCCTTTTCACCAGCTTGATTCCATGTACTACTTCTAACCATACTTGCTATGAGCTCATCATTTTAAGCTGTGCCCCGGTCTATATGTGTCCGGTATTTTTCCAAGCTGCCCAAGTCCTGACAATTGGGAGACAGGCTCACAACTAGCACTGTGGCTAGAAACTGGTCAGTTCACTAGCTGAGCCAAGGGACACCTGGCTCAGGTGCCAAGGACCTATCGTAGAAGAGACTGCACACAAGAGGGCATGAAGGCCTAATGCTCTCAGGTGAACTGTGAAGAAACAGCACTTGAACCCACAGCCTATAGCAGGTGAATTGTGGCCATGATGATGGTGCAGAACATATATACTAGTGTCACATTTCATGAGTTGGAACACATCAGCTAACCTGCCCCAATCTCTTGCCATGGACACTGCTGGTGTCAAAGGCATGATGGTCACACACAATGGAACTGGCAACCTGAAATGTGTCAGAGTTAAGTAGTCACTAGGCCTAGGACTTGGCGTCTCTGAACACCCCTTAAATGGCCAGACTTGTCCCAAGGATGCCACTGTAAGGTCCCATCAGACAGCCTGCTGGCTGGACTATCCCAGCAGGCTAGGCTGCCACCTAATAATAACATTCCTCTGAGAAATGGCTCACACGAGACAAAGCAAAGATACACATAGGTATCACAGCGAAGCAAGTTGCCTACATGTTCACCACATGCTACAGCACCTCACAGCAAGCCCCTAAGGTACTGTGGCTTGTAAGGGCTCCAACAAATAGGACCACCACAAAAGACACAACCTGCAGATGCTAGCCTATAGCCTCTATCTACACTAGCTTACAGACAAACTGGACACCCAGCCACAAAAATACAGCCCCTGAACACAACTTCCCAATCACCTGCAAGAAATCAGCACTATTAAGTCTTGTGATATATTTACAGACAGCCACAGGCTTACAAAGTACAGCCTGTATTTCACAGAACCCAGTATTCTGAGCTTCAAACAAGAGAAAACCAAGTCAGAGAAGGAGGTCAGAAGTCAGTCAGATCTCCTTACTGGACACTGCTCTGCCCCTAACCCACAGGTCATCTAGATACAGGTGGCACCCGAGGAGAGTGCAGGACAGTGGAAGCCTGTCAACTTGAGCCACAGCCAGCAGCATCAGAGCCCAGGCAGGGGCCTGAGGGGGTCCTGTGGCAAGCTCCCTGTTCTCTATGCCTTGGCTTCTGCTCAAGAGACCCAGGCTGGTTGTTAGGGAGCACTCATGGAAATGACAGGGGGAAAGGCTGTTCACCTACAACCTTTGCTCACCTGAGACCCTAGTCAAAGCTCCCCTTTCCTACCACAAATTACTTCCACTGTGAAAGAACACTGACACAGCTCCTGGCAGCAACTATCGCAACAAACACGAAATATTCAGCATGGTACTTGACGCACTGACATGAAATATTAACCACTGTTACTCTCCTTATAATGCAAAGCCAAAGTTCAGCCACGTTTCTTCTCTCAAAATACTCTTGTTCTTTCTATTGCTTTAACAAGGGCATCAGAGTGGCCATCTCATCTCCATAGAACTTTGGCACTGCCCACAGCTATCCTAAGAGTTGTGCTCCCTCCCAGGCTGGATTCAGATATGAATCTCTAGTTTCACAGCAGAACTAGCCCTGGGGACAAGAAGCTATGCAAGAAACTATGAAGCATCAGCAATCTCCCGTACCAGGAGCAGGCATGCAGGTCTTTCTGGTGGAGCGTTGTGGGACTACTACCTCAGATCCTAAGTCTGTCATCAGAAGAGGGTCCCACACACAGCCACCACAAAAGCCAGAGCCTAGTCAGGTACCGAGACCTCCATGTGGTCCAAACATGGGCAGAACTCCCCACTCTGAGGTAAAGTTCTGTGCTGTGACCAGAGTGTGGCTCACCATCAGGTCTTTCACCCGGTTGCTCAGCTGGTCGATGAACAGGATGGGGAGGTAGTGCACTGTCTTCCCAAGTTGAATCCTGGGGGTGTGAAGCACAAAAGCCTAGAGTCAGTGTCAGCTTTATCCCCTGGGGCACTAAATACTTGGAGAAACAAGGTCACTCTGGGAGCATCCCACCCACAATCACTGTTGGCTGCATCTTGGCCACTGGTTCTCACAAGATATCTTCTGGAACAGAAGCAGGAGAGGGTAACACAGCATGACAACAGTTATAGCCACCAGCAGGGAGACCCACACACCTGCCCTCTGAGTGGGTGGTGGGGCACTAGCTGGGACACAACTTCTGGAAGGTGCCAGACAGGGCCAGTCTACAATCTGGAGCATGCACACAAATCAGATTTTATAAAAAAATTTAGGGATGGAGATTTAGCTCAGTGGTAGAGTTCTTGCTTAACATGTACAATGTCTTGATTCAAACCTTACAAAAGAAAATAAGAACCCTTTGATAATATCAGAGAAACTATCTGCTGTGAATAGAAGTGATTCTCAGCCACTTTCAGAAGCCACATGCCACCATGATGGCACACTGATGGATCTCAAAACTGGGCTTCCTGAACACGATCACAGTCACACTTAACTAAGAATGGCAAGCAATATTTGGATCACAAACTAGACATTAAATCTTAAACTTAAGTGAATCCAGCTACAAAACCACGTTTCACTGCCCAGGTAGCATGAGAACAGCGCAAAGCAATAGGGTACATAGCAGTCAGTTAACCTATGCTTTTTGTTTCAGCCCAGGGGATACTCTTCCTGGACTAAAGAGCAAGATGCACCAGTTGGAAATTTACTCTTTCTCTCAATCTTGTCAGTCACCTTGATCATCACAACCTCCAGGCGGTAAGCGAGGAGCTGGAAGGAGTCTGCAGGATCTCACAACAGACAGGGTCCAGAATACAGGTATGGCACACTCTGTTTGGGCTCACTCACTACCACAGCCTGCTTTGCCATCAGTTGCTGCCACTTACATCTTCATGTACCGATGCACATCTGCGGGCAGGGAGGACCCATCAAAGACAAAGTCATCCACCATCACATTCAGGGTCAACCTGGGTCGCCAGTGAGAGACAGGTTCATCCAGAGCATTAGATGGCTTCTTCTCTGCTTCTATCTGCTGCTATAAAAACAGAAATGGAAGCTATGAACCAGGGACCAGGGCCTCCCCCTGAGAACCCACTGCCTCCTAGACTGGCAAAAAAAAGCGGGAAAGGAGGCCTAATTGAGCGGTTCTAGTGACCTTGGGCTGTCAGTCCCAGACCACATCCTCCTTCCTCCCAACTGGTCCTATTAGATCATGAGGAGGCAGAACTGAAGGATGAGGGATTGGGGAGCACTGAACCAGACATAAGTGAGCAAAGAATGGTCTGAAAGGAGATAGACAGAACCAGGTATTGATTCTAAATAAAACTAAACCCAGCTACTGTCAGGAAGCAGCACCACCCTATTTCCTCCCAAACAGCTGCCACATGGCATTTCACATCCCAGGCATCAACAGCAACAGCTTGAATTTAATGTTTCCAGACACTCCACACCCATCACATATAAGATACCAGTCTGCTCCCATACTAACATCATGAAGCCTCCCCTCACTACCATTCCCCCACAAAGAGACAACGCAGGGAACAACAAACAGGAAGAGTAATTTTTTTTTTTGACAAGGATTCCCAGTGCAGATCTGGCTGACCTGGAACTCACTCTGTAGACCAGGCTGAGACCTACCTGCCCCTGCCTCCTGAGTGCTGGGATCAAAGGTGTGTGCCACCACCACCTGGCTAGGAAGAATATTTTAAATTCTGCTCCTAACCTGTAGACTATGGTTGCTTCTTGCAAAGTTGTCATAATTCTTGTTTAGTAATTTGTCTTACCTTCTACTCAACACAAACACAGGCACTGAACATTTCTTATTTTATGCCATAGGTTCATGAATGATTCCCTTGCCTGTAACAGTCATAGTTTACAATCCAGACTGGTCTGGAACTCATGGCAACCCTCCTATCTCAGTCTCAAGTACTAGGATAGCAGGAATGAGCCATTATGCTTGGTTGAATAACAGCTTTTGTGATGACTTTTTCTTTACACACAGTGTTCTACAGGTGAACAAAATATAAATAGTACCCACACCCTTCTTATAATTTTGAACTATGAGGACAAAAAGAAATGCCTAGTCATGCAGTCCTACACAGTGTGTGTACTCTGTGTGTATACAAATCATGTATGCGAGTGTGAAAGTATGCATACACACAATCACACATTCACACTCACATACATGATGACTCTCACCACAAAGTACAGATGAGCTCTGAAGCATAACTGTCCTACCAGGAAGGCATACACACTTGTCCAAAGATGCAGCAGGCCTGGAGTCAGAGAGGGAGTCTGCTAGAATGCCATGAATCACTGTCCAACACTAACCTGTTGTAGTTTATCTGCAAATCCATGGGTTATTATTTGAACCAAAGATAATTAAGTATGACAGTAGTATTCAAATTCCTTTAAGGTACCATAAGACATGCACACAAACTCTCAGAAACAACAGCTGCTAGAGTGATCTGTTACGACCCCTACCTGTGCGGCAGACTCCCCAGTGAGCAGGTTAATTTCTTCTGGCTTAGGGATCATGTAGGTAGTCAGAGGACTGATCAGGTGTACCTGTTTCCCATCATGCCAGGGCAGAATCCCAGCATGATGTAGGAAAATATATGCGTACAGCGTCCCATTGTTTCTTGTTTTCTTTGGTACAGAAACATTAACTGTCCTAAAACAGAATAGTCATTCATTTTAAACACGTACATGTTAAGTTCCATGTTTATTATGTAGCCCAGACTGTCCTCAAACTCAGGTTCTTCCAATGCTACAGCTTTCCAAGTAACTGGGATTAATGATGTACACCACCATGACATTGTTTATACACACGTGGTAGTTAGTCATCTCTTTAGACTTACACAATCTAATTTTAGCTCAGAAATACTAAAAGTGAAACCCACCTGCCTATGGCTTTTCAGAACACAACTATGTCCCAAGCACCATGAAAAGTATAGCACTCTGTCTCCATTTCAGGAGACTCAGAGGGACTTGCTTAAAAGTCACCGTGGGAAGGGCTACAAGAAGCACACAGGGCATGGAGTCTCCCAAAGCTCCTAAGCAAAGGTCTCTACCAAGGAACTGAGAGGAACTACAAATACACAGGTGCTGATTCCACAATGCTCTGTGGTGGTGTTCCTGGCGGATGTGCATTGAGGTGGAGCATAAGCACGGTTATTTCCAGGGGTACTCAGGTCTCTATAACTTCCTCCATGTTCCAAAATGAAAGTTTCACTATTTGTCGGGACAACTGACACGGGTGTGATGAACAGGAGGCAGTGTTTACCTCTGTAAAACTAGACCTAACTGCAAAGTAGGTGGCACCAGCACGTCCCACTGCATCTCAAGAGGACGGGGGTTGGTGGTAAGTGCCCTAAGATCACAGGCTAACAGCCTGGACAATGATGCAGCGGCGGGAACTGAAGACTGGCTGACTAGTGAGTCCAACGCCTGTTGGGCAATTCAGACCCTTGACTTGACGAGCACGTCATTTAAAAACTTTCATGTGAACTTTTACGAGTTAGAATCACACGTTGAATGCTAAACCGTGTTAATTCTTAAAAGTTATCTTACACAGTTGAGCACATACCATCTACTCTAATGCCAAAGGTCACTTAATTATGACCTTCTGCACAATGCTTTCCACCATCCTGCTTTTCCCTCTTATATGTAACAGGTGAACTACTTCTACTAGGTCAATCCGGGCACTACTCCTTGGGAGACTACAGGAGCTATGGCAAACCGCACTGCCACCAGACATCAGCAAACGCTACTTTCTAAGTGACAGAGGCATCGTGTGAGCCTTTCAGCTCCAGCGCTTCCCTAGGACGTCCTCACTCTGCACACAACGCCATCGATGACATGGTGGAACCCATCTCTGGCAATCTGTCCCGCATCCACACCTTTCAAATTTGGACTCCACATCGAAGTCTTCCACGTTCAAGACCAGGTCCACATTGTTCTCTGCACCAAGGCTGGACCGTGTGGTGGTGTAAACACTTAGCTGGAGAGAGGGAACAAGAGCTTAAAGCCAAAGGTCGGGACACAAACCGCATCACTGCTGGGGGAGGGGAGGCAAATCCAGGTCTACCTTCCAGGGGGAGGAAAGCCTGGGCTTGGTCAAAGTGGCCTTGTGTGGCACTGATGTGAAGAAAAGAACCTAATTGTGGCGCTCACCTATCGTGAATCCCCACTAGAACCAGGAAGTGACTTGCCGCGCAATGAAGCATCAGGGCTTAGCAGCCTGAAGCATATGGTGGGAGTACTCCCGGTGACGTCCCCTGGGATCCCGTTAGGAAAGTCGACCCCAGTTACAACCAGGGCACCACAGGGCACCGAGGGGTAACCCGAGGGCGGCAGGGTACAGACAAGCCAACCGCGGCTCTCACTGCCACCTCATCACAACACTGGACAGCGACATCAGTGGTAGGGGCCACGCTCGGGGCCCGCATCCGTCTCGGACCGGTGTCCCTAAGGTCTGGGGTAGCACCCGGCCGGGAGGCGCCCTCTCGGGCCCGCCCCCGCGCCCCTCACCTGCAGCTTGGGCCGCCGGGCCAGATAGGGCTGGATGCAGTTGGAGTCGCCCGAGCACGGACGGGTGTAGACGATACCGTACATGACCCAGCAGGTGTGCACCACGTACACCACAAACACGCCCACCACCAAGCTGGTGAAGGAGCTGCGGCCGCTCCACATGGCGCCGCCGCCTGCGGGCCAAGCGCCGCCGCCCGCGCCGGGCAGCCGGCCGCCGCTCACGGAAGAGCCGCCGCGCGCCGCCGCCGCCGCCGCGGGGAAACCAACGCGCCTCGCGCGGGCCGCCGGCCGCCCCGCATGCTCCCGCCGCCCACACCTGGAGCCGCGGGATTCGCCGGAATCGCCGGCCACCGCTTCCGGGACCCGAGCCGCCGGCGGAAGTGGGCGCGCGCGGACTTCTGGGAACCGGGCGCTCAGTCCCGCACGCGCGTCCGCACGCCGGGCGCGTCCATGACGTCGGCCTCCCGGTACCGTCCTCCCGGCGTGCCCCGCGGGGAGTCGGTGGGGCTTAGGCTCCGCAGGATATTTACTTCGGGAGTTGTCTGTTTTGTGCGATGTTCTCCTTGTTCTCGGCGCTGTGCAGCCCGGATTGTGACGGCGTGGTCCCAGGATGACGGCGGGCCTCCCAGCTCTTCTAAGTCTAGGGTAGCGTCCAAAAGTTAGGGGAAAAAAACAGAGAGGAGACTCAGGAAACTCCTAATTCTCCGGTGTGGAGTTACCATATTGGTAACATGCAATTAATTCATGATGGCCAGAACAGGTCATAAAGACTTACAGGTCCCTTGCCCCTCTTGTCAGAAGAAGGATGAGTCCTTTGGGTAATATAAACGTGGGTCCCACCTAACCTCTGCAGAGGTAGGTTCTGTCTCGAGTAGACCTATGTCTTCCCGACTTGCACACCCATTAAACATCCAGGTAAAAGCGTCTGGGCGTCATTTTTAATCTTCAGTATTTCTTGGTTGACAGTATGCACAGTTTTCTACAGAGAAGAGGCCAGTGTTGTGACATCCAAGAATGGTGGCCAATAGGGATAAGGAAGAAGCAAAACTATTTCTCCTGTTTGGGGAAGCTTTGTTGGCAGGTGGTGTTTTCCTTACTCCGTGGTGGGCGCACCCCACAAGCTCATTCCCATCGGAAAAGTTTGTGGAGGCAGGCCCCTTGAAGGTTTTGGAACTCATTGTACCGGTAGCCTTGCTCTGTGGCGGCGTTCTCATGTTTCTCATACATACGATTAGAAGCATTGTTAGACATTTTGTAAAAATGGTGCTATTAAAAAGGAAGGTTTCAGGAATTGGAGCACCTGTTTCAGCATAAGGGGTGGCACTATTCACAGCGAATTGGGCCATTTCACGTACATCATTAATCAAGAAAATGCACCACAAGCCAATCTGGTGGGGCATTTTCTCAATCGTGTCAAGTTTTCATAAAACTAGCCAGCACAATTGATCCCTACACAGCTAGTCAGACAAGGACATCACTGTTAAACCACAGCCTTTCTTCCTCATCCCCAAGATCTCATATAATATCACAGTATTAAACACTCCCACTTTCAAAATTCCCTGGCTTTAAAATTTCACACTTTGAAATTTCAGTGTCTTTAAAATACCCAAAGTCTTTCTAAAATTCCAGGGTCTCTCCAAAAATCTCTGTGAAATCCCAAAATTTCTTAACTGTGGAATCCTGTAAAATAAAAACAAGTTATATACAGTCTTACTCTACAAAGCAAGAACCAGGCAGAGTCACAATCGGATCAAAACAACCCCCAAAATTCAATGATGTGAAAAGTTCAGTGTTTGACATCTGGGACTCATGTTTTAGACGCCAAAGAATTTGCCACAGCCTACAAAGTGTCTCCAAGGCTGGGACAGCTCTACTCCATGGGTGCTGCTGTCCTTAGTGGTTTTTCCCGTGGTATTAGCATCTCCAAAATTCTGGGTCTGCGCTGCAACTGGGCTGTACTTTCACAGATAACCTCTCCTGGGATGTCTTCAGGAATGCCAACTCTGACACATAGTGCAAAGACTCAGCTATTCTCCATGATCCCTTCATACCTTCAAAACCAGTACCACCTTCAAAAGTATTAGGTACTGCCAAGTTTGGCTATCAGCAGGAAGTACAACCTTGGCCACCTCTGAAATGCTTTCTATGTGCTGACTCTGAGGAAGCACTTCTCAGAAGACATGACCTCAGTGATGCTGGTTTCTTCTTTTGAATTAATTTTATTCATTTATTTAAATCCTGATGCAGTTTCCCCTCTCTCCTCCCATCCATCTCCCACCTCCCCTCTACCCCTTCTATCCACTCTTCCTGTTTCTGTTCAGAAAGGGACAGACCTTCCATGGGTTTCAACAAAGCATGGCATATCAAGTTGAAGTAGGACTAGGGATCCTGCATGGCTAGGCCCTCTACAAATGTGTGACAGTTGTGTAGCTTGGTCTATTTGTTGGGTTCCTAGCAGTGGGTGTGGGACTGGCCCTGACACTTTGTCTGGCTTTGGGGACCTACTCCTCATACTAGATTGCCTTACCTAGCCTTAATATGAAGGGAGGAGCTTAGTCCTACCACGACTTGATATTCTGACTTCTTTTTAATCACAGCCAATTCTCAGTCCCAGATGACCAGTATGGATTATGCAACCACAGCAAAGTTTTCATTTTGAGTGATTCTTAGTTCAATGTGTCACATACATAACCCTGATAGAGTCTTGGCTTTCATCTAGAACCTTGCAGGTTAGGCTTCTATTGTCTACATTATCTGTTTTGGAATATTTGCTCAACTCTGCAAAGATGTGTTGCATTTGTTTATGTTACAGAATATTTGTTTAACTATATAAAGATATGTTGCTGTTTTACTTGGCCTACCTAAGGCACCTGATGGTTATAATAAAATGCTGAACGGCTAATAGCAAGGAAGAAGGTATAGGCAGGACTTCTGAGCAGGTAGAGTAAGGAGGAGGAGGAATTTTAGGCTTAAGAAGAAGAAAGAAAAAGAGATACCAGGGAGACACCAGGGGTCATCCACTCAGACATGGAAGATGCAGGAAAGTAGGACATACAGAATGAAAGAAAGGTAAAAATCTCTGAGGCAAAATGTAGGAAATTCCAACTACACTTATTGTCCATACTCAGAACTGCCCATTGAACTTTGAGAATTCAATGGCTTTTCTAGCCCATAGTTAAGATGCTACTATAATTCTCCTGAAAACACATGGTCAGGACTATCACAGTAATAACCCACTTATGGTACCAATTTCTTAGAGGTTTTTTTATTGTTGTGATAAACACCATGACCAAAAGCAACTTGGAGAGGGAAGGATTTATATTGCTTACACCTCCATAGTACAGTACATTAATGAAGGCAGTCAGGGCAGGAACTCAAGACAGGAACCTGGAGGCAGGAACTGAAGCAGAATCCATGGAGGATGCTGCTTTCTGGCTTACTCCTCGTGTCCTTTTCAGCCTGATTTCCTATAGCACCCAGGGCCACCTACCCAGGGATGGCATGGCCAGAGTAATCATCAATCAAGAAAATGTGCCACCGGCTTCCCTACAGAGCAATCTGGTGGAGATATTTTCTCAGTTGAGGTTACTTCTTCCCAAAAGACTCTAACTTGTGCCAAGTTGACATAAAACTAGCCGGCACATGGTTTGGGAGGGTTCACAGGGAAACTGTCTTTGTCTGAACAGGTGGGGGCAGGATTTGTGGATGCAAAGACTGTTGTGGAAGAGGGCAGGGGTGGTACTGGATCACAAACCCCTATGGGGCTGGAGCAGAATCATTGGATCCATCTGAGACCCCTGGCACTTTGTATCCTTATTAGATGAGTCTCCTCTTCAGAGTTCCTTATTCCTGTTTTTGTCTGCCTTGCAGTGATATCTGAGTCCTATGTCTCTGGAAGTCGCCATAGCTGATCTCACTGATGTAACCTAATGTATGTGAAGCCTACGATCTCTTTTCAAAATTGTCTTGCTCACAGGTTGCTCTTTCTATTTTAGTCATGCTGTGAATGGTCCTCAGTAGATTAGCGAGGTAAGGTTCTTGGGATCTACAAATTCCAGGATGCAGGGTTGCCTCAAAAATGGGATTTAGAACCCAGGAGCTCCAGGAATTCCAACCACTCCCTGAATGACTAATTTTTGGTTAGGTTACAGAACAGTTTTGGTAGATGAAATGGGCTTAGTGACACCTTTGTCACTGTCCATGTCTGCTGTCATTTGTGGGTCTCACCAAGAAAGAACACATACAGCAGCACAGATGTTCTGAGAGATTTGCCGGGGTTGGATCCTGCTGTGTGCATTTGGGGCCTGGACTGCTGTTTTCACAACCCCATAACCTGTTTGGGTCCTGCATAAAGAGGGGACTCCAGCATCAACTCCTTTGTTATGTTGACCACTGAAGCCTGGCTTCTGAGCAAGATCAGCATGTATGACAGCATTCCATATTCGCACCCTTTGGCAAGCACCAATTCTAGCAGAGCTCCTTGAATTTACCGTTTGTCCTTCAACATTCTTCACAGGGTAGAAACTTACTCCTCCATCCCCAGAAACCAATGTCTGATCCTTGCTGGTTTCCTGCCCTCTTAGCCCGTCCAGGCTCTGGTACCCTGGACAGCTGGGTATAACTGAAGGCTAGGTAGCTGTGACTGCCCAGCCATTAGGGATAATCCACATTTCCAGTACTGACTTCAACCTCATGAATACTGGCCACACTCCAGCCAACAGAGAACAAGGATGGCCAAGCATTCGTCACAGTTGAAAAGCATTTCTCTAGGCCTGGGATATCCTTGTATTTGTTCTTGTGAGAAATAACGGCTCTTAACTTCATAATAAGAATATTGGAGATGGCTCAGCAGCTAAGGTCATAGACTGTTCTTACATAGGTTCTCAGTGCCCAAGTCCAGTTCCCAAGAGATCTGATGCTTCTGGACTCTGTGGAAAACTGAACACACACACACACACACACACACAAATTAAAAATAGATATTTTTAAAAAGAGCACTAGAGAGTCAAAATAGTGAAATTGAGACATGTATTATCAGTTCTGCAGAAGCCAGAGGTCAACCCAGACAAAAGGCCAAAATGGTTGGCATACTGACTCGGTGTAAAACAGTGTTTTTTTTTCTAATTACATTTCTATTTGCCCCAGAATTTCTCATTGTCTGAATTCTTCATGGAGGCACAATCATCTGGTGTCTAGCCCTCTCCCCAAGCTCCTCATTCTGTTGCTTTAGAACACAAAGCCTTATCTAATGTACTTCCTCCTTTTCTGATATGTGGTCTCAGTCATGTGATACAGTGCCTGACTTTTCAACCCTGAGATGAGCTGAGAACACCCAGACAAGCAGATATCAACTACCAGCTACAGAAGGCAGCTAAGGCTGCTGGTCTATTTGTGGTTCTCTGACAAGCTTTAAGTGTACCTCATACTGAAAATGAATCACGGGGTTTATTTACTACATTCTCACAGATAAGAGAAGGTTCTACATATTATCAGTACATAAGAGCACGTACTGCTCTTACAGAGGATCTGAGGTAAGTTCCCAGCAATCATAACCAACACACACACACACACACACACACACACACACACACACACGTACGTGTGTGCTATATGTGCTATATTCATATTAGCAGATGATATTTTAACTTGTAAATATCTTATCAATACCATTATTTGAGGCTCCTTAGAACATTCCAGAAAACGGGTTCAGAAAAAAAATTTTTTAAACCTTTCTGGCGCCGGGCGGTGATGGCGCACGCCTTTAATCCTAGCACTCGGGAGGCAAAGGCAGGCAGATCTCTGTTAGTTCGAGGCCAGGCTGGACCGACAGCCTCCAAAACAATACAGAGAAACCCTGTCTCGTAAAACAAAACAAAACAAAAAAAACTTTTTGTATGTGTTTGGTGTGAACTCTGACAATGACACAGGTGATGATGTAGGATGACTGGGAAATTCAAGAAACTTTGTTCCTTTGTGAGATCCTGGGATGTGGTCAGAATACAAAGGGAATAGGAGTGGACTTCCCACAATGAGTGTCTCTGCAGTCTTGGGAAGGGGAGGAAAGAAAAACGGTGACAGGACAGACTCAGGCTCTGCATAGTGCTCACAGCCTTATTTGGCTCCATTGACTCAGGACTGGGACTAAATGTCAGCTATTTGGGTGAGGAAGGCATGGATGCCCTGCGGGTTTCTTGTTCGCCCAGGGCTTGCATTCCAGGCTCATTTGGTCATGTTTAATTACAGTCTTCTATTTGGGGCCAGTGCTGTAGGGAAGAAGTCTCTGTCCTTTTTTTTCAGGGGCGCTAGAGTCAGAGAGGGAGGGTGAAGGTATGGTGATGAGCAGTCGAGGCAGGCTTCTGAACATGCACATTTGAACTTCCTGATTCCACTGATGCAAACTGAATGCAGTGTGGACATTGCTGGTCCATGAGGGTCATTACCCTCATTGATGGTCCAATTCTACCGAAGGCAAATCAATGGGGTTGCCAGTGTCAGCTGTAAAACACAGTCCTGTCATTATCGTACACACAGCCAGGCCAGGCTCCCACAGATCTGTCAGTGTGATTCAAGGCTGGGGTTTATAGTTACATCAAGAAATCTGGTTTTGAGAAAATAATAGATTATATTCTCTGGAGCTCATGGGGGTGCTAAACAGCTTTTGACAGCCAACAAACTCATGGAAATGGCTCTTTGTGGCAGACATGAGGCTGCATCTGTTGCCTCATCAGACCTTCATGCTCCAAGCCGATGCCTTCCCTAAGTACCAGATTGTCCCTGACTGTCTCGGTAATTGCCCCCTTGACAAGCGCCATAATGACAGCTCTGGATCTTCTACCTCAAGACCTAGTGCTAGGGAACAGAGCCCTTCCTGAGCCAGGAAAACTTACCACAAACAGAGAAGATTATGGGTTCCTCAGACGTAGGTGTAGATACAGGCACCTAACTGCTCAGGCATATTAGAGAGAACAGCTTATTACAATGCACACCGGTGGAGCCCATCAAGAATCAATGTCAAGTGGGTGAGGAAAGATAACGGCGTGTGACAGCTTCCTGCTGAAACCAGTTCCTATAGCGATTCAGTCAGTTCATGCAGTGACCCAAGTTAGGATCAAGTCATACAGTACCGTTGAGGAAACTGAGTGAGAGAGATTTTTTTTCCCCTCTAGATATTTGGATCATGACCTTAAGGATTGGTTGAGTCAGAAAGATCTGTCCTACATAAGGATGGCACATTTCTTGGTGTGAAAAAAAAACATGGCATCTGCCTATGAATTGGGGTGCGGGACTGCCTTATGGGAAGGTCACTCTATAAGAACATCAAAACACTGAGAGTTATTCCACAATTTTAAAATTAACACACCCAAACAAATCTCAGCAAGGTACCACAAAGCTACCCACAGACTGACTCTAAAACTGTATGTGGCCTAGACCTAGACCTAGACCTAGACCTAGACCTAGACCTAGACCTAGACCTAGACCAGCCTGTGCAAAGGGAGAGTGGAACAAGGAAGGATGTCTGACAAGACTGACTTTGATACTATATTCATTACTTTGCCAAAGTAACCTGAGAGTATCTTTAAAAAGAGGAATTGTTTGTTTTGTACACAGTTTCAATCAATCATGGTGGTTAGGGAGCAGTTTGCATCCCCATAGTTAGGAAGCAGGGAAAGGGAGTAGAAGGAACTTAGTAAGATATAGGTCTGAGAACACACTCTCGGTGACCTACTACCTCCATGGAGGCCTACTTACGTATCACTTCCACCCGGTGGTGCCATCATATTGTCAATCCATCGAAGGGTTAGTCTGCTGGTCAGGTTAGATCTGTCCTGGTCTAATTGTATCTGGAAATGGGCCTCTTCCCCATCAGACACACCCAGCTGTGTGTCACTAGTTCCCTAGGTTTGTCCATTGAGTTGACAATGTGAACCATCACAATGATCTGTGACGCAGCTGCAGTAAGCAAGAAATTTTGGCATCAGTGGTGGAGCAGGCAGATGGGTCAGCAGAGCAGAGAATGAATTCAAAACCTGACCCTTGTGGGTGTAGTCAACTTGCCTTTCACTTAGGAGAAAGGCAGGCCACTGAAAGGGAGATGGGCCTCTCAATAAAGGGCAGGAAGCAAGAGATCCATAGAAAATCACAAATTAACTTCAAGTGCATGAGAGAGACCTGAAGCTAAAGTAAAGAATGACAAAGTTGCTGGAAGATAATATGAAGGAAAACCAAAAACCTTTGGGCTTTGCAGGAGCTTTTTTTTTCCAGGAAAACACATCCAAGGCACAATCCAGAAAAGAATAAGCTGGACAAATGTGCTGCTGTGTGGGGTAGTAATGGAAATCGTTTGGGCTGTAGGGCAAGAGGAGAATGTGGGAAGCCTTTGCCTTCTGTTCGGTTTTTCTGTGAACACAAACTTGTCCTGAAATATGTTTATTTTTAGAAAAGTAATGTTATAATGCACATGAATTCTTCACTTTCTCCTCTATCAGGTTCAGTGTATTTGGTTTTATGTTGAAGTCTTTGATCCATTTGTACTCAAGATTTGTACAGGGTGATAAATATGTTTTGCATTCTTCATGATACCAGGAGAACATAGCTGACAGAACCAACTAAGCAGGGCTCATAGGGGCTCACAGAGACTGTAGCAGCAATCACTGAGATTGCATGCTTCTGCACTGGGTCCTCTGCATATGTTATAGTTGCTAGATTAGTATTTTTGGAAATCTTAACAGTGGGAGTGGGGGTGTCTCCTGACTTTTTTTTTTTTTTTTGGTTTTTTCGAGACAGGGTTTCTCTGTGGCTTTGGAGGCTGTCCTGGAACTAACTTTTGTAGATCAGGCTGGTCTCAAACTCACAGAGATCCACCTGCCTCTGCCTCATGAGTGCTGAGATTAAAGGCATGCGCCACCACACCCGGCGTGTCTCTGACTCGTACGCCTGCCCTTGGAACCCTTTTCTTCCTACTGGGTTGCCTTGCCCAGTCCCAATACTAGGGTTTGTGTTTGTCTTATTGTAGCTTGTCAAGCAGTGTTTGGCTGATATCCCTGGGAGGCCTGCTATTTTCTGAAGAGAAACAGGAGGTGTGGATTTGGGGGAGAGGGAAACTCTGTGTGGGGGACCTGGGAGGAGTGGAAGGAAGGGAAACAGCATTTGGAAAGTATTGTATGAGAGAAGAATTAAAAAAATGTGTGTGAATTAAGTCACCACGAGCAAATCAAAAGCAGACATCTCCTGAACCAGCATAGCCATGGGGCAGGGACTGAAGTGCCTACTGTGACCCAGTAAAGAAATGAAATTCAGAAGGAATGCAGATCATACCCTCCTGGCTTTCTATGGGTGCAGCTGGTGGGTGTGAGGGCACAGCCAGGGTATTCTGTAGGACTCAAATCCTGCTCTGTTATTCCCGCAATGTTTGGTGAATGTGGCTCCCTCACAAGCAACAGGGAGTAATTGCCAAAACAGAGGACTGTGGGAGACCCACAGATATGACAATAGGAAGAGGCTGCATGGCTCAAAGGAACAGGAATGAGTTTTTTTCACTTTGGAAGCTGAGATCATAATGTCTCCAGCTCCCAGTTCTCTGAGAACTGAGTCTTCCTTCCCTACCTTTCTCTGGCTTCTTAGGCTGCTGGAAAGAGGTGGCATTTCTTGGCTTATGGACGCACCATACAATACCTGCCACACCCCACGTGATCTCTTAAGGTCTCTTATGAGGACATGTCAGTTCTTAGATTTAGCTTCCATCTCATTCTGACATATCTCATCTTAACTGACACATCTGCAAAGACCTCGTTTCTAAGTCAAGTGTCCTTCTAATGTCTTGGGGGGGCTTGAATTCATGGAACACCATTTCTTCAGTCTGTTGCTATCGAATAGTCACGATACAGACACACCGTGGGGGAAATCTCAGATGGTGTTGGAACACAGCTCTCACATGGGGTGTCTTGGCCAGATCTGCTCCAAGGAAAATAGAACCTTCTGTTTCTGTTCTTTTATTTTTTTAACTAATCACTTTTAAATGGTTTACCAAACTTTTCAGTACAGTACAGAGAATTCCAGCGCATTCAATATCACTTCCCCCAAAGCCAACGTCTTTCATAATCACAGTACAGGGTTCATAGCTATGACACTGATGCCAGTATGCTACTGTCTTTACTGTGCAGACTCACATATACGCCGTGGCCCAAGGTCCAATCCAGGACTTCTCACTGCTCCTCAACATCTCCTCCCGTCAGTGACCTCAGCAGGAGACATGCTCCAGGATTGGTGGTTGTCACTGAGCACCCAGAGGCCGTGCTGCCATCTTGTTTACCATCTATTACCGGGCTGGTGCCCAGGCCTCTCCATGGTGCAGTCACCACTTGTTCACTCATTTTACTTGGGGTGAGGCTTGGTGCCTAAGCAACAGGACACTGCTTATCTTATTTCTGACCACTAATATTAATGTCCCTTGATGACTCTGGCCCAAACATTATTGTACTGTTTTTTAAAGGTTCATTTATTATATATACAGTTTTCTGCCTATATGTGTTCCTGCACTGAGGAGAGGGCACCAGATCTTATTGTAGATGGTTGTGAATCACCGTGTGGTTGCTGGGAATTGAACTCAGGACCTCTGGAAAAACAGCCAGTGGGCTTAACCTCTGAGCCACCTCTCCACCCATGTTGTACTGTTTGGTGAATGACTATTCCTGGTTCCCATAACTCTTGGGTCTGGGCTTTCATGCTTTTCAGGTAGATTTTGTCCTTTGGGCTTACAGTTTTGGAGCACTGCTTTACTTGTGGGGAACAGTCGCTTTAGGGTCACCACAATGCCCCTGTCTGGAAAAAGGTGAATAAATACTTGGGTATGGGAGTACTCAGGGGCAATGGGTATCCCTGTGTCAGGTTATTTTAGGAGGTAGGATGAGACACATACTTTAGTGTCCATCCCACATGCCAGCTGGCTGTGTGTCTTTGTGCCACTTATGTTTAATTCCACAGTTCAGCCTGCTGCCTTCTCTTTCCAGGGCAATACTTGCTGTCCACATGGCAGCTTCTGGTTACAACAGGCCTCAGCACAGACAAGAGGACATGTTTGATACTGTGGTATTATCCTGATGTGTGTGTGTGTGTGTGTGTGTGTGTGTGTGTGTGTGTGTGTGTGTGTTGTGTCCAGGATCTGCATGTGCTGGGCTCTACTCCTGAGTTACGTCCACAGCCCCTGACTGTTTTGAGCCAGGGTCTAACTACATTGCCCAGACTGACTTCTCAAGCACTGAAATGACAGGGTGTGACCTCCCAGCAGCTCTTGAGCTCTTGGTGTGTTCTAGACAAGGGCCCCAAATGCACCTTTTGCATTGGTCCCCACAAATTATGTCACTCGTTCTGATTACCTATAATATGCTTGTTTGCTCCTAAGTTCTGGAACACACACAGTGATTGCAGAATTGCTTCTTCTCGTCTCTGTGCAGACCAGCTTCACAAATGAGGGCGATGCATGCACAGCTACTCCTGCCTTTCTTCTACTGCCAGCACTCTACCTCCACAAGGGCACTCAGAGACGTTCACCAACTCCTCTTACCAATGTTTGGGGACTCCCTGGTTAATATTAACCGAGTTTCTTTTGAGGATCTGTTACATTTCTGTATTACCCTTTGAGAGCACAGACGGTTGAAGAAGTGACTCTTAGCAGCCTGGTGTGTTTGGGCAGAGCCAGCCAAAAGGACAGATAGATTCAGGAGAGTCTATTTAACTTGGGCTGCATGGTCTCAAGTTCTGCCCGTTTCCTCCCTGTGCACCCCAAATAAACAATCATTCAGGGGAACTGAGAACTAGGAGTAGGTCTAGAGCAAAGTGCTGTTTGCTGCCTTCTGGTCATGGACCACAAGTAACTGATTTCCCCCTTTTGCACTTAAGTCTTTAAAATGAGTACTTTTGGAATGACAGAACTTTAAGATTTTAGATTTCATCTCCCGGTGTTCACAAAGCTTCCAGGGTGTCTGCATAACCAAAGGCTGATGACCACAGTCCAAATGTCAACTTCAAGCTCAGAGCCAGACATGGGCTTAACCATGGACCTGCAGGACTTGGTTGAGACAGTGTGCATCTGACAGGCCCATTGAGACCAAAAGCATGATTCTAAAAGGGCATTTCTGCCTTACTGATACTGTGTAAATATGTACATCATCCAAATGTAATCAAATAAAATTTTCTGTCTATTGGAAGCCTTCGTCTATATGGCAAATAACTCCAAGGAAAAAGGAGCTTAGCTCCTGGAATAAGTAAAATTATTTAAATTCTAGATAAATACCTTTGATGTTTGATACATTCAACATTGGTTCTGTGTATGAAGTTTAGTTATAAGTGGAATTTTTGCATTCACTCAGGAGAACAGCATTTTAAAAGCAAATGTAGTTTGGGGATTTTTCTTGCATACCATCTGTTTGCAGGTGTCTAACACCTGTACTGGAGACATCCCGGACTAGTGTCTCTAAGAGATGGCCTCTCCAAGAATGCTGTGCCCACCCAAGGGCTTGGGGTGCACTCTTGGGGTGGTGATTTATCCTCTATTAATTTTAGCCATTTGAGCCCCGACAGGAAAGCAGAAGTGTGCTTGTTGTTTCATCTGGACGCTGTGTGGGCGTGTGTGGCCTGAGCTTGGTATGAGATCCTATGGGATACGTTTGTGGTGTCTTTCTTCCGTTATTAGTCATTTGCGAATTTCATACAACATGTTTAGATAATAGTAATCAACTACCGCTACCCCAACTATTCCCATCCACCCAAATTTGTGTCCTTTTTGAAGACATCTATCAAGATCAACTTGTGCTTCCAAAATATTCTTGGATACGTGCCCTACCACTGGAGTGTAGTCAACCTACCAGGGGAAGAAAACTCTTGGAGAAAACTCTCCCTCTCTCAGCAGCTGACAATTTTGCCAATAACTTCGGGGTGTTGCTTATACATCAGGGGCCACCTGGGCTAGTTCCTCAGAAGGGTGGCATGATCAACTCCCCTCTCAATACTGGGATTTGTTCCGGCTTGGGCTTGCTCATGTTTTGTACATACTGTCAGAGCCACTGTGAATTCATATATGCAGGTGTGTCCTGAGGACACCGCTTCCTTGTAGTCATGAAGTGCCTCTGCCCCTTACTTTTTTGCTCCCAGTTCTGCAATGATCCCTGAGCCTTGGGAAGAGGGTGTTCAGCATATATGTTCCATTTAGGGATGGGCATTTCCATTCTCTTATTTTATGCATCTTGGCCAATTGTGAGTCTGCATTAATCATCATGTACTACAAATAGAATCTTCTCTGAAAATATGGAACTCTTGACAAATTGGTGTGTCATCCTTGCACAAGGACCATGCTGATTTTCTCTGTATTCCAATTTTTTAGTATATGTATTGCTGAGGGGAGTATTGGCATGTCTTTCTACAACTCCTTGGCTCTTAGAGTCAAGCTTCAGTGTCCAGCTGTCCTGTCTGCACAGAAGGTTTTTGCTAAGTGAAGACACAAGGAAGTGGTACAGGATAGCCCAGCCCCTCTGTCACAAGCCATGCTTCGTGAACATTTCTTGGAAGGTGTCCTGGGACCCCTGAACCATGGGTAGCAGGCCCTCTGGGACAGCACTGTGCTTGGATTATAGCCTAGGGCTGTAGGGAGAGACCTAGGCACCTGTGCTGCTGACCACACCCGTTTTGGGTGTGGCTACAGATGTGTATGGGCATGTGGAATAAAGGGCTGAGGAGAGAAGCACTCCGTCTATTTTCGGGGTTCTGGCCAGGTCTCGAAGGTTGCAGAGACTAACCTGGGTTTTCGGTTTCTTGTGTAAGTATTTTCTCACAATAAATAACCAGCAATACCCTTGTTACAAGTACTGTTACTTTTCCTTAACACAGGGCTTAGCCTGTTCTGTATGCTGTCTTCATAAGGTGTTGCACTGGCAGCATTTGCCTTCCCTCAGGGCTGGCTGGAGGAAGGCCCGTCACCAGTGACCTCGGCTCTACTGCACTGTGTGTGGATGAGGCTCCAGCTGTGGCTCTGGCTCTCCGGTCCTTCAGCTGTACGGAGGGTGGTGGAATGCAAAGCTGCTCCCCTGTGGCCTCTGGGACACTGTGGCTGACCTTATTTTAGCCACGAAGAGTCAGTAGCTGCTGGTACTCCCAATAATTCTGATCAATACAGCAGCTGATGCTTGATGTTTGGTTAGTTTACCTGAACAGAGGTCTACAATTCTGACTCACGTTTCTTTGAGGTTTAATGGTTCTGGAAGTTAACAGCACCCTCTCTGGGTTGTTAACCCTAGGACCCCTTCCTCTTTTGGTCTCCATTTCTGTTCTCCAGTCACACTTGGCCTGGCTGGGAAGGTTTCCTGGTGCTCTGCCTTGATTCCAGTTACAGAGATTCTATGAGCATTAGGACATAATGGTGTTTGTGGAATTTTGGGACAGGGTCTCATGTAGCCTTGAACTCAGTCTTCTGCCCATGCTGATGTTGATTTTTTTTTTGTCTTCTTTGCCTCCACCTGCAAAGTGCTGGGATTACAGGTCTGCTCCACTATACCTGGCACATGAAGGCTACCAGCATGGAGTTAAGGCTGACAGCTCCTCATTATCTTGATGCAAAACACAACTCCTGAGTCTGAGGGTATAAGAGGTAGTCTATTCTGAAGCCAAATATGAGTGAGTGATCATGGCCAGGGACACAGATTTATGTCACCCCAAATTCCACATTCGAACATGCTAACAGCTTGATGATGTTTTTCGTAGTAATGGACAAAGAAAGTCATAAACTAAGGCACATTTCAAATACATTGGTGGAAAAATTGAGCAGGTGTGTTGAACCAAAGCAGGGTACTCTCTGCTCTAGGCCTTAGGCGCTGAATGATGAATCTTAGTCTTGTTAACTGCTGTAAAATGCATTCCAAAAGGCTTCATGTTAGTAACAGGATGCTAAGTCAGACATAGAGATGGGTAAGGAATGGCTTGCATGACAGCTGCTAAAGATAACCCATGACAAATTGTAATTAGACTCTGGACCTGCAACATTCCAGCCTTTTCTCATTTACATGACAATTGGTTCATCAGCCTGGCAGAAGGTTTGGTGGAGGATATAACTTCGGAGAAACTTTGCTCACTCTGCTTACTGAATGCCATGGTCTTCAGCAGCCAGGACAGCCAGGAGATACGCTGCTTAACTGCCACCTCCTACACTTGGGGCTCCATGGCTGTCATAAGATTTCCCTGCTCTGAGACCTTGCCACTTCTAAACTCAGGCCATAACAGGTTAGTGGTGCTAAGGAGCAAAGTGACTTCTGAAGTCCCGGGAAGCCTGGGAAAGCTGGTCACGCCACCTAGATGAAGGCATCCAAGCGTTGACCCTCATATTTGGCACTGTGGATCTCTTAATCTGTCTCTCTCTTCATGCCCTCCCCCACCCTCAAGGGTTCACAGCAGGACCTGCCCCATTACCAGCACAAGCATCTTGAGTAAAGACCTCGGAGTTGCTTGCTGTAGACTTGGGGAAGGTCACAGAAGGAAATTACAGATTGGGCCCTGACACTATCCAACCCTGGTCAGTGAAAAACAGGCTACAGAAGTCAGGGGGTCCATTTTATTTCTATTTTTGGTGGTTCCCTTGGTCAGATGTAAGCACTGGCAACTTGGTTTGAGGCCTGCTGGGAGACCATGAGACTTTTAAACCTCTAACACTGAGAATAAATTTGGTATTATAGCTGTAGTGTCAGGTTGGCTGTGGTTGTGACCTGGTATCCTGGGAAGAGGGAAGAAAAAGACACAACTGAGGTCAGGTGTGTCATATTCTTCACAGGGACCAGGAAGAAAAAGGAACAACTGAGGTCAGGTGTGTCATGTTCTTAACAGGGACCAGGAACACAAAACTTGCTAATTATCCGTTTTCTTCAATGATGGAACCATTTTTTTCTGCAGTCAGTAATCAAGGAGCAGGTAGATGGTGTGACCTTTGGGCAGGGCCAGTCAGACAAATCTACAGAGACTGAAGGAGGATTGAAGAGAGGAAAAAAAAGCCAAACAGGAATCTGTTTACCCTTTAAGCCAGGTATTTCACTGTTTCAGAGCCTTTATTAAAATGCTTCTCTCAGAGGAATCACGTGGCTTTTCTGGGCTTGAATACTCAGACTTTGTGTCTAAAGGTCAGTCAGCAAAGAGCTCAAATCCGATGGTAAAGAGCAGAGGGGGTGGCAAGGCCCCACTGAGCAGAAAGAAGCAGTACAGTGCTTCCCCCATTTGGAATCCCAGCTTCAGCACCCGGTTAATGCAAGAAGAGAATTCTGCTTTATGCATTTCAAAATTAACACAACAGTCCAGCCTCTCTTTGGAAACAAATGCCAAATATAGCATTCATATGTCTAGTCATATAGGAGAAATGGATTGGACCAGACTTGTGGATGTAATACCTATCCACCCACCCATCCATCCACATACTGGTCTATCCACATACTCATCCATCAACACACCTATCAAGCTATCTGCCTGCCCACCCACCCTTATCTACCCACCTACAAACCCAACCATCTACCCATCATCCCTCTAGTCACAATCTACCCAACCATCCACATATCTATTTACTCACCCCTATGTCCATCTATTCCTCTATCTGTCTACTCATCAGTCCACCACATTCACCCATCCATCGTCCTACCCACCCACTCATTCATCCCCCATATCTATCTATCAATCTATCTATCTATCTATCTATCTATGTATATATATATATATACACATGTCACATATCGTAAGTCACATATGTACATACATAAACATATCTCAGTGTCACAGGCCTATTCAAGACGCCATTGGAAGTGAATGAAAACAAATCAGCATCTGCTCCCAGCTAAACATGGAAGGTTAAAGCTTATGCAAACTGAAACTTGCTAGAGAAGCCTGAGGAGAATTGTGAGGTCGAGGAGGATGGACTATGGGCCAGAACCTCAAAGCCTAGGTCAGTCTGACTTCTAGAGGAGACATCCAAAGGAAAATGGGCTGAGGTAGAGTTCAGACAGTGGTGGGTGGGGTTGGAAAGATTTTTTTCAAATGGAGGGAACAAGTGGGTGGTACAAGACAAGGAGAGTGTGAAGCCTGGGTCAGCACCATTGAGCTTTGCAGTCTCAGGCCTCAGACTCTCAGTCTGGAGACTTGATTTCTTCAGCACCTAGAAGCCAGATCCGGAGGCTCCCTGGGCTTCTGTGATGATTATCCAACAATACAGGTCTATTTATCATGGAGATGGTGAAGACTTGAACAATTTGGAAAATTCCCATAATAATGACATAGGTTGCCGGGCGTTGGTGGCACACGCCTTTAATTCCAGCACTCGGGAGGCAGAGGCAGGCAGATCTCTGTGAGTTCGAGGCCAGCCTGGTCTCCAGAGTTCCAGGACAGCCTCCAAAAACAATACAGAGAAACCCTGTCTCGAAAAACCAAAAAAGAAAAAAAAAGAATGACATAGGTTATTTGGAAATCAATATGGTTGTTTCTCAAAAAACTGGCAATTGATCTACCATAAGACCCAGCTCTACCACTCTTGGGCATATGCCCAAAGGATGCTCAGTCACACCACAAGGACACTTGCTCAACTATGTTCATAGCAGTTTTATTTGTAATAGTCAGAACCTGGAAACAATCTAGGTGCCCCTCAACTGAGGAATGGTTAAAGAAAATGTGGTACATTTATGCAATGGAGTATTATTCAGCTGTTAAAAACAATGACATCATGAAATTTGAAGGCAAATGGATGGAACTAGAAAAAAAATCCTAAATGAGGTAACTCAGACCCAGAAAGACAAAACTAGTATGTATTCAATTACTAACTGTAAAATAAAGGATAACTATACTATAATCTACAGACCCAGAGAGACTATGCAACAAGGAAGGCTCAAGGGGGATGCCTGGATCTCCCTGGGAAGGGGAAAGAGAAGAGATTTTGTGAGTGGACAGGGGTGGGTGGGAATGGAAACATGAGACATCAGGTTGGGGATGAAGGGGGAGAGTACCAAAAGAGACACTGGAAAAGGGGGGGCATTTCAGGGCCAGATAAAAACCTGGTGTAAAGGAATCTCCCAGGAATTTACAAGGATGACCCCAACTAAGACTCCTAATAAGAGGGGATACATAGCTTGAACTGGCTATCTCCTGTGACCAGGGAAGACTTCACATGGAGGGAGTGGGAAATCAACCCAGCCACATAATCTTCTATCTACAGTCTGTCCCGCCTACGGGATGTGCTGAGGTAAGGGTGACCTAGAGATTGAGGGAGCGGCCTAAAACCCATGGCAGGAGAGTAATCAAACCCCTGACACTGCCGAGAGCCCAGGACCCATAGGCTGGATGACCCAGAGATAGAACCAAACACTACTTGAGGGAAGAATGTCAATGTAATGATACCTAATGACGTTGTTATACTCATAGATTGGTGCCTAGCCCAATTGTCATAAGAGAGCAAACTGAGAGAAACAAATGCAGAGACCCACATCCAAACTTTAGGTGGAGCTTGGGGAATCCTGCAGAAGAGGGGAAGAAAAGATTTTAGAAGCCAGAGGGGTCAAGGACACTATAAGAAATTCCACAGAATCAACTAACCCGGGTTCACAGAGACTGAACTGACAGCCAAGGAGCCGGCATGGGACTGACAGAGGCACTCTACATAAATGTTATAGTTGTGTAGCTTGGTTGTCTTGTGGAACTTCTAATAGTAGGAGCAGGGGCTGTCTTTGACTCTTTTACTAGCTTTTGGAACACTACTCCTCATACTGGGTCATCCTGCCCAGCCTTAATACATGGGGAGGTGTTTAGTCTTATTGCAACTCGATATGCCATGTTTTGTTGATAACCATGGGAGACCTGCCCTTTCCTGAACAGAAATGGATGAGTGGATTGGGGGTGGGAACAGGAATGGTAGTGGGGAGGGAGGAGAAACTGTGCCTGGGATGTCAAATAAACAAATTAATTAATAAAAAGAATCACATAGGTTAGAAATGATAACAGAGTTAAGAAAAAATTGAACTATACCATGATTACATTAACTAAATGTAAAATGACTTACTCCCAGATATGCATAATAATAGACTACTAATAAAAATCCAGTGCCAGCTGTGGGGTTCCTCCCCTTAACTTGCTATTCAGGAGTGTTATGGAGACCCCCAAAACAATATAGGCTGTTGCCCATTGTTCTTGTATGCCCATCGGAACTGGTAAGACCTTACTGCTGAAGACACCATACATACTGCCATGGATCATTGAGAAATCAAGTTGATGCTAACCAGGAGACTTCTGTTCTACTACTTAGTTTTCATAGTACTGGATAAGAAAGTCATCAACAGTATTACATAGCTGTGTGAGTGACAGTGATGATCTGAGTGACAAGAGATGCGCTATATTCAATAGCAGCACAGTGTTATGGCAGTAACCAATCACTTTCTGACTGGATTTAGAGTCCACGCCACAGGATGAAGTGCATGCCTGATACTTTAAATCTGGCCACTAATCTATGTTTGGGGAGTTGATAGGGAGTTTATAGGCCCCAGGGGTGAATCTTCTAAATGTCATTTCGTCAAATGGACATAGTATCAATTTTCTTTCTAAATTCCTACTTTTATACCCATGGATTCGTGTAGGCCTTAGCCCTTTTTTTGTTTGCCTCCCAATTCTTTCTTTTCTTTTTAACATTTTAATTGAAATAGAATTATATCCTGACCATCTCAGTTACCCTATCCTGACTCCCTCTCATGACCTGCATTGTGAAGTGGATAGCTTCTTTCTCTTTGGTTATACATACACACACACACACACACAGACACACACACGTATGTGTGTGCAAATATATATGTAGAACCTGCTGATTGTGTGTGTGTGTGTGTGTGTGTGTGTGCTGTGTGAATATGGTTTCAAAGATGACCACTCTGCATTGGGTAACCAATAAGGAGGCTCCTTCTCCAAGCAGTCAGTAGTTGCATAACATGACTATAAGGATAAAATTTGGAAGGTTAGTAAGGCATTGTGCTGGTCTAGCAAGGTGGCAGTGGCAGTAGATTCTTTTCCAAAGTTCATGACCTCACTATTGCAGGGAGGCTAGCTAGGTTTCCAGTACCAGACATGATTTCCTTCCTGCCGCATAGACCTTAAGCCTAATTAGACAGCTAGACCAGCACATTGCCTTACTAACCTTCCAAATTTTATCCTTATGCCCACAGATAAGTGTAGCTACCGTCCCCTATCAAAGATGTCTTTCTTTACAGCAAATGGAGACCACCAGAGGAAACAACAACTGTACACAATGCAGATATCAGCAGATTGTGGGGAGCCCAATGGACACATCTACATCACAGTTGGCTATGACTCAGGGAACATCACAGAAAAAAAATGGGACAGAAAGACTCTAAGAGCCACAACACCAGGAAGTCTGCGAAGTCTCCCCTCCAAATGGCTGCATAAGCAAGACTGGAACGAGAGGGCTATCAAAGGGCATGCCAACATGGGAGGGGGAGAATTTCATGGGGTCTCTTGTCTAGACAAAGAACTACAGCTTTCAGACATTAGGGAAGTCTCTGTGCAGTTAATAGTTAATGTAGAAACTCAGAGATGGTCAAAGCACAGGGAATAAATGTCTGCAGAGTGTTTGGCCACAAGTATGACATCTGTATCATGCCCTCTCCCTACGACTCAGGAAAGGGGCCAGAAAGAGTGTAAGAGCCAGAGGTTGGGGAGTACCAGAGCATTCTGGTGTATTCTGGACTTGCCAGGACTATCACACTCATTATTCACAGCTGTGTATTTTATTGTGTAGTTGCCTACACATGACCAAGCCTATTAATATTCTAGCATGGTTGTGTGAAAGGGTGGTGAGCCCCTACTCCTAGCTGAGGAGTTACTGACAGTTGACATCTCTTGAGAGGGAGTCAGTTTTCTTTAAAGGTGTGGCCCCTGGTAGGTCTATGTTACTCTAGTGGATGTCCCCATAAACAGGAGTATACGGGTACCACAAACTAGAACTAGTAGGATATACAAAAAGAGGAGGGATTGTAGGGCTGGGTTTGATCTGGAAGGAGTATGAGTCGAATGTGTTCCAAACACATTGTATACATCTAAGGAACTCTCAAAAGATGGTTTAAAAAACCATGTTTAAAAAGTATGAAGCAGTTGAAAAATTATTAAATGTTAGAACTTAACAAAACTCACAGTCACAAGCCCTTACGTACATAGTGTCATTTGCAGATGAGTCAAATGTGAAGACGCAGAATTAACCACACAGCAAAACTACCCAACATGAAGATAGCCAGGCCCTCTAGGCACCTGCAGGGTGGGGAGAATATATGCCTCACATGGCCTCCAGCCTTCTTTCCAATTCTGGTGTGTCTTGGTTTGAAGTCTCCCTTTTCCATCTATGCTTCTATGGTTCCACGGCATCCTTTCCCTGTGTTTCTATCATGGAGTCTTTCTCCTTCCTCATAAGGAGTCTAGTTATGTTGGATTAGGGTCATCCATGATGGTATCTGTCTTTGCTTAAGTCACTTTGGGGGCAGCAAGATGACTCAGCAAGAAGAACTCAACCCTGATGGCCTGAGTTCAATCACTGGGACTCTTATGGTAGAAGGAGACAATCAGCTCCTTCAAGTAGTTCTCTGACATGCGTGTGCATATACAATAAATGCAATAAAAATCTATAAAGTCATCTTCATAGGTATTAGGGAGTAGGACTTCTTTAGGTATGTGGGAGCGATTCAACAGTTCAACCTATAGCCATATCCCATATAGGGTCAGTGTTATTAATTAAAGGTTCTTCCTTATAACAAGCAGGAATATGTTTCCTTTAACATCAGCTGTGCCCAGTTTGGACTTTTATGAACACTCGTGTGTGTATGTGTGTGAACTCTGGTACAATGTTGATGCTCTCAGGATGGCATATGAACCTTGGTGGGTACAAAAGATAGATCACAGGACTTGGATATGACATATGATCGTTGATGGGCACACCGAAGTAGACTGCAGCCGTGGGTGAACATATTGTTAGTATTCAGGCATCTGTACTGGTCTGTCATTAGGGTTCTGACAGGATACGCCCTCAGCTGCAGCCACTAAGAGCACCACCTGTGCATATTCACTATGTTCCCCTTTAAAAGGGCCCTGCCCACCTCCCATCCTTCCCTCTCTCCCTCCCTTCCTCCTGCACTCCCTGCTCTCTTATCCTGCTGCTCCTATCTCTGGAGGCTGGTCTTTCCAGATTCTCTTTCCCCTTTTATGATCCCTTTCTCAAATAAAAAACCCTCTGCTTGAATCTTTTCTCTCTTGAGCCAATTTTAAAAAATTACGGCACACATTGCTGAGGTTGGAACTTCTGAGAATTCTTGAGCAAGAGTCTTGTGCCCTCACTCCATGGTGGAGTTCTTGTGAGAGAATTAGAAAGGGTTAAACAAATAGAATAAGGAAATAAAGGGGCTCAGAGCAAGTATGGTTTCAGGTGGAGTACAACTCACCCTGGTTCAAAAGAGGTATCAGGTCAGGTTGGCTTGGTGATAGACGAGGCCTGAGGCAGTCTCTGGGGCCAGGTCACAGTGTAGACTGTTAGAGCATCACTACAGTGTGTGTGGGTGTGCCACGGCTGACGGGTGAAGGGATTCCCACACATGGGAAGCGTCTACAACAGTACCTACAACTAGAAAGTCAATTTTTCCACATCCTCCTCAAGCCACTGCAGTGATGCATACTCCTACCCAGAATGCACCGGTGCTCTTGTCCCCCATTCTCACCTACACACACTGTCAAATACGTTAGGGGTTAGCTGTTTCAGGATTGAAAGGGTTTCCTTGTGGTTCTTTGATTGTGAGTCTGGGCCTCTTTCTCTAGATTCTGACCACTGAGCCACTTTCCATTGGAGTGAATCTGCTGAAGTTCAGATCTGGAATGTAACCAAATGTGCCTCTAGACTAAAGGCTTGGTTTCTAGTTTTACGTTATTAGGAGGTAGTTGAACCTTTAGGAAGTGGAGCCTAGTGGAGGGGGTTAGGTCAGGGGGAATACTCTTGAAGGGGATTGTGGTATTCTAACCACCTGTTTTTCCTCTCTTTAATGTCCCATCCCAAGATGGATCCATTTTGATATTTATTGTTGTCATGATGCTTGTGTTACTACTGCCCCAAGCGAATAGGACCAACCAGTCATGGACTGGAATCTCCAAAGCTGTGAGTGAAACAACCCCTTTTTCTTTATGAGCTGGTTTTCTTGGGTGTTTGCTGCAGTAATAAAAGATGAGTCACTCAGTACCCACTCATGATTTTTGTCTGTTTCCTCAAAGAACCGCCATTTTATTGATTTGTAAGAGGTCTTTACACGTTCCAAGCATACACCTCCCACTCCCTTGCTCCTTAGGACATTTTCCAAATCATGTGTTGTAGAGAGCATTAGGCAAGTCAGTCTCCAGTCACTGATGTTCCGCACAGCTCCTTCTAGGTTTGGATGACTGTAAAGCCTGTCAGAGGAAGTTAATGGTTCCAGAGATGTGGTTCAGTGGCTGCTTCAGTCCTGGGCCATAATCTACATGGAGCTCCCTGTGTTTTCTCAAGGTGCTTGTTCATATCACTCATCTCAGAGAGCTTTGGCTCCCACTTGGCCCTCATGCCTTCTTCTCCTCTTGTGCTGTGCAGGGTATAGTGTGATCAGCCAAAAGCTGGAGGCTGGGAAGTGGGGGATGGTGAGTAGTCCCAGCCCTGTGATGTCCTGAGCCACAGACATTGGCTAGCACACCACTCCCCAAGCCCCTGTGCATGCACTGCTGTATGTATAGCTACAGAGTGGCTGGCACTACAGCAGCCACAACCAACAGGAAGTTCATCTACCACCCTTGGGGCTGCTGTGGCCAGCATTCTGAGGCTCACAGGCAGTAGGCCCTGGAAGGAAGGCTTTTGCTTACTATGTGGATCTGGGGTTGTGGTGACTTCTCCAGTAATTTTTCAGAGGAGTAAAACCTGAAGGAAGTGAGGTTGATTTTTTTGGTGGGGGAGGGGGAATCTGGCAGTGGTCACGTGGATGGAAGTGCTTGTTCTATCATGGGTTATAGGGAGACTATTGTATTGTCATGGTGTTGATGACTACATGACTTGTCACAAGTCACACTAAACCAATCACAAGGAGACTGACAGAGCTTTCCTTTAGGTGTGTCTTGGCCTCTCAATGTCCAATGACTTCCTCCAGTCACAGAATAAAAGAGAACCTAGAGGCCCACTCAGAAGATCCTGGGGTTTGTCTCTGAAATGGAATCTCAGACAGCTGTGCTGGTGGTTGGGCTGGGGGCCCGAGTCTGGATGTGGAGGGAGCTGACAGGGTGCTGAGAGAAGGACTAGAGGAAGGTGGGCAGGTAGACAATGTGCCCTCCTGACAAGAGCAGGTTAGTGCTAAAGTGAGTGCCACACACATCACAGTGGTTTGGACCTGGAGCAGGGTCAATACTACAGCTAGCACGCCTGTAATGAGGTCCCACGTATAAACTTACTCCAGGCTTGGGAGAAGCAGGTGTGGAGGTGTGTGGGGGATGTAAAGTGGGGTAGGGGACAGGCTGAGGGGTATTTGGATGAAAGAAAGCTCTCTCTGGGGGAGCTGGACCCACCCCTCTTCCCCTTGTATGAGCAGGATGCTGTACATGGTAACAGCCAAGAAACACACGGATGAGCCTGTTTCCAACATGTATTTCTTTTATTGTTTGTAAGGACCCATACAAGGTACTAACTATGGAGACAAAACAGATGCTGACAACACCTGGATTTCTACATGGAGCCACTCCTCAGAGAGAAGATAGTAAATCCGATTCCTCTCAGCCACACTGCAGTCTTGAAGCCCATAGACCTGTACCTTCCACCTGGCAGCCCACTCCAGTCCCTCACGCCAATGTCTATTTGCAGAGGATGCCTAAGTTTGGCTCTCACAGACAGACATATGGTACCATTTCCACAGAATACAGGGCAGGCCAAAGTTCATATTTATTAGCTCAAAGGAAAATCATGACATCGGCATTTTACTCCAGGGGCTAAAGCCAGCACTCTGTGGGAAGGTGGTTCTTGGTCTACCTTCTTCCTATGGTATTGCTAATTACTCTTGTAAACAGAAACAGGGACATCAGCAAACAGATCTGAACAAACTAGCCTTGCATTTTGAGAGTCATTTTGATTCACACATAAATATGATTTAAAAAAAGCCGTTTCTAAAATGGATAATGTCCATTGATGTGATGGGAGACTCTGGGAAATCAAACCCAAAGAACAGGCAGAGCTCCAGGCCAGAAATATGATCTTCTGCTTTGGAACCCCTGTGAAGAGCAGGTGTCCAGGGGTTGGGACACACTGGCTGTGAGTTCTCTGTGGCCTGGAGTTCCATACTGAAGTGACACAAGCTGAGCAGGCCTCCCAGGGGCCAGGAATAGGGGTTGTATCCAAACCTTATTTCATATCTATTTATCTCAGCTATAAAGGAAAAAAAACAGACTCTGTGGTCACTTTCACCAAGTCCCTTGTCCTCCATGGCTCAGAACAGACCCTGTGTGTGTGTGATGTGTGAACAGGATGCTAAGGTCACGGTGTCTGCTCAGAGCCAAGCACCAGGAAAGCACTTGGCATATATTGACTGTCTTTTCTACCTTCTACGAAGCAGACAAAACAGGATGCTGGACATTTGTAAATTTGAGCAAAAGAATTGATTTAGGCAGCTATTGTGAGCACAAGGATTCTGGCACAGTGTATATATAAGTACTAAGGTCCATCTCCTAGGGTGTAGGGGACAGTAATACCTGTTCTCCTAGGGTGACCACAGATGAGGGAATCAGCCTTGTAGGAATAGGATAACAACCAGGTCTTTTCCATCTAGTAGGGACAAGGGACATGGTTGACCTCACTGTATAGAGGTGTGCGTTCTTTCAGCCATGTTCAGAGAGAGGTTTCATTTTTGTAGCATGGATTGGGTGTGAACAGTCAAAGATTGAAGCCCACGCTCTGATTACTTTTCCTTATGGCAAAGGGGGAGGGGAGAAGCGGTCCTCCTTTCGTGGTGTTTGGGTTTCCTTTAGGGAGCTCCCTGTCCCTGCTGTCGTGAGATGGCTCACTTGGCTGCTGTCTCCTTCCTCTTTACACCGACAGCCAGTGGCGCAGCTGGAAAGAAAGCATTTATTCAGATGTGAGGAGTAGACCTTAGAACTGTCACTTATGGCTTGGTGGCCTTACGATGAAATCAGGATTGATCCAACAACTCAACAGGTGGCACCACTCGCCCACGGGGAGCTTACCACTGATGGATGCCACTCTTGAGGGGCACCAAGAGCCAAGGACCCAGTGGAAACGTTTAAGTACTGAATTGTTTGATTAAAAAGAGGCACAGAAACTAGGAGCAGTGGCTAAAGTCTGTAATTACAACACTCAGGAGGCTGAAGCAGGAGGATTGCTATGAGCTGAGGCTTAGCCTGGGATACAGTAAGATTCTGTCTCAACAAAAGAAAAAAAAAGGCAGAATAAAGCAAAATAAAACAGAGCCAACCTAACAACAAATAATCACGCCTATAGATCTCAGTTGTTTAGAAGGGCAGAGGACTGGCCAGCATATTTGTGACCAGCAGTTGAAGTGAGATTGGAAGGACAACTTTAGACCCAGAGCTGGCTCCATATCATCCTCCTACTCGTTTGTGAGTGGCCCAGCAGTGTCCTTCTCCCCTGCATGCTGAAACTGTTGGGTCCATCCCAGAGGGTGCTGCACTCTGAAGCCTGTTTTGCTGGGCGTGGTTCAGGTGCAAGTGGAGAGCAGCAAGGATGGTTCTGGCATTGAGACCAGCATCCTGCTGTTCTGCTGCTTGCTCAACCCATTTGTGATCATAGCCATCTGCTGACACTCACTGACTGGAGAGTTCTGTGCTGCCAAATGTTTTCCAAACAAGGCTCATAAGACTATTGTCTGACACATTAAACCAGAGACAGGAGAGAGGCCATGGCCATTGCTGTCATAGGATAATCTCTTTGGCATCCTCTCAAATGGCTCTTTGGGGGCTTCTTTGGCCCTGGTCCGAACATGCCACAGCATGGCCTGAGGTGGGCAGGGTCTAAGGCAGTCTGCAGGTTAGGCTAGCACAGGCACTGGGCTAGTGTGCCAAGGGGGTCAAAAAATAAATAGAATTCTGGCTGAAGGTACACAGGGGAGGGCCAGAACACAGAATTATATTCAAGTGCAGCAGCTTTGGAGACAGCCTCACCCCTCTGTCCTTGTCACCAACAGAAGCAGGTGATTAGGTGACACTGAGAAAGGAGGGCATAGGGTGACTTATTTTTTTTCAAAAACTGGAACACAGAGCTCTGAGCAAGGATCACCAAGAGCCAGATCCTAGAGCCTAGAGTTCAGAGTCCAGGACCAGAGATGTTGTAGCTGGCACAATATAACACAGTTATGTGTGGGATACTAGAAAAAGAGACTGGCATGTGTGAGTCCAGAGATGTATGCTTTACTGGAGCAAACGAGGGTCAAAGCATAGCTTCTAGAGGTGTGCATACAATTAGGGATAAATTATGGGCTGTTGGCATAAGGAATATTACTGAACAGGCAACATGGATAGACCAGAGTCACACACAGATTTCTGATAGAAGGGGAATAACAAGGCTGAATTTACCATTTGAAACAACCCCAGTTGAACACTGCAGGTGTCCATGGGGTTTGCAAGACACTGGACATCTGATGGCCATGGTTAAGTGATACCTCAGGAAGAATGAATGAGGCAGCTACCCAGCCTGATGCCTTGACTTCAGAGTAGAGTGAGAGCCCAGAGAACTCCTTGGAATGTGAAGGACCCGTGTGGCTGGAGATGGCAGGACAGAGCAGCAAAGAGCACCAACAGAGATGGGCTGAGTCCTGAGCAGCAGGTGTGACACCCACAGGAGCCTGTGACAGGGTATGGGAACCGGCACTGAGGGCTGGATCAGTGTCTGCCCCTGCAGTAGGGTTGGAAACCCTCTAACCCAGATCTATGCTGGGGCACAGAGACAGATCAATGTCAATGCCCCCTTGGGACCCACCCAACAGATCTTAAAAAGCACTCCTCCAAAGATCCAAGGCGCTCCAAGAATATTTAAAGGTACCGAAAATATTCAGCCAGGTGTGGTGGCTCATTCCTTTAATGCCAGCATTCAGAAAGCTGAAGCAGGTATATCTCGATAAGTTTAAGACCAGCTTGGTCTGTATAGCAAGTTCCAGATCGGCAGAGTTACATAGTGAAACCCTGTCTAAACCAAAACAAAACATCTGACATATAGGGGTCTGGGAGGGGGCTCAGTTGGCAAACTGTTTGCTTTGCTAGCACGAGGACCTGGGTTCAACCCCAGAAATTTGTGTAGAAATGTCAGGTGTGGTCCTGAAGGTGACGCCCAGCATCTCCTAGGGTATTTTTCCAGCCTCCACAGGCACGCGTGCATGCGCACTGGTGCACACACACACACACACACACACACACACACACACACACGGGTTAAAATTATCTAGGATGCAATAGGAAAAAGCCACATACCTTGACTGAGATTAAACTTTACCAGAACAAAAAGCAAGATTTAAAAAATAGCCCCAGTGAGCAAAGTCTGACACTGACCCTGACTGACAGAAAAGTTCAAATCTCAGATAATCTCACTGTGTTTGCTCAAAAAAGTTAAGAGGAGGCATAGAAGATATAAAAAGACCCAGAAATGAACCTCTAAAGAAGAAACTGTGACAGGCAAGAGGTTAAGCCTTCTGCAAAGGTTCACAGAAGATTACACACTCTAGAAAAAATTGATTTTAAAATGAGTGGGTGGATCAATAAAGGCATAGGAAGTTCCCAGTGATTCAGTAAGCACAGAAGCATGGGCAGGGAGTTACATCAGAAAGCATCCAAAAGACAGAGAGGAAAATTCAGGGAACAAGCAGATAACATTTGGACCAGTGACCACAGCCAATGTGCAACTGTGCCCCTGAAGTCCAAATATGAAAGCATCCAAGTGCAGATAGGAGTCCCAAAGGACCCAGGCATATATCCTAGAGTCCAGAAGCAAAACAGAAGAATAAAGGCCCTTAGGACTGGGGGACTGCGAGCTTTCAGGACACCAGCAAATTGTTTAGACCCCTGAAGGTAGGGGAGTCTGCTGTGAGAGCTCATTAAGGAGATGTCTCAAGGATTTGTTTTTGAGAACCCAGAAAATGCTTCTGGAAAGAAAAACGCACACTGAAAATGTGGCGAAGACATGAACAGCAAGTACACATGAACCCCAGGGCATGGTTTGCCTAAAGCTGTAACACTGTAAACCCACAGCAGCAATGTCTGACTTGTGGTTTAGAAAGAAAGGCACAGAACACAAGACAATGACTTGGTAACCAGCAGCATGGTTTTAAGTCATTGTAAGTGCTGCTCAAAAGGCGAGCTGAGATATTAGCTTTAGACTTTGAGGGAAATGTGTGTCTCGCTCAAAGATAACTATTTTAAGAATTAAAATGTACAGGTTCCAAGCAAGTGGAAACAGATGAGTGGAGCAAGGAAAAGCAAAAAACTCAACAGATAAAAACAGCAACAAGGAGGAAAACAAACAGAAAACAGGACAAACAATTAAAGGGAGAAAGATGACGCTCCCCTATCTGTGAGTGGCTCAGTCAGCCCCGTGCGATTATCAGGGTGAAACTTGAGGTGTATGTTAGTGTTGCAAAAGATACTTAAATCTTAGAACCACTGAGAAAGCAAAAGGGACGATTAACGCCAAGCTTCCCCAGCCTTCCCGGCTCAGCTTCCCAAGCTACTTCAGGCCCTCTGTCTCATGATCCTTCTCTTGTAATCTCTCCAAGAATGGAGGTTACGGATCCTAAGGAGTCTCACATTTGTCCCCACAGGGCTCTTCCCCTCGAGCAGCCATCCCTGCCAATGTCGTCCTGGCTGCTCCTCTCCATGAACTTCTTCTACTTGCTGGCTGCCCCGCCCACCAGTTAGGGCTTCTGGGTAGCCCTGGCCAGCATCAAAGCTCTGCTGGTGTGGCCAATTCTTTCCTATACAGAGCTTCCTGGTCTTCCGGACCTGTGAGAGTGGCTGTGGGTATCATGAGTGTTAGAGCAATTAGAGGACACTTTTCAAGTCTCCTTGGTTGCCCTCCCTGGGAGTTGAACAGGGTGTTAGACTCACCGTGAATTGGCGTACCTCCCCTCTGTCCACTAGCTGGCGGTCTTTCTCAGGCGTGATGGCATAGGCCAGTTTCTAAGAGAGAATAGGGTTGTTGGTATGGCACGGAGCCCAGGTTGGCACAGACCAGTCAGCACCAACTATAACAATGAGGATTTCCCCCAAAGGAATCAGGCTCAGGAGTCACAGCCTCAGGTCCTTAACTCTGAGTGAGGGCAAACCAACGACGCTCTGATGCACAGTAGGGGCAATGCTAGCTGAGAGTTCTATCCCTCCGTGGATGCATGCAAGTCCCTCATTGTTACTTGTCCTCTACAGGAAGTATTGCTTCCTTCTACTTGTCTGTTCTTAGAGCCTAGATGTCACCTGGGCCTCCAGAATAGACTTCAGGTCCCAGGATTGTCTTTGATTCTCAGCTGGACACTATGGCAGTCCCAATTACTTCTAAGTTTGTCATCAGAGAGGCTGTGCACCAACCACATACTCTGCTTCTGTTCTAGACCTGGTATGGTGTGACTGATGATGGACCTCTGAGTAGCAGCCTGTGAGATGAGGGACCTATTGCAGTATCTAATACCAAGGGATGCTGTGGCTCCAAGGGGGAGTCTTTGGACCCCACAGGTGTAAAGGAATTTGTTGCTCAATGCAGAAAAACTGCTTCAATGAGCCCCTGAAACTCAAGTGGAGGATGGTCTCAGGGAACTATTAGTTCACTCATATAAGTTCTTATTCTTCCATGAATAGTTGCCAGGGAGGGTCAAACAGGACACGTAAGCATAGACAGGTATCACCCAGACACATGGATGCACAGAGCAAATCATATAGATACACTGGTATACACGGAATACACAGACAAATAGGTATGCATAGTCAGTTATGTATGTGGTGTGAACACATGGGCATGCATGAGTGTGCACACATACAGCCTCATGTGTGGGCACACCAGCACACATAAACACAAATATGCCATGCAAATACATTCCCTTCCTTTCTGTTGCACCAACCCACCATCCCATCATGGTCCCAACTCCAACCTCCTGCTGGCTGAGATGGTCCAGGGATGGAGACACCTGAACCATTAGGGGGAGGAGCCCCCTTGAAAACACCCACCTCTCGGAAGGACCCCGGCAGGCTGCAGAGCTTATAGGTGGCATAAATGGGCACCATGGCCATGGAGGATGTGGCAATGATCCAGCCCAGTGCATTGGCCCAGTCTGGGAAGATGTAGTCTCCATAGTGTGGGGGTCTGAAGGTCACAATGCTGACTACAACCACATACTGAAATAAAGGGCACAGAGGTCAGGCGTGAAGATAGAGGAGAAAAATCAACAAGTTATCTACAGAAGGTCTCAGTCACACAAGCCACAAGAGCCAACCCCAGCCAGGCTACCTGGGCCTGGCCCAAACAATACAACCTCTTCTTAAGACACCAATGGTATACCTACCCACATGCTCGTAACTACACGTGCACTTCATGCCTATACATAAGTGTGCTTACATGTGTACCTACCAGACTGCTTGTGCCTATACTGCACACCAATACATGCACTATGTATTTATACCCTATGCTTGCATATTTACAGTGTACCTAAACATGTGCTTAATGCTACACCTGTACTTTGTACCTACACATGAACTGCATAGTTATACGTGTTCTTTGTACCTGGACATAATAGCCCTTCCTAAACATAGCAAGTCCAGTAGTTGTGCAGTAGGATGCATTTTTGGGTATTCATACCACAAATGTGGCTGACTATGCATACCTATTTGTCTGTGTGCCCGTTTACTGTCAAACCATACCAACTTGGAAAATACATTTGGACACACATATCTCACACTTGTTTAACAGATGACACATTTTCTAGAAAGCACTGTGTTTGCCAAACCCATACGGCTATATGTAAGTTGATTTTGATATGGTTAATTTGTTTGGTAGTGTGATCTGCTGCAGAAGTCATCTAATACCATGCCTTCGGTGTACCCTGTCTGCTGTGGCCAGATGATAACACAGCGATTTAGAGAAACATGAGGTAGCTTTTATTTTCTGCTAAGGTCATAACTTATACGGAACGGGTTTTAAAATTAGGTTTAAGATTGCATGAATGAGGCTTCCATGAAGTTGGTAGAATGAACGTCTAGCATAATGTTTAAGTTTTATCTTACACTGTGAACTAAAGTGGAATGAAACTCAAAGACTTCATTGTGTCTCCTAAGATCAAGGTCAGCTCTTTCATACTGGGGAGGGGCCTTGTTAAAGGGAGAAGACAGAGATAGGATGGTTAAAAAAAGAATCAACTGTTTCAGGCAGAGACGAGAAGCCAGTGCTGTGGGGGCTCTCAGGAAGCCCTCCCAGCCATTTATACTGGCTGTATTCTACCTCTGACCACCTGAGTGGGTGCAAGGGTTTCCTTCAGGCTGCAGAGGGCTGTGAGCTGGTTTGTGGAGCTACATATATCATACATCGCTGTTACTTGCTACAAGAAGTCAGATGAGCTCTCTGACATCTTTCTCAGTGATCTCAAGGCATTGGGATGATTCAAGGGCAGAGGCAGGGAGTGTTAGGGCTCATGGTTCTTACCAGGAGGAAGCAGGGGCTGACCAGCTTCCAGCATAGCCGCCAGTACAGGTTGGGCCTCTGGCCTGTCATCTGCTTGATGTCATCGCTGAATTGCTGGACACCTAAGGGGGAATAGATAGTTGTGGGACTAGTGATGAAACTGGACATACATAGGGTCCTCACCTCTCAAACTTCATATCCCTAATTCTATCCAGCCATGCGCTAATTGTCTCTGATGATGCTTCAAAGAGGCCTGTGGTCTGCTGGGTGAGTTGAGGGCCCAGCAATACTCCATCCCTACCCTGCTGCTGCTCCTTCTCCAGGTCCTACAGTCTTCCTACCTCCTTCTGCAAGCAGTAATCTCCTCTTTATCAAACACTGTGGCAAACACACCCAACACAAAACTTACTGTTTTGAGGGTCAGCTCAGTGGCTGTATCACTACCTTTCATCCTCAAGGTTTTCTCATCTTTCCCAATTGAGACTCTGTCCATTCAATGACAACTCCAGCCCCAACACCTAGCATTCCACTTTGCTTCTAGGGACTTGGTCCCTTGAGGGACAGTATGTAGGTGACATCACAGTGTGTGTCCTTTGGGGACTTGCTTGCTTCAGTTAGCACATACATCATCCATGTTGGAGCATGTGCCAGAGTCTCTTCCTTTTTAAAGGCTGAATATTCCTCTCTCTGTCTCTGTCTCTGTCTCTCTCTCTCTCTCTTTCTGTGTGTGTGTGTGTGTGTGTGTGTGTGTGTGTAATGCTTTTTAATTTAAAGCTATCTTCAGATAACTGGAATTTCTCCAGCAGTACACTCTAGAAATACCCTTCTTTCAGCAGTGTTATTCGGCCTTTCTTAATCAGGAATTGGTAAGGAGATCTTCACAGTGACTCCCTTCACCCGCTTCTGGCCTGGTCTCTGGCTCATGTGACTGCAGCGGGGTTCCCAGATTTAAAAAGCTCAGCAGACATTGTGGTCTCACTAGAATGTCTCTGACTAGAGCTCTGATCAAAGTCTCCTGCTTAGAGCTCCCGTCAGGCCCCAGGACACTATTAGACCCTCACTGCAGCAAGAAGACTGCAGTAGGTAGAAAAGAGTAGACCCCAGTCAATTACATGAGGTCCCCAAGGTCCTGCAGCTCAGGTCCCACCTCCAGCCAGCTCTTAGAAGGCCTGTGATCAGCTCCAGCTGATGGGCTATTCTCAAGGAGGACCTATGGTTCTAACTTAACACTCCAGCAACTTGGTACGAGATGCACCTTTGGGAAGTGGCCATGGTTTGACGACCCTCTCACAGGCCAACTGAACTGCATGATCAAGGTTTCTACAATGACAGGTAGACCAGACTCTGGCTGTTGGAGCCGAAGCTACTGTGTGCTTGTTGGTAGGGTCCTGGCTAGCTAGATGGCATATTTGCCTTTTGCCAGATTGTTATGAAGGGTCCAGTGTCCAGTCAGCATTTCTCTCCCACACAACACAACCTCTCTGAAATCTCTGAACACAACATGGCTTCCCAGGTAGACACTTGGCTGTCCTTGATCCAGTAGACAGGCCCTGGCCACACAGCCTGTGATGTCATTAAAGCCATGACTTAATCTTCTGGAGTCCAGTGGAGTCCAAATGCCTCTTTTTAGAGTGGTTTTGCCAGAAAACAAGTGAGAAGACATTGGCTTAGCTGACACACTGATGCCACAGTTCTGGTCTGACCACCAAGACTTACCATAGAACCAGGCCACCCCAATGGCTTCAATGAGCACACCAAAGAGGATGGATGTGCCAGCTGCAAAGTGGTCCAGCAGTGTGAATACATAGATGCCACCCTGGAAGAGAAGGAGCTCCCCATGAGCTTGGGGACATCAAAATATTTTCCCTGAAAGGTAGCCCATCCTGTGGGTTCACTCTGGAGATATAGCCTATTTACCCCTATAAAGTTTGATTTGAGTCATGGATTCACACACAGTTTCTTAGGGAAACATCCTAAATAAATAAGATAGAAACCACTTCACCCTTGCTTTCATTTCCCAGGATCCAGATAACAAGGGGCAGAGACACTCAAATGCCAAGCTTGGTGGTATCTCCAGTGCAAAAGTGGCCAAGATATCACAGAAAGTCCTCTGCCACTTTCCAGCCTCCCTCCACCCCCAGGAATGCAGGGTCAGTGTAAGGCACATGCTGGATGCTGTCCAAGTGCTGACTTCTCTCTGGGACCAGGTTCCAGATCTGCGTTTGCTCTGCTTGTGACTACAGGGAAGTAGGTTTACTCGAGGGGGAGGATGAAGCTTCTTAGAAATGATGGAGTGTGTCTGTTCCCATGGCACCAGGGCTGACACACCAGGGCAGGCAACTACATACGTTGGTGACACAGAAGAGAGACAGCAGGAAGGTGGTCAGGACAATGCCAAGAGTGAAGAGTTCTCGGTGCCGATGTAGTAGCTGGAACTCGTCGACAAGCCCAGTGATCACAGACTCCATGCCCCCCATCTGCAGGACACAGAGAATGGTGGTTGACACTACCCTTCCGGTGCCTAACTTTTCGTTCAGTGAGTGTCCACTCAGGGTGGTGTGGAGAAGGGAATGTGCAGCAGACTTGGAGTAAGACAAGAAGAGCGCTTGATGACGCTTCCCTGCTGACATAGGCTTCAGGAAGATTCTATGGATGGCAGCCACAGCCACCTTGAAGTCCCTGGGCCTATGAAGTGCCAAGTGGCTGAAAGTCTTATGAGAGTGATGGGGCAAATTCATGATAAAAGCAAAATGTCCCTCCCTCAAGCACAGTCCCAGGATTGGCATCGGATCTGTCCCCAAGTTGCACCACAATGGCGCTAGCCAGGTAGGGCCTGTGGTCTTCAAGCAATGCTCGTGTGTGTGCCTTCTTGGACACAAGAACCTCAGGGGCTACCAGCTGGGTGTAGATGGAGGTGAGGGCTGTGGTATGAGGTTCATGCTCTTGTGAAGAGGGATTCCTGGTTCAGGCCTTCTAGGAAACACACAGTTGCTGAGCTCTGTCAGGGTGGGTAAATGGCATGAGGCAGCCCAAAGCTGCCACCAGCCAATTCTGATATTAGGACTCAGTAAATGGTTTTGAGAAGTCGATGGGGCTGAGGGAGTCTAAGAGAGCTCATTGGCTCCAGCCCCTTTAAGGTTGGATACCAGGGGGCTGCAAAGAGTTTCCAAGACCCAGCCTGTGATACGGCCAGCCTCTATCCATCATAAGGGAGTCCAGAGGTCAGGAAAGGCCTTGCTGTACAGGGGTGGTCAATCACTCTGCTATTATGGACCAAACCCTTTGACTACTGGTGTGTCTGGACCCTGATACTGGATTAGAAAAGGGAAAGTTACATTTCAACCACTACCACTCAGGTCTAGAGAGGGTCATGGTGATGTTTGAACCTGGTGTGCAGGCTCTGTGCTAAGCACATGCAGTTTAAGGAACTGTTTGGGGTTATGCCTAGCCCCACAGGGGCAGCATCCCCAGAAACAGGCCAACAACGAGGCATGGATGTGGAGCCTTGGGGTACGTGTTACTCACAGCACTGTCGATACCCAGAGTGAGCAGCATGAGGAAGAAGACAGCAGCCCAGGCCGAGGACAGCGGGAGTGTGGCAATTGCCTCAGGGTAGATGATGAAGATCAGCCCAGGTCCTACAGGCATAAACCCTCATCACCGCCACAGACTTGCTCCTGGCTTCCCCACCTGTCACACCTGGAACTCACCACTGTCACGAGTTTGCCCCCTGACTCTCTACTTGTCACAGTCTGTTTTCTGTTGCCCCACCATCCCATCAGGCCACCCGGCAGAGTCAATGCCAGTCATGCTCAGATCTCTTGAAACTCTCCCCCACTGCTTTCCTTCTGTTTCTCCTAGGAGTCCTTACTTCCTGAGAACCTAGCAGGCACTGGCTGGGGTGCCCAAGAGCACCTGGTAGATGGTCACCTGAGATAGCTCGTGCTCAGCCACCCTGCACTCTTGTTCCGCAGCTCACATGTGTACACAGGAATGGGAGGCGTTTAATCAAAACGTGGATCAGAGAAGAGACTGGCAGATACTTCTGCCTCAGACAGTCCCAGATGCCTTTCCAGATAGCTTTCCTGCACAGATCATGCACGCCCCACATGTGCATGTGCATGTGTGCATGCATACACATACACACACACACTCAAAGTCTGGAGATTTGGACTTAGCCCTTATGCTAAGCACTTTATCAGCTGAGCCATCTTCCTAGTTTGTGTTGAAATTTAAGATAGATTGATAACGTGGTAATAGGGCCTTTAGGAGGTATTGAGTTATGGGGGTACCACCCTCATGAAGAGATTGTTAATCTATGGAGATTGAAGTTAGGTCTCTCAGCAGTGGGTCTCTTGAGACTGGATTGATGTTACATTTTGGATGTAGGATTCCCTGTGCTGAAGACCTAATCCACAGTTGCGGGTGTGTGGAAGATGGGGAAATCAACATCACTGGCGGGTGAATTCATACTGAATGGGCTCTTGTGGGGGACCTAGTTGGGGGAAGTAAGTCATGTGCAGTGGCCCCAAACCCTTCTCTCCTTGGTTTCTTAGCCCTCAGGATCTCACCATGATGACCCCACCATGATATTCTGTCTCGTCCATGTCCAAAGTGATGAACAAGGGATCCTGGGCTCAGGTCTCTGAAACTGAGTTCAAACAAGCCTTCCCTTTTAAAAACTGATTTTCTTACACATTTTTCCAGTGATGGAAGGCTGACTAGTGTAATTCATCACAGAGAGTGGACATTTACACAGCAAGGCTACGTGTTTAGCCCATAGGCACTGGGTCCTTTCTTCTCTTCCATCTGGAGGCCCTCACCAAAGACACACTCATGGTTTCATGGTTGCATGCTCTTGGACCTTTGTGAACTAAATTAGCCTTTCCTTTGTAAAGTCACCCAGCTCCAGACATTTTGTTATAGAAACAGAAAAAAATGAAGACGTGACGCCACCCGGCTACACTGAGTCCTCCCCTCTGCCTTTCCTACTTAGTCACAACTTCCAGGTGTGGAGAGATACTTGGTGTCCAAAACAGTGCCAAAAAGGCAGGTAAATTAGAAGGAAGGGAAGATCATTTGTCAAAGACTGAAGGACTTTAGGGATTAGACCCAAATCTCATTCAAGCCTGCCACGATCTCTGGACACTCACTAGGAGACATTGACAGCTAATGTCAGAAACTGCTTCATTTTGGCAAGTCAAGTCGAAGCCCAGTACCTTCCTGTCCTGACACTGTGTGGCTGGAAAAGCCCAGTCTTCCCCTCCCCTGAGCTTTACATACTCCATTACAGCATGAACTCCCAGGGGACCCAGATGACAATGTCTGGTGATGTTCCCCCAGACCTCTACACAGTATCTACAGGGAAGAGGCTGAGGGACTGGTTTCATGTGAGCCCCGCATAGGCACTGTGGAGGAAGCAGGGTGGGAGGAACCTGGGAGTTGGACTGGGGCTGCTAAGTCACATGAACATCAGCCGGCCATGGTTGCTCTCATTTGAGCCAGGAGGTCTTATTATACCCAACATCCTTTGGGTCTCGGCCATGTCCCTTTGTCCTTACTCCGGAGAGGACAGAGTGGGATGTGGTGGGTTGGGGGCTCACCATCTGTGGCCACATCCCCGATGGGCACGTTATGCTTCTGTGCCATGTATCCCAGGAAGGAGAAGACGACGAAGCCCGAGGAGAAGCTTGTCAGGGAGTTAATAGATGTGGTGATGATTGCGTCTCTGTAGGAACAAGACAGACTGTCCTGGTACCCGTTAAGCTATGGCTCTGGGAAGCCAGCTGTTATTACCCACTTTCAGCATCTAGGGAAGGGGATGGGCAGGCTCAGAGGGAAGCTTCTGTGAGGAGTACCACCAAAGCACCTACAACTGGGAGAACCTGTCTGGTACTCCTGGGTTCCGTCAGGGCTCAGGGCAGTGGGAAAGATGACCACTCTGTGTGCCATTCACACAGTCATCTTGGCTCTGGGCCACCTCACAAGAATAGTGGAACCTGGGCATGCACAGGTTTGGGGGCTGGTGAAACGAAGTCTTCATGCACACACAGGGGGTGCCAAAGTGGCTGGTCTGGTCAATCTACTCTAAGCACTGATAATCAGGGATTGAGGCATGCCTGGAGACCACCAGAAAGGTCAGGTCTCCACTGTGGCCAGTCTACACTGGATGACCCAATACTTGGCTGTGGAGAGCCTGCCCCAGTATACACCTGGGCTCCAAGTAGGACTTGCCTCAGGATGGGGGTCCACAACCACCCTCCACTTTATTTCCCTCTGTGCAATCTCCTTTGGTGACGACTTGGAACCATTTTCCTGTGCTTATTCTATATTTTCGGTGCCCACTAAGCTCAAAGAGGACAGATCTCAGGATCAACTGGTTCTGTTTTTAGGAGGAAGTGTTACATTTTGGATGTGGAACTTTCTGATAGAGTGCCAGCATGTAGCTTTAGGTGACCCAGGCTAAGATTCTCAGCACAGGGACGTCCTCGCAGGGCCAGGATCCCTCAGTTTAGGTTATGAGAGTGCCCTAGGTGAAGGTCTTAGGTAAAACTGGACCCAGAGCAAAGGAGAGGAAACCCATGGTGGGGGATGGGAGAGAGAGGATGGAGAATAGCAAAAGGGAGAAAGGAGAGATGAAGGTATATCCGAAAAGGAAGGGCTGGCTGGCAACCTTGTCCTAGGGATCTGGCTCTTCCCTGAAGGTGGCACATAGTACCTCATGTCTCAGTATCTTCTTTAAAGCTAGACATGAGATTTTGTTGGAAGATTCTGTGTGAAGACAGGCATGGTGAGTCACACCTCTATTATCAGTATTTGAAAGACTAATGTGGAAGAAAGGTCATGACAAGGCCAGCTTGGGCTACATAGTAAGTTTCAGGACAGCTTAGGCTATAGCATAAAGCCCCGTGTCTCTGTAAAACAAACAAAACTAAGGAAAGGAAATCTGTGTGACTCAGAGATTTTGTGATTTTCCTACAGGAAATCTTCACTTCCCAGAGGCAGACCCCAGGATCAGTGACACTGAGTAGGTTTTGCAGACCATCTCCCAGTGATGGTACCTTAGGACTTACCTGTAGCAGTTGTTGGTGAACTTATTGTAGCTGGAGAAGGCGATCAGCACCCCAAAACCAATGCCCAGGGAGAAGCACACCTGGGTGGCAGCATCAATCCACACCTGTCACAGTCAGAGATGGGAGAGCATGTGGCATGATTAGAGAGAATTGTGGGACTCAAATTCCACCAGAGAGGAGAGTGGGAGCTGTCACCAGGCCATCTTCCAGGTGACAACATAGACTTCCTATCTACACTCCATGTTCACCTCCAGCGGAGGCGGCAAAAGTTCTCAGCAAATCCTTGGTGGTGGAGATACCTGCTGTCTTGGGAAACAGGCCTTCTTCCTACATCCCTGGTCTGCAAGGGCATTGAAAAAGGGAGATTGTGTTTTTGGTTATCAACTTGTGGTTTCAGGGGGCACATGGACAGAGCCCCAGGCCACCTGAGGCCAGGAATAGACGTCCAGCAGTAGCAGAAAGAAAGGTATGAGAGCTGATAGTTGTTCCAAAATGATAAAGTCAGGTGTAGCTTGCTTGGTTTAGGGTGATGCTAAGACCTAGGGAGCTGCACAGAAGAGCTCCCATGTAGTCTTGGTGGGAAGACTCTGAAGTCTCTCCCAAGGATCTATCATCTAAATTATTTGGGGCCTGGACCATATTAGAATTTGTTTCTGAGTGCCATGTAGCCCAGGGTCCATGACACCGAGTCAAGAATATCGGAACCTGTCACTGGAGTCTGCAGTGGACAAGCTCAGGATGTCTGAAGTGGCTGTCATGGAGCAGAGGACTGGATGCTGCTGAGGAGATTGGAGCCCTGCACTGTGGGAGCCCAGACAACAAGGGAACGGCATCACTGTCCTTTGGGTAGCAATGTCCAGAGCTTCAGACTACCCCAGAGTTGGGGACTGTGTGTTTGAGGACAGTTGGCCTCAGCATGTTGGGAAGGCCAAATTCAGAGTGGTTGAGCAGGTGGTCAGTCAGTAGAGGGGGCCTTGCTGTCCCGTGTGGCCCCTATATCACAGCAAACTCACATATTGAGGTGGTTCAGGCAGGAACAACATCACCAAGAACTTCTTGTTTCCCACAAAGTCCCAGTGTTCACCCTGTTTATCCCCCCCCAGAGGTTTTCGTGTGCCATTCATTGGGTTCTCAGCATGCACTTTGCTTGGGCCACTGTCACACCCAGGGCCAACCTGTGCCCTGCTCAGAAGCCTGGCTGACCTTACCTGGAGCACTTTCCTAACAAGGCCCTAGAAACAGCTTCCTTTCTTCCTTTCTTCCTTGTCAGTTCCTTCTATTTATACATTTGATTATCTAGGTATCTATTTCTATCGTGTATCATTCAGTCATCTAATCTATCAATATCTATCTAGCATCTATCTATCTATTGTCTACCTAGCTTCCATCCATCCAGTCATACTGCCCATCTTAATTTTTCACAGCCTCTCATCTTCGTGACTTGCTTTTTTTCCCCCTAGCACCTCACATGCAGTGTCTCCCTGCTTTCTTTTGTGGGGAGCTTGTCTGCTTGCTGAGACTCAAATGACCTTCACCTTCTTTTTGTCTTGAATTCTCAAACATGTCTTCCCTGCCCCTGGCCTGTCCAGTTTCCCACATGGATGATGTCCATAGCCCTCCTGGTTTTGGGTCCATGTCACAGGTCACCTTTGCTTTCCCCACGTCTTCCTTCACTCTGTGGGACATGAGTGCATGCTGTCAGGCCTTCCTTCTACCTCCACACAGACTTATGCTGACACTGCCACTCCCCACTGAGCCTTCCTTACTGTGATCATCTCAGCCAGTTCTTGCCTACTTCTGCCTCAGGTTTGTATCAGGCAGCAAACTCCCAAAGGACCTTGTGACTCAGCCCCAGTATGGATCTGCAGCCCTCCTGCCTTCCAGGTGTCATGCCCTACTCCATCGGAGACCCACACACATCATGTCCTAGACCCAGTCTCTTCCAGAAGGACCACCACAGTGTCTGTGCTTCCCTGTAATGCCGTTGGAGTTTATCACCTGTCCCAACCCAGCCCACATGACTTTCAGTCACAACTGTGTCTCAAAAATGACTGCTTTCATTGCTCTCCAAAGATGGTACTGCCCCTTTCCTCTCTCAGGAATATCTCCTATAGCCTGGAAGAGCCCAACTCTCATGAGGCCTCCAAATCGTCTAACCTTTTACTTAAGAAACCTTCAGTGGATCAGGAATTCAGATTCCCAAAGATGGACCCTGGTTCATGGGCCCTGAGGCAGCACATCCCTGTAGACAATTAATACAGAGCCACAGACTGTGCTCTTGGTGACATCTTACAAATACACACTACACACACACACACACACACACACACACACACACACACACACACACACACACACACATCCCTGCTGGGACCAGTAATATCATAGGTGAAGAAGGTGAGGGATGTTCATGGTGCTCTGGCTGGCACACCCTTCCATCCCTGTGGAGAACCAGAGATGATGGCCATCCCTCTGTCTCCTCCTTTCTCTCCATCCTCTCAGCTCCCTTAAGTGTCTAATGTACTCTTGTCCACCAATACTGCCTATGACACCTGTTATAATACCTGTGTCAACACAGGGGACCCTCTACACATGATCTCATGTCCCCCTACCCAACCATAGCCTCATGTCCATATACCTAGACAAAATCACATGCTGATCTTGGTCTCATGACCACTTATCCAATAATGGCCACATGCCCATACACCAATCATGACCACATATTCACTGGCCATTGTCACATATTCATCCACCCACCCATGGAGACATGTATACAGGTTAACAGACAAGTCTGTATCTGCTGACCTCACAGGAAAGGAAGGAATTGCTGAACCACATATTGGGCCCCTGAACCATATGCAGGAACCCTGTCACAAGCCCCACTGGCTCCAAGGATTGCCAACCATGATGGGGGCTGTACTCACAGATGCCTCGCAGAGCCGGTAGAAGTCCACACTAAGGTATGCTTTGATGCCATCCATGGCTCCAGGAAGGGTGACTCCACGCAGTAGCAGGGCAGTGAGGACCACATAGGGCATGGTAGCTGTGATCCATACAACCTGGAAGAGAAGACAATGTCTCCAAGGGGCCTAAGTCGCATGCAGTGAGGCCTTGGTGGGAGCTTACATTGATGCATTTGGGTGGTATGTGGAAAGGAGTGGATTTGAGGCATGAGGTCAGGGAAGGAGATACTTGCTGTTATTGGAGGGTCCCCTGTGTTGACAAAGGTATTATAACAGGTGTCAGGGTAATTTTGGTCAAATTGCCATGGGTACCCATACTCACATAACTGCCAAATATTTTCATCAGTAAGAAATAAGTTCATGCTGGACACAGCATTATGAACGTTCTTCTCAATGCCCTGCCCTAAGCACAATATCTGTGCTTATCCACCATGATCATGTGTCTTACTGCTCCCCCCCAAGTCATGGTCACATGTCAGCTCTCATTCAACCATAGCCATACATCTCCTCCTTATGTAAACATGGTCATGTGTCCGTGGTTAAACAACCATGGGTACCTGTCTACTCTCAACTCAACCATAACCACCTATTTACTTTCTCACTCAACTACATCCATGTTTCCACCCACTACACATGACCTCACGTCCCCCTACCCAACCATAGCCTCATGTCCATATACCTAGACAAAATCACAAGCTGATCTTGATCTCATGACCACTCATCCAATAATTGCCACATGCCCACACACTAATCATGATCACATATTCACTGACCATGGCCACATATTCATCCACCCACCCATGGAGACATGTCCATCCACCAACCACAGCCATATGCTACCCATTAACCATGGTCATATGTTAACTTACTCAACATGGCCTCATGGCTACTTATCAACCATGGCCATGTGTACAACCATGCAACCATAGCCACATGTTACTCTAGACAACTATGGTCATGGGTCTACCCACCTACTGTGACCACATAGCTGCTCTCAAACCATGGCCATATGTTTACCCACCCACCCATCCAACCACCACCATGTGTTCTTGGGTCCTGTTGGTTTCCACCTCACCTTTCCTGAGGTCTTTACTCCCTTCCACAGGCTGAAGTAGAGCAAGACAATGACCAGCACCAGGCAGGCTGTGAGCTGCCACCGTGGAGGACCCAGGTCATCAATACCATGGCTCTCGTGGAGGTGCAGCACACCACGCCTGGAGGAGAGGCAACAGATGATTCTGGAGGGAACAGTTGTCTTCCAGGACTGGAATGGGACAGCTGAGCTAGTCCCTATCCTCCTCATCTTTGTCATATGGAAAGTACCTGGTATGATCTAACTAGAAATAGCCTTTCCTGCTATGAAGGACTCAAGGCTGTCCCCTGAGTCACAGAACTGCCTTAAGATGGTCAGAGAAGCCGGATGTCTTGCCAGGACACCTGTAGGAGGTCAGTAACACCCTGCTTGACCAACAGACCTGAGTTTTGGAGTTGGGAGGGAATGGGAAGTTTGGGTGTAGAGAGAAATGGAGATCTTAAAAATCAGGAATGAAGCCACTCTGAGCTGCTATCTTGCAACAGTCCCAGAATCCTTTTCAGAGGTAAAACCAGGAGAGCTCTGGGCAGTAAAACTGCACATGCAGGTTCCTGTGCTTTCTGTATTGACTTCTCCAATCCTGGCTCACACAGTTACTGCCACTTTAAGGAGGCTCCTGGAGGGATGCTCTGATGGAGAGCCACACACAGCTGCACTCATCTCTGAGGAAAGCCATCCTAAAGAGAATGTGTGGAAGGTACACTTGCTTCCAAAGAACCTGGCAACGTGGATGTGGCTCCATCACTATCACAAAGCTCAAAGCTCCGGCCTATTCTAATGGTGCTTCTGCCAAAATAACAGGAGGAGCCACCACATCCCAAGCTTGTTCAATTGTGGGTCAGATGAGGTTTCTCAGGAAGCTAACGTCCAGACTTACAATGGAACGCAACTAACCCCAACTTTCTGGAGATTTTCACCTGAAACAGGAATCATGGCACCAAGTTGGAGAACTTTGATCCTTATAGTCTAGAAACCACAACTGGGGTGGCTCTAGCTGTTGCCAGCAGGGACAGCGCAGCACTCCAGCTCCACCCTCCCCTTATACTCCTTAGGTAGTAGGTAGGCAGGGGTCCCAGTGTGGTCAGGGTACCATAGTTCTTTCTTGTCTTATAGAGTATAATGGCTTGCTTCTCATCCTGTCTACAATGGATACTGTGCAAGCTCTTAGCATGTGGGTATGCAGTATGAATCACTTGATCTAAATGAGACAGGCCAGTGCACTTCCTGGTAGAGTTACTGGCACTATCTTGGCATTGAGGATCCTTAAGGTCCCTGCCCTTGCCCTGTGCTGCTGTCCAATGCTCCTTACTTTGTTGCCCCAGTGGGACCTCATTTCTTAGAGCTTCTGAAGGAGAGACAAAATTCAGGATAAAGCCACCAAGTCTAGACCCACACAGTTTATTGTGTCCTTTTCCAAGCCCCAACTTTATCCCAGAGCCTTGTGTCTCACAGGAACAGATCTTACCTGAACTTTAGGGAGGCGACCATTTACTCTCCTTGCCTGGAGGGTGGTGTACAAAGAGCCAGAGGCAAGGGATGGGGTTAGAGTGGGCACACAATCCTACATGCCATAACTGTGCAGCTCCTCCCAAAGGAGGAAGGTGGCACTCAGGTAGATTAGGGCCACATAGGGTTTGGATCCTGAAGGTACTGTCCTGCATGGCTTTACCAGTGATTGTGCTAAGCCACTATTGACGACATGAGTTGGATTACACTGCTTTGGTTTCATTCTAAGCCACTATTGACATGAGTTGGATTACACTGCTTTGGTTTCATTCTGTGATAAAAGGCCTCGATGCTTTGGAATGTTTAAGATTCCTTGGTCTGGAAGCTGGGGAGACGGTAGTTAATGTACCAGTAACTGTACAAGTGTTAGGAACTGAGTTTAAATCCCTAGATCTGCTGGTGCATATCTATAAATCCATTTCTAGGATGGGATGCAGGGGACAGGAGGATCCCGAAGCTCATTGGCCAGCTAGCTTAGTCAAATCGATGAGCTCCAGGTTTAGTGAGAGATCCTGTTTCAGAAATGAGAAAGTGAAGAGTGACTGAGGAAGATACCCGATGTCAGTCTCTGAACTCCACATGTAAGCACACACACACATGTACATGCACCCACATGTATATGCACATACAACACATAGGCACATCCAATAAGGTCGAAAGTGATTAGAGAAGACAGCCAGACTTGATTTCTGTCCTCAGCATAGACATACCCATACATGAATGTTGCATGTATTCACACATGTATGCACATCTACATTGAGCACATGTTCATACCCAAATAACACACACATACATATGTACCTACAAGTACATGTATACACACCCATGAAAACGCACACATATACTATGTACACAGAAGTTCATGGCACACACATGCACACAAGATCTCATGGACTCTTTAAAGCCCAGCCCCCCCATACCTATTCACCTCCCCAGCCAGCCATGGGAAATAGCCACACCAATAGCCACAGAAAGCCCCACGCTGTACAGCAGGGACAATGCTCCTGAAAGTGAGGGCCTGCAGTCAACAAGGAAGGTGATTTGGGGCTGATGTGCAGAAATGTCGGAAGCTTATGTGGTGTGGAGGGCTGGGCATGATTAGCCTGGCATACCCACCAGCACTGAGAAAGCTTTATAGTACCAGCTGTGCTGTATTCGCTTTGAAGCTGAGCTCCTGGCTGTGAGTCTTTTGCCTCAACAGGAATCTGTACTAAGGGCATCAATTACAGTCTCTTTGGGATCCTGTCTATTCTCTCCATTTAAAGGATAGATAAACCAAGCCATAGAGAAGGCAAGCCCCTCAAGACTCTGCTAACAAGTAGCCGAGCTAGGGTCTGGGCCCAAATTTCTACCTCCAATCTTTGTTCTGCCCATGGGAGCATGTTACAATAATAGATAGATGAGGTAAGACTGCAGTCCCACCAACAGGAGTGTGTTATAATGCAGAGTGAGGCCATGCGGGTAGCCTGGACCCTAGCCATTATGGAAGGGGCCCCGGGCGCTGGGTTGGAGGTAACCTAGGACTGTGATTCAGGAAAAGGACACAGGGGGATGAATCCGGCCAGTGCCCACTTCAACCTGCAGGAGTCTTCACTCCTGGCAGGGTGGGGTAGGGTTCTGGGATCAACTCTGAGTCTCACTGAGTACAAAGAATGGACTGGAACTCAGAGACCCCAAGAATCTGCACACTGCAGGGCAGAGTCTTGGAAAGAGGGATCTTTCTAGTCTGGATCTCCACAAAGCTGCTTACAAGTGCATGAAGTGCCTCACTGAACACCAGGGTGAAGCCTGCAGGAAATGGAGACCAGGAAAAACACCCACTGGAGTGAGAGCTGACATCATCATATCTCACTCAGGGTTAAGGGTTGTTCACTAGCCAAAAGAGAGACCGATTAGTCAGAAAAAGCCATTTGAGCATAGAGGATAAACTATCCTTCAAGGGCAACTCCCAGAGCCATAATCACAGAGTTTAAAGATGCAGAAAGACCTCACTGCATTCACCAACCTGACCTCCCAGACCAGACCTTATGTTCCTAAAGGAAGACAAGTGCAAGATACTATCATAGCATAAAACCCACCAAGTCTACTATCTAAGAAAGAAGACTGGACTCCTTGCTGCATGGTAGCATCTGCTAATCCCTGTAATCCCAGTACTTGGGAAGATGCAGGAGGAGGACCACAAGCTTCAGGTCAACCTCATGACCAAGAGGGACATTTCCTGATGGCAAAGGGGTAAAATGAAGACTTAATATTCGTGAACATGTGTCCTTCAAGACACCCAATCACCAGGGCCAATGAGAACACTCCGTGAGTAAATATTTGTATCACCAAGGATAGAACTGACTCCTGAAAGTTGTCCTCTGACTTGCACATGCAGGCCACACTGTTGTAAACGGTCTCATGTGTATACTCAAGAATAGATGGTTGTAATAGATGGTTGACTGGGACATGGGGCCTCCTGCGGTCAGTCTCCCTGGCATCCCTTTCATTGTTGACTGTGGTAGACATGGGCTGACCAAGCTGACTGCAGGCACAGGGACCAGTTCTACATACAAGACCGGTCATGTCTGGGGAACATACCTCATCCTGGACAACTGCACTGTCCCTGTGGAGTCAGAGCCTGGGGCTGACATGACCAGTGTTTGGTGTCCCACCAAGGCCTGCCTGATTCTCTCCAAGAATGCAGCAGACATGCTTGGTGCTACTCTTTCACACGAGTTCCTGCCAACATCTTAGCTGTCAAATACATGATGTGTCATCACACACATACAGGAAAGTTAGACTGTTACCATGGAGGCCTGTGTTAGAGGACACAGCTTTTCTGTCAACCATCAGCTTTGTCTTTACATACTTCATAGGGTAATGTATACTCTCTTGTCTCCATCTCTGCCCTAGTCACATTCGGTAGCTCTCTGTCTGGCCAGGGCTACAGGGATGGACACCTCTACTCTGTATCCTGCCTTTCCAGACTTTCACAGTCTGACTTTTAAAAGATAACACTCTTTCCTCCATTATTCCTTGTCAAAAAAATCCCTAGACTAGGCTGGGTGGTGGTGGCACAAACTTTAATCCTGGTCCTTGGGAGGCAGAGGCAGGTGGATTCTCTTTAAGTTCAAGGCCATCCTGGTCTACAGAGCTAGTTCCAGGACAGCCAGGACTGTTTCATAGAGAAACCATGTCTCAAACAAAACAACAGCCCTAGACTATTTTACATTTTCCCTCTAATTTCCTCATCTGAAAACCACACAGAGGAATCAATGCTCCCTGCATCTTCCAAGGAGATATCAGACAGTTCTCCAGGCCCCTCACATACTCTGACATCTCTGTTCTCCCTGAGTGTTCCAAAACACATTCCAGTCCATCTGGCAGTTGTGAAAGACACATGGGATCACAAACACAGTCTCTCTTTATGTAATAAGCTAACCCTGACTCAAGCTTGAACTTGGATCCAGGCTTCTTTTAGTGCAATTGGTGGATCCCCAAGCTGCAACAATGCAGCTGGTATCCTCAGGCACTGGTTCCCCCACATCCCTGCTGGTCTGTCTGCTTTGGCTTGACACAGCTCCCATGGATGGGAGCCCATGACCAGTGTTCATTAAAGTACTCAGTAAGGGAGCTGCAATAGTGAACAGGCCTTAAGGATGGGCTAAGATCTACTTATAGTGGAAGCATTCCTTGAGGAATGCTGTCATTCGTTGTTTGCTGTCATAGGGAAAAACTCTAAACATCCAGGGCAGGGCTTCCATTCACTCACCTTCCCAGAGTCTCCCTGCTCTAGTGAGCACCGCTTGGAACTTTAAAGGTGGAGCACTTGGTTTGCAAATGAACCTGCTTGCAGTTAGAGCAGAAATGATGTCATTCCTGCTGTCCAAAGCCCCTTCTGTTTAAGCTTTTGATTCTCCTCTGTATTCCTTGAACTTGCATTCCTCCTGCCTCAGCCTGTTGAGGGTTAAGTTCACAGACACTGGCCCAGCTACAGCTTTTGTTAAGCAGTAAGTGAACTCTTAACGCATTTAATCATGACTAGTAAGACATGTTCAAATAGGCCAGTGAGAGTTCAGTCCTACAAAGAATGTCAGTGTCCATGGGAAAACCCTGACCTTGGCAGTGATTGCCTTGAATTTCCTTTGCTTATGTCTGTCACGGAAGCTACACTTCAGCAGGTCCTGCCTCAGTCAGCGTGGGCCAGCCGTGTCCCAAGAGAGGCAGGGCAGCTCCAGACCCAGACTCCTTCCTACATCTATAAATTTACATCTTCATAGCTGCCATCTTGAAAATTCATACAGGGGAAAACATTGCCTATGACAACGTGGCTCTTTATGGTGAGCATCATATTCATACACAGACACATATGTGTGCACACATAGACACATAAGCACATGTGTGCAGAGATGTGCATGCACATGAGTGAACATACACATGCCTAGACTTCAAGAAAGGCCAATAGTGGCCTTATAGGGTAGGTGTCATAGGCCTTCCAGGCTAGGCCACTTAATGATAAAGAAGGGTATAGACTCAGGAAAACAAATCCCAGGAGGGGTGCTAGCCTACAGCGAGTCTAAGCAAGGAGATGACCTGTCAAGAAGACAGAAAACCAGGAAGGCTTGCTGGAGATGAGAGTGTACCAGGGTTGGGGAAAGAAAGCCAGTACCATTCATAGAAAAGGGATACAGTGAAGTAAGTAAATTTTTTAAGAGAGAAAAACCTCATGGCAAGGGACAGTTCTTGCATCCTACCTATGACACTGAGGCACCCAGGCAGTGATGCTCAGAGGTTCCTTTCTGTAGCTAACAGAGAACTTGCTTGTTCTGTGCCCTGTGCCCCGGAAGCCCAAGCCAGAGCTCTGCTTCCTTCTAAGAAGTAATGCAGTGTCTTGGGCAGTTTCTTCCCACCTTACTATAGAGCCAGAATGGAACAAGTGGGCAACAGACCAAGGTGCATCCCTCCAGAGGCCCCCATCAATAGAGTCCGGATGAGGATGCATAAGATCATCCCTTGCAATTCAGAAATATGATGCCCAGGGTCAGGATTCCAGAGCTGTGGGCAAGGGAAGGGACTAGTTCAACACAGCTTTGAGAACAAGATGTGTGCGGGGTATCTTCAGTGCTGCTCTGAGTTCCCAGAACTGTCAAACCCTCCCATTCTCCAGGCTGGCAGGAAGAATTGACCACTCACTTACTCAAAGTACTCAGCAGCAGGTGTGGTTCCAAAGGTGCCATTGAGGCCCAGGCCATCACTAGAGTTGCTGACACGGGCATCGGAGCAGTTGGGGCTGTTCCAGGTGTTGTTGCAGTGGATCCATGGGAGGTCCATAGTGAAGGAGGAGAAGAAGTAGTGCAGTGCCCATGCAATGATGACATTGTAGAAGAAGCCCACGTAGAAGGAAATGAGGATGACGGTGAACCCCACACCTGGATGACAGTAGAACCACTGTCAGCACGATGCCCCTTCCCATTATCTACTCACTCTGTGTCAGTGCACTGATACCCTTCACACTCCACAACACCTTAAAACACATAGGAAGAGTGGGTACCAGACCCTACTCTGTGATTACAGAGAAGGGATTGTCACTTTTTAAAGTCATCTGTATCTTCCGGAGATACCAATATGTCTCAGAGAGACATCGAGAGTCATCAGAAACACCCATGTTAACAGAGCCATCAAAGGCCACCTAGAGTCACCCAGAAATGACCAATGCTGTCCAGAGCCACCATGAATCATTAAAAGACAACTAGGACCCTTTATGGCCATCCACAAGAACCCAGGTCCATTCAAAAATCAAAGGATAAACAAGACTGCCCGCGATTACCCAGGGGAATCCAGGGCTGTCCAGAATCATACAGGCCATCCACAACCATCTGTATCCATCCATACCTGTTGGAGTTACCCAGAATCTCTTAAGACACAGCCATTAACAACTACTTATGCTTTCTCCAAGACCATTCAGGATAAACATAGTCATTTAGCATGTTCACAACCACCTAGAGCTGCCAAATCATGCATGACCACCCAGTGTCTCCCAGACCATGCATGATTACCTAGGGGTTTCAAGGCTTGGTCAGAGCCAAACCAGACCATCTAGTTTTACCTGAGTGTGAGAGACTACCCAGGACTTTCCAAGATCACCCATGGGTACACTTAATCATTTGGGATCATTCAGGGCTTGATACATTCTTTTCAAGATCACTGACCCTGGAATTTGGGATCAGCCATCTAGTGGGCACTCCTGTAAACTGGAGTAGAACACAGAGGTGATCAGTTGACAGAAAAGGGTCATCCTGAGCAGCAGGAAGATGGTCAGGCAGTTAAAAGGCTCCTCGCATTGGTCAAAGAACTCCTTGAAGGCTAGTAAGCACAGTCATGTTCCTGCACTACAGCTCATTTGACTGAAATCCATGCAGAATTTTTCTCATTCAAATATCCACTCTGAGCTTTGCAGATATAATTGTTCTGATTTATGACCTTTCAATTGCTGGGGGTAAGGAAAATGTCTCCTTAGGTAGGCAGGTACAAGAGTTGACTATTGAGTTGGTCACTCTGAGATCTGCTTTTGAAGAAGATGGAGCCCCAGAAAGCCACCAGCTTTAGGGGCTGAAGTATAACCTGTCACCAACCTGCCAACACTACTGGCTTCATCCTTTATGTCCCATAAGACACAGCCTTTAGAAGCCACCCACACCTCTTTTTGTTTGCCATAAGAGTATTCTTACAGGCCAGATGTTGGTGGCACACACCTTAATCCCAGCACTCAGGAGGCAGAGGCAGGCGGTTCTCTGTGAGTTAGAGGCCAGCCTGGTCTACAGAGCGAGTTCAGAACAGCCTCCAAAGCAATACAGAAATACCCTGTTTCGAAAAACCAAAAAAAAAAAGAATGTTCTTACAGATGAGTGTAGTGGAATATACTTGAAATCCTCAGATTGAGGCAGGAGGATCACTGTGAGTTTGAGGTCAGTATGCAACATGGGATATAGAATAAGACCCTGTCTCAAACAAACAAAAGCAAAACAAAAATAATGATCTTGTGATGACTGTTGCCACACAGCATATATTCTAACTATAGCTTCACTGGCCGTCTTCCTCATCATAAGCACAGGCTGCAAAAGTTACCTAGCTGAAATCAAGATAGGAGAGTATTCTCATCAACCATGATGCTTTTAGTGGCTATAGTTCTCTCTCCCTCTCCCTCTCCCTCTCCCTTCCTCTCCCTCTCTCCCTCTCTCTCTCCCTCTCCCTCTCTCCCTTCCTCTCCCTCTCTCCCTTCCTCTCCCCCTCTCCCTTCCTCTCCCTTCCTCTCCCTCTCTCCCCCCTCTCTCTCCCTCCCTCTCCTTCTCTCCCTCCCTCTCCCTTCCTCTCCCTCTCCCCCTCTCTCTCCCTCTCTCTCCCTCTCTCTTCCCCTCTCCCTCTCCTTCTCTCTCTCCCTCTCCCTCCCTCTCCTTCTCTCCCTCCCTCTCCCTTCCTCTCCATCTCCCTCTCCCCCTCTCCTCTCTCTTCCCTCTCTCTTCCCCCTCTCTCTTCCCCACTCTCTGTGTATATGAGAGAGAGAGAGAGAGAGAAAGAGAGAGAGAGAGAGAGAGAGAGAGAGAATGAACTTCCATGATTGCACACAGATGCCAAAGCTCGAAGTTGGCTTCCTGGAGTGCAGCTTCCCCATCCTAATTAAGGAGCAGAACATCTCTGACTGAGATTCTGAGTTCCACACCTGGGGTTCATAGGTTGTTCCACAGCCTTGCTTCTGCTCCAGCATGGCCCTCCTATAGACCTGTCTTTGGAATGGTATGAAAGCCAGCCTAGGGAGCAGGGGATCTTCACTTGGATCTGCTCACTATCCACCTTCTTGAGGGTCTCTCTCTCCACCTAGCCACATGACCATAGTCTTCTTTTTCTCTACAAAGCTATCGGTATCAACATCTCCACTGTGTTCCAAGCCAAGTTTTTAACATTGCATGGCACCTTGGTGCTATTTAAAATGGTTTACTGAGGCTTTACAAACAGCAAAATAAAAAAATTAGTGGTTTTGCTGAAGAACCAGCATTTTATGCTGCCTGAGTTGTCCTAAAACATGCAATCCTCCTGCCTCAGGTTACTTGGTGCTAGGATTGTTGCAGTACACCATTACTAATACCCAGAGATGGATGGAGAACTTTGTGCTGTGGGTAGGTCCCTGTGTGAGCTAACTCACTTTCCTCTGCTGGCTACAGTGCTGGCTACTCAGTCTGCCCTCTTTCCTGGTTTCCTGTCAGCCTTCAGTTCTGTAGCTCCCAGTGAAGACTAAGGCACAGGATTGGTTGCATCCTGCGGAAAACTTAGTCCTTCTCCACAATCAAGGGGCATGAGCCTCAAAAAATCTGACAGATCAAATTCTGGCATCCCTGCGGTGTGCATGGCACATGTGGCCACCAACTCTTGACATGTTCTCTATACAAGGCTAGGCAGGCTGGGTTTTTAATTCAGTTATCAACTGCCACCTGAATGACAGATTTGATTCCAGTTCATCCTGGCTACTGCTACAGCCTCAGAAGTTGTGTCTACTCCCTGGGTCACATTAGCACTGCTAGATGGAGTCTAGGAGAACATGACATGAGTCATTCATTTTCATCTGTAGCTCTTAGATTGAGTCCACTGACACTGAACCAGTAAAGTTTGTATAGTAAGTGGACAATGAAACACCACTTCAACACAACAATTGTCTCCTAGAGTCCCAGGGTTCCCAGGTGCCACAGTAGTTCTCCATTAGATGGTGTCAGATAGTCCTGGGCAGTTCTTCTAAGTGCTGGCTCCTACATTTTGATCACAACAGGGAACATCCAGTGCCAATGTGTGTCCCCAGAGGGTCTATCTGGATCTAAAGTTGTGCATGGAGGTAGGTTTTGATGGGCTCTCTCTGTATACAGTTCCATTTCAGTGTAATCCAGGGAATCATTTTAGCCTAGGGAAAAATGTTACTCAACACTTACAATATGTAAATCCCAAGTCTAGCAGTCTGCTGCCTGTGCCCAACAGCCTCTGCATTCACATTTCTACTGTACAAGAGTAGCATTTCCACAAAGAGCATGACCTGAACAGCAACCCTTTGTTTCTCCTACCCAGAGCGGCAGTTTCTGGTCTTCGATGGCAAACACTGGTCCACAGACTGCACTGGGAACTGGAGCTCTGCTTTCTTTCACTGCTCAAATACTTCTGAGAAAATGCAATGCTCGTCTTTCAAGTTATTTTCTTAGCAAGAGCCAACTATTGGAGGGGAACCTCACTGGATCTCTTCCAGGAAGAGTCTTGAAGTCTCCTGGAACTCTACCTCCTTGGGACAGCATTAGGTTAGGACAAGGGAGTTCCAAAGTTGGGTGGACCCAGAATTTGCTTTTACCACATGGGGAGGTCCTTGGACTTCTCACTGTCAATGTCTGCCATGCAGAAGACATAGTGTTCTCTACCTGGGATCACCTGGGATCAAGGAAGGTGACATCTGGAAAGTGACAACCATTGGGCAGGCCACCTGTCCGTGTAAAGTACATCTGTCTCATAGTGTTGAAGCCTTGAGTAAACATTCTTGGGCTCACTGAACTATGTAGATGATTGATAGGTCTCTGATTGCACATGACTGGTAGGTAAATGATTGATAAATGAATAATAGATGATTGATAGGTGAACAGATAGATATGTATATAAATAAGTAGACAGATAAATGAGTGATGTTTGGAGATAGATGGTTGCACAGATAGATGGCCCATAATGAATAGACAGATGATAGATTAAAAGGGTGCTTGCTTAATGGACCATAAATAGGTAAGTAAATGACTGATAGACAGATGACAAATAAGTAGGTTTTAAAAAACTTTTACCATTTTAATACCCTGACAAATTCACCACCACTTAGCTGCAGGGCAGCCTTGCTTAGGAGCAAGGGAACGTTCTAGAAGATTCCTGGCCATTACAGTCTTTAAGGTAGAACCCATATTATAAGAGCATATGTCCACATAGTTTAGGAAAGCAGGGCCTGTCCATAACACCATCATCTTGTTCTGAAGCCCCAGGGACACGGACATGCCTCATAGGGGCCCATGTCCCTGCACATTACCTTTCAGGACAGGGCAGATCTTCCAGACTCCAGCAGCTCCTTCTCTGTTGAACTGTCCAAGGGCCAGCTCCATGTAGAAGAGGGGCATCCCAGCAATAACCATGAAGAGCAGATAGGGTACCAGGAAGGCACCTGTGCACAGGACAGCAGCTTTAGCTTGGGGCCACAGAAGGGGGCTGCTTTCATTATCTATATGTGGGCTCTGATGTTGTGCCTTTGGGTATGATCTTGTCACCCAGTTTTCTGTCTGGAGTGGAAGACTTTCTGAATAGCTACCACCCAAGGGGGATATCCTGGATGGGTGGTAAACCCCACCTCCTTGCCTGTCCCAGCCACAGTCAGTGTTGGGCATGTTTTGCTCAATGCCTCCGATTGTCACCCCACCCCATGTCCTGAGCTCAGCCAGAAGCAAGGTAGTCAAGGTCTGGAGTCACTTCTCAGCATCACTGCTAGCACTGTTTGCCTCTTCATGCCTGGTTCCACTTTTACCCCTGGAGAGTTGTGGTCCTGGGATCAGAGACCTAATCTTGACATTTAGAGCCTGCTTCTCTGGAGACTGGAGCTGAGTTTCTGCTACCAGGAGTTTCCTGGGGCCAGAGTGCAGGGCTTAACTTGCACCCTCTACTCCACCAAGGTTGCACCCCACCGGAGTCCTCTTGCTCCCCTCAACCTGAATGAGTCAGAGCGTGGCCACAACTTTCTCCTGAGGTCTTGATGAGGAAGATGGGAGTCTCCTCACCCATCACTTACTGGGGCTGCCGAGGCCTTGGGCTCTCATCTTCTAGAGTACATAATTAAGCAATTGTGCTCACGGATTTGCTTGGGTGAGTCCTTCCTTCCCAAAGCAATTCTTCATATCCTGCAACCAGTCAGGGAGACCAAGCCATGGAAATAGAGACCTTTTGGGCTCAACTTGAATTTCTCTGTTAACCCTGCTCCTTGTCTTCTTTTTAGCTCCACTGGACGGCTACAGTCCTATAGCTGAGAGAAGGGAGTGGGGAAGCCAGGCTTGGTGGCAAAGACCCATAATCCCAGCTACTCCAGAGGCTAAAGGCAGAAAGACCGTATGTTCAAGGCCTGCCTGATCTACAGAGTGAGTTCAAGAACTGCCTAGTTCACAGTGAAATCCTGACTCAAACTAAAAATATCCAGAGGGCTATGGATGTGACTCAGTGGTATAGAGTGCTTGCCAGTATGCACAAAGAGTGCGGGAGGGAGGGCATAGAGGAGATGGTTATATTTTAGTTCAGGGGCATCTTCTGCCTTCCTAAGTTTAACTTCAAATTGTACAAAGTTCAGCAACTCTATAAACACTGCCGAAGTCATCTTAAAACATGTTCTTTTGGTCTTTTAGAATTTTATTTACAAAGTGAAAATAGAAGTTGTGACCTGATGCCTCCACCTACTCCCTTCTTGCTGCTGTCTAGGATCCATGTTCCTTGGCTGTCAGATTTTCTGAGGCCTCCAGCTGGGGAAGACTGAAGTCATGGCTGCTGGTGAGCAGCCTGGCTGTCCTATGCGGGGATAGGACTGTCTCACTGACAGCATTTCCTATTGTGAGCATGGCCCTGTGTACACATGTGAGACCTGTGAGGCCAGGCATCAGCCTTGGGTGTCACTCCTCAGGAGCTGCCCTCCTTGATTTTTGAGACAGTGTCTGTCACTGGCCAGACTGAGACTTGCTGGTTATCAATCTCCAGGGTTCTACTTGTCTCTACCTCCCTAGTGCTAGCTAGCATTACAAAAGTGTGCCACCATGCCCTGGATTTTTTTTGGGGGGGGAGGTTCGGGAGATCAAAGTCAGGTCTTCAAGCTTGCACAGGAAGCGCATTACTGACTTAGTTATCTCCTCAGCCTTTACTGTGAGCATTTCTTGAGAGCACGGCCCCCACTCTCCCATGGTTTCCATGGCCTCCACTTCACTCCCCACTCTTAGAAGGCACAGCAGGCCAGGTAACACTCACCTCCACCATTTTTGTAGCACAGGTAGGGAAACCGCCAGACGTTGGCCAGGTCCACAGCAAAACCGATGACTGAGAGCAGGAAATCAATTTTCTTGCTCCATGTTTCCCGCTCTGGAGCCTCCACCGGTGTCTGTGGTGGGTTGATGAGGGTGGAGTTGGTCAGCTGCACTCCATTCTGCTCCTTGACCAGGACGAGCTCCACTTCTCTGGGGCCCATGGCATTGGGCTCTTTAGCCGGGGCTACCACAGAGGACATTGGTCCCACTGAGCATTTGCTCTTACTCATGGGTAGACTGGGGCCCAAGGAACTCCGTTTCTTTCTTCTTGACCTTCAGTGAACATAAAGAAACACAGCAACGCACAGGTTCAGTAGCCTTGTCTACAGGGTACCTGAGTTGAGCACAGAGATCTGAGGTAGTCCAAGCACCCCAGATGCCAGGGCCAGGGTGAAGGCTAGCTGGGGATGCTCATAAAGATGGGAGAGACTGACTGTGGAGACCAGAGACAGACACACCCCTACACACCCCTGCTGTTCCCTTTCCCACCAAAGCCTGCATTCTCATTAGAGCAGGCTTGTGTGGTTTCTAATTTGCTTCCTAATAACAATCCCGGGTGTTGCCTGTATTGCTTATCCACATTCCCAGGGGAGTATTTTCCACCTTGCCAATAGCGTTCCACTCACTTCAGTCTTTGTAAGACTGTGTGACTTTCTTTATATTTAGTAATACAATAAAAAGCAAAGTGAATATGACCAAAATCAGCCACAGTAACTGCAAGTCTAAAACAAATGACCATCAGTTTCTCCAAGGAGCATATACACAAATCATCCTGCCCGTGACCATGCCTTCACAGACATTGAGCTGACAGAGAGTTACCGGAATGTCACCAGAGGAGGGATCAGTCCACCGCTGCCCTAGCAGCACTCCCAGAGAAAGCCTCTCCTGATCTTCCGCAGAGCCAGGGCCCTGGCGAGTAAGTGAGGCAGCAGCCCTCACACCCAGTGACAGCCTGTTTCCACTGAACTCAGACAAGCACACTGACAGAAGCCCGGCATCTGGGTGGCTGCTCTAATGGGGTGACTTTCCTCTGCATCCCTAAACAAAAACTCCTGACAGAAGTTATTTTATGCACCACTTCTCTGTGGCCTCTTTACCCTGGTGACAAACCCAAATGCAAATTCCTCACACGTGTCAAAAATGGGCTAACGGGTTTGCAGCTGCTAGGCAGCAGGTAGGATCACCAGGGTAGGTTGGATGTGAAATGGGCAAGGGGCACAGCGAAGGACCTGGTCCCAGGTTCTGCTCCCTGCTCTATTGCAGGCACGCGGGTGGCACCTGTCTGTCCCACCCTACTCCTCAGCTCATGGCTCAGGGCCGAGCTTTGGGCACAGATAGCAAAATGGCCCCTGGGAAAACATGTTTCTTCACCAGCTGGATCAGGAAACAGGTGGCTCCTGTGCCAAGGTTCTCTGTCTTTCCCCACAACCCGAGTTCAGCCCCAGCTTAGAGAAAAGACAAGAGAAGGTAGGGGGAGGGAGAAGGGAGAGGGAGCTTTCTGCATGTTGTGAAAATAACCCCAAAGGGTGTGTACCCTCTAGATTCCAGCCCCTCTGGTGGCTTCAACCCACTGCCAAGGGTTCGTGATGTCCAGACTCAGTCATAGCCAGGCCTTGCCCCCTGGGAAGTAACAGCAACCTCCTGCGAAGAAGGTCTTGAGCCTGGATTCTGTGGAACCCTGCACTCCAGGACAGGCGCTGAGCGCACACCCTTTAGTTCTGTGTGGAAAGAGCTGCTCTCCAAAGCCCTGACTGTTGGCGACTTGGACCCAGAGCCCGGATGGCTCTAGTTCCTGAACCTCACTCCACAGCACGGCCGTCCAGGGTCAGAGAGGGGTTCCTGCCTGTGGCTCCATTGCCTGGCCGTCCAGGGTCAGAGTGGGTCAGGGAAAATGGAGATGCCACCTCCAAGGATGCTCAAGGAGCCACCCTGGTCCTTACCTCCCTCTTGCGCTGGCCTTCAGCTCTGAGGTCCTGTAAGCCTGCAGTTCTGCTTCACAGCTCTGGCGGGTCTCAGCCTCAAGCTCTTATCCAGTCGCGGGGTCGGTCCGCCTAGCCCCGCCCGCCGTCGGGGGCGCCTGCTGGCACTGGCTCCGCCTCTGACCAGCCCTGGGTGGGCGGAGGACAGGCTAGGCAGCGCTCCTGCATCTCTTAGGTACTAGGATGGCTACAGCGAGCCAGAGACCACCAAGCCTGGGCAGGCCAGTGTCTTGCGCGGCCAGATTACTTCGGCCACGTGGGAGCAAGGTATCTCGGTTGGACGCGTTGTGGAACAGACCGACAGTTGCTTTCCAGGAGAAGCGTCCTGGTCTCTCGTCCCTGCTCCTGCTCCTTGGGTTGTCTTGCCAGCGCCTGCAAGGGGCTCCCAGGCAACTGGTTCCAGCAGAGGAGCAGAGGAGCAGAGGAGCAGAGCGAAGTGTCCACTGCCTGGGGGACCTGCTTGGCGCTCCCAAGGCTCATGCGAGCCTCCCCACTTCAATGCTGTACGACTACCCCATTCTGCTCCCGTGGCCCTGAGCAACCTGCTGACAAGATTCTCCAGCTCTGCCAGGGCAAAGCAAGTGGGTCGTGCCTCACAGTCCTGTGGCGGTGGCTCACTTGTGTCCCTAGCCATCTCACAACGCGTCTTGCCCCTGCCCTGGCCAGTTTGCTCAGGGACTCTTCCTCTCCATTCAGTGAGCTCTGACCTTAGGGTCCAAAGTACCAATATCTTCCAATCCGTCCTGACTCTCCTCTACCTCCGTTCTCAGGTACCATGGTCACAAGTGCGTGTGTGTAGTGTGTGCCTGTTCCCAACCCACCTCAGAGCTCTGGCTTGGTTCCCGGAGCCTCGCCTGAACCTGTATTTACAGGGATCCAGGTCGTCTGATTCAAATCAGGAGGCTCCCTCCAGTCAGCCTGCATCAGAAAGCAATTTCCCTGGAAGGGCCTATAATATAGCCTATGTGGTCAATATCCTGTTTCAGGCCCCAAAGGACTAGGAACTGGAGCTCTCCTGCCCAGATGTGAGTGACATGCGGACACTTCGGGAGGTCCAGTCCACGGTAGGGTAAGCAGCAGTGTGATCTCTTTCTCCAAGCTTTGTCTCCGCCCCTCCCTTTCCTTCACTCTCACCTTCTCACACCCTTCTCTTCCCCGCACTTCTCTCTCCCATTCAGGCTTCCTTCACCTTTCTGCTTTCCCTAAGAGCAAGTGAAAGCTTTGCCCAAGCATGGGGTCCTGGAGAGGCTGCCTTGCCTGCAGGCCCCACTGAACTAAGTTCCTGGCAGTGTTTCTTTTCACTTGGGGCCTCCAAATGGCTTGGGTCCTCACCTGTTTACTTCTCTGTGCCCATGTCCTGTGGCCTCATCACTTTCCTTCAGCCCCCCCAAGCATGGGGACGACACCAGGCAGGAAGCCCCTAGAGCTGCTCTTCCATGCAGATTAGAGTGGGGGGGGCAGACTGCTGCAGCTGACATCGTGAACTGGGCCTGCTGACAGGACACAGCCTTGGAGTAGTCAGCCAGCAAACATTCATTCCAGTAAAGGCTTGGAAGTCTCAGATCCCCAGGGCCACAGGTGTCTGGGGAGGGCTGCTCCCAGATGGCAAATGGTAAGCTCCCCAGGGTCTCCTCTCCAGGGCAGGGGTGAACAGAGCTCTCTCCATGGCCATTTTATAAGGCACAAATAACATTTCTGAAGTGGGGCCTTTGAAACCTGGTCACCACCCAAGACCCCATTCTGAATGCTACCTGGCAGGAGAGGGTGTGATTTCTACCTGTAGATGGGGGTGGGGGAGTGGTTTCAGTCCTTGACACTTCACCTGGTGACAGGGACTTCAGGAGATGCCACCTCTAATCTCTAATGCCTCTGCTCTGTAGCAAACACAACTCTATGCAAATACAGCTTACATTCAGAGTGTTGTTGGAGGAAGTGTATCACTGGGAGTTAGCTTTGGGGTTTCAAATGTCCAGGGTAGACCTAGTGTCTCTCTCTTCGTACATCGATCCAGATGTAGGATTCTTGGCTCCTTCTCCATCACCACGTCTGCCCGCTTGCTGCCATGCATCCTACCATGACAGTAATGGTTTGAACCTCTGAACCTGTAAGCCAGCACCAATTAAAATTTTTCCTTTGTAAGAGTTGCTGTGGTCACGGTGTCTCTTCACGGCAACAGAAACCCTAACTAAGACAATATATCTGCCTGTGGATCAGGATGTAGCTCTCAGATACTGCTCCAGCACCATGAGTGCTGACATGCCCCTGCCATGTTCCCCACTGTGATGATAATGGATTAAACCTCTGAAACTGTAAGCAAGCCCCTAATGAAACGCCTTCTTTTATAAGAGCGGCCTTGGTCATGGTGTCTCTTCACAGCAATAGAGCAGCGACTAAGACAGTAATGGATTGACAATTTGAGAGGATTGCGGTGTGCCTAGGGGATCAGTAAGATGAACCTTTGGGTATGTCTGTGAGGACATTTATAGAGGGATTACTAAGAGAGGGGAATGCCCCAAATGTGCATGGGGCATCCCATAGGACAGGATAAAGGAGGAAACACAGAGCCCACCTAGTGCCGGCATTCTCTTCATTTCTGGGCTGCCAGGAGATAAGCAGTTTGCCTTTGCCAGTCCATTCTGTCAGGACACCTTCTCAGGGAGAGGAGAATAAACACTTGTTTGTAGTTGGCATTTTTACTCTTAGCTCTTCTGGGGGCCTGCCACCCAGTTCCCAAATAAATACATGGAGACTTAATCTTACTTATGAATGCCAGACCTTAGCTTGGCTTATTTATAGCCAGCTTTTCCTAATCTAAATGATCTCATCTACCTTTTGTCTAGGGCTTTTACCTTTCTCTATTCCATTTGGTTTTCTTTCCTTCTTATTCCATGGCTGGTTCTGTGGCTGGGTGACTTGGCCATGGAGTTTCCTTTTCATTTTCTTACTCCTCTCTCTTCTCTCCTATTTATTCTGTCTTCCTGACAGCCCCACCTATTTCTCTCTCCTGCCTAGCTATTGGCTGTTTGACTATTAATTAGACCAATCAGGTGTAGACAGGCAAAGTAACACAGCTTCACAGAGTTAAACAAATGCAACATAAAAGACTGTAACACATCTTTGCATCATTAAACACATACTCCACAGCATAAACGAATGTAACACCTCTTAAGCTAATGTTCCCTAACAGTTTTTCATCTCAGAAAGGGCACTAACAACAGATCACAAAAACGATTCCACCCTAGTCCAGTTTGGTGAACCAATGAATATATTGGGCTTAATGAGAGAAGCATGCTTGAGGGGTTACTTAGAAAAAGTGTGAGTCACCCAAATAGCTGCATCCTCACTTTGGTGACAGCCTCCTGGGAGATGCGTAGATGGAACCCTCTCTATACCAGCTCTGACCCCTTTTTAAAACTAGATCATCAACGAATCCAATCCTGTCCAGGCTCTTCTGGGAGTAATCAAGTTGCTCTGATTAAGACAGTAGTGATTATGTTGAGCCTGGTTCCACAATGCTTAGTAAGACACATGCTTACAGAAGGTTGAAAAAAGAAAAGATAAGCAATGTTTGCCCCTTGGCGGAGTCTGTGTGCTGGTGGGGCTGGGATTGGCTAAAACATGCATTAAAAGGCACCACTCTGGGTTTATATTCAGAAGGAAGTGGGGCCCTTGGGGAGTCTGGATTTTTTGAAACAACATGAAACATGAAAGGAAATGCCTCCCGTCTATTTACCATGACTTTCACTGACTGCTCAGTTTTGAACAGAGCAGAGCTAGATGGATTCTGGAAGTGCAAGCTGCTGTGTAAGAGGCCATCTGACCTAGGGAGGCTTAGAGTCCATCAGGTTTCCCTAGATAAAATGATCTTCATTCAAAGCACAGGTGGCCAGGCTTCACCTTTGAGATGCGCACTCAGCGGGTGTACAGTGTTTCTCTGCTGTGAGGTGCAGTCACCTAGCCCACACAGTAGGTGTACAGTGTTTCTCTGCTGTGAGGTGCAGTCACCTAGCCCACACAGTAGGTGTACAGTGTTTCTCTGCTGTGAGGTGCAGTCACCTAGCCCACACAGTAGGTGTACAGTGTTTCTCTGCTGTGAGGTGCAGTCACCTAGCCCACACAGTAGGTGTACAGTGTTTCTCTGCTGTGAGGTGCAGTCAGCTAGCACACACAGTAGGTGTACAGTGTTTCTCTGCTGTGAGGTGCAGTAATCTAGCACACACAGTAGTGCTTAAGAGATGCTTCAGATGCTGCCATTACAGGCGGCACAGTGCACACAGACTTGGAGTTTGAGGTAAAGCTAAGTATTCTTTGGGACACACTTTCCTCCTAAGTAAGGATTCTGGTGAAATATAGCTGAAACTCAAGGAGTTCCAAGTCACAATGTCACCCAAGCAGCCCACAATTCCACAAAGTTTGGCATGAGAGGTCACTTGTAATTACCAGAAAGAGTATATGACATTGCCATCATGAGAGAGAGAGAGAGAGAGAGAGAGAGAGAGAGAGAGAGAGAGAGAGAGAGAGAGAGAAATGACATTACCATTACCAGAGAGAGTATATGGTATTGCCATTTTTGCCATTACTGGGTAGAGTGTGGGAAATGAACAAAATAGACTTACATTCCATGCTTGCACACACTAGCAAACACTCTCAGAGGTAGGCAGATAGTCAACCAGACTGCAGGATTGTGACTACAAGACATCCAAGAGGCTGAAGCTCTGCTCTGTAACATGTTGCTGGACTGAGGAGAGAAAATCAGCTCTGAGTGACTCTCAGGCACTGGCTATTGGATGGTTCCACATGCAGAGAACACAAAGACATTTGAGAAGTGGGTAAGAAGCACTTTCTGGGAAGGTTTCATGATTTCTTGTGGCTGTTGAAAGGGAAATTTGCCCTCTAGGCCCATGTATTTAAGAACTTGATCCTCAGTTGTTGGCACTGTTTGAGGAGGTCTAGGAGGTATGGCGTTGTTGGGGGGAACATGGAACCAGATTCAGGCTTTGAGAGTCTAAGGATGGTATTGTTTCCATTCCTCCTGTCTCTTCTTCTGCCTGTGGTCCAGAATGTGAACTCTGAACCCTGCTCCAGCTTCCATGCCTGTCTGCTGCCACCACCTTGTAAACTCTAACCCTCTGAAACCATAAGCCCAAATAAACCCTTTGTTCTATAAATGCCTTGATCATGGCGTTTTACACTAAAGCTGGGCTGTGTGCAACAGCAAGTACCTAACACACTAATGTAGAAAATCCTGAGAAATCACAATAACAACCTGAGAAGATAAGGTAATTTATTAGCAGCTCATGGTCAAGACTACCAAATGCAGGTTTTTTAAAAAACTGATCTACAGATACAACTCCATCTAAGTCAGAAGTCTAACATGCTTTTTTGAAGAAATTGACAAGGTGGTTATAAAATGTAGCAGGAATACAAGGATCCTGAAATAGCTTAAGACAAACTTTAAAAAGAAAACGCCTGATAGAAACACACTACATTATGAACTAATTAAAAATATAATTTAAAAAAGGAGTTTGAATGCAGCTACTCTGCTTCACAAAGTTTCCTCCCCAATACATTAAATGAAAGTATTAAATGAATGTATTAAAAGTCTCAGTGTCAGGTAGGCAGTGTTTCTCTATGAGTTATTGACCAGAGAGCCCTCAGGTTCCCAAAATAAGACCAGCTATTGTAATTTCTCTTGGTTGCTCACCACAGCTAGATGGTAAGACCTTATTGCTGAAGACATAGGACTCGATTGCTGGGCATGAAAGTCAAGCTGGTGTGTTCCTCGGTCCCTTCCTGTTGTCTCACCCTGCCATACCCAGGCAGCTGCTGGCTAATTCACCATGGCTTTCACAGACTTATTTTATGTAGCAAGTCTGTAGCAAATACTGTTTCATTTCTGTTCCCTCGCTTAGTATATTTAAGGTGAGTCCCAGCTATTACCCGCCTCTGTAGGTCGCTTTTCTTTGCTGGGGAGCATTCTGCTGTGTGGATGCAATGTAATTTCCCGTAGCTCCAGGTAGACAGCTGTCCATTATGACAGAGCCCACAGGTCTTTGTGCCAATGTGTGCTGTCACTTCCCTCAGGTGAGCTCTCATGGGATGACTGGCCATTGGTGGGCATGCGAGTGTTTTTAAAAACAGTTAACAGTTTCTGCAATGTCTTCATGTTGCAGAAATCTCATCTTCAAGAAACCACACAATGTAATTGTTGGAAAATCCATCTTTAATTACGCTGGCTGGCTTCTACCACCTAAGCAACTTCTGGGTCAGTTTCTGTTGGTTACTGTCTCCTGCCAGATTGTATCCTGATTTAGGATTTGACACAAGACACTGTAGATTTCACCGTGAGACCCTTACAACCTGGGCTCCCTTCTGGAGAGGCACATTTGCCCCTGTTCCTTCTGACCTGAAGCAACTTTTTGTAGCTTAGAAGTGAGCCAGCACCCAAACAGCTCTCACAGAACTGGACAGGTAGGCACTGCCCATCATTTGGAGGCTCTTGTCACCATTTCTTAGCACACAGCTTGTATCCCTGGCTGCTGAGTGGGAGTTCTGTCTGTGGAAAGCGTCATGTAGATGAGAGACAAACTTATCCTGACCCAACCACTTTGGGACTTACTGAGTTCCAGAAGATTAACTCTAGTACCAGACACATGGTCTATGCTGCTTCAGTAGCATGATAGAGAGAATCATTTAAATGTTTACATAGTTACACTCCCTTCTGCAGTGGGATCAATTTCTGACGAGTTGTCTTCAACTATGTTCACCAATTCACTGCCTTTAGATCTCTCGGTGATGCACAACTGATTCTGTGGTATCAGGTGCACGTTCCTGAGGACTTGAGTATCTTGTGGAAGGAACCTTCCTTCTCACTGAATGTCTTACTTTGACCTGAAAGCTCTCCTTGTCTCAGAGCTCACTAGCACAATGAAATCTTACAAGGTGCCCCACTTTGGGTCACATTAGTCTGTGTCACTACATTTCCTATCCTTTTCTATCTGTGCTTACCCCACATATGCTTAGATATTTTATTTTCCTTCACCCCAACACTTGCCACTGGAAGTTTAAGTCTGAGTTTAATGGAAATACTGATAGGATGAGGTTTAAATTTAGCACCTGGCTATTTTATATTTATCTTGTCTTCCTTTGCACTCCTACTGTCCTGCTTAGTTTGGATATAAACTCATGTTGACAAACTTGTTTCCTCTAGAAGACTTACTATATATCTCTTTTTGTGTAACTGGCTATCCTGTAATTCACTCTGTAGATCAGGTTGGCCTTGAACTCAAAGACTCACCTGCCTATGCCTTCCAAGTGCTAAGAGTAAAGGTGTATGCCACCACTCCTGGCTGTATACTTTTCAACAGTACTGTGGTGATATCTTGTTCGTACAAACTAAAGCCTGTCTGAAAGTCAGAGAATGGAGCTTGCCATTATCTAACCATAGAGGTCTGGAGGTCTGTGCAGACAGACAAGAAGTCAGGTATCTGGGCGGAAACAGGATGTAAGCAGGGAGAAACGGGAAATCGCTCTCTTGTCTGCTGAGATGGGAAGGAGGTAAGGCGTGGCAGTAGCTTGCTCCTTCTCTCTGATCACTCAGCATTTTCCTCTACATCTGACTCCAGGTTTTTATTATGTAGCCATTGTACTCAGCTTCTTATGTTTTGGGAATTACTGTCAATACTGTTGGCAATGATGAACTGGCCCAGCTTTTGCTTACTAAAAGTGTCTTTATTTTGCTTGACATCAGAAAGATATTTTTAAACACAGAATTCCAGGCTGGCATTATTTTTTGTCTTTAATTTTGAGGATGTCACCAGTCTTCTGGCTAGCACAGTCAGGGTCCGATGAGTAGTTGGTGGTCATATAGAAGTTGACAGCTGTCCGTCACCAAGAAATCAACAGTCACTGAGAACTTTGACTGCTATTGAGAAGTTGGCAGTCAGTAAGGTAGCTCTGGCCATTGAGAAATTGGTTGTCACCAAGAGTTTGCCTGACATTGAGAAGTCATCTGCCAGTCATGGAAAACTTGGCTGTTAGTTCCTGAGAATTTGATTCTTGTTGAGGAGTGGACTACCACCGAGAATTTAGCTGTCATTCATTGAGGAGCTGGCTGACACTGGGAAGAGAGCTACCAATCACTAATCAGTATGCACTCAGTAGTCACCTGGGCAGGCTTTGCTTCTTGGGAGTGCACACATTTCTCCTGGATGCCTTTGCATTTTCCTTTTAAAAATTTTTTTTGTGTTTTGTGTGTCTGTTGTGTGTGTATATATATATTATATATGTGTTATATATATATATATATATATATATTCTGTGTGTGTACATGTACCTGTGCCAGGCACACAGGACAACTTGTGGGAGCTTTTCTCTCCTCCTACCGTGTGGGTCCTGGGGGTCAAACTCGGGTCATCAGGCTAGTGGCAAGCACCTTTTCCCAGACTTGGCTTGTTTGGCATTTGTTCGATTTGGTGCTCACTGAGCTGCCTCTTTTATGCCTGCATTTATAGATTTGGGGAAATGATGGCTATTATTTTGTCAAATATTTTTTTTCTGTCCCTGAAAGGCTATCTGACCATGTTTCTTGGGCTACTCATTTCCTCTCTCTACATTTGTTGCCCATGCTTGCTGGGACTGCACCTCGATAGCCTCCAGGTTCCCGCTTCTTCCTTCAGTGCATCGCCCGCTGGGGTTCTCAGGTGTGACGGCACGAGTTCGTCTCTTCCCACCAGCCCAGCGCTCGCCCCATAGGCTCCTTTGCACGAGGCTAGAAAAGACGGGTGGGGACCAAATGTGGGTCAGCAGCAGAGCTGGTCAGTAACTACTGAGGCTGGTCAGAGTTGTCCATGACTTCCCACACCCCAGCTGCCGCCGCTCTTGGGAGGGACCTGACAGCTCCTCCAGGCAGGCCAATTGCTCTGAATCTTTCGATCAGTTGGAAAGATTCTCGATTGATACAAACCCTAGACACAGATCTGGCTTCTATGTTTCCTGCCAACACTGCCTGGAGTGCAGTGAGAGGTCTATTCACGACTGTCCAGCTCCCACCCATGGCTACAGAACTTACTACGCAGCCAAAGCAGCCTCGAAGGACACAGGACTAGGCTCTGACATTGGAGGCAGGCCTGCCATTTTGGGCTGCTTTCCCACAGATGGAATGGCGCCTTAACTGAGGACCACACATTCCTATCATGGACAGAAATTCGAGGAGTTAGCAATGGTTCAGTGATATCTGGTGGTGCCCTGGCGGCTGTGACACTATTCTCAATGTTCCCTTTGCCCTTTCAAGGTTCTTCTACACTCGGCTGTACTCCTGCCTATGGCCTTGAGGTATGGCCAGTGGCTGTTCTGCCCAGCGAGGCAGGAGGGTGACTGACAAATACCAATTCACAGGGCAGACCCCTCTCCTCCCTACCATCTGACGGGCAGTTTCAGGATGGGCTGACCTGTCAGCCTGGGACAGTGACAGTAAAGGGAGGCAGGGATAAATGGGAGGATTTTGAGGGAAGAAAGGAGAAACACTGTAATTAAATTACAGTCTCACAGTGGGCAGAGCTGCCCTGTTCTGTATGAGATCCACTTTGGTGACCTGGACTCTCTGTGGCCCGTATCTATTACTGTGTTACTTCCTCAGAGTCTGCTTCTCGTTTCATGCTGGAATAATTTGTTCCAACAGCCCCAAGACCAGAGCTTTCATCCTGGGACCCCAAGACATGTGCTGCACAAAGTGAATAACTGTCAGCCCTGGAGCTGCCTCTTTCCTCACTCAAGGCACAAGAGAAGTGTGGCATCCATTGGGAAGATTGGTCCTAAAGATGTATGAGAAAGCGTTACTGTCTGGATAGGATGGGCCGAGAGGAGCCAAGTGGCTCTCCATGTGCCTCTCAGAATTGTCACAAATAAGACTGGGACTAGGGTGCTACCAAATCTGGGGTCAGGGGAGCATAAATAGGTACTGTGAGAATGTAAACACACACCATCATGTGTGAGACATAGGAATGAGGATGGTCATCCACGAGACTCTGCACTTGCTTGACTGGGCGTGTGCATGTGTGCCTGTGTGCATGTGTGCCTATGTGCATGTGTGCCTGTGTGCATGTGTGCCTGTGTGCATGTGTGCCTGTGTGCCTGTGTGCCTATGTGCATGTGTGCCTGTGTGCATGTGTGCCTATGTGCATGTGTGCCTGTGTGCCTGTGTGCCTATGTGCATGTGTGCCTGTGTGCATGTGTGCCTATGTGCATGTGTGCCTGTGTGCCTGTGTGCATGTGTGCTTGTGTGCATGTGTGCCTGTGTGCCTATGTGCATGTGTGCTTGTGTGCCTATGTGCCTGTGTGCCTATGTGCATGTGTGCCTGTGTGCATGTGTGCCTGTGTGCATGTGTGCCTGTGTGCACGTGTGCATGTGTGCCTGTGTGCCTATGTGCATGTGTGCCTGTGTGCCTGTGTGCCTGTGTGCTTGTGTGCATGTGTGCATGTGTGCCTGTGTGCATGTGTGCCTGTGTGCTTGTGTGCATGTGTGCCTGTGTGCCTGTGTGCCTGTGTGCATGTGTGCCTGTGTGCCTGTGTGCCTGTGTGCCTGTGTGCATGTGTGCTTGTGTGCATGTGTGCCTGTGTGCATGTGTGCCTGTGTGCTTGTGAGCATGTGTGACTGTGTGACTGTGTGCCTGTGTGCTTGTGTGCATGTGTGCATGTGTGCCTGTGTGCCTGTGTGCATGTGTGCCTGTGTGCATGTGTGCCTGTGTGCCTGTGTGCCTGTGTGCCTGTGTGCCTGTGTGCATGTGTGCCTGTGTGCCTGTGTGCCTGTGTGCATGTGTGCTTGTGCGCATGTGTGCCTGTGAACATGTGTGACTGTGTGCCTGTGTGCATGTGTGCTTGTGTGCATGTGTGCTTGTGAGCATGTGTGCCTGTGTGCATGTGTGCCTGTGTGCCTGTGTGACTGTGTGACTGTGTGCCTGTGTGCATGTGTGCTTGTGAGCATGTGTGACTGTGTGCCTGTGTGCCTGTGTGCTTGTGTGCATGTGTGCTTGTGAGCATGTGTGCCTGTGTGCATGTGTGCTTGTGTGCACGTGTGCATGTGAGCCTGTGTGCATGTGTGCTTGTGTGCATGTGTGCTTGTGAGCATGTGTGACTGTGTGCATGTGTGCCTGTGTGCTTGTGTGCATGTGTGCTTGTGAGCATGTGTGCCTGTGTGCATGTGTGCCTGTGTGCCTGTGTGACTGTGTGACTGTGTGCCTGTGTGCATGTGTGCTTGTGAGCATGTGTGACTGTGTGCCTGTGTGCCTGTGTGCATGTGTGCATGTGTGCCTGTGTGCCTGTGTGCCTGTGTGCCTGTGTGCATGTGTGCATGTGTGCCTGTGTGCTTGTGTGCCTGTGTGCCTGTGAGCATGTGTGCATGTGTGCTTGTGAGCATGTGTGCCTGTGTGCATGTGTGCCTATGTGCATGTGTGCCTGTGTGCATGTGTGCCTGTGAGCATGTGTGCATGTGTGCCTGTGTGCATGTGTGCCTGTGTGCATGTGTGCCTGTGTGCATGTGTGCCTGTGTGCATGTGTGCATGTGTGCCTGTGTGCATGTGTGCCTGTGTGCCTATGTGCATGTGTGTCTGTGTGCATGTGTGCCTGTGTGCCTGTGTGACTGTGTGCCTGTGTGCCTGTGTGCATGTGTGCATGTGTGCTTGTGAGCATGTGTGCCTGTGTGCTTGTGTGTGTGTGCCTGTGTGCATGTGTGCATGTGTGCTTGTGAGCATGTGTGCCTGTGTGCTTGTGTGTATGTGTGCATGTGTGCTTGTGTGTGTGTGCATGTGTGCCTGTGTACCTGTGTGCATGTGTATGTGTGCTTGTATGTGTGCATGTGTGCTTGTGTGCACGTGTGCTTGTGTGCACGTGTGCTTGTGTGACTGTGTGCCTGTGTGCTTGTGAGCATGTGTGACTGTGTGCCTGTGTGCATGTGTGCCTGTGTGCATGTGTGTCTGTGTGCATGTGTGCCTGTGTGCCTGTGTGACTGTGTGCCTGTGTGCATGTGTGCCTGTGTGCATGTGTGCCTATGTGCATGTGTGCCTGTGTGCATGTGTGCTTGTGTGCATGTGTGCTTGTGAGCATGTGTGACTGTGTGCCTGTGTGCATGTGTGCCTGTGTGACTGTGTGCCTGTGTGCATGTGTGCCTGTGTGCATGTGTGCTTGTGAGCATGTGTGACTGTGTGCATGTGTGCATGTGTGCCTGTGTGCATGTGTGCCTGTGTGCCTATGTGCATGTGTGTCTGTGTGCATGTGTGCCTGTGTGCCTGTGTGACTGTGTGCCTGTGTGCCTGTGTGCCTGTGTGCTTGTGTGCCTATGTGCATGTGTGCCTATGTGCATGTGTGCCTATGTGCATGTGTGCCTGTGTGCATGTGTGCATGTGTGCTTGTGAGCATGTGTGACTGTGTGTCTGTGTGCATGTGTGCTTGTGAGCCTGTATGCCTGTGTGCCTGTGTGCATGTGTGCCTGTGTGCCTGTGTGCTTGTGTGCCTGTGTGCCTGTGTGCCTATGTGCATGTGTGCCTGTGTGCCTGTGTGCCTGTGTGCATGTGTGCCTATGTGCATGTGTGCCTGTGTGCATGTGTGCATGTGTGCCTGTGTGCCTGTGTGCATGTGTGTCTGTGTGCATGTGTGCTTGTGAGCATGTATGCCTGTGTGCATGTGTGCCTGTGTGCATGTGTGCCTGTGTGCCTGTGTGCATGTGTGCCTGTGTGCATGTGTGCTTGTGAGCATGTGTGACTGTGTGCATGTGTGCTTGTGTGCCTATGTGCATGTGTGCCTATGTGCATGTGTGCCTGTGTGCCTGTGTGCCTATGTGCATGTGTGCCTGTGTGCCTGTGTGCATGTGTGCTTGTGAGCATGTGTGCATGTGTGCCTGTGTGCATGTGTGCCTGTGTGCTTGTGTGCATGTGTGCCTGTGTGCTTGTGTGTATGTGTGCATGTGTGCTTGTGTGTGTGTGCATGTGTGCCTGTGTGCTTGTGAGCATGTGTGCCTGTGTGCCTGTGTGTATGTGTGCATGTGTGCTTGTGTGTGTGTGTGCATGTGTGCCTGTGTACCTGTGTGCATGTGTATGTGTGCTTGTATGTGTGCATGTGTGCTTGTGTGCACGAGTGCCTGTGTGCTTGTGTGCACGTGTGCATGTGTGCTTGTGTGTACGAGTGCCTGTGTGCATGCTTGTGTGTGCACTTGCGCATCAGCTGACTAACTGGTTACTCATTCTTTCCATTCCTTGGGAACCCCTATCATTTTAGAGAACATCAGGAGTGAAGAGCAGTGAACTCTGAAACTCAAGTGTTTCCACAAGAAAATGTTTAGATTGGCTCTTGACCAAACTCAGCTCATCCTAAGGTGGAGACAAGGCTTGTGGTATTTATCTTCCCGGGAGAAGGTATAACATGGCGTTTATAGGCATGACTCCAGAACCATGCTAGAAGGTGCCCAGGGATGTAAACTACACTCTGCAAAGCTGGGGGCGGTGGTGTTCTGGGGTCCAAGTGGTAGGTGCTGGCTCTCCCTACCCTGGTTTCCTATGGAGTATGTAGGGCAGGCAGCTTTCTTATAAAAGACTCTGGAGTGGCTCCATGTCCTGTGTGCTGCTTGTTCCGACTCCAGCATGGCAGAACTGGATGGTGAGAGCAGCAGAGACACACCCTGTCTGATAACAAGCACGGGGCCCCAGAATTTGATCACACTGTTTGCCTGGTTGCTGTCCTGCATGTGTAGCCAGTCTGTGCTTGGAGCTGCAGTATCTCCTGTGATCTTGAGCAAACTGATTACAGCTTCCCAAACCACCTCTGTAAGGAAAGTATGCAGCTCATGTCTTGGTTTAAACCTTTAAAAATCTGCAAATAAACCAGGCATGGTGGTGCATCCCTTTAATCCCAGCACCTGAAGGCAGAGGCAGGTGGAGCTCTGTGAGTTTAAGGTTAGCTTAATGAGTTCTAGGGCAGTCAGCTGGTGAGACCCTGCCTCAAAAAATAAGTCAAAATAAGTTTTAAAAAAATCTTAAACACACTTAGTGTCAGAGCTGATGGCCATTTAAAAAATGGCAAGTTCATCAAACGCGGAGGAGAGGGACGGAAAGACGGCTCAGCAAAAGAACACCGCTGTTCTTCTGAAAGACCTGAGTTTGATTCCTAGCACCCTCACGGGCAGCTCACAACCACCTGTAACTTCAGCTGTAGGGTTCCTAATACCTTTGGTGAGACCTGCAAGGGCGCCTACAGTCATGTGCACATGTGCATGATTAAAACTGATAAAAAATGAATCTCAAAACACAGGGTGTAAATAAAACTTGTGAGGCAGTATCGGGTTAAGACTGCTCTGGTAAATATCATTTACTTCTTGAGGGAAGTTGCTACCTTTTCTTGATCTTCATCTGTGTGTGTGTGTGTGTGTGTGTGTGTGTGTGTGTGAGAGAGAGAGAGAGAGAGAGAGAGTGTGTGTGTGTGTGTGTGAGAGAGAGAGAGAGAGAGAGAGAGAGAGAGAGAGAGAGAGAGAGAGAGAGAGAGAGAGAGAGAGAGAGAGAGAGAGAGAGAGAGAGAGAGAGAGTGTGTGTGTGTGTGGACTACCTCAGTCTGGTTCCTCACACACCTGTGTTTTGAGACAGTCTCTCACTGACTCAGAGCTCACCCACTAGGCTGGCCGGCCAGTGAACCCCGGGATCTGCCCCTCACCACCTCAGCAGCACTGGGATTATAAGCACACTTTACCACACCTCACTCCCCCCTCCTCACGCCCCCTGCCACCCCATGGGTCCCGGAGATTGACTCAGGCCCTCTGATGTCTTCAGCAAGAATTTACCTACTCAGTTATCTCCTCAGTCCTCACCAAGCCTCCCATCCACTCTCAGAGAGGGTAAAGCCTTCCCTAGGATGTCAACTAAGTCTGTCCCATCACCTCTTTGAGGTGCCCCCCACCCCCTCATGTCTATGCTGAGCAAGGTATCTCTCCATAGAGAATGGGCTCCACAAAGTCAGTTTGTGCATTAGAGTTAGATCTTGGTCCCACTGCCAGTGGCCTCATATACTGCCCAAGCCACACCATTATCACCCGTATTCAGGGGTCCTAGTTCAGTCCTGTGCCAGTCCCCCAGTTGACAGTATGGACTCAGGGATCTCTCACTAGCTCAGGTCAGCTGACTCTGTGGTTTCCCCATCATGGTCTTGACTCCCTTGTTCATATTATCGCTCCTCCCTCACTTCGACTGTACTCCGGGAGGTCGGTCCAATGGTTATAGATCTCCGCATCTGCTTCCACCAATTTCTGGAAGAGAGATCTAACTTCTCTGGGGTTGTGGGTTGTAGGCCCTCAGCAAACCTTTCTGGAGGGTGTAATTGTTTAGCTGTTGTTTGACTTCTATTTCTCCATCTTTTTTTTCTTCATAGAGTCAGTTTATTATAGCATTATTTATACTTATAAAAGCTACATAATTGCCTGGGAACAAGTAAAAGCTCACGCTTGTCAGAGGAATTTAGCAATATAAGGGATAGTAAATGTTCCTGTTGGATTGAACAGTTTTGCAAAAGTATATCCTTAAGGGAGAATAGCTACATATCAGGACTTGGTATTGTCTTCATCATTGTCTTAAAAATTTATTGTACATATCAACCCCAGTTTCTCCTCTCGTTCCCTCCCTCCAAATCCACTCCTCCTGTCTCCACTTAGATGGGGTAAGGCCTCCCATGGGAATCAACAGAGCATAGCACATCAAGTTGAGGCAGGACCAAGCTCCTCCCCCTGCATCAAGGCTGACCAAGGCATCTCACCTTAGGGAATAGATTCCAAAGAGCCAGCATCAGGAACAGGTCCAGGTCCTACTGCTAGGGATCCCACAAAAGACCAAGCAACACACACAACTGCCACCCAGATGCAGAGGGCCTAGGCTGGTCCCTTGCTGGTTCCCTAGCTGTCTGTCCGGAGTCTGAGCTCCCACAAGCTCAGGTCAGCTGTCTCTGTGGGTTTCCCCATCACAACCTCCCATTGCTCATACAATCCTTCCATCTTCTCTTCAGCTGGACTCCCAGAGTCCAGTGCTTGGCTGTGGATCTCGGCATCTGCTTCTACCAGGTACTGGATGAAGGGTTTATGATAACTAGAGCAGTCACCAATCTGATTATAGGGTAAGGCCAGTTCAGGCACCCTCTCCACTATTGCTAAAAGTCTTATCTGGGTCATCCTTGTGGGTTCCCAGGAGACTCCCTGGCACCAGGTTTCTCCTTAACCCCACAATGATCCCCTCTATCAAGCTATCTCCCCCATCACTCTCCCGCTGCCCCCAACTGGACTGTTCTGATCCCTCATGTTTCCATTCCCCCATCCTCTCCCCTCTCCACCCCCAGTTTACCCCGGACATCCCATCTGCTTCCTCTTCCCAGAGAGATCATGCATCCCTCTTAGGGTCCTCCTCGTTACCTAGCGTTTCTTATACTGGTTCCATAGGATGGATCTGCTGACAGAAGTGCTTAGAGTTACGTATGAGTCACCCAGAAAAAACTACAGAATTGGCCTAATAGATGCAAAGAGACATATGTGTGTCATATGTGTGTGGCAGCAGAGCTCCCGGCTCCAACACTGCCAGGAAAGATTCCACACAGCTGATGGGCTTTCCTCTCAGAAATGCTTGTTGTCTTTCCACCAAGAGAGGCATTTAACAAAACACACTCAAGCCAGTAAAACCTTACATTGCGTTGTGTTTATTTCACTGAAAACCTGAAGACCGCACCCCAAAGGAGCCTGCAGACAGGGTGGGCACTGTCCCTGCCCGATATGTACATTCACAGTTGTGACGCGCGGACTAAGGTTACTAGCAAGAGTAATCGGGAGAATGAACATCCGTCCCAGGTCTGCTCGGGATCTCCTCAACATGCCCAGTGGCATTCCACAGGAATCCTTCACTTGCAGACAGTGGGGCAGAGCCCCAGCCTCGGGACATCTTAGTTCATTAGTCTCCTTCATTGGCCTTTTAGTGGCTTTTCTCTTCTGAAAAGTTATACTCTATAATTATAAAAACCAACCCGTTGGCTACAAAGGCTGTGTTCACATTTCATTCAAACCTAGCAAGCTAAGAGCCCAGGAATCAAGTTCCCTGCCCACCCTTCGGCAGTGTGGCGCTATGTGGCTGAGGTTGAGGCGTTCTGTTCATGTATTTCTCTTGGGGAAGCATACACTAACTTTCTGTGAGAAAGTAAACACCTGTTCCTGCATCTACCAGCCTGGTGGTGGTCATTTTCTATAGCAATGCCCCAAATGTAAAATCTAATTTAGGAGTAAAAAACAAAATTCCAAAGCAACCACTGCTTATGAAACAAACTAAACCTATGGTCACTGTTGTGCTTTAGGAGGAGTTTGTCATAAAAAAAAAATCATGAAACCAGGCAATGCCAAAGGTGACAGCCTGGACCCTGTTCCTTCCTGACTTCATGGGGGCCACGCACAGCAGCTGTCCCCGCAGCTGTCCCCCCCAACAGAAGAAGGCCACCTGTGCTCAGAGGGTGACTGCTTTTCCTGTCACCATGGTAACTGGTGCAGAGGAGATGGTGGTGGGCTTTGGACAGAACCTCGTGGCCCATCTCAGTATCCGCTCTGAGAGCTCGAATGACATCATAGAGACGAGGACGCCTTCCAGTTCCTTCCCTCTGCCGATTCTTTTCTCACGCTCAGCGCTTTCGCCAGTTACACGAAGTAGATTTTGTTATATCGAGACCGAAACACCAAACTGGCAATGCTTCTAAAACAAGATGGGGATTCAGGAAAGCGTAGGCAAAGCAGAAGAAGATCCTGGGGACAGTCTTTGTGGTTAAATGTCCCATGGACCTAAATGAGGAGGAGGGCAGAGAGAGCTTTAAACTGTGGCCACCGGAGACAGCCTCCAGGTCTATCAAAAACAAGCCTGGAAATAAATATCTGTATGTTAACACGGAAAATGAAGTAGAAAACCAGCTTTCTTTTTTTTCTTTAAAAAAATGTTGAATGTTTTCCAAAGTACCCAAGTGAGGTTTATAAAATAGTCATGAGGTCCTGCATGGACACAGAAACACTTATAATCGGATAATGCCCCATCACGCTGTGAGCTGGAGACGGCGGAGGCACTGGATGAGGACAGCGTGACTGCTCCAGGACAGGTGTGGACAGCCATGTGTACAGGGTCCCCGCATGTGCACACCGTACAGACGACGAGAGAAAAGACACACAAACTCGAGACCAGCAAATCCTAGGTGAGCACACGGCCACCCATACCTGTGCCCACTCAGCCTGTGGAGTCCTGCCCCACAGGGAGGCCCCGCCCACCCGCCCACCCACCCGCCCGCCCGCCTGCCTGCCTGCCTGCCTGCGATCGGCAGGTGGGATGTGTACACAGCTTCCCTGCAAATGCCCAGCTGCGCCCTGAGACAGAAAAGAAACGTATCACAGGTCTTTTGGGCCTCGGGTCTGCGGGCATACAGACACGGCGTGAGAAGACAGGGAAACGCAGATGATGTGTTCCACAAACAGGCTCCAGACGGCTGGAGGCAGGTGGTGATGTGGGAGGGGCCTCATCCCGCCAGGGTCTTCCATTCTAGTCCACTTTCTTACAAAAATTCTTTCTCCCAAAGTCTGAGTTTTCAGGGCTGAAGTCAATGCAGAAGCCATTGGGAGTTGCTGCTGGGGGTGTCTGTGCACAGTTGTCGAAATGTGTCTGGTCAGGGTACAAATAGTCCTCCGCGAAGTCAGGGTACATTTCTGCAAACCTACAGAAATCATCTGCAAAGACAAGGAAGTCAATTATTGGGACAGAGAGAGCCCCCCAGAAAGGTGACTTTTGTAAGAGACGCCATCACCCCAACACGGGTGCGATCACTGGGAATTCCTCAGGCCAGGGACTGAGGATAGGGCATGACTGGAGACAAAGGCTGTGGGTGCTAACATCACAGCTGAAGCCTCCAGGAGAGCATCTCCAACAGGGCTGGGGTGGGTGCCCCCCACCAAGGGTGCCCAGGTCAGAAGCTCCTGCAGCTGCTGCCTGGTGTGGACTTTAAGCTTGCTTCTAAATCATGGGGAGAAACTGGACCCAGGAACATTCTGGTTTCAGAAGAACCTTCTTTAGGGGATCCGATGCTACGTGAGGAAAGGGGGTAGCTTGGTGTGTGGAGACAGGGCAGGGGCTCCGTTCGTAATCTCAGAACTCCTGACGCTATGGTTCCTTGCATACCTGGGCTGGAGCACCCGCCACACCCTACCCCTGCTTGAGGGTGACCCTACTCTGCTCTACTTACCAAACGTGATTCTTCCCTTCTCCTGTTGGTCAATAGCCTGGAACAAGTCAGTCACTGTTAATTCTGACACACCCAGCGCAGTCTTGAGGATGCAGGACAGGCTGGTCTCGTCTATGCTGCTGTCCTCAGGTGATCCATACATCTGCAAGGGACAGTAGAGAGTTACTCTGGTGACCCTCATTCTGGTGTTGGCCAGGCCTGGTTCATTTTCCCCGTTGGTTCTGATGCCACCTTGTCAAAACAACAGGTGGTGCCTACAAGTACATGGTTAGGTCCCCGGCAGCCATGCCCCTGTCTCCACTGGCCTCTGCAGGTCCCTTATGGACACTGCACAAACACGTCTTGGTTGAGACCTGGATGCTGTAACAACTCTGGGAGAAAGCAACAAGCAGAGGGAGATGGAGCAGAGACTCAGCTCCGGCAGGGAGTAGCAGAAAGGCTAAGTGCGCCAGGGTAAAGCTGGGGCTGCAGGGCTCTTGCAGCAAGAACCAGGCAAGCAGAAGAGTGTGCCTCCTGTGCCACCTAGTGGCCAAAGGATAAACTGTAGCATCTTCGGGTGACCAAGGGCACAATGTACAGAGGTTGTGAAGCTGTGGTTTTGAAGAACACCAGGACTGAAAGTCGACACACATTTCTATTCAGAAAACCACACGGTATGGGAAAATAGACTACTAGGTGTCCCCCAAAAACCCTATGTGCAAGTTTTTCTACAGGAGTGACACTAACATGGAAAACAAGAAGGGATCCCAAAAGGGCGGGAACATGTATTTGGTTTCACCTCCCGGAGCATCTAGGAGTATATACATGTTCTTGGGTCTTACTCATGGTCACAAAGCTGTTTTACACCTTGCTATTTGAGCCTACCTGTGGTGTGAGGAAGGCGTCTGTTTCCTTACACCCCCATCCCAGAGTGCTGCAGAGCTGCCCAAGGAGCCTAATGAACTCATTTCCTTTGCAAAGCTGGACTTGCTAGAATCCTTCATTGGTCTTCCCATGTTCTTCTATCTTCCCAGAAAGTCACCGAGCCTTATGACAGAACACTCCACTGACACCCTGTCACTGTCAATATTGTCGAATGTTCCCAGGGTCATTATGTCTTGGGGACAGCAGACACGGATGGTGCAGGTGGGTACTGGGGAAGTCTGAGAGGTAGCCGCTGGCCCGAGTGAGTGCAATTGGACACAGCTCTCTGGGGGGGCAGTGAACAGGTGCCTGCTATCCTATCGCAGTGGCGATGTGGCCCCAGCATGACGGCCAGGATGCTTGGCTTCCCTGCCACACTCGCTCTGCCTAGGCAGCCGTGAGAGGCTTGACCTGACTGCCGCTTGCCACTATCACCTACGACAAATTATACTTGATGACTTTAGGGTCCAAGTGGGTCTGAGCCATCTGAACAGGAGGGCCAGGCTTTTCCAAGCAGCAAGCGAGTGTTGACGCCATACAGTTAACTTTCCTGGAGTGACCCACATAAGCGACCTTGGCAACTGGGGACAGTTCCCAGCACTGCTCTGGCACGGCACACCAGATAGTAAGCAAAGAGCTTTTGGAGAATGGGAAAGACAAGGGGTCCCTGATGCCTCTAAGCATATCTGCGAGGGTGCCCTCAGAGAGTCTTGATTAAGGGAAAGAGCCACTCAGAGTGTGGGTGGCACCATTGCATCAGCTGTGGGGAGCCTCGGCATACCTCTGGCTCGGTTTTCTGGCTGCAACTGCAATGCAGCCGGCTGCCTCACACTCCTGTTGCCACGCTGGACAGCAGTCCCCCAAACGATAGACCAAAACAAATGCTTCCTCCCTTAAGCGGCCTAAGATTTGTTTTATTATTTGCGTGTGTGTACCTGAATGTACGCATATGCACCATGAACATGCAGGTACCCACAGAGGCCAGACGAAGGAATTGTGGTGTGGTTGTGAGCCCCCTGACGTGGGTGTCGGGAACTGAACTCGGGTCCTGTGCGAAAGGAGCAAGTGCTCTATCCACCTTGCCGGTCCCTCAAGTGGCTTCTTGTTAGGTATTTCGTTACGGCGACGGCAAAAGCAGTGGATACAGAAAACGGGTAACAGGAGTGCTTAGGCCTCTGTAGCTTTAAAGGGGGAGGTTTTCAATGTGGAGATGCCCGCTAGGAGATATTTCTGGGCATGCCTGTAACAGTGTTAAATGAGGGGGAGATACACCTTGGATGATATGGTAGCATCCCATAGGCTGGGGGCTCAGACGGGATAAAAGGGGGAAACCAAGAGTTCAGCTGAACATCAACACCCATCTCCTGCCTGTAACTCCAAATGCAACATGACCAACCGGGTCACAGCCAAGCCTCCTTCATGACTTCCCTCCTACGACTATGGCTCCTCAAACCACGGCCCCAGATGAACCTTTCCTCCCAGAACATGCTTCCTGCCAGGAATTTGTCACAACAATAAGAGGAATAACTAACAGATGCACAAATCCCACTCAAGGAATACACTTGCCTTGAATGCCAGCTGGATGGTGGCCAGGGTCTGGGATGGCCTGCACACCACGGACAAGGCGACCACATATTCACGAAGGTCTATCTCACTGTCACCGCTCTGCAAAAAAGAAACACATTCAGGCGATGGCTTGGTTGCCTGGACGTCACAAGGGATCTTCCAGCTAACTGGCCCATCCCAGTCTGACTTGGCAATATGTACATGTGAGGAAAGTGTCCTTTAGAAGATGACTCCCAGACACACTTGCCACCCCAGTCAACTTTCAAACGTGAAGCTTTGTCAGAAGGCAAACCAAGGCTTGCCTGCACTTACAGAACTGGCCAGTCAGTATCTTCAAGGACTCGCTCCACAGTGACAAGTCAGAGGTTTTGCCCCAAGTTCCCCAGTGGACCCACCTCATCAAACAGTGAGAACATGTCCTCCAGTGCATCTGAGACAGGAACCTCCAAGTAGGCTGCGAACTCTGCGAGCCCAATCTTCTCTCCCCTCTTCATCCTTGCACTCTCTGAATATCTGTCTAGATCTTTTTCCAGATTTTCTGGTTTCAGTCTAAAAAAAAAAGAGGGAAAGATTTATTGATAAAATCATAGCACAGAAACTAAAACAGGAAACTTAACTATGAAGCTTGGAGACTCATTAAAATAAAATTTCTTAAGAAGCAGCAAGTTAGTTTCTGAGTCTGGCACATCCTCATTTTACAAGGTCCCAGGTTTTGTCTCTGTGTCTAACTCTCTGCCCCTTGGGTGTGCTCCCAGAATGGTGGATAGAGGCAGCATGCATACACACAGCTGGTATCCAGCAAGATTCTTAAGGTCCTTCTATGTGGACTGTGGAAGACATCTGAAACCCAATGTAAGCAGAGGAAAAATTCCGGTATAGGTTCCTTGCAACCTTAGCAGCACTTGGTCCTAACGAACGCTTGAGAGCCACAGGAAACTCACCCGAGGCCCCTCACGAGCCTGGCAAACTCCAGCAGACAGGTGTCAGCAGGCAAACGGAGCTGTCCTTCTGCCAAAGCCAGCTGGCAATCCTCAAATGTGTAGTCGGTTACCGAGACACCCAGGGCCCTGCAAGAGAGGATCCTTTCACCCAGCCTGCCCGTGCTGCTGGTCCTCACCTGGCAGGAGCAGTAACCACATGGCTGCAAGGGAATGTGTGTCAGAGGGCAACCAGGGTGGATACTTCCCAACGGCCTTCAGGGAAGCAATCACTCAAACAGACAGGCCCACACCAAGAGGAAAGCCCAGAGGTCACCAGAGGCACTGGAGGGTACGGGCACCCAGTTCTCAGGTACCAGGTTAACGTGGGCCTCCCCTTGTGCCAGTCTGAGACTATGTAGGGTGTATCCCCACTCCTGGGATCCTGACAGGAGCTCTTTCACCCGTGTGTAGACCAGGACTTCACTGATGTCTCAGTGTGCTACTATTTTAGTCACATAAAGCAATATTTTTAACATATACATTTAGAGAGAAAATTCCTATGAGCACAGACAGAAGTCAAAATAAGAGTGACTTTCAGATGCCAAGAACATGCCCTGCCCAGGACATCTGAAAACAAGGGAGTTCCGCTGTATCACACATGCAGTGAGCACACTGGCTGGCGATGCTCAGACAACCAATGGGACACCTGCAAAACCACTGCAGTACACACACCGAGCACTCAGGTTAGCAGGGAAACCCTCTCAGCTCTGGTCCCAAGGTCCATCATGTGCTGTGAGCCCATCAGACTTCTCTCTAGGTGGACGCCACTGGCGAGGTCTGGCATCCAGCAGATGCTCCAGGCTGTCGTGACACAGCATGTTTTCCCATGGCGTCTCAGGGAACCGGGGTGAGCTGGAAGGGAAAGCCTACTCCTCTAGGTCTAAGGGTATGGACAGCTCTGCTGCTGTGTCATTGAGCTGGATATCAAGAAGCAGGAAAAGCCACTTTTCTCTCTAGGAAGCAGGTCCCTCCTATGGTCTGTCAAAGGGAACTTGGAGGGAATGGGTGAGGGAGCCCCAACAAATCCCCAAATAGGAACTGACATCCCTGCAGTTGGAATGATCCCCAGAGCCATCCAGGATGAGAATTTCACAGGAGCCCTGGGTCCCCAAGGGAAGCAGTGCTGAATGTTGAGTCCCCAGGGGTGGCTATGCAGAATGCCCCATCCCACGGGAGCCCTGTAGTTACACTCCACAATTTGCACTGAGCACGTGTGCTTGACAGCTGTCTCAAACTTCCCTTCCTCAGCACATAGGCTGTCCAGACCTGCAGCTGCTTGTTCCCGCTACCCATCCCACTAATATCATGCATGTCTGTGGTCTGCATAACTGCAATGTGTACATGCTCCCACTAATATCATGCATGTCGGTGGTCTGCATAACTGCAATGTGTGCATTCTCTGCATTCTATCAGTGTAGCACAGGCCCTCAGAGCTAATGGGTCCAGAGGAGCCATACAGAGTCATCCCACGGCCCTCTGCAAGAGACCCAGGTCCTGCCTTAGAATTGACTGCCTACAAAGGCTAAGTCAGATTTCATGAAAAAACTTTTCCCCATATTAAACACCTTTATGGAGGAAAATTCATTACTGGCCAAGGTTGTCCAACAGACTTTCTAAACACCTTATGTTACTGCTATTGCCTTTGGTTGTTCCCAAAGGTAGAGAGTAAGTCCCTGTTGCTAAAGACACCAGGTACTTTGCACACAGAGCCCAGACGCCCAGGTGTAGGCTCTGACTTTAAGCCTTCTTCCTGAAAACTAGCTTTCTTGATACCAGGAAGTATCTTGCAAAAGGAGGGACGTAATCATTAGTCCTACTCAGCTATGAGGTCTATGAACCACAATACTGACTAGCGTGCAACTAAGGGTGTAGTAGTGGTCTTGGTGGCAACTAAAAGCTTCCTAATTGTACTTAAGACCTGCTCAACAAGAGGGAAACCATGTTTGGTACAGTATCAGGATACTGTAGTCATGGATCCTTTACTAAACCAACGTAATCCCTAAATTATATACCCACAGATAAGTAAATGTAGTCCTCAACCCTTATCAAAGAAACTTCTCTTTGCAATTCAGACTACTATAGAAAGCCACTACACCAATTAAAACACAGAATTGTGGAGCCCAGTACCAACTGATGTTTCTACAGCACAACTCCTGCACCAAAGGCTCAGGGATCATCGTGGACGAGGGGCGTCAGGAGGACTGCAAAAGCCAGGAGCAGGGAGGGAGCTTGCTCTAAGACTGTGTCTCTTAGAAATATTAGAGAAGCTACACCCGTGGAACCTCATCAACAATAGCTACCTAAATATGATCTGAGGAAGGACGTCACCAATGGATATGTCAACATGGGTGGGGGTAAGCTCAGGAGGCTTCAACTTTGCACAAGGAACTACTGGCAACCAAAGAATGCCGAGCGAGGGAGAAATAGTTTTCCCAGTAAAAAGCACACGGACTGGTTATCGGGCGCCAATCAGCGTGCCCTGAAAACATACATACTAGTAACATTATAAAGACTAAGCAGGCCGGGCGGTGGTGGCGCACGCCTTTAATCCCAGCACTCGGGAGGCAGAGGCAGGCAGAACTCTGTGAGTTCGAGGCCAGGCTGGACCGACAGCCTCCAAAACAATACAGAGAAACCTTGTCTCATAGAACCAAAAAAAAAAAAAAAAAAAAAAAAAAAAAAGACTAAGCAGGTTGTATCTATGTATTTAGCAACACACACACACACACACACACACACCCCAATTAAAGGAAAAGAGGCCACAAATTTGAAAGAGAGTAAGGTCAGAGGGCACATGGGAGGGTTTGCATGGAGGAAAGGGGAGAAATGATGTGGGTATATTATAATCTCAAAAATATTATCTTACTGAAAAAATTTTCATATATTTCAATCGTGTTTTTACCCCTTCCAGATCCTCCCTACCCACCCAACTCTGTGTTCTTTCTCTCTCCTTCACAGGAGGAGGAGAAACATAAACTTAAAATGAGCTTCTGATAGTAGAAGTCTGGTGCTGCCCCAGCAATGATGCATGATCAAGCATGAAGTACAAGCAAGCAAGCATGAAGTAGGCGATCACCTGGAGTCAGGCTGCAGGCTGCTTCACAGATGAGGCTGAAACGGGGGCGGGGATGTGCATGGGACAGGACACACAACACTCAAGATGCAGGTGCGACGAAATGTGGCTTCAAGAGAATAGTGTGTGTTCTGTACTAACTCCTTAAAATCCCTCTGAATCTGTCCTAAGCAGGCGTTATAATCTGGCAATGATGTGTGGTGGTGATCACTTGCTGAGTTCTAGAAAATCCAATCTTCTCCTTCCCACCCCAAAGCAGATCAAATCGCAGTGGAATATTGGACTGCAGGGATGCCGGTCTGGTTTGAGCATTCCCTTAGTTGGCATGTGCTCAGAGCTGTCTGTGGTGGAGGTGCATGGCACGGCAGGGTAGCAGCCCAGCCCTGTCCTGGGCATATGCCCGTGAAGACAGGTGAGGGGGACGTAGGCTAAGAACCGCTGGGGCCTCATTAGAGCTGCTCTTGGAAAACTCTCCTAGTCCGTGTCAAGAACTGCCCCTCACTCCCAGGTGGGGGACCCCAAAGGTTCTTGGAACTCCTGGAACTTGGCAAAGGCTAGAGTTCAGCTCCACGGTACACAGGCCCTTCAGGGGAAGCAACAAGACTGGCCACTTGGGGGAGCAATGGGGAGCAATCACCGCTATATATGAGGAGGACTCGGGGCCTCGTTTTTTAGTCTATGTATGGGAGACAGGGCTCAGAAGGTGGAAGGGGGGGCACATGGGTAACAAGATTATTGTCTTGACCAGCAGGAACCAGAAAGTGAATACAGTGCTAAAATTCTCTACTGTGCACAAGAGTTACATGGCAAAGCAGCTCACCCTAGGGGGTTAAGCATACAGACACTACACTTCCTCCAGCAGGGGGAGTGAGAGTGCTGGCAGACAGTCCACAGGCTTGAGGTGACTGTGGCCTAAGGCTGACACCTGCCCAGGCCAGTGCATGCCCCAGAAAAAACCCATGATCACTGATGACTATGGCAGGTTTGAAACTTGCGAAATGAAGCAAAGATTAGCCATCTTTTAAATGTTAAACAAGTCAAAACATTATCAGATAAAAGTGGGACACACAAACCCAAGGTCGGGCACACTCCACTGCTAGCGTATGCAGGACCTGCGTGTTCATTCTTGTATAAACCCATTTCCCCAGCACCGCTGGCAGCTGCACACTCACTTGGCCATGACACGCCTCACATTGCTGGCATACAAGGCAGGATTCCTCTTCTCCTCCTCAGAAGGGCAATACACGGGCAGGAACTGAGGACAGAAAAACTGTGTTATCTCTATTAATACAAGACACTGATCCCACCAGTCATCATGAATGGCATACGTGTGACAAAAAAAGACTGGCAAAGCCCTTCCTCTGGAATAGTCTAACTATGCCCATCCATGCTTGCACACTCATAATGTTCATACTGCACATACATGTATCTAGACCCACACGCACATACGTATGCATCATACACATGCACGCGCGTGCGCGTGCGCGCACACACACACACACACACACACACAGCTAACCTGGAGTACCCCCTGTCCCAGGCCATGATGTTCAGTTCCTAGTCACAAGCGCATCTCTATCCCTCAACTACAGTTCTGTGTTCAGGATTACACAGAACAGTACTTGTGCAGTTTCTACACCTGAAGCCCTCCTGGCAGCTAACATCTACTACATCCCTGATAAATCAGCCTAAAAACACAGCATTTAAAATGACTTAGTGGCCCACACAGGTGCCAACTCTACCAGAATGAAATGGCAAAGGCTGTCCCTGACTCCTGTTCCTAAACAGAGGTATTTAGGGATACGGGAGCACCCTGAAAGCCTGTCAGTTCCCACATAAGCTTCCACAGTTACATCTCAGAAATCCCTAAAGTTACAATGATCTCTCACGTTAACACTGGTATCACACACCAGCAATGTGAAGGACACATAAAGCACATTGCAGGACTTGATTTCTCAATGTTTTAAAAGAGAGGCCAGGTCTGAAATAGGCCTGCTCAAAACCACAGGGGTCCCAGGCACAAGACCACATCCCCTCTCAGGCCTGGTCCTGTTCTCTCCTGGCAGCTTACAGAAGAGCCACCAAAACATTCAGAGCAACGGAACCAACACTCTCTGGGCTAGGTTCTTTGTAGATGTCACACTAGCGCACTTGTCCATTTTGTATGGCTCTGCAGTACAGATGGTAAGTGAGCAGACTGTTTCACCAAATATGACTCATCTCTGATTTCAGATGAAGGCCCATCAGAATTCTTTTTTTTTTGAGAAAACAACCAAACCAAAAAACAAAACAAAACAAACAAACCCAAAACCCTAAACCAACCAACCAAACAAACAAACAAAGTACAAACAAAGTAATAGTCACCCAAGTAATGAATGATAGGTTTAGTTTTCTTTGAATTTTTAAAAATCCTGTCCAGGGGCTGAAGATATGATCCAGCACTTAAGAGCACTTGTTGCTCTTGCAGAGGATCCAGAGTTCCGTTCCTGACATCCATATGGTAGCTAAGGGCTACCTGTAACTCTAGTCCTAGAGGATGACAACCTCTCTGGCCTCTGTAGACAATACATACACTTGGTGCACAAAAATACATGCAGGCAAAACATCCATACACACAAAATAAAAGTAATGAACAAATTAATAAAAAAACCCTATGCAAATGTATTTAAATCACACAAAGGACATAAAGCCACAGAGGAAAAGTGACTAGAAAGTTTTTCTAGGACCCTGACAAATGAAAAGATACTCAAGGACAGATATGTAACATCTGTACAGGTTAGATACTGTGTAACTATCTACACAGCTCTTAGTTTACAGTTTTTCAGTGCAATATTGTATGAAACCCTGTGGGCCCGTGTTGGTGGCATGCGCCTTTAATCCCAGCACTCAGGAGGCAGTGGCAGGCGGATCTCTGTGAGTTCGAGGCCAGCCTGGTCTACAGAGTGAGTTCCAGGCAAGCCTCCAAAACAGTACAGAGAAAAACTGTCTCGAAAAACAAACAAACAACAACAATAAAAAGAAACCCTGTGGAACACTATGTGACACTGTATTCATTCTGGGGTAATGTTGTACTATTATATTCCTGCAGACCCCCAGTATAACTCTATGTAACATTGTATCCATACAACTAGGGTTAACATTGTTGTAATACAGATCCTAGTATATATAGCACATTGTATCCATACAGACCCCAATGTAATATTGTGACACTGTATCACACAGCCCCAAGTCTAATACTGTTCAAACACTGCATCATTTCAGACCCCAATGGAACCCTGTAGCTCAAGAACCACAACAGAACTGGCCCCTGGCCAGATACCATGGCCACCCCACCCATACTGCATACTGCCCAAGCTACATAACACTATGTCCACTCACCTCGATTTCCACTTGGTTTTGAAACTGGCACAGAGTGAGCCATAGGATTTTCAACCTTAAAAATAGTGTTGAACAATTTTACAACATGGTTAAAAAGTAAGGCTCCTAATTCTTGTAGCTGAATGACTCCAAATTCTGCCCAGAGCCTCTAGGAGGTCTGCTAGGCAGTGAACCTGGAAGGGGAACCTTCCAAAGTTGAAAGGTCTAAAAAAAGGACAGTATAACTAATAGGATGGTTTTCTTAGCTAGAGATCTCACTTTTCTGGTTATTTTCTTTGGTCTTTGCTTATTCTAGAGAGCCATAATGTTTCCTTTGCCCTCCTGCTTTACAGTCTTGTCTCCAGGATGCCCAGCTCCCTATGTAGGCAGAGCAGACGTCCAGCTTTAAGTCATGCCATGGCTTGTTCTCTTAATTTCCAGGGTCCTGGGTCTTCAGTGCTATTGCCACTACTTGTTTGCCTGAATGGGATTACAGAGTTACCTGGAGTCCCTATCCTAGAAGCCGCATTCTCTTCTCTCTCCCTGACAGTCAGTTACCCCCTAATTCTGAGCCAATCTTTTTTCTGCCCTACATGCCAATCTGAGCACAGGACAAGACACTGGAGCCCAGTTCCAAGTAATCCTTCCAGTCCACCTCCTTCTTCAGAAGTGGGGGTTTGCCTTCACTGCAGGGGCACTTCCCCAGCAAGTACTACAAATACCTAAAAAGGCGAGGGAGGGGCTGGTATCTGATTTCACATCCTCCCGGAAGCCCCTGAGGCTGTTTTGACCCTGGCTGGCTCCTCCTCCCTGCACACAAATGGCAGCTCCAGTATCATGGATGGACTTGACAGCCCCAAGCTTGGCTGCTATAGTTTCTGTTTCTCTTATTCCATGGAGTTGGTAACCACAGTACAACTGACTCCCTGTGTCTGTCCCGGGAGGATAGGGATACCAACTCTACAGGGTGCCCCTCACCTATCACCACCTTAATCCCACTGCCTGTACACAAGTCCCCATCCCCAAACACCTGGTGATGCCAGGTGGGCAGTACTAGGTGTACTAGGTGGGTAAGTTACCTTCCCGTGGGTGCTGGCGTCGAGGAACTTACGTCCCCAGAATCCAGGAGTGTTACATAGCCACACGGGAACACTTAGCTTTTTCACAATGGGTCGACCCTAATTGCTGTCAAGAGTAGTTTTCACATTTGCAAAAGTAACGAGGGCACAGGCGGCCTGTGAATCCACAGAATGAGAGGACAGACAGGATGACACGGTGTCCAACTTACGCTCCAGGTCCTTGCCACGTCCATGTGATGGTGTCCTGGGAGTGAGAAAGCAGATGAATCAATAATATAGCCAGACCACATGAGGGTCATCTTCGTCCAGCCCAGAGATATAGAGCTAGTTTCCTCCCGCATTAACATAGGCAGAGTAAAAGCGCCTTGGGCCCTGGTTCCAGGACCCTGACTAACCCAGCCTCTCAAATGGCCATTTTTTCATCACACCTCTGAGGCTGCCAGTTCTAGCAGTGGCCCACATAGGGTTGGTACCCACTACCCTTCTATCCCAAGGTGTTCTAGTAACTACCGTCTTCCCAACCCTGCTGTAGCACCCATCCACTCTAAGATGCTTCCAGAGGCCCTCAGGCAAGGTCTGCCTCGACCTGATCACATGGTGTCACTGCAGCCTCATTCCAAGGCTGCATCTGTGCACAAATGTCCAAACATGACTACCACAGGCATACTCCTCCCAGGTCAACCCTGGGCTTTGAAGGTGGCCCCTGCCATCTTGGAGACTTGACTACCTCACTGTATGCCCAGAAGGATTTCAGAAACTACCCTTAGCAATTGCACCAAACATTTTCACAGGAGCTAAGCAATACATTTACTGGCTACCTCACATGGCTTCTTTCCTTTGCAATCCTCAACCTACTCTTCCTACCCTGGTTTAGCTCCCTGGGCAGGGTCTATGCTCAGAACTCTGGCAGTGGGAGTGCATTCTGCAGCTACATGGTTGAGGAAGCTCACACAAACCTTAGAAATACGAGCACAGACAAACTTCCTGCTTCTCTGATAACCAACCTTCCAAGGCTCCAGGGGGACCAGTGAGGACTATGGCCTCACCAGGCTGACAAATCAACTCAGAATGAAAACCTCACTCCCACAAATAGGCTGGCAAGCTGCTCTATTCCTGGGTGTGCTGACTCTCAGAAGAGGGCAGGGCCTTCCTCAGGAAACTGACAGGAAATGGACTCTTCCGTGGTTCAGCAGCAATGCATGACAGAGTTATCCAGTCTGTTAGTGTTAGCAACTGATGGTCCAGATGGCCTCCACTGCTTATTCATTTGCCTCAGGTGACCCCATGCTTAAGCAGGCAGACCTGACTTTCTCACAGGCAGGCTGGACCCTATGTCCACGAGTTGCCTATATCGCTGCCATTAGGTTGTAAGCTTAATGGTTTCCTTCCATACTCTGCTGTCATAGGTGACTGCTAGAGACAGGGAGATCTCATTGTGGTAAACACCCCCCACCTTACTATTCCCACCAGAAGCTTACGCCACTAAGAGATGCCACGTGTGCCTAGTACCAACTCAGGGCCCTGGGGCTCACGTTGATGGACTGGGCCATTTCTAACTGTGGAAGCATCAAGGCAGCAAATACCTGCTCCATGAGTCACGGGAGGCTGTGGCTGTGTAACAGGCTGGTCCCGACGCCTCCCAGAGGCTGGGGGAGTATTAAGGACACTTGGGAGAAAGGCCTGGTGGCAAAACCCAGCAGGACCTTCTCTGATGCCTCCCCCATCTGAGCTGAGGTCACCCAGGAGCTCTGGGCCCAACTGCCATGCCTTAGCTTGTTTCTTTAAAACAACTCATTGAGATTTCCAATTGGAACAGAGGAAGTACAACAAAGTTACCCAGTTCCTTACCTACTGCTCAGTCCCTGAATTTTAAAACTGCCCAGAGTGGGCCAGGCTTTGGGGGAGTCTGAGGACCATCTGTGTGGGTGTCACTAAATGCTGGGATGGGTCATGGAGCAGGACACTGCTTCAGGACCTGTGAAAGGTGGAGCTGTGTGTGCCAATGCTGAAACTATTCTAGAACTGTCATGAAAACACCGAGGAGCTAGCTGATCCTTGGGACTCTACCTGCTGAGCCTGCCCCTCCCTCTCTGGGCTGAGGCCGTGTGATGATGCCGACTGCTCTCTTAACTACTGTGCATAGACACAGGACACAGAGACATGGCAATCCAGATACATCCAAAACACCTAACCAGCTCTCAATCCCCCGGAACTCCCCTCGACACGTGTCCCAGAAGAGCATGACTTACCAGTTTGTTTGGGTAGCGTAGCACCACAGGTTGGACAGGAACTCCAGGAATGAATGCACCTGCCAAGGAAAGGGCATGGTCTCACTGCTGGCAACAGGAATCGAGGTAAGGTGGAACCTAGCTGTGGTACTTTTGCTGGCCTCAGTAAACTGAGCTTTTCTGTGCCAGCCTTCCAGGTCAGTGAAGACATTCTTGGGTTCCTGGATTACTTCCTGTACCTCTGCACTGCCCATAAAGACAGGAGCTGCTGTGTGTCAGCACCAACATGAACAGACACAGATGGGAGGTGAGGGTCTCCAGTGTGCTTACAAACCCTGTGCCCATGTGTGACTAGTCTCTGACTGAGCACTGCAGAAATATCACCTGAGAGGCCCCAGGACTGCCCGCCAGTCTCCTCTACTATGTATATACTGGTTATGTATTCCCCGATAAATTGACAAGCCTGGTTTATGAAGTTCTATTCTATTTAAAAAGGCTGTTTGAGCCGGGCATTGGTGGCGCCCGCCTTTAATCCCAGCACTCGGGAGGCAGAGGCAGGCGGATCTCTGTGAGTTCGAGGCCAGCCTGGTCTACAGAGTGAGTTCCAGGACAGCCTCCAAAGCTACAGAGAAACCCTGTCTCGAAAAACCAAAAAAAAAAAAAAAAAAAAAAAAAAAGGCTGTTTGAAGGCCCACACCTCTGAAAACCAAGGTGTCAGGAGCATCCAGACACTGGGGGACAGACATCTGATGAAGCCACTGTTGCTGGCCGGGGCCCTGTGTTCTTCTGGACTAATGCAAGGTCTCATGGAAATCAGCGTGCACCAGTAGTGTGTACCCATTATGAAAGGAAGGTTCTAGAAGGAAGTTCTCTAGCTGTTTCAGACACCCCTCTATTCTTTAGTTCAGGGCCTTGGTGATGGTCTGGATTCAGGATTTCTGTACACCCCTGGAAAATCTGCACACGAAAGTTTCAGTCTCGGAAGCTGTGTGACGTGTGCATCCGAATATGCATGGCCATGGCGGCAAGTGCAGCGTGGGAGAAAGAGATGCCAGGATGGGCTGGCACCCGGCGCCTAAGCAGCAGTAGCAGCAGGGACACCCAGGGGAGGTGATGGCTCTTCCAAGACTCCAGAACGGAGGCATTAAGACCACACAGAGGCTTCACGTGTGTCACCGAGCATGGCAGCTGACTGGATGCTGGTATCTGGGGTGTGAACCATATCTGGGTACCACAGTTAGTCTTGATGGGTAACTGTGGCATACAACTCCCTTACTCCCCATGATATGTGTAGTCTTTGGGGAAGCTCTCCATGTGCCCTCTTTGTGTCTACATTCCTTCTTCTTCAGAGGAAGGCCTGCTGGCTCTGTGAAGTAAGGCTGTCAGACAGTCTCCTGGTGTTCTTTTCAAGGACAGGTAATCCCACCACTATTGAAGAGGACCGGTTCCCTGTCAAGGCTTGAGACTCCCCAGCTCCCTCATAGCTCGTTTATTCTCTTCCCATGGTCTTGGTGACATGGCCAGGTATCATTATGAGGTTCCAAATAAAACGGTTAGGGGCCTTTATAGGCCATACCCAGGGTGGGGTGGGCCATGGACTTTCTCCTACAGCTAGGCCTGTCTTGGCTACCACATACTGCCTTAGCTGCTAAGCCTATTTTAGAAAGAGCAACCCAGGACATACTGAAAGAGAATAGGAGTTCCCTTCCTTGTACTATATCTCCACCCACCAAAGTGTCTACCACTACCTGTGACAAGAAGGGAGGGTTCAGCCATGTGCACATAAGCAGAAAAAAGGATGGCCTGGTGAGATGAAGACTCTGGATTTATCATCCACACTTAAAAGACCACGGAGCTGGAAAACCTCAAAGACAGGGCAGTGTGATGCAGCCCAGAGCAGAATACTGGCAGTTGTACCCAGTCTGACCTGGTCTGTGGGAGATGGTGTGCATACCCATTGCAAAGAGTTTATGAGTCCCACCCACCTCTTAAAAAGCACTAAGAGCTATGGCAGGATCAAGGGGTAAGCCTGTTAATCCTCCCAGGGTATACAGAACTTTAACCAGGAAGAGTCAGGGGTGGACTTTGTGCCCTGTCATCACAATTCTGCTGCTAAAGCCAGGGGCTCAATCCCAATGCTGGGCTTGGGATGTGCCATGAGGGGGTGTCCAGGACGATGGGTCAGTGCTCATGCACATGGAGAGAGAGGGCTGTTCTCCTGTGGCTCTGAAACCATCCTTCAAGGCTTTGCAACAGAAGTGCAAGCTAAAGGCTTCAAGACCTCTACAGTCAGAGGGAGTTGCCAGGGCCCAGGGCACCTTGTATCTCAGAGGGTGAGGATATCTCAGCACATCAGGGCCTCACTGATCAGGACCTCAGAGCTCAGGCAAATGCTACCACCTCATGATAGCCATCGCCTTCCTAGTCTCCTCACCTCCTGCTAACGCTCCAGTTCTTGGCTCAAACACCGAGACTTTCCTGTGACTTCCAGAAATGCTCCTAAGACCTTGTCATAAAAGACAAGGAAGTTTTCTATCATCGACAGATGATATTACTTTAAAACTCATGACTGGTTTCCTCTTTTTGACAAAGAGTAAAAACAAAACCAACAGACAAACAAACAAAACACTACGTACCAGGTTTGAAGGTAATGAGGCAGGTCCTATTTGTACATGTTCCTTCTGGAAAAATCATTATCTTAAAATAGGAAAAAGATAACATTAAACCATAATACTTAAATCCAGAGTCCACAGGAGCCCACCTATCAGTGTGGGTCTTTTCCTTTTCCCCACTACTGACATAATTTTAGACTATGGTTCCTAGAGAGGGGAGGGTGGGTCTTCATGAAGCTCCCCTCGGGGCTGGGGCGGGAGGAGTGAAATGAGACACACGCACAAAGTAACAGCAGCAGCGAAGGACACCATGGCTCTCGGGCACACATACATCCCAGCAGAGAATGGACGCCAAGAGGGAAGCACTGATGAGAGGCCACACAAGGAGCAGGGACGCTGGAGCAACCGGGAAACCGTGCAGCCACCGGGCACAACTAGAGTGAAGACACTCCTGTCCCCACAAGACACGTCAACGGCTGACTCACTGGCCAAGGCAGCATATAACAAACTAAAACTCCCCATGATGAAAAGCACAGCTCATATAGCTTTCAAATCTGAGCCTTGATGGGAAGGTGATCCATTGAGGTGGGCTGGGTGGGGTCAGTGGGCGTGTCCGAAGAGCACAGGTAAGCTCCTTGGAGAGGAGGGAGCAACGTCCGTCCGTCCGTCCGTCCGTCCGTCCGTCCGTCCGTCCGTCCGTCCGTCCGTGTGTGTGTGTGTGTGTGTGTGTGTGTGTGTGGTGGGAGGCATCTGTCACACCTTGCAAGCCAAAGGCCTCCAGAGGCTGCCTGTGGGCGCAGGTACCTAAGTACCAGATCTATCGTGCTTTTCAGAACCACAGACGGGGCATCCTACAAAGCCTCCAGCTTCTGTCTGTTGGCTCAAGTGGGGGAAAAATATCTCAGACTTAAAGGGAGGGGGGGGTGGCTGGGCAAAGGCAGGCCTTATGAATGGAGAGGTAGGAGCCCAAAGAGCCCAACATCGAGCACACTCTCAGATGCACACATTCCCCAAAGACAAAGAGAACTTCAGCACCAGAGATGGACAGGGCAGGTTCTGTGGTTTCCTCTCTTTCTCCCATTCTCAAAGTGGACATCTTTTGGCAGAGCCCCAAAAGCAAGCAAGACTGTTCACCTGAGGCCACTTTCCATCCGACTGTGCTCGTCGCTTGATCTCCTCCACTGTTTTCCTTCGAGAGTCTTGGTCAGACCGGGACACGAACACAGGTCGAATGTACCTTATCAGGGCTGTAGGAGTTGAGATAGCATATCAGCATTCATAGCTTCCAACCGCAGGGTTGGAACAGAGAAGGGCCATAGTCAGCTGAAAACCCCAAACACCTACCTCCCTGGGCCATGCTGATGCCTGGAGGGTGAGGAACCTTGCAGTGAACTCCCACAACCTGTGTGCCCTGGAGGAGCAACAGTCCATAGGACCTTCAGCCAGGACACACAGGACACAATGGGAACCTGACACTACCAAAACACAGACGATCTGCTGTCACTCCATTAGCAGAACAAGGAGATTCAATAAGTACTCCTGGACCCCACTGTGGGTTGAGCTTGCATTCTTGGAATTCAGGGATGAAGCTCTAGCTCCTGGTACCTGGGAATGTGATCCTAATTGGAGATGCTTGCAGACAATCAAGTTCAGATGATATCACCCTAACTGGGCGGCCCTAATCAATGACTCATGTCCTTGTAAGAGAACAGAGGTAAGGGGAGAGAAGGCTGCAGGGCAGGGGAGGGTGTGGTGTGCCTTCAAGTCAGAGAGTACCAAGGACTGCCAGCTGCCACCTGTACTTGGTTGCCAAAGCCCTCCTCGTGGACTTCTAGCTTCCAGGGTGGTAAAAACAAGTTCTTGTTGCTATAAGAGCCCTAGAGATCACGCACAGCCCCAGAGTAATCACCACATCACTGGGTCTCTACATTTGGTCTAGGTTCAGGCAAGTGACCAAAATGTTGGGACCCCCCAAAGTAAGACCACGTTAAAGTAGGGTAGTGCTCAAAAAACTCTGAAGGGGTTTTAATATGAACTACCCTCAGGTAACTATGTTTGGAGGGAAAAAAGGAGCAGGGCCCAGGTTTTAGCTATAGGTTCTTCTTGTAAATCATTTTTGAGACTTGAAAAAACTACTTTGTGGTTCTTCCTAGGAGGTTTTCCAAAAAGCATAGAAAACGATTTTTTAAAAAGGAAGGAAGGGCCGGGTGTTGGCAGAGGCAGGTGGATCTCTGTGAGTTCGAGACCAGCCTGGTCTACCAAGCGAGTTCCAGGACAGCCTCCAAAACAATACAGAGAAACCCTGCCTTGAAAAAAACCAAAAAAAAAAAAAAGGAAGAAAGGAAGGAAGGAAGACAGACACAGACAATCCTTTCAATTTTGTAATAACCCACTGTGCCTCCATAACTCTTCGGAAGAGCCAAACACACAGGGGACAATGACCATGTCCTTTCCAGGCTTGAATTATTTTGCTGTTTTGTCATTTTAGCAGCTGTTTCATCTTTTCCTGTTGACTTCCTGATGCTGCTGAAGTGACGTAGAGAGTAATAAGGAAGAAAAATGATAGAATCTGCCCAGGATGCTGTGAGGGTGACATCACAATCCCGACCTTGTCTGCTTTCCCATAAAACTCCATCATCTTCCCAGAGGTGCTGGGGCTCACCTGGTCTTGTTGCTATTTAGTGTGTTTCACGCAAGTTTTGTGTCTATGATGGTAAAATAAGAAAACTGACTTGAATAGTGGAAGATGCCTTCCGGTCCTTTAGCAGAGGATGGACACAGGGAGGCAAGAAGGGACAAGTGATCATCTGGGAACCTGGGATGTTATCTTTGAGGGTTCCTGGGTAAACCTTCTACCATCAGACAAAATGATTCTGGACCTTGATGGACAAGGTACTCCCAAAGGCAGGAAGGGCAAGCCCACAGCACCCTGACCCCAGGCCACGCTGCGCAAATGTCTGACACAACCCTGGCAGAAGTTCCAACAGGCCTGTGATGACACTGTCTTAGCAACTCACTTCCAAACATCACTTGACTGGTTCAATGAATGAATGAATGAGTACTGACTCATTGGTTTTTGTCAACTTGCCATAAGGCAGGTGGTGATGGATGGCACACATCTTTACTGCCAGCACTCAGGAATCAGAGGCAGGCAGATTTCTGAGTTTGAGGCCAGCCTGGTCTATAGAACGAGTTCCAGGACAGCCAGGACTACACAGAGAAACCCTGTCTTGGAGAGAAAAAAATTCTTTGAAGGGACGTCTGTAGGGCATGTGGGAGTTTTCTTGATTAATGATTATGTGGGAGGGCCTAGCACACTGTTGGGGTAATATAGAACCCCTGGGTTGTATAAGAGCAAGCTGAGAAAACCATGGGGAGCAAGCTGGTAAGCAGCATTCCTCCATGGCTTCTGCCTCCAGATTCCTGTCCTGCTAACTTCCCTCAGTGAGAGACTATTACCTGAAGTGCAAGCTGAAATAAACCCTTTCCTTCCCAGGTTACTTTTGATCATGGGTGTTTTTTTAAAATCACAGCAAGAAAAGCCCTAACCCTAATTAAGATAGACACATAAAGTTGACTCACACACAGAAGGCTGATAATGCAGAGACAGAAAAAGATATGAGGTTGGTCACACTCCTGGCACTGACAGACCTAAAGAGGAAAACCCTGCAGAGTTAGGAGCTGTCTGTCAAGAGGTCAAAAAGAGGGACTGCAAGTTGGGACAAGTCGTTGCCTACCTAAGCCTGAGATAAGAACCTGAGCACACCCTGGGTTATCCAGGGGTGAAGAGGACCCGTAGCTGCATGCCAGGAAAGTACCTAACCTGGCACATTGCCTTCAAAGGAACTCTGGGTAAAGAAGCAACTGGGATGAGCTACATTTGGAACCTAATCAATATTCCTCTCCCTCTAGAGACAGGTGTTGTAATTTAACAAAGGCAGTACGTGAGAGAAAGATGCCATGCAACAGGGTTCAAGCAGAGGATTTTTTTTTAAAGTTAGGGAAAGGGATCATAAAAAGGGGAAAGGAGAGGGGGAAGGCAGGAGTAGTAGGAGAGAGCAGAGAGAGAGACAGAGACAGAGACAGAGAGAAGGAGGGAGGATGGGAGGTGGGCAGGGCTCCTTTAAAAGGGAACATAGTGAATATGCACAGGTGCTGCTCTTATCGGCTGGAGCTGAGGGTGCATCCTGTCAGAACCCCTGTACAGAACAGATGCCTGAATGGGTCTTGATGCTCTAGCCAGGGCTCAAATGATCCTCCTGCCTCAGCTTCTCCAGTGCTGGTACTACAGGCACACATGGCTATACTGAATAATGAACAATTCTGGTAAACCTTCGGCCACCATTCACTCTGTGGACTATCTATAAATGACCAGGAAATGCACAAGCTACAGAAGGAACCTCTGTACACAGTGACAATATCTCTATAAAGCCCAACCACCTCCTGGTGCCTTGCCAGGGGCCACATGCACTGATGGTGAGGGCTTGTGACACTTTCAGGGTCATCAAGGTAAACTGCACATCTACCTTCCAAAAAATTCTTGGAATTCAACCCAACTTTGCAGGCATGTAGAGTATTATCCTTTATTTGACGATCTGACTGATAAATCTGCAGCCTATGACCCAAATAGCTCAGTTTCCCTCCAGGAGCCCTCGTCAAGAAGGGGAGTGACCACACTCTCTCAGAGGTGTTTCGTAACCAACGTCCCTACACTGGCCAGCTCATTTCTGTCTGCAGGATTGGTCATACCACTCATGGGCACAGGGCTACATACAGCCCCTCCTTCTGCCTTCCTGATTGGCGCCTCTGCAAGGTCCCCGCTATCTCGATCAGGGGACTGAGACAGATGTTTGACAGAGATGAGACACTGTCATCTAGTACTCTGTACAAACAGCAAACCCTTAGCCTAGCCCTAATCTAGTCTCTTCACCTCCATATAAGCCAACTTTGTACCAGCACCTGTGGATGGAGGGAATTCATCCAGAGTCCACAAGCCTTAGAGAACACTTAGCTCAGGATACTGACCACTGTGTTGCCTGAACCCACAGTGAAAAATCACATTTCCCATGGAAAGGAATGACCACACCTCTCAGGTGGGAAGCACGTGGGCTGTGGCGGCCATGTTGGCAGTGGACTTAGCCACAGCCAGGTGCCTCTGAAAAGTCACAGGTGTTGAGGAAGGGGGCTGTTGATCTGGGGCTGGGGCTTTTGCTGCCATCTGCTGAGGTTCTAGCCTCCGTGGTCACCTGCTTCCCCTTGGCCATGAGCCATTTCTTCAATGTTTCCATATGCAATGGGGAGAATGCCTGCTCACCAGCAAAAGGAGGAGAGGAAGGTGAGGACATACCCTTAATGCAAACATACCCAAAAGCTCTAGTGCCCTTAGGTAGCTGTGACAAGCATTTCTTCATAATCTGGCTAAGTGTCAGCAGGCTGCTTCTATGCTTTAGCTTAGGGTAGACAGCTGGGTCAGAAGGGTCAGTGCTGGACAGTCCAGAGTGATGGCCCAATCCTTTCTTCTAGCCATCTCCCAGGCAAATAGACCTCAAGATTTCAGAGGTCTCTCACAGAGCAGAAGTCTTGTATGTATAGAGATTGGGCTGCCACATACACTGAACAGCTAGTTTTATGACAACCTGACACAAGCTCAAGCCATTTGTGGAGAGGGTACCTCAATGACAAATGCCACCACTAAACTGGCCTCTGGATCAGTCTATGATGTATTTTTTAATTAAAGATTGATGTGGGAGGGCCCAATCCACTTTTGAGTGGGGCTACCCTTGGACAGGTGCTTCTGGGGTGTATAAAAAACAAATCAAGCTGAGCAATGCATGAAAATCTTGCCAGTAAGCAGTACCCCTTCATGGTCAGATGGGGAAAGACTTCTGTACATGTTTCTCTTATTGGTTGATGAGTAAAACACTGTTGGCCAATAGGGGAGCAAGATAGGCGGGACTAGAAGGCAAGGAGAATTCTGGGAAATGTAGTAAAGAGAAGTCGCCATGTGATCCAGACAGGAAGTGACATAGCAGGCAGTAACAGTATATAAGTAAGAACAAACAGGAAATCACTCTCTCTTCTCTGCAGAGACACTGAGCAGACGTGATATAGACCCCAAAGGATAAGAGGCCCAGACCTTTTCTCTGGTAAGATAAAGCCAGGTGGAAACACATGGATTATTAGAAAGTGCGTGAATAATTAAGCCTGAGCAAGCCAATAAGTAGCCCAAGTTGCCAGCCAACAGCTTATAACTAATATAGTGTCTGTGTGTTTCTCTGGGGCAGAGAAGGGCAGTGGGATCTAGCCGGGAGTTACAATGGTCTCTGCTTCAGTTCTCTGCTTGAGTTTCTGTCCTGACTTCCCTTAGAGATATGCTGTGATGTTTAACTGTAAGCTGAAATAAAGCCTCTCTCCTCCAACTGCTTCTGGTTACAGGGTTTCATCACAGCAACGACAACCTTAACTAAGACACCAGGAGGCCCCTCTGCTCTCAGATGACACTGCCAGGGCCCACACAGTCTGGGAGACACAAAAGTATGCTTCGTAGTGTAAATGAGACTGCTGAGGGGCCATATTCACGAGACCCACGGAGCCACCCTAGAAAATTCGCTCACAGGCAGAGTGCCCAGGCACCAGGGCGAGGCTTCAGAACATAGAACATAGCCTTTCGGCCAATTCCGTGTCTCTTCTTACTTGGGGATATGCATTCACCATGATGTGGGTTCAAAGCTGTGGTTCTTCTGCCACAGGTATCAGGCAGAAATCTCCTCCCTCCCATTACTCTTCAGGGACACCACAGCCACCACAATCACCACAGTACCCAGTAACCACCCCCTAAACCCACGTCATCCACTGAGACGCCTGGGAACCATGAAGGAAGTCAGCCAGGGTGTGAAAAGCAATTGGATATCAACACTGTGTTCTCTCCATGTCTCAACCCTACACCCTGTAAACATGGCCTTTCAGACAAAAGGTCTATGTAGATGAAATTGTGGATCTTAAAATGAGGACATCATGGGTTATCCACTGGCATTGCTCTTAACTAAGACATACACAGAGCCGGGCGTTGGTGGCTCACGCCTTTAATCCCAGCACTCGGGAGGCAGAGGCAGGCGGATCTCTGTGAGTTCGAGGCCAGCCTGGTCTACGAGTTCCAGGACAGCCTCCAAAGCTACAGAGAAACCCTGTCTCGAAAAACCAAAAAAAAAAAAAAAAAAAAAGACATACACAGATGAGGGACAGAGGAAAGCTGGTCATGTGACCAGTCAGGTAGGACAATCTCCCATGGAGCCTCTGGAGGGATCCCCCTCACGCACACTATGAACCCCCCTTGCACACGCTATGACTCCCCCCTCACATACACTACGATCCCTCCCCTTGCTCACACTATGACCTTGGACTTCTGGTTCCTAGAATGAGATAGAAAGGCCTTGTGATGCATCAGGATACCCAGGATTTGAGATCCTATCAGCAGCCCCAAGCCTCTGCTGCTCCTGGTCTGTGGGAGTCACTGGTCCTCAGGAGTAGGCTGCCCAGAAGCTCAGGAGCCCCGAGCTGCTCTGTGATACAAGAAATGTGTGCTTACAAGACAGACCATGGTCGGACAGGCATCTCTGTGCTTGACAGTACTGGAGGATACATGTGTAGGTGCTGATAAATAAAACCCACAAAAGCTCATGCTACAGGGGGGTCACAAGGACAAACAGAGCCCAGCCAGGGCAGGTTTTGTGTCAGCATATAGCTCGAAGGGGCCTGTCACTGGGGAGGCGTCTTTCTCACTCCCAGGGGCTCACCCATTCCCAGGGGCTCATCCACTCGCGTGCTCACTCACTTCCCCAGATTGGGATGTCTCTGCTCTCCGCCTTCATCACAATGGAGGACATGGTCATGGTGACAGGGATGGCATCGAAGTAGGAGGAATGTGGTGCCAGGGTGAGGATGGCAGCCTCAGCAGGCAGGGCCTGCCGCCCCTTCACAGCCACTCGGTGGAAGCCGCCAGCAAACCACATGGTGCGCATGATGGCCTTGAGCAGGAAGTCCACGACCCTGTAAGAGATAGGCAGCATCAGGCTCCCGCCTCTACACAGGCATGCGGGGGCCTGGAGGAACGATGCTGAGGCCTTGGCAGTAGCGCAGGGCGTTGAAGGCTACTGCAGCAACCGCCCTGAGAGGAGAGCGGGTGTGCTTGACTCTGGGACACCGGTGGCCAGTGTTCTCCCACCTCATCTGACACACAACCAGAGGACTTGCCCCACCACACAGCATCCTGCAAGTGAGCACAGCTACTCAGCACTGACAGCAGCTCACACGCCAAGGTCAAAGACACCCACGCTTCAGATGTCAGCAGTTCATGCTAGCACTCAGTCGTGTACGAGCAGACAAACTACCAAAGCACGTAGGACACCATTAGAAGCTGCAGGCTAATCAGCTGAGAGCAAGGGCAGTGCCCTGCCTGGTGATCCTTCCAGACCTCCTTCCCATAGGCCACCCTGCTTTGGAGGCTGACCACGTGAGTCAGTACAGTTTCTGGAAGGACCTAGATGGACACGGATGTAGGGAAAGAAAACTGGCCTAGGCCATGCATCTTGGTTTCCCATGATGTCCTTTTTACACACATGAGAACTCAGGCACTCAAACCTGGTATTCTCCTTCCTACTCTCCCTCAACAAACCCCAGTCACTACTCAGACAACTCCCAGGCCACCCCTGCAATGACATGTAGTATGGGCAGCCCTGGGTGGCGCTTGGTTTCCAGAGGAGGCTCACTGCAGAATGCACCAGGTGACCAAAAGACACAGAAAAAAAAAAAAAAAAAGAGCTCAGAGCCCTGTTCCATGATTTTTCCCAAAGCGCTAACTTCCCCTGGAGGTTCTGTGAGAGGAGCCCCAGCAGATCTAAGTAGTGGCCAATCGCTGTTGGGCACAGAGCCCCTGGAGGAGTCACCTTGGAAAGACCTCTGCTTACCTGGAGGATCGGCAGCCCTTGTAGTTACAGTGAGACAGGGGAGGGGGCAGGTTCAAGGTTCTATTTCTAAGGATGGTGTGACCCAGGGGTATGTACTTCTCAATGCCAGCTGGGTACTTCTAGACGGACTCACAAGAAAAATGTACGAAAGTAAAACGCACAGCTCCCGAGGAGGAGGAGGAGGAGGAGGAGGAGGAGGAGGTCGCAGAGGACAGGAAACTGAAGCTGTGAGGAGGCTGTACTGGAACAGGCGCTGGTCTCGGGAGGGCAAGAGGAAGAGGGGAGATGCAAAGTGAGCACCATCAACCCCGTCTTGTTGACAACAATACCCTTCTGCCCTCACAGGGAAAGATGGAGACAGCTGGAGGCGGGGCGAGTACGGGGAGGGGGTGGGAAAAGAGCTGAGCCGAACAGATGGCCCCCGCCAGCTTACCCGTAAGGGCTGGGTGCCCCAGGCTGATGGTGTGAGTGGAGACAGACCTTGTGGGCTCAGTGTAGGTGAAGACCCTCATGGGGCTGGTATTGTCACAGGGGCAAGGAGGACAGTGAGCTCAGAGCAAGGTCGGAGGTCAAGTAAAAGTCTGGAAAGAAAGCTACAGAGACATCAAGGAGAAGAGGGATGGACCATGAGCTCAGCAGCTGCTCGGTGCTGAAGAAGACCTGGGGCTCTGGGCGCAGGCTGAGGGGAGGATTCCAAAGGGAAGCAGTTTGCTTCCACACACAGGAGCACGAGCCTCAGGACAGTAGACCTGCACCCTCCAGGAGGGCATGCACACTATATATTCAGCCAGCCAAGGGGGAACAAGCTGGTTGTCAGTAGCTCATCAAGTCTGAGTTCCTCTTGCAAATTCCTTCTGGGAAGAGAACCTGACATTCCAGAAAGGCTTCAACAACAGCAGCAAAACAAAAGAGCAGACACCCCAGGATCTGGATGCCCCAGGAGGTAAGTACTACTCCACAGTGTGGCCTGACTCTGGGGCATGGAGCACTGAGGCTGAATTTCTGCCACAAGAAAGAAACAGGGACAGTCAAACGGCAAGAGGAAGAACAAAGGCTACAGTCCAAATGCAAAGCAGAGAATGCGTGCATAAAGACTTTAAATCATGGGGTGAGGTTGTGCTTCTGCAGACAGAGGAAGTCATATTTATACCCAGGATGTGGACTCCTCTCTGAGGGTAGGGGGTTAGATACTCAGTCCTTCAATCTCACGTATTAACCTCCTAACCCAGGAACGGAGTCTCGAGGAGCCCTCAGGACCAGCAGCTGGAGGACCTTGACGGTTACCTGCCTGGCCCACCCCTGGACTTGTAGGGGCCAGTACTACCAAAAGGCAGCAGCATGATTTTCACGACACTGTACTTCGAAAGTGACTTAAAATAAGCATCCTTTGTAAAACTGTGTCATTCACCGAAAGCCTGAGATTTTTAAGGATGTCTGAATGCCACCAACTTCATCCAGAAAAAAAAAGTCGTCTTTAACATCAATCTGTTCACAACAGCTCTGCTGTGCGAACGTAACAGTCTGGGTCTGAATGAATCTGCTGTTGTAACTCAGCAGAGCCTCGACGGCTCTGTAGCCAGTTATTTTAAACCCGGCTTCTTCTTAATCCTGCGCCACTCTAAGGCTCCTTATTACTACATCTCCTTTCAGGGGTCAGAAGCATCCTCGAGAGACCAGGCCACAAATCCACTCAGTTCCCACAGGCACTGAATGAAGGTGTCCAGGGCTTCAAGAGGCACAGCAAGGCACATGACACTTTCAGCATATGCGCACATGCTCATCTACATGCACACTCTCATCTTCATTCAAAAATGTACACTCCAACAGGTGTGCACACACACACACACACTTTTACCTGTGTATGCTCATACATACACATGTCAACAAATACAAATACACGTACTCCAGTACCTCCACACATATCCATTCTCTCATCTAAATGCACACTCCAAAAGACACACACACATGCATGTGTGTACATTCATCTATGTGCATGCTTCACATACACACACTCATATACATGCATGCACACGTACCACTATACACATATATGCTCAGGCATACACACATTGCTCTCTCGCACACAGAATGACATGTACCCTGAGCTGACAAAGACATACCAAACTCGAAGGAAACCGTGGCTGTGTAAGAAATCTCAGCCTCTCTCTCACTCACTCCCTCACTCACTCACTCACTCGCCCACTCACTCACATGAAACAGTACTTGCATCACGTTTGTGCAGTGAAGGAAGCTGTTGTGAACAGACTGAGTGACTTGGACACAGGGACAGAGCTGTTGCAAACAGTCTGTTGTGGTTATGGCCCTTTGTAGCTTGCTGAAGCCCATGGAGTGTGTGGGCACATAGGAGAGTCTCAGAGGAGCATGGAGGCCAGGAACACAGCCCGGGTCAGTCACTGTGAAGATGGTCCTGCTGCTCAGAGACTCCGAACTGGTGTGGGGAAGAATCAGGAGGCATGTAAAACAACAGCAGAACTTTAAATCCACCCAAGCCTGCTTCCCAGTGGAACTACTGCACTCAGGAAGTTCAAAGGCAGGATGATCTGGTTTGGTCTAGATTTGCAGTGCTTGGTTTTATTTCATGCCAGTTTCATATGTTATGGGTTTTTTTTTTTACGCTTTTAAAGGATGTCACGATAAAGCATGCTGTTCTAAGAGGATTATGAAATCTCAGACAAATGAAGAACGGAGAGCAAGCAACAACTTCACAGAGGACTGGCCTCACTCAACGCCCACACTGGATGAGGATCAGCACCTGATGATCTGACACCCAGAGAGACGAAGTTTAGACGAGGTTCTCTCTTGCCTCTCTCCTGAACAAACATCCTGTGCATCAAAGAAAAGAAAGGCTGGAGGGTCCAGGTGCATACAGCCCGCAGAGCACCAGATAGTGACATTTTAGGCTTTGGGGCCACAGAGTCCCTTGCACCCACACAATTCAGCTCCCTGAAAAAGTAGCCCCGGGGGTGGCCATGTTCCGGGAAAAGGTTACTTGCACAGCAGCCAAGCTGGCCTGTAGGCCTTTCTGCCAGTATCTCCAGCAAGAATTTGTCTTTCTGAGCTAGTGAAGGGAGCTCTAGAGATAACAGCAGAGCACTCTCAGAGTGCTGGCTAAGGCACCTGTGACAGGTAGAAAGACACAAGAAACACGTAAAGTGTCTACAGCATTGGCTGTGTTCAAAATATGTGCATCTCCAGACAGCTGAGGTTCATTCATATCTAATACTTAAAGGCAAGAGCCAGTTTGGGTCTAAGAAAGACTCAGCCTACAGTGACAGTGTCCAACACTCAGGAAGCCTGGACTGGATCAAGGTCCTCACTAGGGCAGGACTGTCTGGATCCAGCTAGTCAGAGCTTCAGCTTTGTCAAGTTTGGTCAGAAAGTGGTTATCAGATCACTGGACTTAAAAGAGTGCAGGCTTGTCTACTTTCAGTGACCCAGGTGGACAAGGTGTGTCAACTGTGACCTGCCACTCAAAAGGTGGAAGATATGCTCCCTCCCCTGACCACAGCACCCATTCTGTGGGGGTTGAGGCAGGGACCCATGTCACTGTGGTGCTGGGCCAACTTAGCCCAAGAGCTATCCACGCAGAATACATTCCCCAACTCCCACCAGCAGATCTAGAATTGGGTGAAGGTGGCCTGGGAGCTCTGGTTTTAGTCTTCAGGCCATCAAGAGACGGAAGAGATTTTAGAATACAGGAGGCCATGGTGGTGGGGGCATCTCTGCGCTCTGGGACATGGGTACAGCAGCTCCATGACCCATAGAGCCCCAAAGATGAAGCCTAAAAATACCAGAGGAAGAGACAGGCAGGGGACAAGCTAGTTTCAAACAAAGCAGCGAGAAGACAGCACTGGTCCCTGGTGAACAGGTCCCAGTAATAAAGTCAGGCTTAGAAAGAGAGAGACAGGTCCACACTGACTGAGCAGTAACACTGTGACATCGAATATCTCATGCACACACACACACACACACACACACACACACGCACGCACGCACGCACGCACGCACGCACGCACGCACGCACGCACGCACACAGACACATGTCAGTCAAAAGAGCTACTTACTTCCTCCACAAGGCCATGGGCTGCTCTGGCTCCTTATCAGGCGGTCCCAGGGAGGCCACGAGTGCAAGGGGCCAGGCCAGCAGCATCATGAAAGCAGCAAACAGGAGCCGGATGGGGAACAGCGTTAACGTCATAAAAGCCACCTGGAAGACAGGTGTTACTTTTTAAGCACTCCTGTTTGAGAACGTGTTGGAGCTGTCTGCAGCTTGGGGTCCTGCAGAGCCGGGTCCCAGCTAGCAAGTACACTGCCATCACTGTGGCCCCATCCTCCCGCTCCCGACTAAAGGCACTTGGGATATCTTGGGAACAACAAGGCACAGCTTGATTGGCACACTCATGATGGGGGATGGTCTTCTGTATACATGTTTCTCTTATTGGTTGACAAAACACTGATTGGCCAGTAGTGGCAGGAAGACAGGCAGGGCTAGGAGACAAGGAGGATGCTGGGGAGAGAGAGGCAGAGAGGCTGGGAGATGCCATGCTGCCGAAGAACTAACATGCCGGATTAGGGGTGAGCCACAGCCTGTGGCAATACACAGATTAATAGAAATGGGTTAATAATTAAGACAGAGCTAGCCAATAAGAAGACTGAGGCACTGGCCAACAGTTTTATAATTAATATAGCGTCCACGTGTTTATTTGGGGCTAAGCGGCTGTGGGAACAGACGGGACGGAAACTTCCATCATCAAATGGCAGTCAACGTGGGGCATGTACCCATGACCCCGAGATTAAGAGCTGTGGGGCAGAAACCTCCATCATCACCCTCATCTCTACTCTGACACTATATCCCACAGAGGAACTGGCACCCAAAGCTGGAGCCAGACTTCCAGGCCTTGCTCAACAAATAATCATCATACCTTCCCACCTCTCCCTGAAATCATTTAGGTGGGGCTGGGGAGATATGTCAGTCTATAGAGTGCTTTCTGTAAGAAGCTGAGGACCTGAATTCAACCCCAGAACACAAGTAAGAAAGCCAGGTGTGGTAGCACAATTGTAAGATCCTAGCACTTGGGATTGCTGGGACCCTGGGGCTGGCTCACTGGCCGGCCAGCCTAGCCTACTCGGTGAGTTCCAGACCAGTAAGAAACCCTGTCTCAAAGCAAGGCAGATGGTGCCTAGGGAATCCCCATCTGAGACTCACCTCTGTGTTCGACACGCACATGTGCACATACACAAATTGTTGATGTGCACAGAGATAGCACTTGCAGTCTTAAATATTGGTGAGGGAGCTGAGAGGAGTCGCAAGACAAGAGAGCAGAGGAATAAGGACAGCTCTCCAGGTTGGCAGGAGAGCCAGAGCCCAAGGGAGGTACGGCTCACTAAGCAGTGCTCACCTCGGAGCAGCAGGAGGCTACAGGACCAGGCGGCTGCCTGTTGCTCTGCATTTGGAAGACATGTGGTGGGCAGTTCAGCTCTGTGGGGCAGAGCCAAATGCTGCATTAATGGAAGACATTTTTCACAGCCCCGGCAATCAGTGTGGGCTTGACACTGAGGATGAATCCACACTCACACCTTTTAAAGGCCCAACAGTCACTTGTGGCCCAAGGGCAGGGCAAGATCCAGGTACCAACGTCTACTCTAACACAGAGTTCCTTCCCTGGGACAATAATTACATAGGACATCTCGTAGTGATGACCTCCCCTGTCCCACAGAAGCCTGTAAGAATATCATCAACCACCCTGCCTACCTCTGTTGGGACATGATACTGGTTCTTTGCAACAAGCTAAAGATCCGTGATTCCTCCAATGTCAGATTCCTGCTCACAATACTAGGAAATAACACGCTGGGACTTGCCTTAGGGGTGCCGGGAAGCCACCTGTCAGGGCTCGTGTTAGGGGTGCGGGGCTTGCTGGTAGCTGGCCTGGATCAACTCTTGACTGGTTTCCAGGGGAGACACCTGTTATCCCCGCCCCACAAACCCTGTGCTGTTCCAACTGCCCACTTCCCACTGACATCTCTGGCTACCTGGCTGCAGCTTCCAAGTCTCGAGGGTCCCAGCTTTGCAAACTCTGTTTTTCTCTGTGGTGATAATTTTGTTCTGCTATAACAAAGCTTGCCTAAAGATCAGAGAGTAGAGTTAACCACACTAGTTAGCAATAGAGACCAGGGAGTAGTGGTGCACACCTTTAATCCCAATGCTCAGGAGACAGAGGCAGATGGAACTCTGTGAGTTCAAGGCCACCCTGGGCTACACGAGACTGAATCTGTCTAAAAGAGAAACAGAGTTCACACAAAAGTGATGCCAACACTCGGGATCACACTCCTTTAATCCCAGCACTAGGGAGGTGGAGACGGGTGATATGGCTGTGCGGAGAGAGGAATATAAGGAGGGAAGAGACAGGAGAGTAGACGCAGTCAGGTTTCATAGAGACAGCAGTCAGTGTGAGGATGCAGTCTGAGGACAGGATCGCCCCTTTGGTCTGAGCGTTGGTAGAGGTAAGAACTCTAGTGACTCGATGCTCTGCGTCTCTGATCCTTCAGCTTTCACCCAGACAGTTGACTCTGAGTTTTTATCATGAAGAACAATTAGAATCCGTGCTACATTTCTCCCTGGGTTAATCTTGTTTGTTCTCCATGAGGAGTTTTCCTAGAAGCCCTTAGCAGGCTTCGCAACAATGCCAAACTTGAGAGTTGAAGAGGTAGTCTCTGCGGCACTGTTTCAACATGCGGGGTGGCTGTGTGAGCTGGGGAGGAAGCCCTCTGCACCGGGGTACTGCACAGGAGGGGAGCAGACAGCCCTCTGCACCGGGGTGCTGCACAGGAGGGGAGCAGACAGCCCTCTGCACCGGGGTGCTGCACAGGAGGGGAGCAGACAGCCCTCTGCAGCGCTGCAGTGCAGTGTGTGGGGGGGTGCATGTAGTAGGAAGGCAGCTTGCTGTGGCTGTACAGCACACTGGGGAGGGTCGAGAGGCCTCGAGTGTCAGGATCAGCTTCCTGTGTACTCTGCCTCCACCTTCACTCAGCGCTAGTTTTCCTGCTTTTGTCTGTATCCCAGGGAGCAGGGAACCCTTCCCCAGGTAAGCAAGGCAGGAGTGATGGGTGATGGGGGAAGTCCTACTGTATATATGTTCTCTTACTGGCTGATGAGTAAAACACTATTTGGCTAGTGGCCAATAGGGCAGCAAGATAGGCGGGTCTAAGAGATGAGGAGAATTCTGGGAAGTGTGGCCAGACAGTTACCATGCTGCTGGAGGAGTAACACCATGCTGGGCATTACCAGGTAAGCCACAGCCTCATGGTGATACATAGATTGATAGAAATGGGTTAATAATTAAGACAGAGCTAGTCAATGAGAAGCCCTGGTCATCGGCCAACAGCTTTATAACTAATATAGCATCTGAGTGTTCATTTGGGGCTGACGAGGCTGTGGGACCCGGCTGGCGGGAAAGAGTGTTCGTAACAGAAGGGGCCTGCCACAGTCCTAGAACCTTCTAGAACTTACTACTGTACCTTCTGCCCACATCTCCTGACATCTCCACAGGCTACCAAATTCATGCAGACTCAGCCTATCCACTGGTCTCTACTTCATCAGTGGCCACCCTCGTTCAAACTGATCTGAACAGACCAGGGGACCACAGACATAAGAGAGGCCAAGGTTTCTGAGTCCCAACAAAGGAAACAGCTAGCCAGGAGGCTATGGCACCAGAGTAGCTGAATCTGGAGGTGACTGTATGGAATGTAGGAAGGAGAAGCAAAGCTCTAGGCAGCTACAAGAAACATTCTTAGAAAAGCAGGCTACACTGAAGAGCAACAGAGCATCCGACAACTTTCCAGACACCTTGCCTTCCAGGTGTGGGCGGCCACTGCCAGGACAGGGCTTGTCTCTCTACCAAAGCCACACGGTACCCTTTGTTGCTGCAGCTTATAAGATAGAGAGCTCTGTCTCTATCGTGAACAGAGTGTGCTAGAGATGCTGGGAGTGAGACAGGAGTCCACTCTCCACAGCCACGAGGCCCCAGTGCCATGCTGGATGTCATGTAATGCGCGTGGAAAGGCCTGCGGAGTCCATTTTACCAAAACCACATGCAGAATATCTGTCCACCACAGGAAGTGAGGTAGCACGTGGCAGACTGGATACCCTGCAGGACCTGGCCAGGGAAGAGCTGGTCAAGAGTATGAATGAAGGGACAGACTGGTACAGGCTACAGGACAGACAAAAGAGGAGAGAGGTGACAGTAAAGGACTCATCTATGCAGACGGTGACAACGGGGCTGGCTCAAGGTTGCAAACTCCAAGAAAATTCCATGAACACAGAAGGTGTAGACCACCGACGCTGGGACCCACAGCCCCACCTCCCTGAGTCCAGCTGTGGGGAGTGAAGACTACGTCACTATAAGAAGCCACACACCACTCTCAAAGGTGCCAGGCCAAGCAAACTATGTGGTTATCTTGCCCGTGAAACAGAAGTGGGTATTTGCACCACAGTTCAGTAAGGAATTACACTGGCTTGGGGCTGTGTTAACTTCAATTGCCCCCTGAAGGTTGATTACAACAAACCAACCAATTAAGAGACATATAGTCTAGACGGATAGGCACTGGTATACACACACAGTCCTTCCATCACAGGACACAGTCTGAATTAGATTTTGAGGGACCCATTAGGAGGTCTCATTCTGGCTCCTTAGAAAAATCAACCAATGGTCACAGTAAGACACTCTCATGAGCAGTCGTTCCTGGAAGGTTGTTTGAAAACTCCCACCTTTGTCTAGGACTTAGATATAGGCCAATCCAGGTTGCTGGCCAAGGTCCCATTCTGTCCCTGCCCTAGGCTGGTACCACAATGACCCAGAACTACTGGCAGAGGGTGTCCCTGCACTCCGGTGGTGGTCATTCTCTCTGCCTCACTGTCCAGTCTTTGGGCAAAGCCCCTTCCACACACTCAGTCTCCAAAGTCCCAGAGCTTTGACCATCTCCAGACTTGAGAGTCAGTCTCTCAGTCTCCCTCTCTCTCTGTCTCTCTCTCTCCTCTCTCTCTCTCTCTGTCTCTCTGTCTCTCTGTCTCTGTCTCTCTGTCTCTCTGTCTCTCTGTCTCTCTGTCTCTCTCTCTCTCTCTCTCTCTCTCTCTCTCTCTCTCTCTCTCCCTACCAGGGATGTGCCAGGTCTATTAAGGGGTCACTATCCACCTGAGAGGGCAACTTCTGTGACCCCAAAGCCTGAAGGTCCTAGGGCAAGTGAGCACCCAGTACTTTATGCTACACGGGTCCATGCGGAAGGTGATGCGGGCCTTGTATGCTCAGTGGGATACGGGTAAGTTCTGTACCCTGGGGAGACGTACTCCTCCATCCATCATGGAGACAGTCTGAGGCTGCCAACTTTATTGTTGCTGGTGGCAGCAGAGCTGGATGCCACCCCAGGAGCACCACTGGGGGACAGGTGAGTCTGGATTCTCTGTGGGACGGCTGAGGGTGGAGCTTCAAGTCGCACAAAGCACCAAGGGCAGATCCGAGGCAACAAGCATAGGGACGGGGAAACAAACAGAGATGGCTCTGCAGCTGCCTGGATGACTTCAGCATTTGGGGCAAGCATAGCTCAAGGGTGGCAGAGATGGCCACCTGGAGGAGTCCCTGACAGGTGCGGCTGTCTGGAGGACACAGAAACTGGATGGGGTGCTTGATACAACACAGCCAGCAACTTAGCTGGGACCACAACAATGAACCAACCACACCAACAAACCCAACATCCACACACGCTCAGTCTACGTCAGGGCATGTGGAACTGTAAAATTAACCAACAGGGGTGTAACCATCACACTCAAAGCAGCCACCAGAGCACCTGATGCTACAGACCCGCTACCAGCTCCTGAGGGGACGGATCAAAAGCCATCAGTCCACACGTCACTTCCTCATTCAGAAATTCAGGGTAGGAGCTAGGGGATTGGATGGAATGGTATACAAAATGAAGGGCTGCTGGGGCCACAGAGAGCAGCCTGAGCGCAATACACAAAGAACTGTCCTAAACCCTTAACCAACCCAGAGGGAAACAGAGATGGGGCAGCTGACCACGTATCCTCACGCCACAGGACCAGCTTGCCCGCCTGCAGAGGACTGAGAAAATCTTACCAGGGAGGCAGTGTTGTACTTCAAACCAAAGGGGGGAAAATGAGAGGAAAATGGCCAGACACTGGAGCAAGGTGGCAGCTGATCAGAGCCCAAGGCCAAGGTTCCGTTAGCAATAGGAGAAACCTCCTCGGGACACAACAGACATCAGGGCCTGGAACCCCTGCCCTTCTCAGGATGCACATGATCTCTGATATACGGTGGCTCTCACACAGGGACAGTACTACCACAAAGACATCACCCTGGACCTCCTGACACCCGTGGTCACCATCATGGTGGCTGAGTGTGCACTCCTCCCAGCTTCCTCTCTCTAGGGTACAGCTGCCCTGCTGGGACAAACAGCCATGGCTGTCTTTCTCTCTCACCAGCCCCTTCTGATCTTGCCTATAAAAACATACTCAAAATGCAGCCCATGAGGGACCCCTGGCTCTTGGGTTTGGGACAGGAAGGGTGGAAATAAAACTACAAATGCCACATGTCCCTGGTCTGTATGACCACAGGATGAGAAGTAATGGGTGAAACATTCAGTACCAAGTGACGGGAGCCAGAAGCAGGAGCCTAGGCCAGAGCCCTGATGTAAGCAAAGTCATCCCTAAAAGGACTTGAGTCTAGACAGGAAGGCAGGTATGGTTCCTGTACGTTCCAAAAAGCTATTCTGATAGGCAACAAGAATCTGAAGGTATGGCAATGGACTTCCCAAATGGCTTAGAGATGAGAGGCAAAAACTACAGGGATGCCTCCAGGGCACTGAGACATCTGGGAAAATTAGTCCTGGGGTCAACTGTGAGCTAACACCCCAAACCGGGAACTAATGACCAAAGTGTAGAGCAGTGTGACCACTGAAGCCTACCTACAAGAGCACTGCCCCAAGCCAGACAAGAAAGACACACGCAGTTTAGCTTGTACTTTCCTTTCAGAGTACACGCAGGCTTTAAAAAGCACTATAAGTCCCACACACATCCCTCCGCTGGAACCCCAAGGCTCGTGTGCTGAAGCCCACAGCTGAAGCTCAGTACCACAAGGCCACCCAGAGTCCCAGGTGACTTCAACTACATCCAGACCAAGCCAAGAAGCACACTAGCCAACAGGCACCCCAACAGGCATACTTTAATGAGGTCCAGAGTGACTCTGTTCCGGCAGAACGTGGCTCTGAGGCAGGGAACTTTCAACAGCCATGCTCAGAACCAAGGTTCATGCCCACACAGAGAGTAGAGGAGGACGAGAACAAATAAGCTGCTGCAGGCAGTTTTATCTGTTCACAAACAGCTCTATCAAACAGGCTCGTCTGACCAATCCCACGGCATCAGTTCAGTATCCTACACACCCCAGGGGCTCAAGATGAGGCTTGACACGGGGCGCAGGGGGGCAATGAACAACAGCTTCAGCGGGGCGGTACTGTCTGCTCCCTTGTGATTTTGCCCATGGGTACCCTGCATTCATCCGTCCAGTCCTCACTGACATGCTCGCGCCCCTGTCGTGATGGCCGTAGATCCCAACTGTGTATGGGGCTGGAGATCTCAGATGCCCATGCACAGCTGGTGTCCACGTCTCCACCACAACTCTCCTCAGAGACGCTGTGCTTATGGCTATTTATAAATGCTTCTTAGTTCTCCCACTCAAATCTAAAATTAAATATAGCTTTTCTAAGACAGAGCTATTTTTCCTTCCAAACCTTCAGTCCCAACTCCCCAGGTCTACGCCAGGTCTACCCAAGGCTTATCTAGTGAAGTCTCAGTCTATCAGACCAATCCAGACCATTCTTGGTGCAGACTGATGTGAGCCTGTCTTTGGGGGAAAACACTCAAAACTTACAGACTCACCTTAAGAACCACATGGGCAATTAGGAGTGATTTTCCTAGGGGGCTGTCCCTGCCACACACCATGGTGGTACAGTCTTCAGGGACACTTTGATCTTACAGAACCATCAGTCTCAGCGCACGCACGGTGTGCAAATGAGGAACGCTTATGACTAACCTGGGGCAGACAGCTCTCAGCAACCTTTGTGGGTCTGGTGGGAAGATCCCAGAAGCTGTTTTGTCAGCTGGATCCTCGACCTGCCCCCCAGTTCAGGCCTGTGTACAGTGCCTCACTGACACACATGGCACTGTTGGGGAGGGCATCCTTGGGTGGGGGGGGTACCAGAACACCCTGGCATTTGCCCTAGATCCTGGTGACACTGGTGTGTGACCACGGAAGGCTGCAGGTAAGACTACAGAAGGCACATGTGGATTCTAGAGGGACTGTCTCGGGTACAGTCCTGTTTTTCCGTCACTAACCACACATGGTTGATGTCTTTGCAAACTACAACACAGGTTGGGAACACACCTCCTGCTGGAGATACCCTATAAGCTAGAAAACCTAGGCCCCGAGATGCCTCTGGAACCCCCTAACTTAACAACTAAGGACCTGGGAAGTCACCCTGGTTACCCGCTCAGGTCTCCACAGGCCATTTCGTATGTAGTACTACAACCTGGCCATTCCCCACTCACAGCTGTGCTCCTACAGGCGGGTGTTGGGACTTGGTGTCCACTGAGTACCTGTTCATCCCTCTAGTTCAGCACGTCCCACAGCACAGGTCCTGACACATGTGGCTATGTCTCCTTATGTGATAGGTGGGGTGCTGGGTAACTTGCACCCTGTGCAAGCCCCATACACAGCAGTGTAGGCTGTGTAACTGTCTATCTCAGCCAGGGAGGGCCAAGGCCTGGTCCTAACATCAGTGCAGTCAGAGGAAAAGCTACACAACCACACAGTGCAGCCTTTGGCAGAAAAGAAGCAAGGCACTGACACATGGGGTGGGGCGGGGGTAACTGCAGGCCTGGAAATCCCCAAGAGCATGCTCAATGGGAGACACGCAGTGTCAGAAAATACATGAGTTCCAGGTAAATTCAGAAGTAACACCCTAAGCATACCCAGGCTGAGGCCATCTCACTCTAAGATTAAGAGATTACCACACTGGAAGCAGTTACCCTCCCTTACAGCAGGGGGTTAAGGGATGATTCCCCTGAGGCCAGAGTAAAATAGACAATGCCAAGAGAGGGTTCTGGACAGGCCATAGCTAGTCAAGATCTTTCTAACTCTACTCTTTAGCCTTATTACATAGACCTCTGGGCTTTGAGAGCCCTATAGCCCTGTGCTCAAGGAGAAGAACATGCCCAGTCCTTAGAAAGGCCCAGCTTCCATCAGCCCCTTGGCTTGTAGATACAGACTCCTAGGCAATCCTCCCTACGGCCCTACTGTACTGTCTTCTCTTAGCCGGGAGAAGCCACTTAACCAGCCTCTTACCCACATGCTGTCTGGATAGTAGGCTTCCTAAAAGGCCGGCACAGAACCCCATTGCTGGCAGATCTCTGTACTAATGTGTGGGTGATGTGCCTAAATAGACAGGCATAGGATAGAAGGTTGACTCGTCACTCAGCGGACGCATCTCAACACCTGTGTTGTCGAAGTCTACTTGATGCAGCAGCAGAACTGCACACACCAAGATCCTGTCTGCACTGCTGGGCATGTGCTGGAGGGTGTGGCACAAGGGTGTGTGTGCAGGGAGCATATGCTCTAAAAGGCCTCTGCAGTGACTTTGGGACCTCAGGACAGAAGGACTGGAGAAAACGGGCAGAGAGCAGTGTCCCATACAGGAGGCAGTTTTGGAGGAGCCCCAGGTCCTGCCACCCTTCTCAGCCCTAAATGAGCACACAGACACTATACTAATTATAAGACTGTTGGCTGATGGCTAGGGCTCTTACTGGCTAGCTCTGTCTTATTTATTAACCCATAACTACGAATCTATGTATTTCAACATGGCCTTATCTTACCAGAGAACACCTGCCATGTCCTATCTTCCCAGTCTCTACATGGCGCCCCTTGGAGGTCTCTCTGCCTACCTTTCCCAGAATTCTCCTAGTTGCCAAGTCCTACCTATCTTCCTGCCTCTATTGGCCAAACAGTGTTTTATTCATCAACCAATAAGAGAAACATATATACAGAAGACCATCCTCCATCAGGGCAGTTAAGTGCAAAGTTCTTTGGTGGGAAGGCCCAGGATGCGCAGCATACATGGGTAGCCAGGTCACTGTTTACTCTCTGACTCAGGAACATCATGGCAGGCATGGTGGGAGCCTCTCCTCTGGACTCGGTCGGGCTTCAGAGGTCTCACGGGGCTGCTTTTCTCATTCTCCCTACTACACATGCAACTGTCAACATAAGTCCTCTCCTTGTGCGTGGGGTGGTGGTGGCAGGGGGTGGCTCTGTCCCTCTGGTCCCCCTAGTCTTCTAGCTCTGACAGTCTTGTAGCACTGCAACGTCACAGACTGCAGCTGGGGTTCTGCCAGAGTAGTCTACCACCCGAGGGCTCTGCCAAAACAAAAAGCTCTGAAGACATACATTTGGGGGCTGTATGCACTACCTCCTAAGAATGAGTCTCAAAACCAGAAACTGGTCCTAAATCCCTCTCCAGAGCTGCAGGGACTCAGTGGCGGCTGACCTACTTTAGCAAGCACCAGGGGGCAGGACTCCCCATAATTACAGCCCTCCAGAAGGGAGTTTTCCAGGCACTCATCTCAGCACCACGTGTACAAAAAGCCCAAGGCTACCAGGGACAGGTGGGACTGAGATGGGAGTCCTGCCAACAGCTTCCTGGGGCCCATGACTCTGCAGGAGGCTCCGGCTTCCTATAGGAAGAGTCTAGTCTCAGGAGACCAGAGAGAACTAGAGTTAAGCAATCTGCTTCTACTGCCCCCCGCAGATCCTAACCCTGCCCCTGTTCGCTGAGGGTGGTGGCTCCAAGAAGAAGAGGTACTTCAAGTGTCAGTTGGCAGAGAAGTGCCTGCATATCAATACACTGTTCCTTTATCAAGTCTCTCCTGGAAGTGTCCAGGACATAGGGATACCAGCCAGGTAGGGGGCAGGATAAACCCTGCTCTCCCCAACCCAAGCACTATGTTCACACTCTAACTCTAATACTGAGATACAAGGGGAACTCTGCAGCAACGTGTCCTCTAGGCCAGTGGTCATGGGGGCTGGAACCCATGAATATCAGACAACACAGGGGGAGGGGACCCCTGAGAGAGCGTCAACCTCAGAGGTCCACCATGCAGTGGGACAGACAGGCCTGAGAGCTGTGAAAGGCCTCCCTCTGGTCCCATCTTCCTTAGGGAGCCAGGACTCAGCAGAGGTCAGGAGAAAAATCCACCCCAATCTACGGCTCTCTGCAAGACCCGCAGTTTGGGCTAGATAATGGAATCACGAGATTCAAGCCCCAGAGCATTCCAGCTGCTTTCACTGTTCAGCAGGAAGGTTATTTGGAAAGGAGGCAGCTCACACGCTCTGTGGCTTATACAACCTCTGTAGGTGGGAACCCCTGCCCCTAGCACACCCTGAGCTCCCTGATGGAGAAGACCACAAATACCACATGCACTCTGTATCACATGCACATCTTATTTGTTTTAACTTGTGAGGGAAGGTGTATTGGGATTGTCTTTGGGTTTCAATTGCTGTGAAGAGACACCATGACCATGGAAACTCTTACAAAAGAAAACATTTAATTGGGGCTGATTTACAGTTTCAGAGGTTGGTTTAGTCCATTATTGTCATGGCAAGAAGCATGGCAGCATGCAGGCAGGCATGATACTGGAGAAGGAGCTCAGAGTTCTACATCTTGATCCACAGGCAACAGAGGGAGACTGTGTATCACACTGGGCATGGCTTCAGCATCTAAGACCTCAAAGTCCACCTCCATAGTGGGAAGTCCTGGCCCTGGTGCTCCCTAAGGTAGTTCAAATGCCACCGAGTCCCTGCAGCTCTGAAGAGGGATTTAGGATTGACTCTCCTTCTCAGAAGACACTGCATACAGACCCCAAATGTGTGTCTTCAGGACTTTCTGTTTTGGCAGAGCTCTTGGGTGGCAGGCCACCCTGGCAGTTCCCCAGCTGCAGTCACATCTCCTAACAGTGCCAGGCATTCAAACACATGGGTCTCTAGGGGCCATTCCTAGTCAAACCACCACAGGGACTGTATCCCCCCAGACTGGCTGTTCCTCTGAAGGATGGGAGTTGACTTGATCCCACACCTCTAGAGGGAATGTTCCCACCTCCCTGACTACTGGGGCTACGCATCTCAGGGTGATGCCAGAATAAGAGGCCTATGAAGAGTAGGGGAGGATGAAGTTGGTTTGGGAGTGGGCTGAGCTTTTGGGAATTTAGAGGCCGTATGAGAAAGTCAAAGAACAAGTGGCGGGACATATGACAAAGTGACCAAGGACTCCTTCCTGTAGGCCAGAGACTTCCTGTTGGACAGACGGACCTGGAGTTTGATCTATACATAGCAATGGTCCCCTTACAGAATAACTAATTGGCAAAAAGTCCCTAAGGGACTCCGAAAGTGTCGCACTTGCTACCTGACACAAGCCCACAGGCACAAGCTGTCCTCTCCACCACAGTCAAGAGCAAGTCCTTACCCACTCAGACTTTAGGTCAGTCCAGCTCTATGTCTACTTGGATAGTTAAACTGTGTTTTTAAAAAGCCTGTAGGAAAAAAAAAAACGCCTGTAGATGACAAATAAGTTCTTAGGGAAAGTAAGTCATTCTTCTGACTGTACAGCAGACACAACTGAACAGTAACTCGCTGATTCAGAGAAGGGGCTGTCCCCAACACGAATGGCTTACCCCAGTGGCACGTCCCAGGTAAAGCCACAGCTAGTACCTCCACCCATGGTCCGTGCAGCATGTCACTACCACATGGAAAAAGCTCAGGAACACACGGGATAGCTTTAACTCACAAGAAAACTGCCATGGTGATGCAATAAAGCATCATATTATTGGCGCCCATACATACACACCCGCCTTCCCAACACTGGGCGCTTCCCTCTGAATTTATTTCCACAATCATTCTCTTCTAGACTACAGGCTTGAGGAACAAAAGAGACATCAGGAATTCCAGCCAGGAGTGGTAAGGATACTCTAACACACTGCAGCAGACGACCCACAAGGACTGAGTGTTGAGCAACTGCAGCCCTGGTCTTCTGGGCTGACTGCACTTTCCCTAGGTTATGTCCAATGAAACTAGATTATGGAGCGGGCCTGTGTTAGGTAGGTCATCCTGGATCCTTGACTCAGGCACACTGGAATGCAGCTTCGAGAGACACAAGTTGATGAAAGATTTGCCTCAACATTCAAACACCACAGGCCCGGGGAAGGAAGATCAGGAGCCTTCTCAAACTCTGTAGGGGAGCAGATAAATGGGCTCGTGGGTATTCTGCTATGGAAGCACAGAACACAAGCGCCTGATAAGGCCAGCAGGTGGGCTCCAAGCCTGGGGACTGCGGCTGAGTCCAGCCGGCCACTATTTAAGGCACGCAGTTGCCATTCTTTACAAACAAGAAACACTGGCTAGGGAGATGGCTCACTGATTAAGTCGCATGCCACTCAAGTGTGAGGAACAGAGTTTGGGACTCCCTGAATCCAAGAAAATCCCCAGTGGAGGGTAGCAGCTCACTCGTAACTCTAACTTCACAAGGCAGAGATGGGATTGCTAGAGCAAGCTGACTAGTCAAACTGACCATATAATTGCTGAGCTCAGGGTGTGGTTAAGAAAGCCTGCTTCTCTGAATGAGGTGGAAGGGCTACTGAAAATGATTCCCAAGATCATCCTTGGATCTTCATCCATGAGTCCCCACATGCTTACCCCCCGACACAAGTAAACATGCATGCACATGTGAAAAACAAAAAAAGAAAAAGTTGAGAAACAGGCAATTCAACTGCACAAGAAACACAGTGGCAATAAAGACTGAGGTTGCCACAAGGGGATAAGCACAGGAGAGCTGCCTCCAGGAGCAGCCTGCAAACAGCCTCAGGCTCCATGTCCATCCAGCAAGTTTCAGCTGCCATGTGCACCAGCCTAAGGAGATCGCCAATGGTGCCTGATGGCATGAAACCAGCACCTAGAGGGCTGGTGGCTGACCTGGGGTTCCCAGGAACCACAGCTTCCCTTAAGCTCAATACTCTCAAGTGCATTTCACAGACGAGGTATAGGTCATTGCTACTTCTATGAAAGAAAAGAGAAAAAGAAAACGGCTTACATAGGAAAGTGCTGGAGTTACAGCTGAAAAAGAACACAATGTAAGACACCAGCCAGTGGCTCCTCCTGGCACACGAGCCTCCAAGCAACAGTGGAGGAAACTGTGACACCAGCTGCATCCAGCAGGGAACCAGGTCCCGGACACTGTGCAGAGGAGAGGTCTTGACATCACTCTCTCGAGACCAGCCCCAGGCAAAAGGCCAGAATTATATTTATACTTTCAAAGGTACGTGCTCTGCTGAACTCTGTTGGGAGTTGTGACCAGGGCCACGGTGAGAGGAGACTCTCCAGTGTCGGCTCCCACCTGTGCTGTGGAAGGTGACACTCTACCTAGGCCCTAATTGGGCACCAGGCTGTGTGTATGTGTACGTACAGAAAAGTGCAGAGCAGTCAACAGCAGAACAAAAGCCAGCTGCCACTCGCAGCTAACACCAAGGGCTGCAGAAGTGAAGTGCAGAGTTAAAAAGTAAAACAAAAAGCAGGATTGGGGTTGGGCAGATGGCCCAACTGGTAATGTGCTTGCCACACAAGCATGAAGACCTGCATTCAATCCCAGCGCCCACATAAAAACCAGCGGGGGCAGTGGGTTACCCCAGTGCTGGGGAGATGGAAAAGAAAATCTATCCAATCAATCGTGTGAACTGATGAATACCAACTCCAGTAAGGGACCAGGTCTCAAAACATACAGTGAGGGCTGATGAAAACACTCAAATGTCAACCTCCGACCTCGTGTATGTGTGCACACACACCCCCCCAACACCCACACCAGCACCAAATCAGCGAGGACAACAGCAAAGATACCTGCCGTCCCTTATAATCTGACATTAGCACAAGGGCATTCAAATGAGTTGTCTAATGACACTGGGTTAAAACAGGCTCCATGCCTTAACTACTGCACAGACCTTGCTTTCCAGTCGGCTAAGAAACAAAAGTGTACATTTACATGTAAAGTCTGTACATACAAATAAAACACTCATGCTGCTAAAAGTCCAAATTCTAAAAGGCAATAAAAGTGAAAGTTAGGTCTTTCCCTGTTCTATGCCTTCCTACTGTTCAGTTATCACCTTCTAGAACATTAGAAAGACTACAGATAAAGGCTCCCTATAAGGGCAGGCAGACATCTACACTAAGGTACCACACTATTGTGAGACAGGGACACTTCGGTATTCATCTGTGACACAGGAACTCAGGCTGGTCTTCTACCTGCCTCTAGGCCTTAGAGTCTAGGGGCTGTAGCTCACAGCGACCAAAAGCCAGACACAGGGAAACAACCTTGGGTCTTCCAGAGACACCCAGGCAGCAACAAAGGTGGGCCATCAGATGCAGTGTTGCAGACAGTATGCGTCCCAAGCCTAACATCAGCTCCAGGCATTCTTGGAGGGACTAAACATGGAGCAGCCAAGCCAGCTACTCTAATTTCTCTCTTCCCCTCGTATAAACCTTCCCTGCCCATTGCTTTCCCAGTGTTAGTTGTCCATAAGTCTGCAGGACACCTGCACCTCCACACAGCATGGTGGGGTGCAACAGGATCTCTTAAATGGGAGTACCCTCATTAAGTCTCCTGCGGTGTCCAGTGGGTGGCACCTCCCTGTGCCCATATGCCTAGGGCCTGGAGACTAAATACAAAACGCCAGCCATCTGCAGGAGTGGCAGGATGTGTGCTGTCAGAACTTTGCTCTGGCATCACCATGCCTATTGGAGCCGGGCCACAGTGACAGCCCAGCTGTGCTTTCCTTAACTCAGATACCCGAAGAAAAGCCTGCCAGAAAAGACGTCCAGCGTTTAGGCAAATTCCATTCAGGGATCCGAAGTTAGGGTAGAACTTGTCATCACCTTCTCTGGGATGGGCTTGGATGATGGGGCTGCAGCTGCCTCTGAACCTGCACTAAACTAGGACTGGCTCCCGTAGAAGCTGGCTCTGCTGTCCAGGAAGTAAACTCAGATCTAGTTAAATTTCAAAACCGGGAAAACCCATCAGAGCTGGGACGGGAAATGGTTGTACCACAGAGTCCATGGGAAGTTACCCCCAAAAACCCTGTGACAGAAAACCACTTCATGGTTTCAAAAATAACAAACTGTGAAGAACTTTGGCTGACAGAACAAGACCTTCTGAGGCCTGCCCTTCATCTTGCCGTGACAGAAAGCGGCGAGTACTTCAGACCCCAGTGTGCAGATCTTAGCCTGTTATTTTCTGTCCACTAAATGCTTAAGCTGCTTGCTAAATCTGTAGTTAAGTGACAGATGGGCTGCTAGGGGCTGAGGTGGCCTGTGTGTCCTTAATCCAAAGCTACACAGTAACCCCTCCCAGGGCAGTTTAGAATCACTTGGAGTAGGAAGTTTCTGTGCTTCAGACTTAAAGGAACCTCGTCCTTAAGGGGAAGCAGGCTTCTTTTGCTTGACAGAAAACTTCTCAATAAAGTCTTCCATAAAGGCAAAGGCTCTGCAAAGCACAGCTTAGGGGATGTATAACAGAGAAATCTGAGGCCATTTACCAGCACATTCTTTAGCCACAGGCTATAGACACCCAAGCAGTTACACACACCAATGTTCTGGGCAGGGCCTCGAGGGCACATGTTTTTGGGTAACAAAAACCTGGCCCTAGAAGCAGACTAAGTGGGCTAGGGTTGTGGCAAGGATGGATGTGAGCTTTCTGAGAGGAAGACCGAGTAGAGAGGGGAGGGGCAGGAACATGAGGGATGAGGCAGAGGCAGCACGAGTGAGACAGGTCAGATTGGGGTGGCTGTGGGAACCCACAAGACAGGGTAGAGGCAGGCGAGTAAAGCCAGGAGTGGAAAGAATTATTAGGGATGGGTTTGTCTAAGGTGACCAGAGTGGGGAAGCAGCGGGTAACCAGGCTGGAATGGGGTGGGATGAACCAGCATGGACTTGGTTAGGGAGGAGCCCCCAAATCCACAGGAAGGGGTCAGGGCTCCCTTGGAGGAATATCTTAGGAAGGTTTTCAAGCAGCAGATCCAGGAGGAGGAAGGAAGACCCTGGAGAGAGTTGTAGGGTAGGAGGTTGTGGAATGAAACAGGGGGATGATTATGCTCAGGGATGGCCGCACCCTAAGCCCTCCTACTGGGCACAACCCCAAGCTGTAGGGACAGCAGCAGAGGCTCCAGGCAGAGTCCCACAGGCAGTTGCCTTGTCTCCTATCTGCCTGGCTCCAGATACAAGCAGGGAAGGGGATAAAACCTGGGGCCCCGATATGAAGCAACTTGGCCTTCCCCTTCTCCAGGTTCAAATGTCGACCATCATGTTTCCACAGGTGATAGCCAACCCCATTAGAGGCTTTGAGAAGAAGCCGGTGCCTGGCAAAGTGACAACTTCAACGGACTTCACAAACTTCACCTTAATACCATGTCTGATAAATTACACATCTAAAAACACCACCTCCTCTCAGAGTTGGTTCCTCATAGCTGGAAATACTACTCTGCCCATAAACCGCAGGCCACAGAAGTCTGAAACCGTGAACTCTACTCAAAGAAAGGCCCCCCGCAGTGACCACAGCACCACAGACCTGCCCAGAGTAGGAGAGGTTCTGAGTGCCAGGTCTCACAATGAGAGCCACAGAAACAGATGGTAACTGTGCCTGGATCCAGGTTCCCACCAATCAACCGCAGCACACCGGTTTCCTCTCACGTGGGAACTAGGTTGTATAAAGTTGATTCAGAGCACAACCACCCCAGGGAGCGTCGCTAACAGCCGAAATAGTGTACTCGACACAGGAAACAATCTGCAAACATGGATGTGGAAATCCTCCCGCCGGGTTATGCCAGGGGGTTCGCACGTCCGCTCCTGCTCCAGATGACCATCCAGTTTCAGGCACTAGGCCACCAAAATACAGTCGGCCTCCTAGCTGAGCCAAGACGCTCGAAAGGTGCTGCCAGGTGCGAGGGACACCCCCACCCCGCCCACCACCAGGCCTCCTGCTGGCGGGAACCCGCTCCAGGCCCGGGATGAGGTTGTGGAGCCCGAGGGATGGAGTGCAGGGTCCCGTGCCGAAACCAAACACAGTATAAGTCGGCATGTGCGCAGGCGGCGGGAAGCGGGACCCTGGCGCGGGCTGGGAGAGTGCTGCAGGGGAGGGGCGCGGCTCTCCAAGGACCGGGCGGCGCCCAGCCCCTCCCCACCGCATCCCGGACGCATCCCGGGCAGAGTACAGCAACGCTGCGGAGAACCCACCTGGGCCTTCTGCAGGGCGCTCAGCCGCAGTTCGTGCACGAAGGGGTTCCGCCCCGGGGGCGCTAGCCGCCGCGCGTCGCCTGCCCCTGAGCTGGAGGAGGGGGCGGCCCGCGGGCCGCGACCCCGCAGCCTCATGGCGGCCCGCGCCTGAGCACCGAACGGTGCAGATGGAGCACAGCCGACGGAGCTCAACGGAGCGGAGCCGAGCCGAGCCGAGCGCAGAGGAGCAGAAGCGGCGGAGGTAGCAGAGCGCGCGGGAGAGGGCCGAGGATGCGCGGCCGCCCGGAGGCGCAGGCGCGGGAGGGGCGGCGTGACGTGGGTGGGACCAACGGGACGCCCCGCCCCGACCTCTCTGGACTATGATTGCGCCTGCGCAACTCGAGGCTCTTGGCCCTTCCTAGAACCCGGAGGGAATGTATTATTTCCCATGAGTGGGGAGACCCTGAGATTTAGGCCGCAGAAACGAGGCTTGTGGGCGCAGCGGCCTCTGAGGACTCCACTGACGCAGCTGAGCCGGCCTGCGACCCTGGAAAGAGGTTCTTAAGGCGACTCGGGACTATGCCAGGCCCTCTTCTCCGCGCAGCACTGTCCTCGCAGGCAGCTTCCTTCCCCTAAACATTGTAATCCATCTGTGGCCATCCTGGATGAAAGGGATGCTTTAGAGGACCCTAATTTGTGTTACGCTGTTAACTAGGGCTCGAAATAGCCTTTCTGTTAAAATGTATACATTTGACTTACTGAATGCCTTTTATAGTTTGTATCACTGTTTTTAACTAGGACACAAAAATAGCTTTCCAGTCAAAATGTACACATTTGAAAAACTCACAAATGTCTTTTGTAACAATACTAGGTGTATTTATTTGTGTATCGTAGAACCATCAACAGGCAGGTGGTGGGAGACAGAGGATCCAGCCTCAATCACCAGACTGGAAGAAGGAGCCAGGTTCTGCAGAATTCCAGGCCCCCTTAGCTTCCTGTCTCACCTCCCCCAAAGCCCCGTGTTCCTGTGGACACCAGAGCTCCAAGACCTTTCGTAGAAGCCTGTTCATGGGGTGACCAGAGCCTGTGATAACTGCTGACAAGTGGGACCATGCCGAGCCCTGTTCTGTGTTTTGAGAAGTCGCAGGCCCTGTCACTTCAAAGCTTCATCTTGTATTCCACACCCGACTTCACCTTGAGACCCTCTTTGTCTACTCCACAAGGTGAGCCTTGCAGCGGTAGCACACGTGGCTCTTCCTAGCCTGTGGAGGCCCTTAAGAAGGACTGTGAGCAGCCTTAATACTCGTGTTGCCCTGTGGCCTACCCATGAGCCTTCCACTGACTCTAGCTTTTAATTCCCATTTTCTCCAGTCTTAGACACAAGAGTGCAGTATCCAAGGATCTGCAGCAACTTGTCAGGAAAACCCCAGGACACAAAGGCCTGTTTGCATACAGACCATTACCCCAAGGAAGACAGGCTGTCCCGGTGCTACCTGAAGTCTACAGAGACCTGAGGGGGTCCTGGGCCAGGATTTCTGTAGCCTCAAAGCTGGGTCTCAGAGAGTTTTGGACATCTTGTGTAGGTGTGTTAGCCCAGGTTTTCCAGTCACAGAGGACAGGATAGAGTCACATATACTTGATATAAGCCCAGTGTGCTGGTACATCAATGTTGCGCAATCGAGGAATTTGAGGCAAGAGGCCATCCTGGATTAGGTAAGGAGAACCTGTCTCCAAAAGCAAAATACCAACACACACACACACACACACACACACACACACACACACACACACATTTGTTCTTGGCAGTGTGTAAGAGAAATACCTACTGAGGTGAGCAGACATCCAATTGAAGCTCTTGGCTTGGGGAACTGTTAGAGCATGCTGTGGACTGAGCTGGGTTCCCCTAAGTCCTACTATGCAGTACCTGTGGAGGTGACCTTATGTGGAAAGAAGGTCTCATGCAGATGATCAAGATGAATCTAATAGGTTGGTGTGACCTATCCAGTATTACTGACTGCCTTTATAAATGGGGGTTTTGAACAAGGAGACAAGTGCGGGAGGGGATGTGTGTGATACCAGAGTTTTGCTGATATAGGCTACTCAGGCACCAGAAGCTAGAGAGATCTGGGAGGGACCTCCACCAGGCATATCAGGGAGAATTGGCCTCCACCTGGATCTTGAACGTCTATCTTTCTGGGCAGTGAGGAGATACAGCTATTTCTTCATCCCAGTTCATAGTCATTCGTTCACACCCTCAGGAAGTTCACATTGCAGTATGAATGCCCGAAAGGAATGGTGTGAGAGGGACACCCTGTCCCAGCCCCACAGTCTAAGCAGAGTGACTAGGCCAGGCAGGATCAGTGTGCGAGTCCCAGGAGTGGACTTGCCTTAGCTCTGCCTTTGTGGAAGCCCTGTGAGAAGCGTGGCCGGGTGGAAACCCACTAAGGATCCTTGGGTCATGAGGCATGTTTGGAGGAGGCGGGGGAAGGAAGTGATTTGTTTAGATCATGTTTTGAGACACAAAGGCAGGAAAGTGTCTGTCAAAGGGAAGACAGTCCTGTTCACAGACCAACGCACAGCAGAGGCTAGGTGGGAAGTCCTCTGTCTTAGTCTGTCCTGCTGTAACGAAACACCCAGGTGTAGGTGGTTTATAAGACACAGAAAATTATTCTCTTACACTTCCAATCTCAAAATAGGAGCCGGCAGGCTTGGAATCTGACGAGGAACCAATCTCTGCTTCCAAATGCCACTTGAGCATGATGGTGTCCCACAGAGGGGACTCCAAGTCCTTTCGTAGCAGGAGGGTGGTAGAGTAGAAACTCTAAGTCCTTCTGTAGCTATAGTGGCAGAAATCATTTCCTGTCCTCTCATGTTTAATTTGCTTTTCTTTCACTGCCTTTGTAAGGTAGGAGTACAGATTGCTAGTTGCAGGCTCTCATGTTCAACACTGTCCATTTTCTTATAAGCACAGCTTTGTCAGCATCCCACAAACACTGGCCTGCTGGTTTTCCACTTTCCTTTGATTTTCAATTTACTTTCTATTTTCCCTGGTCTCTTTGACCTATGTGTTGTTTAGTTAGCTGCATAGTTATGTCCAAACATTTGGAAAGGTGCCAGACAAATTTCTGTCATTAATTTTAATAACTCCTTTGTGGTCACAACACAGAGGCTCTGTGAGCTCATTGCATTTATGGCCTGTAATTATGCATTTGGGGTGCAGTGTTCTGTGAATGCTGGTGGGTTGCAATGGTACATAGTTTTGTAAGTTCCACATCGTCCTACACGTGTGTTACTTGTTCTGTTCTTTACTGGGGCCAACTTTATTTGGACACTTTTCTATTTTACTTTTCGATGCTTTTAGCTCTTGTCTTCTGTGTTTTGCCACAGCGTCTTTAGGTATACACATACTCAGAAGGTGTGTTCCTCCACTAACCAACCTGTTTATTGGGATAGAGTCTCTGACCCATCCTTATTGCTGTCCGCTGTTTATTGGTATCTTTCCCCATCTTGTTACATATTTTTGCTGTTTAGCCAACCTCTAAGTCTAGCCTTTTTGCAGCAGAGTTTAGGCAAATGGGCTTGGAGATTCATCCAACAATTTTAGCAACTTGAGAGGCTGAGACAGGACGATCTCTGTGAGTTCAAAGCCAACATAATGTACATGACTAGACTCTTATTTCAAAACCAAAACAAAACGCCACCCCAAACAAACCAAAAGAGCAATGTTTAGATCTCCTGTATCTGAGATGCCAGCAGACTAAGGTTTAAACATTCAGTCCTGCTGTTTGCTTTCTGATTCTCTTCTCTGGCCTTGCTTTGTGCTTTTTGCTTCTGGATCAATTTAGCTGGTTTTCCATCTTATCTCTGCCATTGGCTCATCAGCCATACACCTTTACTAACGTGTGTTCTCTGAAGGCATTTCAAATCGTGATGCCAGTTCACTTGGGAGGCTTCACAGTATCCACTCTCGTTTCCTTCCCGCCCTTCCTGCCACTGCTCTTGTATATTTTAATTTTATATATGCTAAACCTCCACAGCACACTATTATTATTGTTGCTTTGAACAGTCAATTATCTTTTCAAGTGATTGTAAGGAATTTTAAAAAGACTTTTGTATCTGTGCCAATGGTTGCCTTTTAAGCTCACTCATTGCCCTGTACATTTCTGAATTTTTCTTCTCGTGTTGTTTTCCTTCCTTCTGTGGAAATTATACTAAATGTTTTGAAGTGTAGAGCTGTTTGCTCATAGTTCTCTCATTGAGGCTGTCTGAGGTGTTTTTAGTTTACCTTTGTTTCTGGGGTTTCCTTCTGATGACTGTAAAACTCTGCGGCCGCTAGTCTTTGTTTAATGACTCTGTGTGCTTCCATGTCTTTGCCAGTCCTCAGTCCCTAGACCAGCATCCATGTCATGGTTCCTGACTGGCTGGATTTGCAGTAGAAGTGCATCTTTGCATGTGCTCATTTGACATCTCTAACTCACCTTCAGTGAGCTGTCTGTCCAGATATTTTACATTTTTTTTTTGTAGTGCATCTGTTGAGGTGCTTTGTTTCTGAGAGAGAGTCTGGGCATATACCCTGAGTATATACTCTGAAACCCAATTTTTCTTCTACCTCAGCCTACTGTGTGCTAGGACTATAGACAGACACCCTGTGAGGTTTAGTATATTCTGAATTCGTTTCTTTCTAGCTAATGTGACTTGAAAATACACTCTATTATCCTCTGGCTGTCTTCTCACTCTTTGAGCAGGGTTTTTAAAAATAACGTCAGAGAGAAAATTTGAAGAGCTCGTATGTGTGCTGGCTCTCTCCTTTTTCCTCTTTGGCTGGCTGAAGGCAAGATGGGTCACCAGCAGCTCTACTGGAGTCACCCGCGGGAATTTGGTCAGGGCTCTTGCTTTTGCCGCGTCTGCTCTAACCGACATGGCCTGATCCGGAAATATGGCTGAACATGTGCCATGCATAGTCAGTACACCCCTGCTACATGTGGTAGGTTTGAGTTACCATAAAGGATCCTTTCACTTTTTGACTGTTTATTGCCAACATACAAAAATACATTTGTCTCGCATCTTAATTCCATGTCTTTGAGTCTTATCAGTTTCTTGTGAGTTCTGGTAGCTTTTTCATTGTTTCTGGATTTCCTAGGCACAGAATCAGGCTTTCTGCCAATGAAGACAATCTTGCTCCCTCTCTTCTCATCTTGCTGTCTTTCACTTGCTGGGTTTTACAGGTTAGACCACCTGGTCAACCTGATGGACTTGAGGAGTGTTCGCCCTTGCCTTTCCTTTCAATGTGGGTTGCAAACAAGCTCAAGGATATTTGCATCTATACCCATGAAGAGTCTGTCCAGTGGAGGCTTTTCTCATATTGTCTATGCCTTGCTTGTTAGCAAAACAATGTTGGCCTCATGGACAAGTTTATGCCTGTTCTGTCCCCTCTGGATTTCTTGAACAGCTTGTGCAGAATGCTATTAGTTTTTCTATAAATGTTGTTAGACGTTCTCAGTGAGGTTATCGTTCATCTAAGATCCAAATAACTCTATAGAAGTATGGTCATTCTGCCTATCCCCAAGTAAGCTTTGATGTGTGTATCTTTCTAGGAATCTGTTCATCTCATCTAAGTTGAGAGACGCACTATCATATTGATACACTCTTGTTTTAGTTTTGATTTTTTGTCTTCAAGACAGGGTTTCTTTGTGTACTACTGGCTGTCCTAAAATTCAATCTGTAGACCAGGCTGACCTTGAACTTACAGAGATCTTCCTGCCTCTGCCTCCCAAGTGTTGGGATTAAAGGCATATGCCGCCACTACCCAACTGACACATTTACAATATTAACTTAAAGAATACCTGTAGAGCACGATGGATGTCACTGTGCTCATTCCTGCCTGTGGTTTCCATGATCTCTCACCATGCCTGCCCTTAATGGTGGCCCCTGTGTTCTTACAATGCTCATTCTTGATGGCTCCCATGTCCTCTCACCATGATTAGTTACTCTTGCTTGTTCCTGTGATATTTGGTCCCTGAATGGTCAGGTCATATATTCCCCAACTTTGTTGATCTTAGAGAAGTCTCTGGTCTCTCTGACATCTTGTATTATTTCATTTAATGTGCGTGTACATGTTTGTATGTATGCGCTTGTGAGGGAGTATCTCACATGTCTGTGCTCGTGTGTGTGTGTGTGTGTGTGTGTGTGTGTGTGTGTGTGTGTAGAGGCTTAAGATCAACAGAATCTGCCTACATTGCTTCTGTTGTTTGATTTTGGGGTGTGTGTGTGTGTGTGTGTGTGTGTGCGTAGTTGCACAAGGAAGCAAGAGGTTGATCAAGATGCCTTCTATGTTGCTCTCCACTTTATATATTGAAGCAGGGTCCCCCACTTGACCCAAGAACTTGCTGATCCAGCTAGTCTAGCTGATGCAGACATCTTGCTTCTGGACTCCCCTGTCTCTGCTTCCCAAGTGCTGGGACTACATGCAGGCTGCTATACTCACCTGCCGTTTACATGGATGCTGAGGGTCCAAACTCCAGCTTCCACACGTGCACAGCAAGCACTTGATTCAACCAGCTCTCTCCCCAACCCCTTGCCTTTTTTTTGAGTGAGGGTCTTTCACTGGGACCTGAAGATTACCAACCAGGCTGGGCAGGCTGGTCATTAATTTCCAGGGTTGTTCCTGTCTCTGTGTTCCCAGTGCTGAGATTACAAATCTGTATCACTATACCCAAATTTGTCTTTCTCATCCCTCCCTCCCTCCCTCTTTCCCTCCCTCCCTCCCTCCTTCCCTCCCTCCCTCCCTCTTTCCCTCCCTCCCTCCCTCCTTCCCTCCCTCCCTCCCTCCTTCCCTCCCTCCCTCCCTCCCTCCCTCCCTCTTTCCCTCACCTCCTTTCTTTTTTGTTTTATGAGGCAGGGTTTCTCTGTTTAACAGCCCTGGCTGTCCTGGAACTCTCTTTGTAGACCAGGCTGGCCTCAAACTCAGAGATCCGCCTGCTTCTGCCTCTTGAGTGCTGGGATTAAAGGTGTGCGCCACCACACCTGGCCCACTATGCTCAGATTTTTTTCTCGTGATTCTGAGAACCTAACTCAGGTCCTCGGGCTTGCAGGACTGACATCATACCAATGGAGCCGTCTTCCTCTCACTTATTTCTCACCAGCCCTTTCTCTGGGTTCTGGGAGTTTCTCTATCTTTAATTTGTTCTCCTTCCTCCTCTGGTTCCTTAAAGTGAAAGCCAAGGCACTTATTTGACATTCTCCTTTATTTTGTGACACAGATATGCAACAATGCACACATTCTCCTGGGAACAGTTTTAGCTGAAGCCCAGGCAGTGAAGTGCTACGTGCTGTGTCATTGCTTACTTAGTTTAATATACTTTCTAGATTATGCTTTGGCATGTTGTTCCGCCTATGGGTGGTTTAGAAGCCAGGATTTTAGGGGACAGAGGAGGTGGTTTAGTGGGTTATGTGCTTGCCTTGTAAGTATGAGGACCTGAGTTCAGATCTCTAGTACCCATGTAGAAGCTGATCATGATATCATACGCCTGGAACCCTACTGCTGGCGAGGTGGAGAAGGACTCACTGGTCAGCCGCTTCGGCCTAAAGCAGTGGCTCTCAACCTTCCTAATACTGGGACCCTTTAATACAGTTCCTTGTGTTGTGGTAACCCCAACTATAAAATTATTTTGTTGCTAATTAATAATTGTAATTTTGTGACCATATGAATCATAATATAAATATCTGTTATGCAGGGTATCTAATATGTGACCCCTGTAAAAGGGTCATTTGACCCCCCCCAGGAGTCTTGACCCACAGGTTGAGAACCACTGGCCTACAGGGAAGAATTGGGTCACTCAAAAGATAAGGCAGAGATTGGTTGAGAAAGACACTCAACATTGACCTCTGGCCAGCATAGGTGCATGCATGAGCAAGTGTCATCACACATGCTCATATAAAACTTCCCAAACATGTAAGAGTGGGCTTTGGTTTCTATTCAGGAATATTCCAGACCTGTTACTGACTGCTAATTTTACTCCATAGTAGTCAGAGAACAACATATTTAAGTGTGACCTAAATCTTCAAATTTATGGACACTTGTTTAATTACTCTTCTCGCTGTGATAAAATACTTAACAGAAACAACTTAAAGAAATCAGGGTTTATTTTGGCTACTGGTTTGAGGAGAATCAGTCCATCCTGGCAGGGAAGGTACGATGTGTCTGGTCACACGGGGGAATGAGATGAATGCTTAACTCACTTTCTTCTTTGTTCCCTTTCATTCAGTCCAGGGTCACATCTCATGGGACAGTGCCAGCCACATTCAGGACGGTGTTTCCTCCTCAGTTAGATCTCTCTGCAAACACCTTCACTCATACCCAGAGGGGCGTGCATCTGCTAGCTGATCTCAATCCAATCAAGTTGACAATGAAGGTGAACCAGCACATGTTCTGTGTTTGCAAATGTCCTTCAGGAAGTTGAGCAGGGTGTGTGCACTACACTTAGGTGTGGGAGCTCTAAACATCAAGTGGCTAATAAAATCCAGAGTTTTCCATTGGGACTTTGTTTGTGTAAGCTGGGCTCCTGCCTCTGTCTGCCGTGCTCGTCAAGTTGCAGATACATCATACCACCCTCTGCCTCCCTGCCCCATAGCCTTCTTTGTTAGTCTGTGCTTCCCCGTCTCACCTCCTTTCTCCTGGAGAGCATCAGGCACTAGACGTGAGGTCAGCATAAACTCAGCACGGTCTCATCCTGAGATCCTCCCTCCATCACACCTGCAAAGATCCTTTCCCAGTAGTCTCATTCAGAGTCCAGGTTCGGGCATCTTTGGGGAGCAGCACATTCCAGATCAAGGTAGTCATCTAATCCAGGCAAATCTAAAGCCTTCGACAGATCCCAAGGATAAAGCATAGTCCTTGCATCTCTGTGTGGCCCTTTGCTGCCTACACTTCAGCACACTGAGGTTGGGCTGGGGTGCCCTTCAGCAGTGAGACCATGCTGGGTTTACAGTGCTCTTAGACATAATGGTGCTTTCCCCACAGGAGAAATGACTGTGTGGTTCTGCTCATGAGGCTACGCAAGCAGCTTGGCTGACCTCTAGCTCTGTGGCTGATGATTTGGAGGATAACTGCAATCTCATGTGACCTCCAAAACAGCTCCTTCCCTTCAAGACAGCATTTTATGTGAGCCCTCCAGTGTCCTTACCGCATGTGTTTTAAAATCCTCTCTCTGAAGATACTCCGTTTAAATCTGGTCTTTCAGTGCCCAAGATCCCAGCTTGCTGTGAATTCTTTGGGTTTCTGGCTCTGCTCTACACTGATGGCTCTGGAGACTTTGAGGTGATGATGCCCTGGGCTGTCCCTCCGGATATTCAGCCATTCATACCACAGCAGCAGAGCCCTGGCAAGCAGAGTTAGGACAAGGTAAGCAAAACGTCATGTAGTGTCCCCCTCCCCCACTCTGAGCCTCAAACTCATAGAAATCTGCCTGCCTCTACCTCATGAGTGCTGGGGTTAAAGACGTGGGCCACCATTGCCTGGCAACATTGTGTTTCTAAGGGAAAAGCAACATAGTAACACTCTTCATTTTATGTTCTCTTCCACCTGAGATTTAAGCCCAAACTGGGCATGGTGGCTCACATCTATAACCCCTACAGCTGGAAGACTGATTCAAGAGGATTGCCTTGAGTTCTAAGACAGCCTGGTCTACACTGTGAATTCAAAGCAGGTTCTGGTTGCATAGTTATGTTCAAGGCGTCTTGGGACTACAGTAGTGGAATTCCAGAGAAAAGTAAGAAAGTAACAACCGGCTGGATGACTTCAACCTGTCAGAGCTTGAGGTCAATAAATGTTAACCAGGTAAGAGTTATAAGACACAAAAACGGCATTCAGCAGATTTTCTCTAGCACATTCTAGCCATTTCTGTCTACTCGCTTTAGTTTTAAGGTACATAGCCAAATAAAGAAATCCAAAGACAACACCATTCCTTAAAGTAAATGTAATCTGATGTCTCAGCATTCTTCACTGCCTGGGGGAAGCCACATTTCTATGTCTCTGAGTGTGTCAGTGTATGGAAGCAGACTGTGTCAGACACTTTTTGTCTAAGGAGCCAATGTTCCTCCACCAGGAAGACACCGCAGAGCTGGTTCATGGAGTTTTGAGTTCTGCAGAGGGAAGAATATCGAGGTTAAAGTGTCTTGGCTACAAGCGTCTGCTTAGTCTCACACTTGTCTGCTGGCCCCGCTTATGTCCACAGCAGCAGATGGCCAAGTAAAGGCAGTGAGAGGAATTGCTGACTTATGTTTGTGTCAGTCTGGAAACTGTAGATGGAGTTGCTTCTGATGCCCCTCTTGCCTCCAGAATCTGGCTCTAATCTCCTTAGCCACTGCTGGGCCCCAGGCCCTTGCCTACTTTATTATCTAGATCTCTAGGACCTCACAGCTAGCTGTCCTGAAAGCCTGCCTCCCTCTGTGTTGCTCTTGCCTCATCCTGTGAACATAGTGTTCTTGGGGCACCCTCTGAGCCCCCTCCCCCACACTCTTCTGCCCACTGTTCTGGCTGGACTTGAGTCTCACATGCTGTTCTCTCACCAAGCATCAGATATTGTCCAGTGTATGACCTTCTGGAGCCAACCAAAACCACATACTCAGTGTTGATCTCACATACTGGTCTGTGGTCTGTCTTAGTCACAGAACACCACAGATCATGCAGTTTGAAGGCCAGGCATTTGCTTCTCACTCTCCTGGAAGTTAAGGTGCCAGTGGATTATAGTGTCTGGTGAAGGCCTGCTTTCTGGTTTAGAGAGGACACCTTCTCCAGGAGTGAGGCAGCTCTCTGAACCTGTCTTTAGGATCCATCCTCTGAATATCTTCCCCACTGTCTAGTTCCTCAGTCTTTTCCTGTCCCCTAGGGGTACAGTTTTAGCCCATGCATTTGGGGAAACAGCTCTGTTTGGAGAAAGGCCCAACAGGCATTGCACACCCACCGAATTCTGAATTTCTGAGTCCTCTTTGAACTCATCACCAGTGCACGGGCCCACACCAGGGCAGGCAAAGGAGGAAGAACGAATGTATTTGGCTTACACTGCACTATCACTGTTCATCACTGAAGAAAGTCAAGACAGGAACTCAAACAGAGCAGGAACCTGTAGGCAGGAGCTGATGCAGAGGCCATGGAGGAGTGCTGCTTACTGGTTTACTCCTCATCGATTGCTCAGCCCAGGATTGGCACCACCCACAATGGGCTGGGCTCTCCCCATCAATCACTAACTCAGAAAATGCCCTACAGGCTTGCCTACACCCTGCCTACAATCTTATGGAGGCACTTTCTTAATTGAGGTTCCTTCCTCTCAGATGGCTTTAATTTGGGTCAAGTCGACATAAAACTACTCAGCGCACCCAGGGTAGAATACATTTACCTGACTTGGGAGTATGGTCATGAGATTAGGTTCTGGTAGCAAATGAGACATAAGCCCAAGATTCATTGCATTTTGGAAAGTACCTTTAAGAGGAGAATATCTCCATGCAGGCTAGAAAGTAGAAGATATGGCTGAAGCCACAACACTTGTGTCTGGTTATGAAACAACAGTGGAAATGACAACCGGTGAGAAACAATGATCCTCCCTTCATAATGAAAGCGCTAAAGACTCGGAGTAGCAAAAGCCAGGCAGTTTATTTTTCAATCTTGAAATTCCAGGCATCAGCTTGAGAAAAAGCAGAAAGGGTTGGTACACTAATCTGGCACAAAACAATGGTTTTCATGCTCCTAATTGCATTTCCCTGCTCCCGAATTCCTCATTGGTTGAAGTCTTCAGGGAAGTACAAACTGACAGTTGGTTCAGTCCCCATCCCAAATTACCCATCTTCCTGGGACTCAAGACACGTGTATTCAGTCACCTAGCAGACTGTCTGTGATGTTTTAATTATAAGAAAAAAAAAAGTGTTCAGGTAAGCCAGCGCCGGCCACTGACTAGGGAATGCAGGGGCCCAGTGCCTCCTGCTTATCTGTGACTCTGGTGAGCTCTAAACACACCTCGTTGTAAAACAGAACATAATGATTTACTTACACAGCTCTCCTTGCCAACAGAGCAACAACAGAGAGAGGATTGGGCCTGAGGGAGGGCCTGCCATCCCAGGTAGGCTGGATGCCTCTACCCTTGGTAAATGTAAAGAAGTAAAGCTTTAACAGGGATTGCCATTGTTTTGGTTTCTCTGCTGCTAGCCTTGAGGTTACTGGGATGCTGGGGGTAAGAAAGCAAAGCCCATGGCCCTGGGACTTGTGTTTGCAGGCCAAATAGACTTAGGAAACCTTTTAACTCCCCTGGAGACTCGATTTGCAGCGCCTCCCAGCCCCACTGCCTTCACTGAAAAGACCTCTCTGCCTGACCCCTTGGTCCCTTTCCCTGTACTGCCTCCACCACAGGGATCCCTGCAGGCTCTGGTGCTCCAGTCTCCTGGGTCTAACCCTGTAGGTCTGTCCCTTTTGATTTTTCCCTGTGCCCTGCTTTTTCTGGCCTCTAGAGCTGCTTTATGCTCCTCCTTCAGGCAGCCTTTGTTACCTTGGTGGTACACCATCTCGGAAGCTCCAACTTCTCAGCTGTTCATGGTCTAAAGTCTGGGGCAGAGTTCATTAACCGGGGTGCACACCTTTCTCTGTTTGACATGTGAAATGATCACCCACAGGGTTCACTGGGAGAACCACGGCATCAGGTTACAACAAATGACAAAGGAAACCGCATAATGTTTTTACGTTTTCATTTTTTTTTAAAAAACTTTTGGCTACATTCCTGGCTATTTCTTGCCACAGGTGGCTTGCAGGGTGCAGGTTAGACTTGTCTGAAATGATGTATGGATTAGCAGATGATTCTTAATGATGATGTGGTTTTTGGCTCAAAACCACCAAGACATTTAGGTCATGTAGTAGTCATTGTCTGAGAACAAAATGGAAAGATTCCTTTGGAGAAGAAAAAAACTTTAGAAGGATTTACCTACACATGTCTTCATTTTCATTAATACTTTACTATTTTTGCATCAGCTCAGGCTGAGCAGACTCTTAAGACTCAAAAGGTCCCCTCTGCAAACTAATGCCCTATCATCCGCATGAGCCCAGAGCCTTGGGGAGAGAGAGGGAATTACCCCCAGCAGTCAGGGAGAGTCCCCACAGAGCAGTCTGGGAAGGGCTGGAAGAGGATCTAGGGGACCTCAGGGTGATGGGTTATCAAAGCTGTAGCAACTGGCCCTGTGACATTCCAGGGCAGGCCTGCCAGGTCTGTATCACACTGCCATATCACTAGGTAAAGGGTGGAATGTATGGGGTGCACCCCTCTCCCTCCTGCTCCTTCCTTCTGTCCCAAGTAGGACTGGATAGTGGATACCATCCTAGGGGTGTGTGTGTGTGTGTGTGTGTGTGTGTGTGTGTGTGTGTGTGTGTGTGTGTGACAGCTCCCTGTGACTCCTAGGAACCACATGAAGATGATCAGGAAACTGTAACCACTCCTGAGCCAACTAGACACACCTGTATCCACACATTTATATCTTACATACACGCTGGTATGCATGCCTGCTGGCCCACAGGTAAGTTTGTACTACATACACACTCATGCTCCTGCAAGCAGAGGTCTTGAGCAGATGCACATGGTCTGATAACACACCAGGGGCTCCTATCTGGCTCTTCACTGTGATGGTATTTGTCTGAATAGAACCCTTGTACATAGTTCCAGCATGAGTGGACCGGGCCAAGAGTCTCTGAAGATCACAGGCTTCTCAAGCCACTTGGCTTTAAGGGGACGGCATGGCGGCATAGCCATCAGACACTGAGCAAGGGAAGGATGCTTGAACCCCATTCTGTGACAAGGTGGGATGTGCCCTCCCTTCTTAGAACTCTCGTGCAATCAGAGCTGAAGGACACATGTTTCATGTCACTGGTGAATTTTTTCTTAATATCTGTATTTTAAAATGTACTGGTGACCCAGAGTGGGTGTGTGTTTTGGCAGGTGCTTCTCCAGTTGAACTGAGTGTTTGCTTGCAGACTCTGAGCTGTAACCAAGTGTCCCTGAGCGCACTGTAGTGCTCAGTTATGCTTTAGACAAACATTCCCCAAGGCAACACGTTGTTCCTGGTCTCTTTGCTGTATTTAGAGTGGATGGGTTGGCTCTGACACACTTTGGGAATCCACTGTTGTTTCCAAAGCTCGGGTACTAGGTACAGTCACAGCTCACCTGTCATCACCTGAGTGCCGCTCAACACTAGGGTCAGGTCACAGCATAACCATTGCCCTTCTGGTCTCAGCCCCTGGATCTTTCGGTGGTCATCCTTCTCTGCCTCCCCACCCTTCTCTGTTATAGGGCAGGCGGAACTGCCTTCGAGGGCTTTCTTAAAGCAAGACTGAGTACTTGTGCCCGGAACAGAACTGGGCATCCTACCCTATGCTTCCTGTCTGTCTCCTAGAGTTGCTAGTCTTCTCAAGAACAAGTGGGAAGTTTAGGAGTGGCAAAAACAACCACTGCGTTCTTCATGAATGAGACTTGTGCTTGAAAGCCAATTTAGGCAGGGATTATGAGGCTGTGGAACCAGCCATACTTTCTTCAGTGTCACATGGTGAACTGCGGCTGTGACTTTAGGAAAAGCTGGGCCTCACCAGCTGTCACCTAAAGAGAGGCAAGCACTGTACACTTAGTGTGCCTTCATCAGACTCTAGGTTTGACTTTTTCTAATACAACTCCGCCTTAATTGCAGGTGGCCTAGACAGGCCAGACTAGGGGGGGGCTTGTCTATGCTATTACTAGAGAACCTCTCATTCCTGCTGGGTAAAGGCTTTTTGGGTATGTTCTGTTGGGGGGGGACCACACCCTTGTAAGTAAATCCTCACCTCTACTCTATAAGGAAGCCCAACAAACTCATTGGATCCCCAGAATGAAGTTTGTCATTGGGACCTAAGGAGGAGGGATGGACATCAATTCTATCTTCCCTGGGAAAGAATTTTCACAAATGCACTGGGGGTCAGTTTTGGGACAGAGGACATTGGGAGTGAGGAGAGGCCTTCTTTGCTGAAGGTCTGTGTGTTCTTGGAACCCCCAGTACTGCCACCTGTTAGAGTGAGGCCTCAGGCCTGGCCTAAGTACCCTCCACAGGTCCTGGGGGCAGTGCTGGGGGAGGCAGCGCACTCATTGAGGCATAGGGCCCACTGGGACTCTAAGTTGTTGGGCCGTCCCCTCGAGGGGACAGCAGGGCCTCAGCTGGTTCCTCTTCCCCGTTTTGTCTCCTGGCCTCAAAATGAATGATTTTCATGGTGAGTGCGTCATTGACAGAAACAGAGACTAACATGTCTGTGGCTTGTCACCATGTTAGAATTTATTGAGGAACAACAAATTCACAGAGTGCAGCAATTTCAAGAGCAGCCATTTCCCAGATAATCCCACTTTCCATGAAAATCTTAAGGGGCAAATGTAGGTTCTTCTTCTTCTCCCCCACCCCCCTTTGGCCTTTTGAGACAGGGCCTTACTTTGTAGCCTTGGCTGCCTGGCTGGTTTGGAAGTCAGTGTATAGACCTGGTTGGTCTTGAACTCGGGAGACTTACCTACCTCTGCCTCCTGAGAGCTGGGATTCATAGCGTGAGCATCCATCCCCCTTAGATTCTTTTATTTCAATTTTAATTACTGATATTGACTCTGATATCACACAGCACAAAGTAAATATATCTATATAGCTATGTGTACATATGTGGCTTGCAGAATGATTATTGGTTAAAGAGGCTATGGAAGAATGTAAGAGGTAGAATCTACTGCTAAGAGACAGAACACAGAAGCAGCCACAGAGCAGAAGCTGTTGCTGTTAGAAATCAGTCTGAAGGAGAGTCAGGGTTGAGATCAAAGGTGTGGTCAGCTGGAGAGATGAGTGGGCAGAGCCATGCTGGAGCATGAAGCTGTGGGTTCAGGTCCAAATGGGCAAGAAGCGCTGGTGGATAGGCTACAGTCCAATAGGGCACACTAACATTGGGGGACAGAGTTGAGCTGAAGCCCCAGGGACAGTCCTGTGGGCCCTTCATGCACACATGAGGTATTGGCGGATGCTAGCTAGGTTGGTGGATGGCCACTGCAATGTTGAATGTATATCACTTTATGAGGTCCAGGTGTGAGGAAGTTATAGCCCTTTGTGGGTCTGGTTTCCCAGATAGGATTCTGATATGCCCATGTGATCATACTGTCTCAGTTCCCCTTGATAAATTCATAGGCTGGTATCCTTTTCACTATCAGGAATAAATTCTTTATTAGACTGTGCTGCATGGATGGTGCTGTTTACATTGGGAGAGCAATTATCCCCCAACCTCAAAACAGACTCAAAGGCTCCTTGTGAAGTCTCTCAAGGAAAGGCACAGGCAGAAAAATTCATAGTTTCATGCAACATGGAGATACTTAGAGCAGAGCAGAGCCAGATCTCAAAACTCTTGCTCTGACCTGTGTCCTGGGTTCCCACTATGGTGTGCCGCCTCAATATAGCCCCCAAAGCAACAGGCACAGACAAACATGGACCCAAACGAGATACAAAGTAACTCACTTCTCTTTATAGGTTTATCTCTGGTGTTTCTCTGAGTCAGAGAAAGCTGGTGCAGGTTTGTTAAGCAGCATGGGTCTGCAGGTAAAGACACGCTGAGGAAGCCGAAACATAAAAATGTTCCATGGAAGCTACATCTAGGAACTAACACTTCAGAATGTTGAACTCTAGCAAAAGCTACAAGCAAAGCCAGCCAGCATCTTTACATTGTAATATCCTTGCAAACCTTTTTGTTTTGTCATTCAAGCCGTTTCTAAGGTGCTGACTTAACTGTCTTCTCTGATTTCTCTTCCCTATTGTTTTTCTTTGATTCAGTTATAGAGTTTCTAGAGATTATTTATATTTATGTGTGTGTGTTTGCCTGCATGCTTGTATGTACACCATGTAGCATGTGTAGTGCTTGTAGAGGCCGGAAAAGTGTGTTGGATCTCCTGGAACTCTACAGATGGTTTTGAGCCACCACGTGGGTGCTAGAAACAAAACCGGGGTCCTCTGACGAACAGCCAGTGCTCTTAGCCCCTGAAACATCTCTCTAACCCAAGTGAAAAAGTGTCTCCATTTACAAGTGTCCTATCAGACCCTCACATGCAGATGGATTTCACATGCGTGAGGAGGAAGCGTGCAAGAGGAATGCTGGGTGCTGCTCGGCCCCGGAGTGTGGGTAAAACACGGCTGAGGTAGCCCAGAGAGCAAGGGCAGAGAGAAGGCTGGAGGTGAGGTTAGGACCCCACTGCAGGGTGCTGGCGGGGCAAAGTGGCCATCCTCCTAGGGAGTCACTTTCAAGTGAAAACTCAGAGAGAGGGTGTGTCCACCTGGTGGCCCTGTGGGCCTGCTGAGGCCACACACCGAACAAGTCCCAGAAGTCTCACAAAGTGACCAGAGCAGCCTGGGGTCAGAGGTCACCAGCACCAGGCATGAGGTCCCAGAAGCCCAGGTTCCTGAACTATATATGCCATGAGAATATTACAGATGGCAGTCAAAACTGATTCCTGAGACTCAAATCCTCATGCTGCCTCTTGGCTAGCTGGGAGAGGGTCTGTCCTTCCTTCGGCCGAGGTCTCCTAAGAGACTCTGCTTGTTGGGGGGGTATTTGAAGCGCTCTTGACTTTTTACTACAGTTCACAGTCAGTATAGAGGTGGCTCACTTCACCTTCCAGACTTTAACCACTGACTTGACTTATCGAATGCTCTGGAAGGGCCTTCCTATTTGGAACATCCTCTTTTAATTTTGTTGGCAGTGTGGTGCTGAAGGACGTTCCTCACCCAAGATTCCATTAGTCTCCTGAGGCTTGGGCCTTCATAAAGCAGGTTTCCCTTCCCTCAAGACCTACAGCTCCTTCCCCAGGACGCAGGAGATCTGGTGCTACTCCAGCCTATGGTAGTTCTCCCCACCTCAGACAGCTCTAGAGCCTGTGCTCACCCACCTCATGAACCCTGCACACCTCAAGGAGAAGAGACCATACTGAGCTGTCTCCTGCTGCAGTGGGAAACCAGGTCCTGCTTGCAGGACTCAGAGGCTGAGGCAGGGGGCATAGAAGTCATGTCAGGTGCCAATCCCCAGGGCAACACACCTCCCAAGACAATGTGGGTACAGTGTTGCTCCAAGCGCTTCCCTAAGCCACCAACACCAGTGAACCCTTATTGTGCGAGCCTGTGGAAACAGGCTGTGTTCTGGGTTTCTTCCATCCCAGCTGTGGGGACCCCATAGGTTAGCCCAGGCAAGGGTTCTGGTGCCATCAAGTATAAACCACATGAGGTCAGAGAAGCAGTGTGATGGTGGTAGTGGTGGTGGTGGTGGCAGTGATGATGGTGGTGATGGTGATGGTGGTGGTGGTGGTGATGGTGATGATGGTGGTGATGGTGGTGGTGGTGGTGGTGATGGTGATGATGGTGGTGGTGGTGATGGTGGTGGTGATGGTGATGATGGTGATGGTGGTGGCAGTGATGGTGGTGGTGGTGGTGGTGGTGATGGTGATGGTGATGGTGATGATGGTGATGGTGGTGGCAGTGATGGTGGTGGTGGTGGTGGTGGTGGCAGTGATGGTGGTGGTGGTGGTGGTGATGGTGATGGTGGTGGTGGTGGTGATGGTGGTGGTGGTGGTGGTGGTGGCGGTGATGATGGTGATGGTGGTGGTGGTGGTGATGATGGTGGTGGTGGTGGTGATAGTGGTGATGGTGGTGGTGATGGTGGTGGTGGTGGTGATGGTGGTGGTGGTGGTGGTGGTGGTAATGGTGATAGTGGTTGTGGTGGTGGTGATGATGGTGGTGATGGTGGTGATGATGGTGGTGGTGGATGGTGGTTGTGGTAATGGTGATGGTGGGTGTTATTTCTGCCTCATGAGACTGGTTGTTTCCTCATTCTGTGTAGTTACAAAGTCCATGCCTGAGCTGTAATCAGAAGCATGGGTTGTTTTCAATCTCCCCTGTCCCTGTGGTCCCACTCTGTGTTTCTGTTCCTCCTCTCCTCTGCCATAGTCTGATTTTTCCTTTCCAGAGGCCTTGGGCTGGTTCTCAGTGGTTGGCACCTCTTATCAGTGAGAAATCACCTGGTCAAGGACAATGGGACCTGGGGGCTGGGTTGGGGTATGTGGCAGCTGTGAGATGCCAAGAAAATTCACAAATGTTTAAGAGATTGGATAGCCCAGTTGGTAGAGCATCAGACTTGGAGGGCCAGGGTTCACGTCCCTGTTTGCTTACTTGTTAGAGAGGGATGGATACATATTAGATATCTGTGTTTATGAATGGAATTCTCAAAAAACAAAAGGGAGTGGTTTACAAGTATTTAATAGGTGATGGTTTCATATTTTAACATTGTCAACCTTTTCAACTCTACTTTATACTTGGCCGTCAGTTCGCTGTCCTAACGAGACCCTCTACAGCAACAGCGTTTTCACATTCTGTCGGGGGATGATAGCTCATGGCCAAGCTTTCTCCTTTCAGAACAAAGCTGATGGGATTTGGCATCTCAATGTGGCCTTGGTGTCTGGTGGTGTCAGCACCTTCATGATAGGTGGCTTTTCGTGGGGCTGATAACGTCAGCAGAGGCTCATTTCTAACTACGGCTTGGCACTGAATTCCGTAGCTGAAAGCTTTTTAGAAGAGTAGGATTTTGTCTTAATTACTCCATTCAGCTTTGTGTGTGTGAGCTTTGCGGGGGGGTGGGAGCAAACCATAGGTTCTCATATTTTCATTTATAAACTGAGCATCATCTCTGGGCAGGCAGTTGGCACAGCCTGATGTCAGTTACTCTGGAAAACCAGACTTCATTCAACAAGTCAGAGCTTCGTGAACAGCCGCCCTGCTTTCCCACCACAGCTGGGCAGTGATGTGGCCCCAACTGAACACACAGATCCTTCTGTCCCCAGCTGGGCACCGGCCAAACCTCTCGCCTATGGAGCAAAATCACTCAGACTGGGAGCCAGCTTTGCTCTGGAAATCTCAGCACAACAAAAAGCCCTCTGTCCCTGGCCTTCCCAGCTTCGGACAGGGAGATTCCTGTCCCCCCTCCATGGCCTGTGGGCGATGGATTCACAGACGGGTGCCTGGGGGAGAAAGTGCCTTCATTAGGTCAGTCTGCTGGGCAGTATGAACCCTACTTTTAGCTCAGCAGGTCAAGAGGACACCCCTGAATCTGAGGGTCTGAAGTTTGCTGGACCCCAACAGTCCTCCCTGGCTCTTCGGGATGCCCTTTTCCTTTACTCCCTGAAGTGTGTGTGCCCAGCCAGCTCTCTTTCTCAGGCAAACATTGGCTCAAGTCACACCTCCCTGCCATTGAGGCTAGAGGGGCCCCCACCACTCCCAAGTCTGACATGAATGCTGCATCTGTGAGGTTGTCCTTTGCTCTTCCAGACCATGTTTTATTTGGCTATGAACCTGGGCTGTCTGGACGGTTCCCTGGCAGGAAAACCGGTGAGAATTGCAATGAGCCTCCCCGAAGCCCACAGCAGTGGGGTGGGGGAAGGGTGCAGCAAGGCTCTGGCTGACCTGAAGGCTGGGTCCGTTGGACCCAGAAGGCTATGTGTTGGCCACTTCTTTACGTCAGTGTTGCCCTCATAGTGTAAGACAGCCGAGTGTGCAATGCAGGATAGATGACACAGATGCTCTCCATGCAGGGCCACATAGATCTGCACGTGAAGTAGAGCAGGGCAGGAGGCTTCAGATGACTGGAGTAGGTGAGCCTTGGACTCCGTGATAGGCTTGTTTAGATAATCCTATGGGCTTGTGGGTGTTGGAGACTGGGCGGAGATATCTGCTAGCCCACTGATAGGACCACACAGGGTGGGACTCCCTTTTTTTTCCCCTGGGACCTCTGACCTATAAAGAACAGGAAGCTCCTGGTTAGGGATGAGCCAAATCTCCTGGCTAGCTGTGGGTAGTGAACAGGAGTCCTCACCATCCAGTGAAGTTCAGTGACCTGATGGAGCACAGGGTTTTCTGGGCTGGAGTGACCTGCCTCATGTGGCCCGTTGTTGGATTGCTGTACTTGAGCATACTTCAAGTGGTGCTAAGCCTTCATGTTAGCATGCTAGACTTCAGCTGGCTTCATATTTGGAAATCAGTTATGGGAAAGGAGGTGGTGGGCATTTCCCTCACTTCCTTCTGGGACATAAACACCAAGTAATCTTGTCCCAGGCCACAGAACAGAGGTCAGGGTGGAGGTGCAGTTAGCAGGTCATTTGGGGACCTCTTACCCTATAGGGCCTCTTACCCTGTAGAGTCTTTGTCTTGAACCACAGCTTTGAGGATAGTTCAGATAGTCTTCAATGTGTACTATAGAAGGTAAAGTGTGGTGGCCCAGGGCCCTCACACCTTTTGTCATATTGACCCTTGCTCTCATCTCCTTGTCAAGGGCGATTGTTCTCTTGGGAATGATTCTTTTGCCAGCAGAGGAGAAAGGACTGAAGGCCAGGACCCCTGTGGAAGAACAGGTGACTGACTAGTCCTGAGGAAAGGGGACTGGCACAGCTCTGGGCCTTGTGAGATACAACCCTGGGGCCAAGGGGCATTGAAGGACACGTGTGCACATCCAAAACCATGTGCCAGGTGCTGTAGAATCCCTTATGGTTTCAGATGTCTTACAGGTAGACAGATTTGTGGGTGTCGTATATGTGCGTTGTGATGATTTGAATAAAAATGGCCCACCATAGCCCATAGGGAATGGCACTATTAGAAGATGAGGTCTTGTTGGAGGAAGTGTGTCACTGAGGGTAGGCTTTGAGGTCTCAGGAGTTGAGGCCAGGCTTAATGGCTCACTCTCCTCCTGATGCCTGCAGACTCAGATGTGGAACTCTCAGCTACCTCTCTAGCACCATGTCTGCTTACATACAGTCATGCCTCCCACCATGATGATTGTAAATGGAGTTATTAATTGGTCTAGATAATAAAAGGTAAGAGTCAGATATAGAGGAAAATGCTGAGAGATCAGAGAGAAGGAGCAAGCTGCTGCCACACCTTGTCTCCTAAGTGTCTCAGCAGAGAAGAGAGCGATGTCCTGTTTCTCCCCACTTATATTCTGTTTCTGCTCAGCTATGTCACTTCCTATCTGTCTGTACAGACCTCCACAACTCTATGGTTAGCTAGTGGCAAGCTCCATTCTCTGATCCCCAGACAGGCTTTATTTGTGCAAGAAAGATATCACCACAGATGATACTGGATTAAACTTCTGAACTGTAATCCATCCACAGTTAAATGTTTTCCTTTATAAGAGTTGCTGTGATCATGGTGTCTCTTCACAGCAACAAAACCCTGACTACTAAGACATGTATGCTGAGTGTGTGTAAATGTGTGCATGCAGGTGTGTGTACATTGACCTTAGACATCTTCAGCTGCTTATGTTTTGAAATCCGATGTCTCACTGAACCTAGAACTCACTGGTTAATCTGGATGGGCTGGTCAGCAAGCCTAGGATGGACCTGCCTTCACACTTACACCCCAAGCTCACACTCAGACTTTTTTTTAAAAAATTTCTCCTGACCACAGTTTTCTGTCCCCCCCCCCCCAGTCACTTTCCCCCACCCCTCCACCTCCAATCCACTCTTCCTCTTTTCCCTTCAAAAGGGACAGGCTTCCCAGGGTTATCAACCAACAAGGCACATCAAATTGCAATAAGAGCAGGCACCTCCCCTCATATTAAGACTGGATAAGGCAACCCGGTAGGAGGAAAAGGGCCACACTCAGCTTTTATGTGGGTGCTGGGAATCCAGATTTAGGGACTTTAATGAGAGCCATGTCTCCAGCTAATATGGATGGGTTTTAAGTAGACATTGGTGATCTGCTGGAGGGGCATGTCTCAGTAAGGTCATTTAAGTAGGATGGGGTGCATCTGAATCAAGTCAACAGCACACGGTGTACATGCCAAATAGAAGTTTCTCCAGGTCCAACTTTGCACACTGCATACACAGATGCATGGGAACTTGTTTTGGTCTGGGTCATCACGTCAGGTCCTTGGTAAACATCTCCGGCTCGCAGCATCTCCGTTACTTCTCTGTATCCTGACCCAATGTGGGTGAGTTTCAGTTACTGTTCATTAAGCTGCAGGCCAGAGACATGACCGAAGGGCTGTGAGGGAGGGAAGAGGAGGATCTGGAAAGCTGATGTCTGCCGACTCCTCCCCCCTCCCCCCAAGTGACAATGAGGTGTCTTTAGTCTAAAATGCTCCTATGTATAAGATGGCCCAACCAGAATACAATATGAAAACAGACTTCTTTATTGAAGTGAGGATTATTTACTCTTATACTGATAATGCCTTAATTGTAAAGCTCTGCTGTTTTTGTTTTCTTGTTTTGGGAACCCAGAGCCTCAAGCACACAAGGTTGATATTCTACCCCGAGCAACAGCTCATTCACATTTTTCTTTCAGCTGTGTGCAACCCTTCAGAATTTGATCATGCTAGGTGCCAATGTGTTTGGGGAGGCTGAATGGAACCTGGTCTGCCTTCCCTGATGTGTTTGGGGAGGCTGTAGGGGACCTGGTCTGCCTTCCCTGATGTGTTTGGGGAGGCTGTAGGGAACCTGGTCTACAACTGCATTTCCTCTGGTGGGAAACATCCTGGGCTCCCTACCTCGAAGGGCAGTCCCATTATAATGCTCAGTACATCCTGAGTGGCTCAAGGGGAGGCTCTGAGCTGTGCAGTGACGGTCAGGCCTGTCCCCAGAGGATGTGAGGTTGATGTGTTCTGGGAGCAAGGCAGGCTGTGCCCATGGGGGATGGCTGCCTGGGAACAGCACTTGATTTGGTCTGTCCAGGGCACCATATTTCTTACAGCATGCATCTACACTGGGTGAGTGCTCCAGGGCTGTATGTTAGACTGAGATCTGGGAAGTCACTGAGATTCAGATTTCTTCTGGTAGTCTCTTGAGTGCTGTGGACAAAAGGTAACCCTCTCCTCTTTATCCTTTGTAAACACCAGAAGCTTCCAGAAACACTTTGGGCTTTCCTCAGATCTTATCATGCTAAGTACACTTCTCTAATTCTTACTCACTTCCTCACAGTTGCCCAATGTAGGAGTTGCCTTTTCAAAGGGGCTGTTCAAAGCTTTCCAGGTGTGTGTACTTGCGTGCGTGCGTGCGTGCGTGCGAGCAAGAGAGCAAGAGAGAGAGAGACAGAGACAGAGTATGAGTGTGCCTGCATAGGTACACAAATGTAAGTGTGAGTGTGTGTGTATGTGTGTATTTGTGTGTGTGTATGTGTGTGTGTATGTGTGAGTGTGTGTGTGTGTGTGTGCAGTACAGTCTGCTCCTCAGCAAACCAGCCACTTTATCTATTTTTTTTTCAGGGAATAAAGTAAAATACAAGCCTATGTCATGGCTGGAAGACCTGACTGAGGTCTGGGTGAGTTATAGCCTTACAGGCCCATGTTCCCCAGGATGCATAGGACCATCCTCTCCCTTTTATAGAGAAGAAGTTCAAGATGGAAGGAACTTCACTGCCCCGAGGGGCAGTGGCTGGAAGTTGACAAAATCCCTGACCTCTGTGTCCCTCTTCCTGCCTCAGCCTCAACTTCCTGCCCTTACCAGGCCTTGGAGCCATCCATTTCCAGGACAGGCTTTGGGAAGGAAACAGTGTTCCTGGCCAGAAATCTCCAGCAGGATGTCTCCACTTGCTGCCATAACTGGCTGCCATGGGATGGGACAAGGCTGAGTCTGGGGCCCACAGGAACGTTCGTCCTCAGCCACTGTCCACACTGACTCTGAGGCTCTAAAAACATGCCTGTGACAGCCCCTTCATGTACCCCACACCTGGTGAGTCAGACAATCTCCATCCATGGACGGCTGTGGCCAGGAAATGCTGGGTGGGTTCCTGTCTATGCTGAGGGCATCTGGAGGAAGTTGATGACCCCCAGGCCCAGACCCACATCTCTGCAGCTAGCTAGCTGCTTGGAAAGAAGTTTCCCTAAGAGATCTCTGTCGGCAGAATGGGAGTCACAACCCCCAAGCCAGGAATTGCTGCTGCTGCTGGGTCGATCAGCTGGTTACAGCTGGTACAGTTCACACTCCAACCTGCCCCCACCACCAGGAACCAAGGCTGGTGCTCTGCTCCTTCCCCTGCCCTCATCCCTTGACTTTCCCCGGTGTTCTCTTTTCAAGAAGACTTAGACTTAGACTCTAGCCCTTCTGGAGGAGGCTTCGTTAGGACAGTCTGGTGCTGAGTCTGAAGGATAATGAGGAAGCAACAGGGATAGTAATGGGAGACTGAGCAGCAGAACCCTACACTGAAGGTGAAACAGGTAGGGGTGAAGCTGAGAAAAAAAGAAACAATATGCCAGAACGTTGTTAAATTTGTGCTTTTGTAGAATGTTTGTGGTAGAGGAATCTTCAGCAAATACTGTTTGGAACTAGCAGGAGAAATTATGCAGCCTCAGCCTGGAACACGTGGGACACGTGGAGAGAAGAGTAGGGAAGCTGATGTCGTGGAGAGAAGAGTAGGGAAGCTGATGTCGTGGAGAGAAGAGTAGGGAAGCTGATGTCGTGGAGAGAAGAGTAGGGAAGCTGATGTCCCTGGAGATAAGAGTAGGGAAGCTGATGTCGTGGAGAGAAGAGTAGGGAAGTTGATGTCCCTGGAGAGAAGAGTAGAGAAGCTGATGTCCCTGGAGAGAAGAGTAGGGAAGCTGATGTCGTGGAGAGAAGAGTAGGGAAGCAGATGTCGTGGAGAGAAGAGTAGGGAAGCTGATGTCGTGGAGAGAAGAGTAGGGAAGCTGATGTCCCTGGAGAGAAGAGTAGGGAAGCTGATGTCGTGGAGATAAGAGTAGGGAAGCTGATGTCCCTGGAGAGAAGAGTAGGGAAGCTGATGTCGTGGAGAGAAGAGTAGGGAAGCTGATGTCCCTGGAGAGAAGAGTAGGGAAGCTGATGTCGTGGAGAGAAGAGTAGGGAAGCTGATGTCCCTGGAGAGAAGAGTAGGGAAGCTGATGTCGTGGAGAGAAGAGTAGGGAAGTTGATGTCCCTGGAGAGAAGAGTAGGGAAGCTGATGTCCCTGGAGAGAAGAGTAGAGAAGCTGATGTCCTTGCGTTCCTCCTCTTCCAGCCTGCTATAGTTAGTGTGCACCTCATATGCTAAGGAGTTCATCTTTGCTGAAAACCCGGTTCAACTCTAAATCGTGGCATTCCAGATGCCTGCTTGGCTCTGAGCTCTCTAGTGTTTCTGGAAAGTCTGTGCCTGGGCAGCACTAACCTAGAACTTGCCAGTCCTAGAGATGCTCGGATCCTCTGAGTAGTCATAAGACAACTGCACACTTTCTGGACTAGTATTTCCTTGTTGTGTGGATGGCTGCTACTCCCGAGAAGCCAGCCTTCCTTGTGAGCATGGGCCTGTGGGTCATGGTTAACTCTCTGTGGTTTAACCTGGGTTGACCCAACCCAGTGTGTGCACCTGTCTCCTGTGTCTGGCTATCGTTGTTGGGACCTAAAGGTTGAGTGGACAGAAGACCAAGAAACCCAGGGCCTTGGGTGAGCTGCAGGGGCACTGTTCTGTGGTTTCAAGGCAAGCCTGAAGCTTTTTTTTTTTTTTTAGCTAAATAGTGTCCATCTTCTCAGAGCAGTGGCTATGCCACCAAAGGCATGGCTGGTTTGTAAAATTTCTTCCTTTTCATATGGATAATGACTCATACATAGTCATATGTATGTGCTGTTCACACTCATACACTCATTTACACAGAAACTCAGAAACATATATACACATGCATATATACCAATATAATCCTAGAATGTACATACCAACTCATGTATATGCACACACATTTCTGGTAGCCTAGTAGGTAGGAGATTATTGCCTCTGGAAGCACCGAGAAGATCTGAATAACATATAAAGGAAGTTGGTCAATGAGGCTAAAAATGGACCTCCTTATCTTGTTTCCCATCTCAGATTTGCTGTGTTTTGTGTCCTTCGATGACACTGACCAACATGGAGATGGTCCCAAGGAAATGTATGTACTTGACACCAGGTTTGTAACTCAGTGGCAGAGTGCTTCCCCAGAACTGAAAATATAATAAAAATGGTGAATATATACATATATACATATATACATACATACATACATACATACATACATATTGTCTTAGTCACACCACTGTCACCTATATTCAGGGAGTCTAGTTTGGTCTTATGCAGGTTCTTCATTTGTCAGACCTGAGTCAGTGATTTCTTACTAGTTCAGGTCCGCTGACTCTGTAGGTTTCCCCATCATGGTCTTGACTCCTTTGTTCATATTATCGCTCCTCTCTCACTTCGATTGTACTCCAGGAGCTTGGTTCATTGTTTAGTTGTGGATTTTTGCATCTGCTTCCATCTGTATCTAGAAGAGGGTTCAAGCTTCTCTGGGGCTATAGGCTGGGTATCTTTTGCTTTATGTCTGGTATCCACTAATGAGTGAGCACGTACTATATTTGTCTTTCTGGGTCTGGGTTACTTCCCTTAGGATTTTTTTCTAGTTCTGTCCATTTGCCTGCGAATTTTACAATGTCATTATTTCTTACCACTGAGTAGTACTCCATTGTGTAAATATACCACATTTTCTTTATCTATTCTTCAGTTGAGGGGCATCTAGGCTATTTCCAAGATCTGGCTATTACAAATAATGATGCAGAATCAGTTCCAGGCCCCGTCCCAGAGCCTGGCAATTGTAACAGTCCTCAGTGTTCTTTGGATTTCAGACCCATCACTCTGATCTCAGCCTCTAATTTCTCCTTTCCCTGATTCTCTCCTGCTCCCTTCCCTTTCTCCCTTCCCTCCCCTTCCCTCCTTCTCTTTCTGCCTCTCCCCCTCCCTTTCTCCCTCTCCCCCTCCCTTTCTCCCTCTCCCCCTCCCTTTCTGCCTCTTTCCTCACCTCCCGCTAGCCCCAACTCCCATGCCGTGGACTCAGGAGATGTCACTCCAGTTTGTGCCTCCCATGCCACTGTGTGCTTTTACTCCTCAGGGTCACAGTGTCCCACACCTCCTGACATGCCTTTGCGCCTCCTGGAATGCCCTTATGCCTTTCCTTCCTTCCTGGAAGCTCCTCCTCGTCCTTCAGAACCCTACAGAAGAGTTCCCTTTCTGAGCATCCTTCCTGACCTTCACACCCACCCCAGCTCTCACTGTCATAGGGGTTACTATGGCAACAAGTTCAGGGTTTTTCTGTACTATATTTGACATTTCAGAAAAAAAAAAAAAGGAAATGACCAACATTTGTTTGTTATGTGCAGAGAGTGCATTCTGGGACTGGTGAGATGGCTCAGTATTAGGTAAAGTGCTTGGCCTCACAAGCTCAAGGACTTGAGTTTGACCCCCAGAATCCATAAAAAGCTGAGTAAGGTAGCACGCTCTTGTGATCCCAGTGTTGACACGGAGGCAGGAGGATCCTGGCGCTTGCTGATCAGCCTGCCTAGTCTAATCAGCATTCTGTAGGCCAGGGAGAGATGCTGTCTCAAGAAACCAAGGTAGATGACTCCTGAGAATGACTCCTGAGGTTCACCTCTGACCTTCACGAGAGAGAGAGAGAGAGAGAGAGAGAGAGAGAGAGAGAGAGAGAGAGAGAGAGAGAGAGAGGTCATTTCGTCTGTGTCTCTCTTGGATGCTGTGTACAGGGGGGATGAAGGGAAAGCTCCAAAGCCACATGGCGGGATGTGGGAGGGCATCTGCAAGGGGAGGCACTCCATGTGGACCTGATGGGAGAGACTGCCTTGCTCAGTCCTAGGCCAGGGGAGGCAGAGCCCCTGCCTCTTTTTGGCCTCCGTGCCATCAGCCCAGGGCTACCTACAGGGAGATAGAGAGGAGGCCATGGCAACCTCGAGAAGGGGCCCATCCTCTCCACAGCAGCCCCTTCTCCTGAAGAAGAATTTGCCTTTGTCTTTCAGACCCTGAGAATTCACCAGTTACTGCAGCAGCAGCTTCCCAGACAACAGGAGGCACGTCGCTGGGCCAGGCGCCAGCTGCACACACAGAAGACGCCTATTTTCTCTAATGCTAATTGGGGGGCACCACACATCCCTTGGGCATGTGGGGTCCTGTGGGTAGGCCAGGGAGACACACAGAAGTCCAGTAGCTGCTGTAAAGGGGTTGAAACTCCTTACAGGACGGGGAGAGCACTTGTCCCAGGGTCACCAGGATGGAGGTTCTGTTCCTGGGAATCTGATGGGCAGTAAGAAAAGGCCCAGGACTCAGTTCAGGGATGGACCGGGAACTCCTTCCTTGAAGTTTTGCAGAAAGACACAGGAAACACTGGTGATGGGCTGCCATATACATCCTCCAGACCTTGCTTAGTGTTTCTGCCAGGAAGTGACCATCTCTGGGACATCCTCAGACATCAGATGCTCCTGGAGAGGATGCAGAGCATGGCTCCTCCTCTCTACGTCAATGTGGAAACAAGGGTACTACTGTCAGCCCTCCAGGGTCACCTGAGTCAGGAGGAGTTGTGTAGATGTGCTTCTGCAGTGAGCATGGTATTTGATCCAACGTCCAGGAATCAGACATTAACGTCCAGCTTCTTCCCTGTCTGTCCTGGGCTCAGTCAGATGCACTGATCACGCTTGGCTCCCTTGGACAGTTTCTGACTCAGGTCCATAGCAGATACCATCTGACTGATAAGAATTATCTTCTCGGGGTTGTGATGAGAATGGGGTCCATTCACATAGGATGATGAGGCTTGAGACCAGGGTCTATCCACATAGGATGATGGTCTTGGGTTGTTCTGCTGTGGGTTGAAGAGACTCAGAGCTATAGTTGGGGCCCCTATGGGTAAAGCTGTGTGGCCTGTTCCAGCAAAGAATGGGATAGGGGAGACCTTTCCAGGCCCTCTGGTGAAGGTAGTAGAGGTCTGGCAGGAATTCTGACCCCTCCATCCCATGCCTAGAACTTCTGCAGCAGGGGGTTCTGTCCTCAACAGGTCTTTCTATCCTCTGGGTACACTGGTTGCCAGAACATTCTGCTTGGTCTCTTTATCTGTTCTGAATCACCTTTTCACTTTGTAGGCAGAGCCAACTTCCATACTTCTTCATGATTCGGGCTACATGCCTCAGTAGAGCATGTCCCCTCACTAGGAGACCACAGTGACCTGCAGATTGCTCCACATCCTCCCTGACATAGGGGCCTTGTGAAATCCTGGCAGGGAACATGCACAGGACTTAGAGTCAACCTCATGACATTCCTGTGCACCGTCTCAGTTGCCTCCAAGGAAACTGTACCCGTCATCTGCCGGAAAGCGGGTCCTTCCCTGGGAGCCTTTAAGGGAAGAGGAGCCAGGGTGGTGGTTTCTCAGTGCTATGGGCTTTCCTACTGGCTGCTTGGCTTGCTCCCTCCTCTCAGGGAGAGGAGGTGGGTGTTCTACAGAGATATCACGGAAGCATGTCAACACATTTTGGTTCCTTCTGGGTCATCACTTTAGTCTCTGGTTTCTAGCTGCTCACTCGTGGTGGCTTTTTCACATCTCCTGTCCATGAGGGCTTGTCCTAGGATTCTTTCTTTACTTATCGCACTTTTGGGCAAAGCCTTGTCCCAAAAGAGATAGTGGCCATTGGTCCCTAATAACTGGGCCTGGCCTAGGGTCTGAGCATTACAGTGTATGCAGGTGGGCATTTGTTCCCCAAGTAGATGAGCGCTGCCCACAAAGACTCGCAGGCCATCAGGGTAGAGGCCACGGAGCAGAAGGAAAACAGTTGTGATATTGTGCCGGGGGACTCTGGCGCTGTCTGCTTTATCTTTCAAGCACCCTCATACATAATCCTTGGAGGGATCTCCACGAGGGAGCATTGAAACTGCCTTTGCTCCTACTGTATAACGATATTCAATGCTATATAGGGAAAACAATATATTTATTTACCAGAGAGAGAGAGAGAGAGAGAGAGAGAGAGAGAGAGAGAGAGAGAGAGAGAGAGAGAGAGAGAGAGAGAGAGAGAGAGAGTCGCACAGACCAGGACTTAAAAGCGTGGCTGGCTTCCAGGAGAAAAGGGAAGCCCCTTTTCCTTTCACTTCCTTTTATCTCTACCTTGCCCCCGCCCTAATGGGCGGATAGCTTTGTGGGGTTCACTCCTACACTACTGTATGCCACTCTGAAGGCCCACCTGCAAAGGAGTTCAGATAGATGGCAATGCCACCAGGAGTTTGTCTGTCCAGAGTCCAGGGGACACACAGAGTGCTATGTCCTTCAGAGTCACACGGCAGGATGGACACACTAAGAAGTTTGTCAATGCTACAAGTCCTCAGCAAACAGAGCATAGATGGGAGGATCCCTGTTTGTACCAGGAAGAGGTCACCCATGGCCCAGTAGATGATCCTGGTCAGTATAGTCACAAGTGAGGAAGCAGAATTCACCCAAGTGCTCTGTCAGCAGAGCCTCTCTGATCTCCACTTTGGTTAGCACTGGGTGATCAGGCCCTCACTGTGGTTATCACTCTGCCTGGGCAGAGCAACCATGGACTGGACCCAGCTGCAAGGGGTCTGTGGGAATCACAGGTCAGGCCTGCACGCAGTCTTTAGATGCTGGGGGAAGACCCTGAGTGCCCCAACACTAGAGAACTTCAGGCAGGAAGCCATACTCCTTATTTCTAGACACCCTCAGAGCTGCTGGCTTATCTGCCAGAGCCCCTCCCCTCGCTTCGTGTCCTCTGTGTGTCACACTGGCCTCCCAGCCTGTGGCCAGCATTCGCCCAGCACTGGCTTCCTCAGCTCACTCGAAAGAACTTGCACTCAAAACAGAGGGCAGATGACTTTGGACCCGTGGATCACAGCCGCTGTAGCGGTTCGCACGTTAGATGGGTGAGAAATCAGAGGCGGGGGCGAACCAAACACGGCCACAGCCCGCGGCTTCTTGTGTCTTGCCGCTAGTGGGGTGGAGACAAGAAGCCAGACAACAGTCCCAGTGTCACCCAGTCACTCACACTGGTGTGGGCACACCAAGCACCCCACCCAGAAGGCGCTGCCCATCAAGAGGCCAAGAGTTCCTTTCAGGGAGTCACGCTGCCTCTCTCTCTCTGGCTCCCTTTCTTCTGTGACAGGGAGAGAAGATTCTGAAGGTGGACTACGGGCACACTTTTTCCCAGCACACACAGTCCTGGATGAGGCAGCACGTGTGTGCGGTCCTGGTCAGTCTGTGGCTAACACACGGGTGCCGGAGCAAATGCAGTCACCGTTCTGTGGTGTTAGCACACCCCCAACTGCCCTCCCTGCTCTCTTGCTCACGACTCTGCAGCCCCTGCGTACTCATCCCGTTTGCTCTGAGTACTTTACTCCCTTGCTGGCTGCCTTGTCACGGAGACACAGACCACTTGCTGGTGTAGGATGTGGCGCTAGGCGGAGGACAGGGCACATGCTGGACAAGCAGAGAGAGAGAGACAGGGATAGATGCGGGTCACCCACTGCTTGTGGGGTCGCTCCAGGTCACTCTGAGATTCCTTCTCTGAGGATTTCTGGGAACCACCAAAGAGTCTGGGTTGGAGAGTCCCTCTGAAGAGACAAAGGCCAGTTTCATTACAGTAAAGGGCAGATGGTGACCAAGAGTTTCCAAAAAGTCCCACAACGTGGCTTCTCCTGAATAGAAGTTGATCGTCTGTCTTAAAGTATTCACTCCAAACAGGTACTTTAAAAGTTGAAACCACTTTCTGGGCAGCATTATAAACAGTCATCAACTCTGCCAGGTCTCTGTGCCTCCATTAGCGCAGGTGAAAAACCCATAGTTACAATCAGCTCAGGCCAGCTGAGCTTGACAAAAGGCAATTCCAAGTGCCCAGGATCTCTGCAACAGCAGCTGGAGGAGGTGGTGGGGCTTGATGGAGCCGCATTCCGCCAAGGCTGAGCTGAGGCACTTGGCACACTGAGTTGCTTAGATGGAGACTCATCCATAGGATCTCATAGCGCCTTGTTCGTGTTTCAGTGCTGGTTCTACATCTGTGTCCATAAAACAGGAGTGTGTGCTGCGGGTATAAACAGTTTTCTTCATTAAAAACAATTTTAAAATGATTTATAGTGATTTATTTATTTTTATTTCTTATTTTGGTGTTTTGCCTGCATGTATCACTTACTGTGTGAGGTTGTCAAATCACTTGGAGCTGGATAACACACAGTTGTGAGCTGCCTTGTGGGTGCTGGGAATTGAGCCCGAGACCTCTGGAAGAAACAATTTTCTTAAAACATAGTAATGCTATAAAAACAGACCCACCTAAATTCACTCATGACAGCTAAAACCAGCCAGCATTTTTAAATCCCTGCCCTTTGAAGACTCCTCAATGATTGTAAGGCTGGTGACTGGCATGTTCAGTAGGCTCTGAATCATGGTTCGCCTTTGTCTAGAGGAGCTTCCTGTATGTCTGGGGAAGACTGGTGAGAACCTTCAGACATATGCTGTTACAGTACTGCCAATGCACAAAGGCCGACGGTGCGTGTTCCTCACAGGTGTCCTCTCAACTCACCGTGTGAGCAGGGAAGGTCGAGGTAAGGCTAGCCCAAGCAGCGACCACCAGTTAGTATGCTGTCTGCAGTAACATTCTTCAACCCTTTTCATTTTTGCACTCATTTTATACAGAACACAAAGGCAATTAGAGTTCCTCAAAAAGAAAAACAGTCGAAGCCCTTCTCTTCTCCTTCCCCCACCGGATGTACTATGCAGCCTCAGCTGTGAGGTAAATTTCAGTTGACAGGCAGTTTGGGGTTGTAGCCCTGGGTCACTGTGACCCCAATCAGAATTGCGTGTCTGCTGGAAAGAATACCAACAATTTTGTGCAGGCTTACACAAGCAGATACCCCAGGGCTGCTGGGAAAGGTGGAAAGGGCTGTGAGTGTCCTAAGCAGCCTGGAAGGATCAGAGCCCCAGCTACACACAGCTTTGTCATGAGATACAGGTAGATATCCGTTCCTAAAAGGGATGTGGCTTTCTCTTTGCTTTTTATTGAATCACCATGAGTCACTGACCCTTCCTGAGCATAATCCAGCAGCCCTGAGAACAGGAGCCCAGACCTCCTGCCTAGGGCATGGTGGGCACCACACCTCTAGCCCCATTTACAACCTCCTGAGCACAGCAAACTGGAGTCCACCCTTTAAGCCTATCCCGAATTCCCAGGCCCCAGATACTGTGCTGACCACAGGTATGTGCTATTGTTTTAAGTCTAAGCCTTGGGGCAATTGGCTGAGTAACAGTGAAAACTCCCAAGACCTGTCTGGGAGTGTCGACAGCTCTGCACAGAATGGCTGTGCACTTTTGTAGTGTAAGCACATGTCTTTCTCCAGCCTCTGCCTCTCTAGTGGATCCTTTTCAGCATTGGGTGTCATGGTGTCACTAACATTTGCTCTCCAGGTCTATGTAAGACCCAGTTTTCTGTCCTCTTGGGACAAAACCTGAGTAGACTTGCTGAGTCAGAGATCATCCATGTAGTTCTGCAAGAAGCTCCCAAAATCTTTTTTCCAAAGTGGATACTGTCAGAAGCCTCCAGAGATCCAGAGACTGTTTTCTTGGAGATCTGTGACTCCCCTGAGCACAGGAACTTGGGAGGACAGTGGCGGCAGAGTGGGGGCATCTTTGTTCTAACTCCCTTTGGTGTGGAGGGAAGTCCACTAAGGTCCTTTGAACAAAGGCACGGGGGCATGGCTGTTTCCTCTCCTGTGCAGGTTTATAGTGTATTCACTCCTGCTGCTCCCTCTGCAGGGCAGGTGTGTGAGGGCAGGGCTGCCCTGGGGAGGACGTTGGAGGCTGCTGATGCTGTTGGGTGTTGACCTCTCTGGCCACAGATGCTCTGAGAAAGGACTTGTAGTGGTTTGAAAGAACATGGCTCCCAAAGGGAGTGGCACTGTTAGGAAGTGTGACTTTGTTGGAATAGGTATGGCCTTATTGGAGGAAGTCTGTCACTGTGGAGGTGGGCTTTGAGGTCTCATATAGGCTTAAGTCACTATCTCAGACCATTTCCTGTTGCCTGCAACATGTAGGACTCTCAGCTACTTCTCCAGGACCATGTCCCCCCATGATGATAATGGACTGAACCTCTGAACTGTAAGCTGCCACCCCAACTAAATGGCTTCCTTTATAAGAGTTGCTGTGGTCATGGTGTCTCGTCTCTTCACAGCAATAGAAACCCTAAGACAGGGCTCTTGCTGCACTTAAGTCTGAAAGTGATCCTGTGGGCTTCCAGATGTGAGTTCCTGAGAGAGATGCTGTAGGGACAATGGACTGCTGGGTTGATGAACTGCTAGCATTAGGAAGACTAAAGTAAAGCATGGAATTTTATGCATGGAGGCTCTAGGATCTTCAGGCCAACCATCCTACAAGGACACGGAGGTGACGCAGAGTTCACCTGTAGCTTTGGAAACTCTGCAAGTGCTAAAGAAGGATAGTATGGGTGTGACAGGGTTCAGTCTCCATGAGGCCCTCAAGGTGTAGTCATAAGATGGCTCTGACAACCCCAACCCTCTTCCCATGGATTGGGAATGCCATGGCAGCTAAGAAAACATGTGGTGACCCTGTTGAGAACAAGAGACTTAGATCTTGGTTTTACTTGTTTCTGGAAGTGGCTGAGAGCAATACACAACATTCCCATTAATGGGTGGCATGAGGACAGACCTGTCTCAGAAGCTAGGAAGCCTGGCCTGCTGGTGGTGATCTGTGTGACAGTCAAGAAGATTCTTTTTTTTCCTTGTTAAATAAGATTTATTTATTTAGTATACAGTGTTCTGTCCACATGTATGCCCGCAGGCCAGATCTCATTACAGATGGTTGTGAGCCACCATGTGGTTGCTGGGAATTGAACTCAGTACCTCTGGAAGATCAACCAGTGCTCTTAAACTTTGAGCCATCTCTCCAGCCCTCAAGAAGATTCTCAACTGCTGACTGTTTCAATTACTCACACTCTTTAATTATGACCAACTGCATAAAACAAAGCAACTTCTTCATAAATTGTTTATGGTGCTTTTTAAGGGGCCCGTGAAGTTTAGTAAGCACTGAACTGTGATATTTCACTGTGTGCCTCTGACTGCAGTGCTGCAGTTGGTACTTGGCATGCCAACTGTGGGAGTGATTTAGCTTTCTGTGGTACAGTGAGCTATGCAGTGAGCATTGTGCCATGTGAATCACTGAGGCATTTCACATTGATTCCTAAGATAAAACTGAAGAGGATGACGTATCAGGGGACTTTGGAAGCACTTCTTATGAATTACAGTCTGTATTGAGTAAGGGAGGCTCTCGTATCCTGAAACATTTTGCACAGTAAAATCTCATCTGAAAGTCTTTTGTGTCTCAGCAGAGTTGTGGATTCTGAGGTTTTCAGTCCAGGGTGCCTGTGAGAGCCCCAGGGTGCCTATGAAGGTCTTAGGGTGTTTGTGAGAGCCCCAGGATGCCTGTGAGAGTTCCAAGGTGCCATGAGGGCCCATGAGTGCTTGTTGAGGAGTGTTCTTCAGAAGAGTGAATGGACAAGATGCTGGAGATTCCGGAACCTCTGTCTTTGGAAGGTGTCTTGAAGAATCTCCTTAGGATGTAAGAACTAGGGAGAACAGGCCATCTGCAACTGTGGATTCTATTTGCACCTCCTACTCTGCGATCTGAGGTCCACAGGTGGCCTTTAAACACAGACATGGTTGCAGCACTGTCTTCTGAGGCCAGCAGAGCAGTATAACTACAACGGCTTCAGCATGGAAAGGTTGCATCAGCAATGAACACATGCCATCACCTGCTCTGTGCTTTACAGCTACCGGCATCTCCTGTCTGGAGGAGTGAGACATCACTATGACCTTAGATTTCTCTTTAAAAATATTGAAACTAGACTGTGGGGCATAAGGTGGAGAAATGGTTCAGTTGGTCAAGCATTTGTTGTGCAAGCATGAGGACCTGAGCTCGGGCCTCCAGACTCATGTAAAAGGCTGGGTGTGGTGGTGAGCATCTGTAAACCCAGTGCTCGGTATAGGGCAGAGACAGGTGGACACTCGAAGCTAACTGGCTAGACTGCTAAATGATGAATTCCTCATTAGTGAGGGACTCTGTCTCAAAAAAAAAAAAGAGAGAGATGGAGGGGGTTGAGGAATGACACCTGATGTTGATCTCTCGTTTCCACAGGTATGTATGCATGCACACAAACGCATGAATACCTACATGCACATGCATACATCCACAGGTACACGTGACACACACACACACACACATACACAAGAAAGAAAGAGAGAAAGAAAGAGGGAGGGAGGGAGGGGGAGAGAGAGAGAGAGAGAGACAGAGAAAGAGAGAGAGAGAGAGAGAGAGAGAGAGAGAGAGAGAGAGAGAGAGAGAGAGAGAGAGAGAGAGAGAGAGAGAGAGAGAGAGAGAGAGAGAGAGAGAGAATATGGGCCATAAAATACACAATAGTAAGGTTCCATAGAGAGAAACCGCATGAATAAAAATGGCGAAAACGACAAAGAATGCGATACTTGTGTGAAGATTCCATGGCTCAGATGGTGCATCTTCTCATGTGCCTGTGTCTTTGTAAATACAGCACAGAGGTTGTCCTGGTTAAAAGGCTCAATAAGCAAATACTTAAAACTCAGCGCATGGATTTCACAGTAGTTTAGATGTGACTGGAAAAAGAATTAGTCAGAACAGAAGTCATAAGGAAATGTCCTGAGTGAATCACAGAAGAGTATAGAGGGGTAACGCTGGGGAGGCAGCCTGTGGGCTGAGTCGTGTCCCTTCCGTATGAAGGAATCTGTGTGTGGAAACCTGCCCCAGCCTGCTCAGCCCCACAGGACTGGCTAGCTTGTGAACAGCATCCACTTTGTAGTCCTGGAGGCTTGTGGTCCGGGGCCAAGATGCTGGCAGAACTGATGTCTCAGGAGGGACTCCTGATTGGGGTAGGGGAGGGAAGCCTGGGGTGGGGGTGTGATTGGGAGCTAGCCCGAGGTTTCTTCCCAAGAACTGCCATGTGCAGAGTGGTCTGTGACTCACTTCTCCCAGGGCACATGGAGCCCGCATGGCCAGTGACTTAGTTGGGGAATAGGGAAACCTGACTCCTGTTCAGGCCTGAGTGGAGGTTCTGTGGCTTCCTCAGCCTTTCCATCCTGGTATATCTCATGATGGGTGGTGCCCGCCGTGACAAATTTGGTGTGTGGACTCCATTCTCCAAGGAGCCCAGGAGAGAGGTGCACGCCGTGCCTGCAGTAGCCACGATGCACTCAGGAGCTGTCAGTCCTACCTGCCCACCTGACTACTGCAGCATTCTGGGCTTTTCCTTGGATTAATAAGCATTGTTATTAGTCACTCATATCTCTGTTCCTTGAATTATTTATTCACACCCTGCCTGGGCTTGTCATGTTTTATGGATTTGTAGGAGATTTAAAAATAGACAGTGTTAGCACCATCCCTTCCACCGCGGTATAAGCGCCATCTCTGGGACTTTTGCCCGTCTTTAATTTTGATTTTTGTTCCTTCTTGCCATGCTGTTTTACAATTATTCACATGGAGTCAGATTATTTTTCTTTCTCACTTTATAAAACCTGTTATTTTTTAAAAGTCACTGGTGAAATCTATTGTATTTCTCCTTCCCAGGGAGATTCATGCATTCCCCCACATAAACCTTGTTTCTTAGCTTCTCTGGATCTGTGGATTGTAGCGTGACTATCTTCTGCTTTTTGGCTAATACATACTTATGAGCGAGTACAGACCATGTTTGTCTTTCTGGGTCTGGGTTACCTCACTCAAGATGATTTTTTATAGTTCCAGCTATTTGCCTTCAAATTTCTTGATGTTTTTAACAGCTGAGTAATACTCCATTGTGTAAATGGACCTCATTTTCTTTATCTGCCATTTGGTTTAGGGACCTCCACGCTGTTTGCAATTTTTGGTTATTATGAATAAAGCTGCCATGAGCATAGTCGAGCAAGTGTCCTTGTGGTATGATGGAACATCCGTTGGGGGTATCCCCAGGAGTGGTATAACTGAGTCTTGAGGTAGATCAATTCCAAGTTTTCTGAGAAACAGTCATATTAATTTCCAAAGTGGCTGTACAAGAATGCACTTCTATCAGCAATGGAGGAGTGTTCCCCTTTCTCCACATCCTTGCCAGAATGAGCTATCATTTGTGGTTTTGATCTTAGTCATTCTGACAGGTGAAAGATGGAATTTCAGAGTTGTTTGATTTGCATTTCCCTGGCGGCTAAGGATGTTGAACATTTCTTTAAATGTTTCTTGGTCATTTGAGATTCCTTTTGTTGAGAATTCTCTGTTTGGATCTGTACCCCATTTTTAAATTGGGTTATTTGGGGTTTTTTGATGTCTAGTTTCTTGAGTTCTCTATATATTTTGGAAATTAGCCCTCTGTCAAACACGGGGTTGGCGAAGATCTTTCCCCATCTGTGGGACTACTGTTTTGTTCTGTTGACGGTGTCCTTTGCCTTACAGAAGCTTTTCAGTTTCAGGAGGTCCCATGCATTAATTTTTGATCTCAGTGCTGGTGCTATTAGTGTTCTGTTCAGGAAGTTGTCTCCTGTGCCAATGCATTCAGGTCTATTGCCTTCTTTTCCTTCTATCAGGAGGATGCCAACCAGGAGGCTCCTACAAAGGCTAGTGCTGCCCGTACACACCTTGTTCTCCCCAGCCTGGCATTTTCCCTTGTTCTCTTCTCTCTTGAGCCTAGATTTCTCCTCCTACTTATTGTCTCTGCCTGCCAGTCCTGACTGTCCCTCTGCTACCTAGCTACTGGTGGTTCAGCTTTTTATTAGACCAATTAGGTGCCTTTCATCAGGCAAGGTGAAACAAATGCTGCACATTTTTTACATAATTAAACAAAGGTAGCATAAGCAAATGTAACACACCTTCCAGTAGTTAAAGTAATATTCCACAATAGCAACATTCTATCATTGTGCAGGCAAGCCAGTAGAGATGGGGTTTCCAGCTCAGTCCTAGATGGATTTCAACAAGTCCTACAGTCAAAGCTTGTAGTGTCTTCGGCAATGAGGTCTTACAGTCTAGTTCTGGCATGCAACCAACAGCAGTGACAATAGCTTTATGCTTTGTGGAGCCTGGAGGTTCTCCCTGGCCAGCAACTCATCTGAAGATGGCCTACCTCAGGCATTGGTCTCGTGAGTGTCCTTTCCCATTTGCACAGCATATTTTAGTTTAAAGGCGTTGACTTCTGTAGTCACTATTCTTCTAATCTAGATGCTTTTACTAATTTTAGGACTCTCAAGGGTTTATATAAATAAATCCTTTTATGGGATGATCAGCAGGGGTCAGTTGGTCTGAAATAGCTAAGGCAAAGTGCGTTTTTCCACCCATGATGATCTTTCTGGAGTCAGCCTGCATTGCTCTGCCCAGCAGGGTTTCCTGTGTCCACCACCTTGGCGACTGACACAGGAAGACTCCACTTTCTCTAGAACTCTACTGGAGTCTGAGGTCAGGATGGACATCACTCCTTTTGAGGATGAGGGAGGGTCTGCCTGCCCTCCTGGGATGATGACTCAATGTGAGTAGGCTCCGTGTTTACTCTCTTTTTTCTCCGTCTGTATGTCTGCTCCCAAAACTCCCCTTGCTAAAAGGACAGCAACATTGGATCAGGGTTACCCCCAAAATTTTCATTTTAAATGGTTTCTTTTCTAAGACTCCATCCCTTCACAGACACACGCGGTAAGGACTCTGGAGGCTGTCACTCACCATAATCCAGGTCTTGATGAAACAGGGCCTCTGGGAGATCATGGAGGTCTGTGTGGAGGGATGGAGGGCTTGGGAAGCCATCATTCTAGGTAGGTAGAGTTCCACACAGTTTCCTTTGCAGAGGTCAGGACTGTCTCCAACAGAGGCTGCTGTTACAGATGCTAGAGGACATTGTCTTCTGAAGCCCACAGTGAATTCTTCTCAAATCCCTAGGAACTGCCTTCCTTGTCCTTCCCATAGGCCTGAGTCCACGCCTTCTGAGGGCAGGTCCACCATGCTTAGAGGGACAACCCAACAGACAGGTTCTCCTCAGTGGCCTGAAGGCCTGGGACATAACAGGATCTTTGAAGAAACAAGAATATTTACCTAGTAGAAAGAATGATCAGGTGGTTGTGAATAGGTTTGCTCTGTTACAAAAAATAGATAATTAACAGCTCCTTTTGGTGCTGCAGATGACGGGTGGGGGGTTAGGTCCGTCTGCACAGGCCCTGTAGCCAAGACAGCACTATCTTCAGCTCACAGTGACAGGAGGTATCCCTTGGACACCCCTGGAGGTGCTCCCTTCTCAGACTCCACGTGGGTCACCATCAGGCTTCAGTTAGACCTGGAGTGGGGATTCTAACTCAGTAGGTACAGGGGGCCCGCTGGGGAAGCCTGCCTGCTCCAAGTTCAAGAATGCAGAAACACTCCTCGGGAACAAGAGGCCAGGTTATCTGGCTATCTCAGGCAGAGGGTCCAGAGTTGTGATAAAACACTTTCCTTTAAAGTCTCTAATATGAGCTTCTGGAGAGGTCTCCCTACCTCCCCACATCCTCATGCCCACACAGACCTCTTTGCCAAAGATCAGCTTCTCTTTGGAGTCCTATCTGCCTACATGATGGTCAGGGGATATTGGTTTTGTTAAAATTGAATATATATATATACATACATATACATATACACTCAAATATGTATGTATACACTGACTATATATGTATATATGCAAAAATCAGTAAATTCATATTCTCCCACTCAGGAGCACTAGTAGGTACTGTGTGTGTGTTTCCTGGTCATTTTGCTGTTTAATCATTATCCATTTTGCCCTGCTGAGGTATCACAGAACCTTTCTGTGCTGCTCCATATACACACGGCAAACCGTTTCCCTGTGTATATGTGGAGTTAGGAAGAAGTTTGGGATTTAAACAGGTGATTTACTGACCCTCGCTCTTTTATCTCCCATGTCTTCTTGGCTGGGTTTGGTGTGTGCTAACTGACTGCAGTTTGAAATCTCCGGGGGAATAAATAAAGCTCATGAATTAACTTTCACGCAACATCAGGGAAAACCCTGCTCACAGCGCCACCGTGTGGCCATGAGGTCAAGATGGAAAGCAGGCAAGGTTCACAGCCAGAGCAGAGGGGACTAGCTTTTTAGCAGTCACTGCCTCTCACCGCAACTGAGCCAGGCCCCTTCCTAACAGGAGTTCACTTCCTCACTGTGGCAGATCTGAGGCTTCTTTTTCATGCTTAGTTGCGAAGAGCTCGGCCCTTGCAAGCAAGCTCTGACAACCTGTCCTGTGGCCTGTAGCCTCCCTGGCCGTGTCTTTCGATAGTTCCGCCAGCCAGTTCAGGCCTTCAGCTGTGAGAGCTAGCACATGTAGAAGGAAGGGGTCTAGAAGTGTGAGAAAAATCCTAGAAAGCTAAAGAAATAGTAAGAAATGGCCTGCAAGAAGAACTTATCAACGGGTTAGCAACCAGTCCTTGGCCAAACTCAACCACAATGAAAGTGGGGGTCAGAAGTACACCTGAGTTCATTTCGCTGTGTCCCATTCTCTTTGGATGAAGATAAGACAATCTCTGAGATAGATGGTTACATTTCCTAGCATCTGCTATGCTAGCTTGAGTGGCCCAAGGGGTGGGTGTTCAAACCCCTCCTTGCTATCCCATAGCCTTGTGAGGTCCACTCCTCAATAGTCTAGCTACAGCCTGCCTGGCGAAACAACTGCCAAGCAGACCGGCAGGCTAGTAACAAAGTCCGTAGTGAAACAGGCAGATCTCCGGGTTTGTCTTTACCATGGACCCTGTGCACTGCAGAGCCAGGAGAGCTTCTGTTCTCTTCAGAATTCTGCAGCAGCTCAGATCCTTCAGCCACATGCCTAGAGTACACCCAAGGGACAGAACTGGGGGTTTTTGAGGCATGACTGACACCCCTGCTTGAAGGAAAATAAGGAGGAAACTAATGTTTGATTACAAAGACGAATCGTTAAGGATACTACAGTTCACTGTTGCAGCATCCACGGTGAAGACAGATAGAGGGGCATGCATACATGTCAGTATGCAAAGGTCTTCCAGACGATGGAGACACGAGGCACAAGTTGGACTCGACCCATTTAAAAATAGTCATTCATGTCAGTAAATATTTCTGAGACGGCGAGGGACAGCACAGATTTGTATAACTTTTGTGTAGAAAAATCCACCTGCATGTACTTGCCGTAATTTGCATTCTATTGCTGTGATGAACCACCATGATCAAAAGTAGCAGTTCCTTACCTATCAACTCAGATTCCTTCTTCCCAGATGACCCTACTCGTGTCAAGCTCCTCCTCCTCCTCCTCCTCCTCCTCAACAACAACAGTATACATGGGATCACCAAAGAGGCTGACGGAACCCAAGATCAGGAGGCTGAACATTAAAAATACTTTGCTATTCTTTTTAAATTTACGGATACATGTATGTGGGTGACTTTGGGAGCCAGAAGAGGTGTTGGGACCCCTGCAACTGTAATTACAGGAGGTTGTGAGATATCCCATGTAGGATACTGAATCTGGATCATCTAGAAGACCAGGAAATGTTCTTAGTCACCAAGTCATTTCTTCAGCCTCAGTGGTTGGACTTTTTAAAGTTCTAAAAATACAGACAAAGGAGAGTTTAATGGGTCCATGTGTGGCCTCACAGCATGATGGCTCTATTGGGCTCTCTACACACAGCCTGCCGATCAACAGCCTACAAGGAAAAGCAAGCTCAGCAGTAGCAGCAGCATCCCAGACAAGCTTCTGGTAGCACATTCTACACTGGTCAAAATAAAAGCAAGGAATGTCTGCCTTTTGGACATCGGGTAGTTTAGCAAACTGGCAAATCCAAGTCCTGAAACAACTGATGGCATAAGAATACAGTATTTCGGGGGCTGGAGAGATGGCTCAAAGGTTAAGAGCGCTGACTGTTCTTCCAGAGGTCCTGAGTTCAATTCCTGGCAACCACATGGTGGCTCACAACCACCTTGAATGAGATCGGGTGCCCTCCGCTGGCCTGCAGGCAGAAGACTGTATGCACAATAAATAAATAATTAAAAAAAAACAAATACAGTCTTTCAGTTGAACTTAGAAAAGGCTGTGAGGCCCCTATTGCCAAGCAAGAAAAATCAGCTTATACACAGATTTGTTCTAATTTTCTCTTAGAGATTAGGAAAATACCTTAAGGTATGAATTATGTGGCATTTCCCACAGTACCTGCAGGAAAATCTACGTGGCCTCCGAGACTCTAGCAGCTTTGATGCCACATGGAGAGTGCTGGGGAAATTCGGGTGTGGAGGGAGAAGAGTGGTTCTAAGGTCTTTGGCTTAATGAAGAGCTGAAGGGTGCCAGGGGCTAAGGAGGGTGGGTGGGGCTGGGTCTGGTAGAACTGGGAGGATTGGGTTGTCCTGGGTCTGGTAGGTGGCCCATACCAGGACATTGGGAGTGGGCAGTTTAGACCCTGAGTGTACAGATGGGATTGCTCATGTCTAAGGAATGAAGAGAAGGCAGTTAGGGTGAAGCTAACCTTGACTGTGTCACTGCTCAGAGCCTGGTCTCACCCTGGTCCTTGAGACCCCCAAGGGCTCCAGACTCTATTTGGCCCAGGCCAGATGACTTGGGGTTCAGATGACTTGGGGGTCCAGATGGCTTGGGGTTCAGATACCTGGGGGTCCAGATAACTTGGGGTTCAAATGGCTTGAGGGCCAGATGACTTGGGAGCAAATGACTCGGGGGCCAGATGACTTTCTTCTAAGACCTTGAAATTAAGTTATACTACTTTATTTTCCTGTCCTAGCCATAAAATTAAGAAATGAGCTCCATGGGAATCAGCACTTGGTCAAGGTGGATAGAAGAAAATAAAAATTCTACTACCATAGCAAGGACAGAGGAGAGATGCCCTCCCCGACCCCACCTCCCACCCATCAATGCCATGCCTGAGACAGGTGGAGGAGTTGGCCCTAGAGTCATAAGAGCAGGCGGGCTGTCCCTATCCATCCCCGGCTGCAGCACTCAGAAGAGTGGCCTCTGTGCCTCTCCTGGGCAACACTTTGGAGTTGTCCCTGATGTAGGAGTGGAAGAGCTGACTCTGAGGGGTGAAAACAGGAGAACAAGCCATGACTCTTGCTAGCTCATTGCTGCAATAGGTGAATTAACCTGGGCAATGCTGGGGAGCTCAGCCTGGTGGTGAGGACAGGTAAGAACTGATTGACTGACCAACCCTATAGCTTCCCAGGCCCAGAGCCAGGGTTATGATGACCTACCCCAACGTCCACCCCATCTACAATCTGCTGGAGTTCGTGAAGGAACCTGCAGACGCAAAGCAACACAGGCAACAACAGGATAACAAAAAAGAGTCCGAGTGAGGGCCCAGAATCAATAGTGTGGTAGAAACCAGAGGTCTCGAACCAGATCAAAGACTCTTCAGAGAACACTGGCAAGTAAAGATATACGGACAAAGGGGTTTACTCTGTGTGGCTCACTGTGCCACACTACTGCTTCTATGATGAGACTTAAAAATTTCCCCCTTTTCACTTAAATTTTGTTTTTTTTGGGGGGATGTTTGCAGGGCCAGAAGACAGATGTGAAGGGTCAGGGAAATGAATGAGATTAAGATACATGATGTAAAAGACGAAAGAATGAATGAAGTAAAAAATGGATTATTTCACCACCTGTAAATACAGGCGGGCAGGTGACACTGGGACTAGGGTGACACATGCAGGACTGTGCATTGCTGCTTTTTCTTTTTTCCAAATTAGCATCAGTCCAATGCATTTGCTTTTGTTAACTCTTCCTAAGAGGACTTGGTGGGGTGGTAGAGAGCATTAGGCAAAGACAAAGTGTCTCGCCTGTTCTCTTTCATGTACAGGTGTGATCTGGGGCTTCAGGTCTTATAAAGTGTCCGATGTCAAGTGAGACATTTATTTGAACATGACCCTGGGTCAATATGAATATGGATCTGAATATTGATCCAATAAACCTTAACAAAATTATAGAAGATCAAATTCAGACACGTGTTTAAAGAATTCCACTCAATTAGTTATGCCAGGCTGCACAAAGCCTGGTGGCCAGTCTGGGCTCTGCTCAACTCCACTGGCTTCTGGGCTAGACTCTGTTCTCTCTGCCTTAGACACACCCCCGTGAGAAGCTGGAGTCTGTGTTCCCCTGGATGTGGCATGGGGAAGAAGGGAGGCCAGATTTGAGGATGCTGCCCCTTACATGTTCTTGTGTGTATTGCAACGATCTGGAGACACAGGTTGCAGATACCTGTGGGTCATTAACCTGGACCCCTCGCATGGGAAGGAAACGTTGTCCTTGTGTACTGCTCTGGAATGGGCTGGTGGGCTGTGATGTGTCTATGCCACTTGTTCAATTTGCAAAAATGCAATGGAAGCAATTCTTTGCGATGGGCATTAATACTGGAGAGCTTTTCTCCTTTCCAGATCTTTCTTTCGTGACAAATATGCACCTGGTCCTGGTATTTAAAAATCTTCCCACTTAGGTGCAATAACCTGCGCATTTGTTTGTGTATGTGTGCAAATGTGTGTGTTCATCTGTGCTCACGTGTGTGTGTGTGTGTGTGTGTGTGTGTAAATGTGTTCATATTACATGTTGGTGTTGGAGGGTGATGTATGGCTTGCAGCTCCTATACGTTCTTGTGCCCCAGGCAGAGTGTACTTCCCTCCTGTTCTCTCTCCATTTTGTCTTCTTTCCATGGTGGCCCGTGGAGGGCAGAGGTTATGTCTCACTGAGCAAGCACCTGACAGAAAGCAGATTATTCCATATGTCAGTGGATAACCCACAGATGGTTTTTTTAGTGAAGAAATTCCTTTGTGGCTTGAAGGTGTTCAGCAACACCATGGAGAGGCTGGAGGCTGTTCCTGGACCATTCACTGTCAGTTAGCTGATGGCTGGGATAGGCATCCACCCTGACCACAGGGCTGTTAGTTATGCCTCACCATACCTTCAGTGATGGGTGCTCTCGCTCAGTGCAGGGACCATGGGCTGTGCTTACCACAGCCTCCTCCTGCCCCTTCAGCCTTTTCAGGTGGGAAGAAGCAACTCAGGATGGAGGTCAGGCTCCCTGTGGGTTTCTTCAGGTTCCCATCTAAGGACAGGAGCGATTACGGAACACTGCCACCCAGCACAAGACTGGTTTCAACACATCTCAACACAGAGGGTAGAACACAGAAGAGACAAAGAGGGATGGATGGATGGAGGGAGGGAGGGATGGAAGAAGGGGGGATGAAGGGAGGGATAGATGGAGGAATGGAGGGAGGGAAGGAGGAGGGGATTGATGGAAGGGATGGCTGGATGGATAGAAGGGAGGGATGGAGGGAGGGAGGAATGGATGGAGACAGGGATGGATGGAAGGGAGGGAGGGATGGATGGAGGGATGGAAGGAGGGAGGGAAGGATGGAGGGGAAGGATGGATGAAAGAATGGAGGAAGGGGAGGAAGGGAAGGCCAGTAGTAGGCCCACTCTTCTCCCTTTCCTGGACCTCCATGGTTATCCCCAAATGCTAGCAAGGCATCCATGTACAACCTATCTGGAAGGTGCCACGGGTTCAGCTTCTGGACCACGTGCCCCCAGAAGATATCATTCATGGGCCCAGGCAGCTCCCTAGTGATCTACATCCCTCAGAGAATCACAGCAGGGAATCAGTGATATCTTTAGAGCCCCTGTAAATAACTGAAGAGGTGCCCTTCACCCACAGGGTTAGCATGGAGCTATTTTCCCAGGGTCTCTGTAAATATCCACTAGCCCCCCTTTCCCGACAGGATAAATAAGGAGCCATGATCCCTACCTGGGAAGCACAAGCCGAGGGCCACCTGATTCTGGTTCCACTTGGCCATGTAAACCTGGGCAGGCAGAGCCGAGGCAGGAGAAAACAATCTACCTGACAGCCCTTGGGTGGCCTCCACCTTGGTGATCAGAGTGCCGATGTTTCTGAATAGGATTTTCTGGCATGCACCTGGGGTAAAAGCAGGTGTGCCCTTGCTGAAGACATATTATATGACTAGTCATATATCTAAACGCAGGCAAGTGTGGTCCAGTCTCCCAGGACAATACCAGGATCTTCCCTTGAAGGTGCAGAGAGTGGAAGAGTGGAGGTCATTCTCCTCAGTGACAGGAACATATGCCCCCCCCCTTGCTGATGCTCTGCCGTCCTCCAGGATGTGGTGCTGTTGACCTGTGTGGCTCCTAGTCCTGTGGTTGGGCATCCTCCTATCTCTGCTCCTCCTCAGGGCTGCCCTTTCCACTTCCCTGTGCTTCCACAATCCCGCACTTTTTTTTAACTTTAATTTTCTTAACTATTTTTACATTTGTCTGTGGAGTAATGGGTTTCGTTGAGGCATTTTCCCTGCATCTCCTACGCCATCTTCCCCATACTCATCTGTCTGTCTGCCTCTACTTCTTCTCATCAGGCATCGGCTGTGGCAGCTTCCTGTCACAGAGCACCGATTGGCCATTTCCACAGAGCAGCAGGAATTTACCTGTTTGCAGTCCTGGAAACCGTAGTCGGAGCCCATGGGCTAGACAACTGACTGGCCCCTGCTGCAGGCTCTGGGTGGGGATCCCTTGCTTCCTCAGGCTTCCGGTGTCCAGTTGAGTTCCCGGACTAGGTGTCAGCTCTACTGCCCCAGGTGACGTCACTATGACTCGATCTCACCTTCAAAGGCCATTCCAAGAAGAGATACAGTGTGAGGCTCCCTGGCGCTCTTCACCCCAGTGCCACTGCTCACCATCATTGTCTTGCTTGTTTTCTCAGCATAGCGCCTGTCCTACCTGAAGGCCGCTGAGTCAGCGGCTTTGTCCAAGGGGGCTCTCTCTGTGCCACATGGCGGCCCAGACCTTCCTGTCCACTCTGCTTGCCTTGTTGTGGCGGGGCCTCTGTCCACTGCTGTTTGAGCCCTGCCATAAATGAATCCAAATCCCTGACCTGGGATGCAAAGCTAGCTTGTACACAGTGGCAGCTTGTCCTCTATGTGATGTCCCTACACTGAGATTTACCCCCTTTGCTCCATAATTACCGTCCTGCGGACTGTGTTGTCTCACATGATGTTTGCATAGTGAACATGTCCATTAATGTCCGTGGACTTATGTACATGGACGAAGGCTTAAATGGTTAAACATCCAAAGCAAATATACTCTGTGAATGGAAATCAGACCTTATTTTCTTTTAATTTCAGAGTTGTCTGTGGCAAGCTGACTTGAAAGATGTTGAAATTGGATAGGTAATTAATTCACACAAGCCTACAAGAGAGGGGGAAAAATGGACAAATTATTTGTAACATTTTGTAAGCACTGAAATTAATGTAGTGTGAATTTGTCATTTCTACCCCACGTTACAGATTTTCTATATTATAATTTAATCTTTTTAATGTAAAAAGAATAGGAATTTTGCCCTTTCTGGCCTCTTGGGAAACAAGAACTAGTGTATCTAATTATCGGAACACATAAGAACATAAAGGAATAGCAAGTAGTGAAATTATAAATGGGCCGGAACAGGACCATGTTTTCTGATTAAAGCCTTTTTCTGGGCCCTTAGCAATCCTGTTGCCCAATGTCCATAGTAATTGCATGTGTCAAAGCTGAGGCTTTGTGTAACTGGGAGCGGGAGACTTACAATTTTAATTTAGACGGAGATAACTGTGTGGGGCTTGCAGCCGGCCAGACCGGCAGGTGGGGAGGCACGCGGGCACGGAAGGCTCAGGCCCCAGGGCGGCAGGTTAATGGCAAGCCCCATCTAATCAGGGCACATCACAACAGTGGAATTTTTTAAGAAGAGAAATGCAATTTACCAACACAAAGCCAGCCACCTGCTCTCTTCCTTCCGTCGTCCACGTAAAGGAGGGTGTCTAATTTTCTCTATTGCTCAAGGGCAGTGCATTTTAACAATGGATCTGTAGTGATCATCACAAAGGCAACACACTTAAAAAACGAAATCTCTCTGACATCCTGGAATCGTAGGAACAAAGAGAATTATCTTTAACTTTAGAGATTCTCAGGAAAGCACGAACCACGCTTTTTCCTCAGGAATCTCAGCTTGCTGTTTTGTTTGGAATTGCAGGTGACTTTTGTCTTTGAAGTTTATTTTAATCGAAAGATATGTTCGATTGTTTCTGGGCAGGAGGCGCTGACTTGGTCATTGGAGAACTGTCCAGCAATAGAAGGTTTTGGCTTCTCTCTTGGTGGAAGGAAGTATAGCTGAGCCCCCATCAGAGCTACAGAAGGTCACAAACAGCCACATTTTACTGAGGTCTGTGGGAAGGACATTTCCCTGTATGGGGCAGTAGCCGGCACCATGAGGCCTCTGGGCTCCGGGCAGGCCCTTCTTGCGTGACTGCCAGTGACTGCAGAGCATGTGAGAGTCTGTGGATAGCTCGCCGTGGCTCTTCTCCCATTTCTTCCTCAGTTCTGCTTAGTTTCTCCTTTGGGGCCCACAAACCGCCTGGGCCAATGAAATGTTCCTGTTCCAGCAAAGAGGTGAGGCGGATCATAGCATCCTACGGAGGACCATCTCCCTCTGACTGGCCCTGGTATGGTCAAGTCCTCACTTGTAGATGGTGCTTTCTCCCAGTGTCTGTAGAGGGAAGAGGCAGGAAGAAAGCTTGAAGTCTTTCCTGAGGGTCTCTCTCTTGACTTGAGCTAACATGGGTATCTCCTAAGTCCCCATCCCACTAGCGTCTCAGCATAGGCCTTCTGAGGGGGCACTGTCGCAGCCCAGAGCAGTCTCCACCCACTTCAGAGAGGATAGCCAGCACATTCTTTGCCTCTGGTGGAAGTGTGGGCTCAGTACCTTCCTGTAGCAACTGGCATATTTTAGGTTGGGGCCAGGGCCATACAGAGTAAGAATTTGCTTTGCTATGTAGCACTTACTACATACAAGTCATCATCCCCATCTCCTAGAGAAAGAGGCAGACCTGGGTGGTATCGAGGTGACCTGCTCTTACTGTCCTCATGTTGACAAAGGAGTTTAGGAAGAACAGTCTGACTGCCAGCCTGAGAGCTGAGATTTGACAGTAAGGTCCCTGTGCTGTGGTGCAGCAGGTGCTGTTTAGACTGCTCAGCACTGAAAATGGCCCTTGAAACTAGAGATCCGTTCATAGTGGCCCTCTCTCTGCTGTGGCAGAGCTGGGTCTGAGAACACTGGTCTGCTGGACGTCTCCCTCCCTGGACCCACCCTCCAGAAGGCACAGATAAAGCAGGCTGGCATTGAGGGTGGCACCCTGAAGAGAAGGCAGGGGAGTGACAGAAGCAAAGGACTGGGCCCTTTCTGGGCTCTGTGGTACCTGCATTTTCAGACCTTGCTCCTCTGAGCTCCTTGCTTCCAAGGACCCACCATGAGGAAAGCTGTGGACAGGGTGAGACTTCATCAAGGCTTCTGGTGCTGGTTTTGTTTTTTTCCTTCTTTCTTTCTTTCTTTCTTTCTTTCTTTCTTTCTTTCTTTCTTTCTTTCTTTCTCTCTTTCTTTCTGCCTGCCTTCCTTTCTTCCTTCCCTTTTTTCTGAGACAGGATTTCTCTGTAGCTTTGGAGCCTGTCCTGGAACTCACTCTGTAGACCAGACAGGCCTCAAACTCACAGAGATCCACATGCCTCTGCCTCCTGAGTGTTGGGATTAAAGCTGTGAGCCACCAATGCCCAGCTTCCAGTGTTGTTCTTAAAAACTCTTACATTAAGGTTGTTCTCTGTCTTCATGGACCATAGTCCTGCAAGAGCTTCTTTTTTTCTTTTAAATTTTTTATTCATTTATATACCAACCACGGTTTCTCCTCCTTTCTCTCCCCCACTTCTTTTCAACACACCTCCATCCACTTTTCAGTTGGGTAAGGCCTCCCATGGAGAGTCAATAAAGACTAACACATTAGGCTGAGGCACAACCAAGCCCCTCACACCTGCAAGGCATACCATCATAGGGAATGGGCTCCAAAAAGTTGGCTCACCCTGCTAGAACTTTTAAGGTGTGAAATTTCCCCAAGTGCTCTCTGCAATATAGATTAATGACAGGGCCCAGATGCACATAAGTTGGCAAATGAGACATAGCAGTGACCAGCTCACCTGCCATTATCCAGGGACTCCAGGAAGCTCAGGGTGGCAGGCCCTGGATGGAAAGTCCCAGGGAGGCTGTCAGCAATGGGACTTGTATTTGGGTCAGTCCTGCGTCAACAGTGGATGAAGAACCCCAGAACAAGAGCCATTCATCTATCTTCCCTGTGGTTCTGTTTCCACAGGCTCAACACTGCTTTTCAGGGATAGTTAAAACATCTTTTCAAAAAATATAGGGGTAATACTTACTTTGAAAAAGAGCCAACCAATTATGGAAGGCTAATAATCATGGAAGACTAATAATCACAAGCCATCCCAAAGATGTCAACAAACTCCATGTCCTCTGTGCAGGACTCTCAGCCCAAATGGGTACCTGTTCTCAGTTGAAATGACAAAACAATGTGGGAAACAGGATAGAAGCACATGGAAGGTGCTGTGTGTTTTATAGAAGTTGGCTTACAAACAAAGCTGCTGTGTTTTTAATGTATCTACTCACATGTGTGAATTTACAGTAGGTAATAAATTCATGTCAAGAGAACTGTAGATACTATGGGCTTAGGGGCCAAGTCAGGAGTGTTCTAGGTCTTTCAACACCTGAACCTCAGGCCATAGGGGCCAGTCAAGAGTGTTCTAGGCCCTTCAACACCTGGACACTCAGGCCATAGGCATGCATATTAGTGAGCTGAGTACTGTTCATGTCTCATGTCTGGGGCCACATTCTTTATCTCTTCTAATTAGCTTGTTTTGATATATTTTATAAAATGTAAGCATAGCTACTTCTGCTCGTTTTTTTTTTAGCTTCTACTTGCGTGGTATATTAACTTTCAATCTCTGTTTTAGCCAATGAGGTGCATTTCTTATAGACAATGGATGGTTAGATCTTGCTTTTAGTCCAGTCGACTACTCCTGTTTATTTATTTATTTATAGATCTATTTTGTTTTCATGAATGGGCATGTCTGTGTCTTGAATTGTGTGTAGGTGCCCACAAAGAGCAGGAAGGCAGATCCCCTGGAGCTAGGGTTACACACAGATATGAACTTTTTGATGTAGATGTTGGGGACTGACCTCCAGTCCCCTACAAGGACTGTCCTCTTAACTGCTGAGCTGTCTCTCCCACCCCTCCCCTCTTTTATAAGTTGCAGAGTCAAGACTATTTATTATACACTCCATGTAGTTTGTGAGAGCGGGTTGTCTGTAATTTTGTCTCTTTCTGCAATATTCATATAAGGGTTTGCTGCTTTATAGAGTTGGAGATGATTTATATGTTCCCAGGGTTCCTACGTGGATTTATTCATCTCATGAAATTCATTCATTCCTGTGCTGTCATGATTGGGACTTTCTTCTCTCTGTGTAGGATTCTTGTGTGTCATGGATTGCTTTGGTTTGTGTTTGTCTTGATATGTCCGTCTTACCTATCAATTTCAGAAGATATCTTTGCTGGATTTAGCAATCTTAATGGGCATTTATTTACCTTCAGATCCTCACACTTATCATCTCATAGATCCTGGCTTTTAGGGTTTATTATTAGAGGTCAGATGTTACTGTGATGGAAACACTTTATGAGTGGATTTTTAATTTTTCCTTCAGCTTTTAATATTGTTTCTTTGTTTCATAGTTTCGTCATTTTGGCTATAATGTATTGAGAGATTCTTCTCCGGCTTGCTTATTCAGTTGCTTGCTTGCAATTTGCCTGTCATCTGATTTACTTTTTCTGGTCACTTGTGTCTGGTCTCTGTAGAGAGTTAGAAAATAGTCGAGGAAATGAAAATCACCTGCAACCTGATTGTCCGGAGATGACCTTGGTCCTCTCAGCTCATCTGTGTCTCTCTTCACTCTGTCTCTCCTTGTCCCTTTCTCTGTGTCTGTCTGCATTCTCTCTGTTTGTCCCCTTCTCTCTGTATCTGCCCCTCCTCTCTTTCTGTCTGCCTCTGTCTGTACACCACATACATATATATCGTTACTGACACAATGACCTTGTGGGAATATCAGAGATTTTTTAGTTCTTATAACCCCACACTACATACTTCAGCTTTTATTTCCTTTACTGATGGGGGATGTACTTCTGAATGCTGTTAATATTTATTTCTCTTATTGGTTGATGAATTTAGCTGTTTCAGCCAATGGACAGGCAGGGTTTAGCCAGGCAGGAAATCCTAACAGGGATAGAAAAAGGCAGTAGGCAGAGTCAAGGAGATTCCATGTAGCTGCCAGGAGGGTAGGATGCCTAGGTGTTCTCTGGTAAACCAACACCATGTGAAGATACACAGATTAAAAGACATTGTTAACAATAAAGGGAGATATAGCCAACAAGAAGCCCGAGCAATAGGCCAAACAGTTTATAATTAATATACGCCTCTGTGTGTTTATTTGGGGCTAAATGACTGCAGGAAAGAAACTTCTGTCCACACTTTACTTTTCATAACACCACCAAGGAGGTTTATTTAAAGTGTTGAGTGCTTTTCTCATTCCTATGACAAAATACCAGGTTAGGGAGAGCAGTTCTGCATGGCTTCTAGGCCCAGAAGGAGTCTCTGGTTCCTCTCCAACCCTCACAGTTTTCTGGCACAAAGGACAGTCTCTCTTGACTGTTGCTGGCATCTTGGGAAGGCCTGCCATTTGGCTGGTCTCTCCCCTGTCATCAGTAATCAAAATGCCCAGCAGTGAAGAAGTTTGTCTCACATTGGATGGATATTACCACTGTAGAGCTGAGGCCGCAGGGAGGGTTTTCATGGGGTTCTTTTCTCTCTTGGAACGTTCTCTTCCATATCCCCATACCCAAGTTGCTTGCATTAGTTGAGACAGAAGGGACAGAGGCAGGTGGGGACACACTGACATTTGTCTGCCCTAGTTTCTGGTGATCCAGAATGATGCTACAGCCCTGTGAGGTCTAAGGACGCTCCAGGCCCACAGAGCCCCATCTTAACTTAATGCTGATTGCATTGTTCCTAAGTCCCTTCATGGACTCCCTTCTTACTGAGTGCCTTCTAGCAGACTTTGGATGGCTCTTGTTTTATAGGCCCCCAGGTCCTCCTCTACATTCAACACAGAGACGTCACAATGCTGCCTCCCACCTCTCCCTGTGCCAGCTCCCATCTAAGTAATTCATATACACTCCTGTCCATAGACCCCCTGAACACTTACTCTTTACTCAGCAAGAGGCTCTCTGTATTGCCTCCTTCAACCCCTCTTGAATAGCTGTGGCTCGACTTTCTGGGAAACAAACCTCTTTCCTACCAAAGGAAGTACAGTAGGACCTGGGTTTGTCCATGTATTCCAGAGGCTCCTATGGTCCCATAATCATTGCCTATTCCCTTTCTTCAGTTTTTTGACAAAATGGAGACATGAAACATTGTAAATAAAAGAAGCGGCAAGTTATCCAAACATCTGGAAAGACATGTCCATAGTTTTTGAGGCCAGAAGTTCACAGTCAGTATTTCTGGTCCAGGAGAGGAGTATAAGAGAATGTTCCAGGCTCTGTTGGAGACCAGTATCCCCATAAAGGAGACAGTTTGGCTCTACCTCAGCAGTGCCCAGGATCCTGGAGAAAAAATGAAGATGTAATAGACAGGTTGGGGGAGAGAAAAATTCTACCCTGGATATAGTTTGCTGACCTGTCCTCACCCAGTCTAAATCTACATTCTACATGTGTACAGACAGGTCCCCTCAGTCTGTTATCAGGAGACAGCAGTCCTCAGAACTTCTGGGAAGCAGATATAGCCACCTTCACTCTCAAGAAATTGTTTTGTTGCTCAGAACCGCCCAAGCTGTAACACCTTTGCTATAGTGTGCTAGTCAGCTGTTCTGTGCCCCCCCCCCCCCCCCCGCATTTTACTAGGCTAAGTTCCATCTTCTTTTCCATCAGTCCTATCTACTGTTATGTCCCCTTGCTCTGCTGATAGGCTGGGATACAAAGTTACACTGAGATAGCCTCCAAGATGGTAAGACTTGAAAAATTATGAGCTTTTGTGACCGATCTTGAAGCATCATTTCAAGCTGACTTGCAGGGTCTTATTTCTCCAAGGAAAGCAGATATGTAACTATTGATAGAGACCCTGACTCTGACACTGGGCTCTCACTATCTCCCAGAAGATCTGGGGTCATTTCCTCTTCCACAGATCCCCCCCGAATACCCCTCCTATTTGTGGGGCCCAGGCCTACACTGATATCTTACTATATAGACTAAAGAGGATGACTTCAATGTGACAATAAGCCCCTCTGTTCCACAGCTGGGTTCAAAGGACATGGTCACTATTCTGAGAGACAACTGAATCTATAACAGACATTTTCCAAGACAGAGTCATGTAATAGAGTGGTGTTATTTTCACCATCCTCAAAAGATATGTATTTTCTGAACTTTGTACTCAACCAGTAAGTAGTGAGGTCACCCCTACACAAGAGAGACAGAGGCTGGAGAACATGCCTCATTTGGCCTTAATTAGCCATTGTGATGACTAAAGGAGTATCATCTGTCAGACTGACCTAAGAGAATGACCCCAGGGCCACCACACCATGCTGCCTTACCACAGGTCCTTGGCAGTAGTTATGCTAAAAGTCCCCAAGTCAGGGGCTTCTTTTTCTTAGCTTACTGGTGTTGTACTGCCTACAGAGGTTTGCCTAATTCCCATTAGGTGAGGGATGCTGAGACATTTGACGGGGAGCAGATGAATGGATGTAGTTTTGCATGCTCCCTCCAGACTGGCATTTTGTCTAGCCCAGCTTTGACTGGGGTGAGCTGCGAGGTCTGAGGGACAAAGGAGAGAGTGTGGGGAGCCAGGGAGGGGAAGTATGTCAACGATTGATGAAGGATCTTCGGCTTCACTATCAGATCCTCTGCCTTTTGTTGACGGAATTTAAATTTTGATAATGTGTATAGCCTGGCCTGGCCTTGAATTCTCAAGTATTCTGCTTCAGCCTCTTGAATCCTGGGCTTATATGTGTGTGCCATGGTGCCCGATGGACTTTTGGGGGATGTGCTCAGACCAGTGTCTTCTGAGGTGGAGGACAACCATGGGCGTTTATGCACTCTCATTACCCTAACCCTGCTGGCCCTGCAGCTCTGGGCAGTCCTTGCTGTCACTGAGTACACGGATGCCTGGTGTCTGCAGCATTGCAGGGCCAGGGTGAAGACCAGTGGTCACCTACAGTGGCCAGCTGCCGACTAACCTTTCCTGAGGGACTTCTGCCTTGCTGGAAGGCAAGGAGCTTGGTGTGGAGCCAAATACCCATCCGGGGATTTCAGAAAGGGATACAAAGGACTCTGTAAGAGTTTTCTCACTTTCAGATACAACAGGTTCTTAAACTCTGCTTCATTTCTGGATGTTATAGACCAGCAGGGGGTGTGCCTGAGTCTAATAGACAATTGTGATCAAACTCAGATAAGCTCAGTCCAGTCCTCCCCCAAACTGGACTGACTGAAAGCTCAGTGACAGAGCCAGGGAGAAAAGATGCTTATTTATTCCTTAGCTCATTCATTCATTCATTCATTCAGTCAGTCAGTCCTGAGACAGTGTCCATAGAAAGGCCTGGGAGCCTGCTGGTTCTAAAGCAAAACTTCTGCTGGTATGCTTGTGGCTACCTGGCTGCTGTAGGGACAGAGCTCAGAGCCTGAGAGGTCTGGGGCATAAGAAAGGGTCAGCAGTAGTTTTAGGAGGAAGTGGAAAGCTGAGAGCGGTTTAGCATTCTGGTTAGACCTGGGAGGAAAGCAACATCTACCAACAGCCAGCAAATGGGGGCCTCTTAGGGTTCCGAGAGGAAGACAGGAGAGAAGAGGTGGTGACCCCAGGCAGAAGGGGGACAGGGGAGCCCCAGGATGCCCAGAGAGAGGGAGGTGCGAGGACGATGGGTCACAGCAGCTGGGTCCTGAGGGTCCAAACCATGAGCAGTCACAGGACACGCACTGCAGGCCAGAGGCTTGTGCCCAGGGCAGGCTGGGACCCAAACAGGTGGAGTGGAGAACCAGGAGGCATGAGGCGTGGGACAACAGAAACCTTGGGAGACTTGCGGACTCTCTGAAGTTCAGGCAGGGAAGCCTTTCTGTTCCATAGTCTTTTAGCAGCCCAGATAGGGAACTGAGGGACCACGTCCACCTGGCTGATGTCCTCAAGCGATGGAGCCAAGGATTGGAAGTTAGCGGAGACCTCGCTCTGCTCCATGCAGGTTCTGAAACCTCTGGCCCACATCCCGCCCACAGTGCTCCTCTCCTTCCTGGCAGACAGTGGCAGGACTTCCGCCTGTTCTCTGTGGTCGCGACTTGATGTACTCACCCCTGCAAGGGATTCCGAGACAGTCTCCTCCTCTGTTCGCCAGCATGCTCACTACACATGCTGCTTCCCCTCTAGCTGCCTACCGGCTGCCCTTCCCTCGCCTGCCCAGTGGTGGCGCCATTGCGCTGGGAACACGGAACCCTGTGGCTCTGGCTCCAGTCCTGGGACGACCCTAGGTGTTAGGCAGCAGGAATCTGGAGGTCTGCAGCCAAGGATATAGGGAGTTTTTCAGTGGCATGAAGAGCCGCTTCTCAGAGGCTGGTCAGGGTACCTGTCAAAGGGAACCTGGTCACTTCCCACAGGCTAAATTTTGCTATTCCTTCCCTTTCTCAGCCTCACTGAAGACCTGGAAATGGGTAAAACAGAATCCAACCCATATCCCAGGACAGCTTCTTACTGGAGTGTGCAAGTAACTGGGGGCTTCCAGTAGGCAGACCATTATGAAAGCCTCTCCTCCACTCTCAGCCATTCGGACCTACAGCAGCAGTTCTCAACCTGTGGGTCGCGACCCCCCTGGGGGCCACACACACACACACACACATTACGATTCATAATAGTAGCACAGTTACATTTATGAAGTAGCAATAAAAGTAATTTTATGGGTGAGGGTCATCACAACATGAGGAACTACATTAAAGGGTCTCAGTATTGAGAAGGCTGAGAGCCACTTACCTACAAACTTTGCGGTAAAGATGCCCAGGCTCTAACCTGGGTCCAAGAATGACCACCTGCCTTGCATTTTTGCATCTGTATACACCTGGGCCCTGCAGGCAAGGCCCTCCCACTCAGCAGCACAGCTGAAACCCAGGCCACAGTAGGTTCACTGGGACCCTGCCACCGAGGGCTGGTGAGCTGGCAGAGGTGGCTCTAACTAAGGGCTTGACTGTGCCCTGGTCCTGGACTTCTTTTGCCTTGCGTACTGAGGTCTTACAGGCGTCCTCCCTGACCTGATCATCAAAGTTGGCACTGGAATAGGACCATCCCTCTGTGTGATGTTGCATGGCCTGGGGCAGAGGCTGAGGGACCTGTGATTAACCAGACCAGAAGAAGACCTGCGTGGAAAGAGACTGGAGAAATCTCCATCTGGTTTCTAGTCATTGAAAACAAGGGCGACCTTCCCTCTGGACTAGAGTCATGTGGAAAACCCAAAGGACAACTAAGTGTGGTGGCATGTATCTATAATCCCACCGCTCCAGAGACAGAGTCAGGAAGATGGCTACAGGCTCAATAGCCTGGTCTACATAAGTGAGTTGCATGCTGGCCAGGACTACATAGTATGACCTTGTCTCAAAAGGAACAAACAACAGTCAGAAAAGGAAAAGGGTGGAGGTCTGCTTGGGAATTCTATTAGCACAACCCTGTCTGAACAGACACGGGAGAGCTTGCAGCAGGGTCCAAGCACAGGAGAAAGAGAAGCAGGAGAGGGTGAAGGCAGCTGGCCTTAGCTGCTACAGCTGCCTCTAAACAGAGGAATTCGGATGCCAACCAGGGCAAGGTGAACACTCAGAGTTCAGTCTCCAACCAAGTTCCTTTTGTCAGAACAATAGACACAGGTGACGACGGATCCTCTGAGAGCTGATGAAGCTCAAACAGTGCAGTGGTTGGAACATTCATGACAGTCATCTCTATGTTTCCATATCCATTGCTGTAATTGCATAGTTAATTAATAAGGAGATTGTTAACTGAGGGATGAGCAGCTTCACCTGGTCTATTTAGAAAAGACAGCAGCGTTCTGTAGGGGTTCCTGCCATGTCTGTAGAGGACTGTTGAGTGTGTCCCATGAGGCCTTGTGGTGACAGTGTTTTCTTGGTCGGTAGACTGATTCCCAAGAGATGGAGGGAACTGGGAAAATGACTATCTTTGGTTCACATCCTAGCTTGCAATGGTCCAGGAGAGTTCTGGCTTTGGTGTGATGAACCAAAGTTACTTTTATTGCATTACCCAGAGTTTCCCCAGTGCATGGTTAGGAGGGGACAAGTAGCTGTGAGTTCTCTCCTCATGGCTACTCCAACTTCTTTTCTCCATCTCTCTGGATGCCTCTCTTACCTGACTTTCAGTAATGCTTCTAGACATCACACAAAGCAAAGTTAGTGAAAAAGCTGCTGTTGGGTGTCCTTGCTTCTTCCTATTGTAAGAATTTAGTGCCAAGTTCAAATCTGTTCCCTCATCTAGGAGTGAGCACTCTTTAACTTGTGTGGTGCTTTATGGGAATTGAAAGTTTTAAAATGATTATATAGATGTAAAACCTGCAATATAGATGCTAATTAATATTTTGATTTTTTTCTCATTTGTATTAGTTCTTTGAGAAATTTGCATGATGCATTTTTATTATATTCACTCCCCTATGTTCCCCAAATCAAGCCTCTTTTCCCTACCCACCAAACATTTTGCTCTTTATTTATTTATATACACATTAAATATAGTTGGTGCTGCCCATGTGCTCTTGGCTGTGTGTGCTTTAATCTACCAGGGACTGCACTTTAAAAAATTTTTATTACGTGCATTGGCGTTTGCCTTTATATATCTGTATGAGGATGTCAGGTACCCTGGAACTGGAGTTACAGGCAATTGAGAGCTGCCACGTGGTTTCTGGGAATTGAACCCAGGGCTTCTGGAGGAATAGCCAATGTTTTAAACTGCTGAGCCATCTCTCCAGCCCCCAAAGGACTTCACTTTTTTAAGAAAACTGGTTCTTTCTCTTTCAGTACCTCCCAATTGCTAGTAACTGCTTAACTAGGGGTGGGTCTTTGTCATTTTAGACTACAAAAAACTGTTTAGAAATTTAATTCCTCTGCAGTACTTTGGAGCCAGAGACAGAAGTGACTCTTGTGTTCACTGTCATGATTCTCTGTTAGGTGAGACTATTCAAGTCTGTACAGGCACACTTTGATAGAAAACACTCACAGGAACAGAAGCAAGAGCGCTTAAACACATAGTATAAAATAGCAGGGTGAGAACACGGTTGATTGTAAATGGAGTTCTTGATTGGTGGAAGTAATAAAAACCCAGAGTCAGACAAAGAGCAGAAACTCACTTCTCACAGTTCAAGGGGTTGAGTCCAAGATCAAGGATATGAAAGAGTCAATGCCCAGGGAAGGTTGTTCTCTGCCTTCTATGTGGCTCTGTGAGCTTGAGATGAGCATTGTTCTCACATAGGAGAACATGGAGGTAGGGAAAGAAAAGCTTCCTGAGTCTGGCCGTTGTGAGGGTGTTTAATTCCTGTGATGCTGTCACCTCAACATGTCTACCGCTTAATATTTAGTCAGTGATTGATGTGGGAGGGCCCAGCACATTACGTGTGGTGCCACCTCTGGGCAGGTGGTTCTAGGTGTAGAAGAAAGCAGGCTGAGTAAGCCATGGGGGAGCGAGCCAGAGGCAGTACTCCTCGACGGCCTCTGCATCAGTTCCTTCCCCCAGGTTCCTGCCTTGATTTCCTGTCTTGACTTTCCTAGTTGATAAACTACAAGTAGTAAGTACACTTTCCTCCCTGAGTTGTCTTTGGCCTTGGTGATTTACCACAGCAACAGAAACTTTAACTAAGACACATGCATTTGAATGGGTTGGGATTGTCCTGTACATGTCTGACTGCAAAAGAATTAAACTAGAATTTGTCCACAAGTAGACATGGGGAAATCCAAAATTATTTGAAATTCAAACACCACATTTCTAAGTAATTGTTTTCATGGAGAAATAACAAGGGACACTGGGAAATATTTTAAATTGGGTTGGATAGTCTACTGATGATGTCACAGCCCTTATGATCAGGTCACTTTCCAAAGACCCCCCACTCTATTGACTTGGGGTCAAGGCTTTACACATATGCTCTTTGGGAAGACATTTCCTGTCCAAACCATAACAAAAGATAAACATGTTTTAATTTAAATTAGAAACAAGCTTGCTTCACATGTCAATCCCAGATCCTTCTCCCTCCCCTCCTCCCCTGGCCCTCCACCAACCCCCCAGCTCCCCACTCAATCCCTATTCTGCTCCCTAGGGAGGGTGAGGCCCTCCATGGGGGATCTCCAGAGTCTGTCATTTCATCCAGGGCAGGGCCTAGGCCCTCCTCCACGTGTCCAGGCTGAGAGAGCATCCCTCCATGTGGGATGGGCACTCAAAGTTCACTTGTATGCCAGGGATAAAAAAAGTAAACATTTTAAATACAACAACAAAGAACAAATAATCACTGGAAATAAGTCAATACAGTTAAACTGATCAAGGAAAAGGTGGGGAAAAAATCATTACGGATCCCAGGACAGAGAGAGAGGACATCATTATGGAAATTACAGCATTTATGTGATGATAATAGGTTGAAAAACTATGGCAGTAAATTCTATGACTTACATAAGACAAACAAATTCATTCCCAAATCACTAATTACCAAAGCTGTCAAAGGGACAACCAGAAACTTCAAGCACACATATGGCTTTTAAGATGAACAAAAGGGAGGCTGGGATGTAGCTCAGTGGTCGAGCCCTGGCCCCCTGTGTGTGAGGACTCAGGTCTCCTTCCCAGCACTAAAAAGCAAAAGCGAAACCTATCCCATGTGTGCTCTGTAAGGTTTTTTATTGCTACCTATGATTTTTGCTCCCTTCCTGCATGCCGCTACAGGAATTAGCACCCTCTTGTAACTTTCTTATTTAAAATCAGATGCAAGCTGTCTCATGCGAGTTTTCCTCATTTGTCTGAACCTTGATTTATAGCTAAGATCCTCTGTTTGCTCAATATAATCCTCAATTAAATTCACTTGAACCTGTCAGCTGGAGGCTCTCCCACAAGATTTAATAAAAGTTCTCCCTCTTTTCCAAGTTCCCGATATCAGTAATCTCAAAAGTTAACTTTGAACAAGGTCTGGGTGAGCCAAAATAACCAGCATGCGGTCCTAACAGCCAGACTCCTGGGGGCTCTCCAGCAGAGAGCACCAGGCTGCTTGGGACAGCTAGGACAATGGCCGAGGAGCCCTGTTCTCCTGGTGATTCACCTGCCATAGTTCTTCTTACAGTCTGAAAGATGGGGTGGGGTGAGTAGGGGGGACGAGCAAGAGTGATAGCGCCCCCCCCCCGCCCTTGATGAGACCATTGAAAGCCCCCCCCCCCCCCGGCCTTGACGAGACCGTTGAAAGCAGATGATACAGTCCACCTTTGCAGGTAACAGCCATCCTGTGGAAGCAAATGCAATAAAGAGTTCCCCAGTGCCCCTGGCAGAGACCATTCCTTTCACAACTGCAGGTGAGGGCCTTGGGACAGGCGCCTTGTCCTCGGGTTTCACTTTACACTTTCTTCCTTTCTTCTTCTTGCAAAGGTGTTTTCTCTTGTTTTTGTGAGCACTAAGAGGGGTAGCGCTGCAGTGGCAGCTCACTTGGGGACAGTGTGTTTGCACAGCACCCTCTTAGGGGACTGCCTGGGCCATCCACAGGAAGGTAGACCTGTCAGTCTTAATTAGATTTGCCTCCCTTGAACCTGAGTTGGGGGGAGGGAGGGGAGCTTCCCTGACAAGCTTTTCTGGGGCCAGCCCTGTGCCACAGCCCTTCAGGTCCCCAAAAGTTCTGCTTTCTTGAAGTACTGTACAAAAGCAACTAAGGAAATTTCCAACCGGAAGTAAGATGTGCTGCAACTAATAGAATATTTTCTCAGGATATGCTCAGCTCTAGCAGTCTCAGAGTATCTGTGTGAGCCATCATGTGTGCGTGCACACACCTATGGGTGTGATATACACATATAGCTAAGTTTCAGTGCACAAATAAGAATAGGCATTTAAAGTAAATTTTCTCCATCAGGGGAAAAATCATGATAAACATCAAATACACCACATTGGTGGAAGGCTCATTATGGAATGTCACAATCATCATGCTTCAGTCCTCTCACCACCCAAGCAGCCCAGTTTCCAAACTTTGCTGGTGACTGTTAAGGTGGAAGCTTCACCCAGCCCCTGGCATCCATACACCCAAGGAGTCTGGGATGTTATGGAGGAAGTTCCACCCAAGCCCCCTTCCCCCATCTCCCTCTAATCCCCTGCTGTGTCTCAGAAAGCCCACCAAATGGTGGCCTCCCTCCCCTAGAGATACTCAAGACCACTTCCATAGGGTATTTAAACTACCCCCCCCCTAGAAAACAGACTGGTGGTTTTTCTGGTCTCCCTTTCATGTCTCCTCTCTGGGGTACTGAAAGGCCATCTAGGAACACTGTATCTGTTAAATGTGGGCTTTTAAATTTTGGTCTGATTTGGATTACTGCATCGGCAGAGAGGCTTATCAGGGTATAGAAACTTTTCAATGACGTTGAGGTACGCTCTGTGGAAAGGCATATGAATGCACATGATGTCTCTTTTTGTAACATCTTGGGGCTTGCCCAGTTTTGGAAGGTGCCGTCTCACTGGCCTATGGCATGCATGGATGACTAATCCCTTCTGCTGTTTCATGCCATGAAGAAGAGCAAACAATGGCTGTGCTCTGAGAACAAAACTCACTGACCAGCAGAAGCCTGGGTCTTTCCCTGCTCTGCTGAGGGATACTTGTATAGCACTGGCAAATATAAGCAGCCAAGCCCTAGGAAAGCTGCCAGGGGCTGTGACAGCCACCCTGTCCATCTGCTGGGGGACAGGTAGAACTCAGCAAGAACCATGTGGGATCCCTGGGCTGGAGAGAGCCTTGGGGTGTGTCCACTCAGGTGGAAGGTGTGTGAGGACGGAGTCGACATCCTCTTCAGGGAAGCTGTCCTGGGACAAGGACTGTGAGCCTCACATCATGCCCAAAGATGTTCCCACTGGGAAGGGAGTCTTAGGGCTACTTTGCCTGGTTAAGATGGAGCACTACAGGGCTGGTGACTACCGTTTGAGTTAAGGTGGGGTAATGGCGAGGTTCAGCTGATCGTGCTGTCAAGGCCATGGAGGGGTGAGCCCATACTCTGTCAACCCCCTGAACTCACTTCTAGGCCTCCCCTGGCCTCAGAGCACTCTAAATGGTCAATACACAGGGAGGGCATTTGCCATGTCTGAGAGCCGTGTAGCATATGTGGGATGCCACAATGGAGTGAGCATCTCCAGTCTGCACTTTCCTCGGGGGAGCCCTTCACTGAGGATGGCATTCTCCCACCATTCTGACACGAAGCAGCATCTTATAAATAATCCACAGCCTTTGCTTCTGCTTCAGCACCCCAGCCCAGCTGGGAAGGGAAAGCAGGGGACACTGACACTTCGACAGCAGCAGGAAGCCTTCCCTGGTCCAGGTCCTGGATACCATGGCTGGGCAACCTGGGACCCACACCCTTTCAGGGTCTCCAGGTGGTGCTGTGGCTGGCCACATCCACAGCCCAGCGCTGTGCTGAAATGCAGTCAGCTTCTCTGTCACACTGAACTCACTTCTCACCCTCTTCAGAAGAGCCGCAGCAGCTAATCTGTTTGCCAGTATCCTGGAAGGCCTCTTGGAATTCGCCTCATTGTTAGCTTTTTGGAAAGGAGCCTCAAGGTCTCTTCTTCTCCTCCTCCTCCTCCTCCTCCTCCTCCTCCTCCTCCTCCTCCTCCTCCTCCTCCTCCTCCTCCTCCTTCTTCTTCTATATTTGCTAGTCAGAGAAAGCAAAATGAAACTCTGACCTGGCTTGGGATCCCAAGTGCCATTGCATTAGGAGCTGTGATGTTTGTTTGTTTGTGTGGTGACTTCAGGAACCATGCTCATTAACCCCATGACCAATAAAGTCTACTCTGGCTCTCCACATTTGGGCAAACCAAGTGAGGCAATAAGACACACCTAGCCAAGTGACACCACAACAGGCATTACAGAGATTGTCAGGGCAGTGAGGGGCCACTACAGACAACTGCTTTAGAATTCTCCATGCTTTGTTGGGGCCCTCACACATGTTTGTGAAAGCCCCATGATGAATTAGTCCCCAGGGGTGCATACCAACCCTCTAGACTGTGCAGTTCAAACACCCAGCACTTCGGCCATTGCGGTTTCCAGTTGCTCTGCTTTGCCACCTAGATTACAGAGCCAGGATGTCAGTCTCTGCCGAGTGATTGAAATGTCATTAAATCTATACAGAGATTTAGAGGAAAATCAACATCTTAACTTCTCTGCATTTCCAATCCACAAATGTGTTACATGGCTTCATCCGATAGGTCTTTAATATCCCTCAGCAGTGCTTGTTATTTGAAATGTGTGGGCTTTGCACGTGTGCCGTATGCCTTGATGTTATTGGTATTGTTTTAATTTCACTTTCCAATTATTTCATTGCTTGCAAAGAGAAATATCAATTTAACAAAGTACACTGGCTTTGTAAATTTGTTAAATTAAAAAATTTTAAAGACTTTTAGACTTTTTGTTAATAAGTTACACGAAAATAATGGCAGTTTTGCTTACTTTCCAGCTTTACATTATTTACATATCGATTTATTTAAATTTGTATTTTATCCTGGACAGGCCCTGCAGAATAAGTTTTAGTGGACACGGAGAAAGCAAACAACTTTGTCTTGTTCTGACCTGGGGAAAGAAATTTGGTATTTCACTATTAATTCTGACTCTAGCCACCATTCTGTCTATTCCTAGTTTCCTGACGTTTCAAACGTGAGCTGTTATTGGGTTTTACCTCTGTTCATCTGTTGAGAAGATTATGGCTTTCTATCTGAGGTTTGTCCACACGAGAACATTTGGTTTATACTCCCAGCATTCCATAGTGTCCATAGTGAAAATATTCAATCACAGGAAGACTGTACGTCAAGGTGAATCTTTACACCCAACCTGTCCTGGGTATATCCACACCTCATTCAAAGCGAGTCGACACCAGTTTACCTGACCTTTAACCACTTAAGTTTATGTACCACTAGCAAGTTGAGAGTTGATGTGCGTCTATCTCAGTTTTAATAAAAACACATAAACCTTTCTCTGTGTGTGCATGTGTGTGCAGCTGAGTATGCATATGTGTGCACAGGTGTGTGGAGACTGGAGGGCAACCTTGGATGTTGTTCCTCAGGTACAATCCACCTTTTTTTTTTTCTTGAGACAGGGTTGCTCACCAACTGGACTAGGATGGCTGGCCAACAAACCCCGGGGGTCCTCCTGTTTTTGTCTTCCCATTGCTGGGAAGCCAGAGCACCATGCCTGGCTTTTTAATGTGGATTCTGGGGATTGAACTCAGGTCTTTGTGCTTGCTGATTAAACCCTTTACCAACTGAGCTATTCTCCAGCCCTTAAATGTACAAATCTTATGTGCACCATTTGTAACATTTTGGTGAACATATTATCTGTGTAATGAGAACACCATCAACAGTCAGGGGATTGATTGCAAGGTTCCGGTTCTAGGTGGCAAATGCCCTGCTTTGTTTCCTCCACAGCTTTCTCTAACTCTCAGCTAAGTAGTGTTGTAGCATCTCACAGCCTCCTGGGCGTGGCTGCACCCACTCTGTGGAGTGGTTTTGGGAGCTCTCCTTTAGTTTATCGGTAATTTATTCCTTTCTGTTTAAGGTGAGTTTTCATTATCTGAGCTGCTAATTTCCTTATCGATTCATCAAGGATCCTTAAATTCTTGTTATCAATAATTATATTCTTTAAAAAATGAGTTTCTTTTTCTTTTCTTTCTTTTTATTAAGAATGAGTTTCTTGGTCACACCTTCCTTTGAAAATTCACTGCCTTTGCTCAGCGAACTGTGTAGATGGGAATGCCTATATTAAGGGAGTTGTGTGCTCGTTTCCATAAGATAAATATGAGAATTCTGACATGGGATCATCTAAACCACCCATTTTCATCACTGTTCTTTATCAGGAACAGTCTGTGTTGACGGCCATATTCGTTTAGCTATCCTGTAGTGTGATGCTACAATTCTGGTTTAAATTTCCATGGAGAATAACAGTAGAAGAGTTTCATATGCTTGGCATCCACTGCCACGTTCTTTACTAAAATATACACTCAACTGTGAGATATCAGGACCTTCCTTGTTTTAGTACTAAGAATCAAACTCAGTCACTGTGCCAATGAGCTAAACTCCAACCCATTTTGAGGTCTTTACTTTGCTATTATTAAGTCACAGAAATTTACCTTTTATATGTTTTGAATATTAATTCTTTGCCAAATAACTTTCAAAAATTATTGTCTCCCTCAATATGATTTGAGTATTCAGTTAAACTTATTATAGCTAGATAGGAGAGTGTTTATTTAGCATTCATCTAAATGAGACCCTGGGTTCAATCCCTTGCACCAAAAAGAAAATGCACGAGGTTTTCATTTGGATGCTGCCTAGCAGTCAGTTTAGAATGATTATTGCTTCCTGTGCTGTCTCAGGAAATTGTGTTCTTTTCCTGCCCTTTGCTCTAGAAGTACTGTAGTTTTAGTTTTTTCATTTATGTCTAAGGTCTGTCTCAGACACACTTTTGTATGTATTTTGAGGTTGGGGTTGGGTTATTGGGCTGGTGCATTGTTTCAGCTCTTTGCCGAAAATCAAATGTGTGCACATGGGTGGATTCACTGCTGCACCCTCTTTTATTCTGGTTGAGTTGCTGGGGTCTACACAGCTCCAACCTCCCTAGCCCATGGATGCTGGCTGTGTCTTAACTCAGTGCTGGCATTCAGCAGTGTTCATTCCAGGGTGGCTTTGGCTGCTTTGACCCTTTGCTTTATAAACAAAAACTATTAGTTTTCACATCAGAAAGCCAAAGGAGTTTAGAGGAGGTATCAACAACATTGGCACATTTAGGGAGAACTGACATCTTATTTATGTTGAATTTTCCAATACTGAGTGGGTTGTGTCTCCTTATCTATTCAAGCCCTTAATGTCTCAAAATGTTTTAGAGTTTTAAATGTAGAAATCTTACCTGCAGAAAATGTACTCCTGCTGTTGTAGTTTAAGAAACGCAGTGCGCAAGAGAAAGACGCCATGTAACAGGCAGAGGGTTTTTTATTAGGGAAAGGAATCATAGGATGGGAAAAGAGGAGGGGGAAGATAGGCCTCCAGGGACAGGAGCAGTGGGAAAGAGGGGCAGGCAGGGGTGGGAATGGGAGGTGGGCAGAACCCTTTTAAAAGGGAACCTAGTGAATGTGCACAGGTGGTGCTCTTAGTGGCTGCAGCTGAGGGTGTATCCTGTTAAGACCCCAAGGACAGGACAGGACAAATGCCTGGATACTAACACTTGGTATTTAATATTTTTGATGTCATTGTAAGTGGAAATGCCTTTAGATCATGCAAAGGTACACATCAAGCAGCATGTGTTTTCTGCAGGAGTGGGTTCTTAAGCCGAAAAGGGGGGAAATCTGTGCTAAGGTGAGCTGGTAAAACCTGACTGAACGGGTTAGTCAGTGTAGTCAAATGAATTTTGATTGCTGTTGGTGTTTTGGTATTACGGTAGTTGGACCTTGGTGTTCCGTCACAGGAATGAGTCAATGGCCAAACAAATGAACAGAACCTGAGAGCTAACTTTAGGAATGCAATCTAACATTTTTCGAGGGAGAGGGAAGAGGAAAAGGCAAATCCTCTCTGCGATGCCTTGGCCTGTTAGAGAGTCCTTCAGTATCATTATGTCCATCTTTATAGGTTCTGTTTTTGTTTTCTCTATGGTTTGGAGCAGGCAACTAAAAAAATTATAAAACATGGACCTTAATTTAGGACTTTTACCACTTTCGTAGTGATTGAAAAATCCCATAAGAGGTTTTGCCGTATATAGCCCCTTTTTGCTTTCTAACATCTTCCTGATATTTTTCTTACTTCTACCACTGTAGAGCTATCTCAAGATCATTCTAAGCAGCCAATATCCCAAGCCAGCCCTGGAGGTCCCCTTTCCCACAGGTCCCCACCGACCTGTATAGCTTCCTCCTTCCCACTAGTTTTCCATAGCCAACGTGCCTACCATAGCGTCTTCATACACTGAAATGTATGTATGTGCTTCATAGTGCTGAGATGAATTTGCTCAGGTCTTTGTCTATTTTCATGGTGCCTCCATGGACGTAACATCTTGTCAGCTATGGGTTCCAGGCTAGAGGCTTTCTTTTTCTTCTTCATTATTTAAGGGCAGCCTTCTGTTGTCCTATGACCCCCATAGTTTTTGTTGAAAGTCATTCATCATTTTTTTTTGTCCTCGTATCCTTTGAAGGCCACCTGTGATTTTTCTCTGACTAATGTCAAGATTCTCTTTGTCTTATCCTACTTGTGTTTATTGATGTCCTCCCTCTCTCCTTCCTTCCCTCACCCCTCCTTCCCTCCCATCCACCCTTCTTTCCTTCCTTCATTCTACCCTTCCCCCCTCTCCCTTTCTTTCTTTCTTTCTTTCTTTCTTTCTTTCTTTCTTTCTTTCTTTCTTTCTTTCTTTCTTTCTCTCTACCTTTCTTATAGGATCTTTCTGCATAGCTCTAGCTGTCCCGGAGCTCACTCATTTCTGTAGACAAGTCTGGCCTGGAACTCACAAAGATCTGCCTGCCTCTGCATCTTCTAGAGGCTGGGATTAAAGGTGTGTGCCACCATGCCCTGTTTATTGGTTTTCTTGAATCTGTGTGTTGATACCATGAAGGTCTTGGAAAAGAACCCTAGCCATTCTTCCCCCAAGCATCACTCTTCTCTGACCCTGTCTCCTGTGGGATGGGTTGTACAGGATTTGGCCTTTTTGAGGATTCTCCCTACTTATACTCTATCTGAATTTCTTCATCTCTGTTTCTTCTGAGACCCTGTTAGGGCATTTTTTATTAACCTTTTAGCTAATCTTATTTTCACATATATTTACTTCATTGGTGGACTCACCCAGTGGATTATTAAATTCAAGTAGGTTCTTATTTGTGTCATGTCTCCTGGGATCTTTCCTATAGTTTCTCATTCTCTATTGAAATTATCTTTATTATAACTTTTTTGTAATTTCTTTATTATATTTAAGGGGGTTATTTTTAAAGTTCTCATTTAATCCATATGATATGTGGATCTGTTTCTACTTTATTTCTATTATCTAATTTTACTGTTAATTTTTAAAAATCTTTCTTTCTTTACATTTCTTGCAAAATCATAGCATGTGCTGGATGTGAGTCAGAGCCTCCAAGTCTGGTGATGCTAATCAGCTCATCCTCTCTCCACACCATGTCAGCTGGGAATTAAGCAGGTTGTTACAGTTGGGTCATCACTGTTCCTTGGACACGACCCCTCTGGGATTTTAATGAGAACCATTCATGCAGTCTTAGACTCTGGAATCAGTTTTAGTTGACAGGAGTGCTGGATGCCTCTGACTGCCTCTCAGCTTTCTGTTGACTGCCTATGCCACCCAAATTTCTTCAGGCCTCTCCTTGATAATTGCTGCACAGGCTCTCCCCTTAGGTGTCATGTCATTACGAGATGCTTTGTTTCTGCTTTGACTCAGCCCTGAGGTTTTAGGTCATCTTATTTGCATTGCTTTTGCTGCTCTCTATAGTTGTGGGAAGCATAGATTTTGTAATCTGTTACACTGTTTCCCATGATTGTACAGTGAGGTATCCTTTGTTAATATCTGTAACATCTTACTTAGAAATAAAAGTCCCACTGATTGTTAGGACTGCACCTTTATTATGAGAAATGTCCCTTGAGTAGAGTTGGCATTGGAGCATAATGGGGGACACTCAGCAAGCACATGGTGTTAAGAGAGAAACAGTTCAGGGCACCTACCCTTCCTTCTGCCTAATAGAAAACTTTAGAAATGTACTCTGAAACTGTAGGCTATTGAATGGCCTCTCCACAACACCCCAATCAACCCCATCCTAGGACATTTCCTGGTTCTCTTTGAACACCTACAGTTGTGAGTGCAGGCTGCCTTGGAGTGTGTGTGGGGGGTGGGCTCCAATCAGGAAGACTAGTTCATTGGCTGGAAACAGGGCATTATGAAGACTCATTGGCTGGAAACGGGGTATTGTGAAGGCTCATTGGCTGGAAACAGGGTATTGTGAAGGCTCATTGACTGGGAAATGGGGCATTATGAAGGCCTCTCTGAAACATCCTACTGGGTTCTTGACTCAGAATTTGTTTCCAAAGAGAACCAGCATGGGCTCTCAGCCTTATGGCTATGACCTGCAGTGTGGCACTGGCTTTACCGTTTCTAGCTAGAAGCCCATCTCCTATGCTCAGGTGTGGCCCACACACCACCGTTGAGATGAGTCAGGGAAAGGGAAGATGGATGCTGATGCTGTCATCTCCAGCTGAGCTGGTGTGGAGTGGACGGTCTGCTCCAGGGTGGTACCCCAGGGGCACCTGGGAGAGACAAAGGGAGAAGCTCCCAAGGAGGCGCTGGTTTGCCTGTGAACTCGACAGCAATGCAGAGGGGCCATTTCCTTGTTATCTGTCCAGGAAGAGCCATCAATCTCCCTGGGCATGTAGCATCTCTGCTTAATAGCTGATAGAGCGTCTCCAAAAGGCTGGTTTTGCTCTTTGTTTAAAATGACATATAATGGGCCCGGACTTATCAGTGTCCCTAAATGCATTTTCTGTGCTCTGTTCCCATGGGGAGGGGGCAGATTTCGTCAATTTTAATGAATATGTGCAGGATTGACTTTGAGCCTGGTATAATTTAATCCATCAATTTAACATTCAATGAATATGTAAAGGAAGCCACTCTGTGGACGAAAAGCAGAAGGGACAATCTTATTAATTTGAAATGGACTTGAGGAACAGCATCTGCTACGGGCGATGCTGGACATCCAGGAAGCTTCCTGAGTCCTGAAGCAGCCGAAAGCAGTCTGGAGTCATTCCAGAACCCCTGCAGTGGCAGCTCCATCTATGTGACAGTGGTAGAAGGTGGGTGACTAGCCCAGCTGCAGAGCCCAAGGATGCTCTGCCCGAGGCACCTGGTGCTGAGTCCCTGTCAGAGGCTGGACCATGAGCCCCCTGACTCCAGACTTCTTTGATCTAACATCCTGTCAGTACCTTTGGAGAGGGGCTGTATAATGAAAGTGTGGGGAGACAGAGGGCCTAGTTAAGCCTAGTAGCAGCTGGGAAAATGTGGGGAATCCTTCAATTTCCACACAAGCATTCTGGATGTCAAAGGAGGTCAGAAAGAGCCTGAGATCTGGTTTTCAAGTGCCGGCCCAGTTTCAGTGTGGCTGGAAGTTCAGTTTGTGTGCAAGGCTAGGTGGGTTCATTCCCTGAGCATCATCCTGTTCCAGATGTATCCCTTTGTAGGGGGAGTGGAACCTGTTTTCCCAGTTTGCCTTACACTATCTGATGTCTTTATTGCTTGTGAGCCTCTCAGCGAGACTGGCTCACTCCCTCATTAACTGGGCCTGGGTTCTCACCAGGAAGGAAGAGGCTCCTAGTTCACTTCACTTCTGCAGACCTAGGGGAGTGGGGTTGAGGGTTTCCTGATGATCAGATGTCTTCAGAACAATGTTGTGGGATTTATACATTAAACAAACATCTGTGGGCCTGTCACATAAGCTAAGTCATGGAGAACCAGTGTTCCCCAAAGTATCTGTGTTCCTCTCCCAGGCTCATCATAGAATGACATGAATGTCTCCCGAGGGTCCTTGAGGGCTGGCTTCACAACATGTGTGTGGGCTCTGCTGGACCTGCTGTCCTCAAGGTTGGAAAGTGTCAGTAGCACCAAGATTCTCAGAGTCACCCCTTGAACCGTTTTTGACCATCTACACTGAATGTAGTTACCCTGGGGTCAGTCCTCATCTCCTCCATACTAGAGCCCTACCCTCCTAGCTGGGCTAGAAAACTGCCCGCTTTATCTAAGGCCCCTCATTCATCCAAGTTCAGATGGGAAAGCTGTGATTCTTTTTTCTTGAAGTCCATCCACTGTAACTTGAGTATTAATGGGTTCATTGACCAATGGCTGCATGTTAGGATTCTAGAGCAAGCTGGACTTCCACATTATGCTCTAAGTCACCTCAGAATCAAAGAGCTGACTCTTTGGGGTACATGTAAGAGAGACAGGGCCTGGGTGACGAACCACTTTTACCAGAAACACTTCCCAAAGAGCAGAAGTGCCTGCCTCCCTTTCCCTCTTTCGTCTCTCCTCCTGCTCCTGTCTCTGGAGGCCAGCCTCCCCCTTTCTCCCCCTTTTTATGATCCCTTTCCCTGATTTAAAAAAAGACCCTCTGCCTGAACCCTGTCACATGTCATCCTTCTCTCGAGCCTTGCTTTTCTTAAGTTATAACAATGCTACCCAGTCGATCACAGCAGCCCAAGTGGCCTGCCTAAAGTCCTGCTGTTCTACAGGTGTATCAGCCTAAGGCCTTGGACATTTAAGAACCCTTTACTCCCCAACCGGGGTGTGACAAAAAGCTCTTTCTCATCTTCATCCAGATGCTGCTCATGAAATGAAATCCAGCACCCTGGTTGAGTTTGTACCACCCTGGCTCCCTAGGTGACTTATAGAATTGGAGGGAGGCTAGCCTTTTCTAAGCTTGGTACCTTGGTACCAACTCAGCCCCAAGTGATGGATCTGAATCACCAAAACCACACTGGCAGAAGGCCCAGAGAAACACTGGCTGGCAAAGTGGACAGAGATGATGGATAGGGCAGCTCCTCAGTGGTCCTGGTAGCCCTGCTGCATTCCCTGAGACTCTGTCAGTAGAGTCTATAGGCATAAGAGACCAGTGCACAGGAGCTAGCATTCACCCTGTGCACTCTATGGTGCAGAGTACTGCCCTCGGGGGTAGTACTCTTTACCTCTCTGCACTCTTCCCTTCTTGGGGGGGGCAGACCACATGAAGCCAAATGTGGCAGGGAATGTTATTTCCCCCATTTACTGGGGGGGCAACACTTCATGGGGAGAAATGGTGGGCTATCACTTTGGAAATTAAGTGTGTTCAAGGACTAGCCCTTGGGTTTCAGGTACCCAACACGTATTTTTTACCACCACTTTCTATGTTCTGCTTATGCAGGTGGAGGTGTGTTTGCTGTACATGTAGTAAGCATGGTGTGTGTCAGACGTGTTATGTATGATGTGCCTTTGTGGGGTGTGTGCTGTATACATGTGGCATTGCCAGTGTGTTACATGTCTCTGTATGTGTGTGTGTGCGCATGCGTGTGCGGTTTGTGTATAGCTAGTCACTGTTGTGTGTGCTGCGTATGCTCTACAGGTTGTGTTCGTATGCGTGGTGTTGAGAGGAGATGAGAGTCAAGGGAACCTCACCCCTCAATCATAAGTGACAACTAAACTTTGTAGTCCCTGGGGAAGATGGATCTGTACATGCCCGGCTGGGTTCCTGGGCAGGTCCTAACCACCTGGATAGCTGAAACACAGCAGTGTGATTGATGACAAGGGACGAGCAGGTTTTCTGTTGAGTACCTCAGGCATGAAATTCAAACTCAGCAGAAAATCCACCTCTGTTCCCAGCCCCCCTTCCGCTGTTCTAACCTATTGCTGATCCTGTTCTCCTCAGCAGATCAAAGAGCAAGCTAGTCATCTTTCCAGGATGGATTCCATCAGCTATGTAGAACTCCTGTCATCCAGCCCTGGGTCAGGTCCAGTCCCTACCCAGAGCCCCATCCTGAGCAGGTGATTTGGGCCTGGGGTCTCTGATAGCTGGAGTGAGGACAGTGGCCAGCTCAGTGTCTCTCACAGCACTCTAGCATCCTTGTTTTGGTACCCACAAGGAAGGTGGGAAGGGACTTCTTCCCCTGTATACTGAACTCTCAGAAGCAGCCTAGGCCAGTCAAGGATCCTCGGTGTGTGGGTTGGCTGTGCATGTGCCCCTGGGACAAACACAGCAAGCAGTTTGCAGAGCCTCTCTCCCGGCAACCTTCATGGGTAATTTTACTCACCCTGGTAGCTCTGCCCATATAGGTCACACCACACCTGCCATGTTTATATCATTTCTTGTGAAGCTGTGACCAGAATATCTTGTTATGGACTGACAGGTGAGACAGTGACCTCTGATGTTAAGAGCAGCTTATTTTGGATGTCTTCAGATTTATCTAGTAGAGATTTTCTTTAAGCAGTGTTGATGATGAATTAACATTGTACCCAACTAACATCAACAACTGATGGGGACATCCTTCTTTATATATGTTTCTCTTATTGATAAATAAGACAGTGTTTGGCCAATAGAGGCAGGAAGATAGTTAGGACTAGGAGATGGAAAGAATTCTGGGAAAGGTAGGCAGAGAGGGACCACAAGGAGATACCATGGAGGGACCAGGAGGATAGGATGCACTAGGCATTCTCTGGTAAGAGAAGGCCATGTAGAAATACATAGATTAGTAGTTATGGGTTAATAATCAAGACAGAGATAGCCAGTAAGAAGCCCTAGCCATCAGCCAACAGTTTAATAATTAATGTATAGCATTTGTGTGATTATTTGGGGCTGAGAAGGGTGGTGGGACCAGGCAGGACAAGAAAATACCAGTAACAGACAACCATCTCACTGGGCTGTCGAGAAGGTGAGGAAACTGCCATGAAGGCAAATCTAGGTTGAATAAACCTCCCCGAGCAGTGAGCTAGTTTGCCTAGTGCCTGCTGGAGGCATCATATGACTGGTGATCATGAATCTCCATCTCAATAACTCTCTTAAGGTGAGGAAGCCAGTGAGCAAAGCCTTTGGTACACCCACAAGATGACTGAACAGACACTTCCTACTAAATGCTGAAACACAAGGGTTATGTGCCCCAAAGAGGAAAAGCCCTATTGACAAAGCTGCTACACAGGTGACTTCAAGGACCTGACCTTGATTGCAAATGGGACACTCCTGTGAATTTAAAGCCAGAGGCTTGCATTCATGTCTGTGCTCTAAGTGTTGCAACCTGGGAACTCTAAAGGTCTCAGTTTGCTTATGATAGACACAGAGGGGACACTGCCAGAGAAAGCACCTATACTCAGGTCTTGGAGAAGTTTCCCAAGGAGTTCTATCCATCACCAGATATCCAGGAAACACACCAGAAATAGAGTACTGTCTTCAAGAAACAGTACAATGTTATGAGCAAGGGAGTCTAGGCACTGGAACAATCAGGCAGACATGAAAGATTAGTATGTATAAGTAAACACAAGAGGACCTACAATTATTAAAGGCAGCAAGCAATCTTAAAAACATTTTTAAAAAAAATCAGCGTGTAGCTGCTGTCAATACTGTTTTTAAAACATCTAGATTAATTTTCATCCGAAACAGCCAGCTGCTATTCTAGAGCACCCCGATTTGATTTCCAGTACCCACGTGATAGCTTACAACCAACTGTAACTCCAATACCAGGGGAACTCCTACACCCTCTTCCGGCTTCTGTGAGTACTGCATGTAAGGGATACAGACCTACATGAAGGCAAAACTCCCCAAAACATAGCTAAATAATAATGAAAAGAGCAACTTGAGTCAGGATGCAGAGAGAGCAAGTGAGGTGCGGTTGGATTGCAGTGTCAGGGGCTAGGCTAAGAGTCTGTGCAGCTGAAAGCTATTAAGACTGCAGGACGGTGTACCAAGGAGAGGGAGGCAGGCAGTGCAAAGACTTCTGAGACCCATGGGAGGCCTGTGAGTGTCCCTCTGAGCACTGATGGACATGCCTGTGGTCAGTCTGAGCTCAGGGGTGCCTCTAGAGGGGATGTGGCCAAAAAATACCTGATGATTTCTCAGAGCTGGGCATATTGCCTGCTTTCTGAGGCAGGCCTGAGCACCCCCAAGATTTGTGGAGAAATAGGGTGAGCACATGGGAGTGTGGCCTCTGTTAGCACAACACAAGTCATGCCAAATACATCATTTTGAACAACTATTTGAAAATTTTCTTCAATGATTTCACATATGTATATAATGTATTTTGATCATACTCATCCTCCAATACTATCTTGTATCTCCCTTCCATTCCCATGGCCCCCCTTTTCATCCCAACAAATCCCCTTCTGTTTTCATGACCTACTGAATTTAATTAGTGTTTCTTGCATGAACATGGGTGTGAGGTTATTCGACAGAGGATAGGCGATTTACCATTGGCTGTAGCACTGAAGAAATATGGCTTTCCCTCTCTCCCAGCAGCCATCAACTGGAATAGCTATTCTGCCAGGGGTGGGGTGTCATGACCCCCTCTCCCATCTACGATAGAATATTGCCTGACTGTATCTTATGCAGGTAACCATAGGTATTGTAAGTTCCTGAGTGTAACAGCCATGGCCTGTCCAGAAGACATTTTACAACAGTCTTCCCTATACCCCAGCTCTTGGATTCTCTCTGTTCCCTCTTCCAAAATACTTCCTGAGCCTTCTGAGGGTCAAGGGAGTGCAAGAAATAACTTGTTAGGGATGAGTGTTCAACAGTCACTTATTCTTAGCACATTTTCCAGTTACAAGCCTCTGCATTAATTTCTGTCCACTGAAAAACAGACTTCTCTGACTGACACTAAGAGCAATACTAGTTTATGGATATAAATGTAAATACAGAGAAGATAGTGTAACAACACAACCACTTAGCAAATCACCAGTGGTAGGATTCCTTCTAGGGCCTATGACCTCCCAATGGACTTTTGACCAGGTTTACGGTACTAGTCATGAATTCCCTTCTAGGGTGCAGATCTCAAGTTATCAAAACGGAACTGGCTGTCCCAGAACAGCTGAGCCACCTTTTTTTCTTTTGACACAGAGTCTTTTCTCAAACCTGGAACTCACTAATTTAGCTCAATCGGCTGGCCAAAGAGCTCCAGGTAGCCTTCTGTCTCTGCTGGAAATGAAGGTACACACTGCCAAGCCCAGCTTTGTATGTGAGCTCCGGGGATCCCAGCTTAGGTCCTCATGCTTCCATGACACGCATTTTGCCAACAGAGCCATCTCTGCAGTCCCGTTTTGAGGTTCTGTGGGGGACGACTTGATTACAGGGTTCTGGAGCATGGGCAAGAGTGTGTTGTCATGCCAAAGGGGGGTGTGGGAAGTTCTGCGTTGTTTTCCCTAACTGTTCTCCCGGGTTTGCCTGTGGGAAGGCTGGTCTTCCTGCTTCTTGAGGCCTCATATCTGTGTCTCTGTTTCCTTGCCTTCTCTCAGTGTGTAGCTCTCACTCATGCACCTGTGGATGGAATTATCCCTGCTGCTGTCTTTGGGGTGTGGCTCACATTTGGGGACCCTTCCCTCCCTATCCAGACTTTGGGATTCTCTCCTTTCCTGGGATGGATTTTTCACTAGAGTTACCACCTCATTAAGACCAGGTGTGCTCTGGCTCTTACCTTGCTTGTCATTTTCCATGGCCACTGTGCTCGTTCACCCAGGGCTTCCTTTGACACATGACGTCTGACATTGCTTTACTGCTATATGGTAATTTTTCACACTGTTACAGCTAAGGTTTTGGTGTTAACACATGATGAAGCTGCCAGGAGTGTAAAGGGGCCAGGAGACTCTATCTGGGAGATGAAAGTGTCCAGGCTGTGTGAGCTATAGAAGACTTGTGAGCCTAAGCCATTTTATGGGCACCTCTGTGGCAGGTTTATGGTTAGAAATCCCACCCAGAGCCACTGGTAGTGTCGAAAAGTCTGCATTTGTTAGTCCTTGCTTTCTAGTTAGTGGGTCTTCCCAAGTACAATGGTATCACAATGCTCCAGGTCTCATAGGCTTCATGGGGAGCAATGCCTTCCACTTAGGCACCACATTCACAAGTACCTCTATTATGGTCACCCTTACTCAGTCTTGGGTCCACACAACTCTGCCCCTCAGACATGCCTAGGCTACTTCCACCCTCCATGTATCCCTTTGTTGTTGTTTCGTTTTGTGTTTTTCAAGACAGGGTTTCTCTCTGTAATTTTGGAGCCTGTCCTGAAACTCACCCTGTAGACCAGGCTGGCTTTGAACTCAGAGATCCACCTGCCTCTGCCTCCAGAGTGCTGGGATTAAAGGCGTGCGCCACCAATGCCCAGCTGCCATGGCCTCTTTCTTGGAGATCACCTGCCTTTGTGAGTGCCAAGTTGAGAAGTCAAAACTGAGCATGTGACCTCCAGACTGTCTCTCTGTGCACTCAGAGTGACAGGTTCACCCCTGGAAGTGCTCAGGTAAAGAGCATACAACCAGAGTCCACTCGCACTTAAGACAAACAGTATTGTCTCTCTCATAGAAGCATCTTCTAGTCCTGAGATTTTGAATTCTGCTTGCCTTTGGCAGACTGCTCACTTAGCTTAGCCAAGCACATTAAACTAACTAACTAACTAACTAACTAACTAACTAACTAGTAGTTCTTCTCAAACAGTCTTGCCCCATCTCTCTTGCCAGAGTACATCCTATTTGTGTGTTCACTTCCCTATCATCTGTGTAGAGCCTGGTCCCTCACCTGATTGAAGGAGCTTGAGGGATGGAATAGGCCTCCATCTTCTCCTTTGTATATCTCTGCCCTCTTCTGTGCATACACAGTGGAGCCCCACAGGAGACAGGTAAGACATATGGAGTGTCTGCAGGGATTGAGGAAGGGAGGCAAGGGGCATGTTCTAACAGCGATCCCTGCGGTGCAGCAGCCATGAGAAGCTGCTACTCCCAAGTCCTTTGCCACCCCTTCTGGAGGGCAGGTGTTTGGGGGCAATGATATGAAACCTGGCTTCCTTCCCCATTACTTTCCTGCCATTCCTAATAAGCTATATTTTAATTTAAAACAGCAATTTGCAGTGCAATTCATTTACAGCAACACAATCCATCGTGATCACAGGGCCATAAATTTGTGTTTTAAGTAATTTTTAATGCTTGTAACGGCCGGGTCTCTGAAGTGTGGAAATAGCTAACATTTTTCACCTTGTGCAGTCAAGGAAAAAAAATCTCTGCTCTTTAATTACATAACCACCAAAGACAGCATAGGCTGAGCAGGGAGGTTATAATTGCACAGTAAGAAATGGTTTGCCTAAGAACACTGCAGAGCTTTAAATGTAAACACGGAAATGCCATCGTCTCAAAGGTGAGGCTTGGAGCAGAAGTATTCAGATTGCAAAGTCAAGTCAAATTGATTAAAAGGGGGTTAGGAAGGCAGGCTTCTAGAAGGAATGGAACTTTCCCTTCTAGCCTAAAACAGAAGCATTCAAAAGGGAGAAGAGGGAACGGTTTGCTTCTATAAGCCTGAACGATGCTCCTGTGTTCTGGGCACAGCCTAACTTGGATCTGGCTGTGGCAACCAACCGGGCAGCAGCTGCAGTGGTCCTCTATGCCCTCCCCTGTCTGCCTTCACTATGGATCCTTTCCCCCCTGGATAAAGCTCTAAGGTGTCAGGCCCTCCGTGCCCAGGTAGCTGACACATCTCATCGTAGGACTAACTGGCTTGCATAAGAACTCCTGGTTCCCTCAGCCAGCCCCAGAGCAATGGAAGATGGGAGAACAGCTTCTTAAACTGAACTCCTAAAGCTAGAAAGTGCAAAAGGTTTCTGAATCCACAGCAAAAAAATTAATTCAAAATGAACAGCACAATGACTCTGAGATGTTTTTGGTGGGGCTCATCTGTAGGAGGGAGATGAACACTGAAGACATCTGTATCCCTCTGGATATGGCAGAGGAGCTGATGTGCCCTGGACATTTGGAGGGGATAGTAGGAGGTGAGAGGCCTTGGCCTCATGTGTAGGGCCTGACCAAGCCTCCATTTTAGGTGGGAGTCTACCCCCCTCAAGTCTGAGGGAGATGCAGAGAGACACTCTGACTAGATCCGGCAGGTCACTAAAGGGTGGCAGAAACACAGGCTGGTTCTGTTGTGAAGAGGCCTGTCTTGTTGTGGTCTCAGAACAATGCGAAGGCTGTGTTAGGGCTTATGAAAAAAGGGAAGAATGTACCCCCTGCCTCCACACTTTGAACAAGACCCTCCTTCAGAAATCTATAGTTAGGGGAGCAGCCACTGTCTCCTGGGTGACCCTGCCTCTTGCGGCAGTTTAACCACTCTGTGAGCATGGGGACCTATAGTAAGACCCACTTCAGGGTCCAGCATTCTCCAAGTATCTTCAGAGTGGGACAGGGGCCTCAATCACCATCATCTGATTCACAAGCCTGACCGTCTGAGCTCACAGCCTGGTTGGGGTGATGCAGAGCTAAGCAGAAGGATGCTTTCCAGATTCTGTGAGTGGAAGCTATTAAAATCACAAAGACACACGACAGCCAGGGACAGCAGCAGAGGCTTCAGTGTTTCTAGCCCCTGCTTGTTCTGTGAAGGACCCACTGAAAAATACAGATATTCTAGAACTGGTACCTGCCATAGGAACCTACCATTTAAATAGAATGATGACAGGCTGACTTCTCTCGGAGGTCTCAGTGGAGTGGTCACTGCTCAGCTGGAAATGGGATAGTAGGTGATTCTTAGAGCACCTTTTGTTTAATAAAAGAATCCAGGCTGACTGAGGCACCCTGGGAAGGCTCCTACTGACCTCTCCATCCTTCCATTTGTCACTGATCTATGTGGCATGAAAATAAAGAACTCATACAAAACATAAAGGCTGAGGAAATGTGTGTCAGGGAGAAGCAGCCTGTGCGGGACGCCCCCTTATCTGCATGTGCAGGTCCGCCAGATCCATCAATGCAGACTCAGCCCAAGTCCGGGCTGCAGGCTGCTGGAGGCTGGAGGAGAGGCAAGCAGGTGGCGGACACCACAGATTTTGTAGCAAAGTGCAAACACGTTCCGTTTAGAAATTTCCATAAGGGGCAGGGGCAAAGGCTCTGTAATAATTTTAAGGACATTTCCCAAATGTTTATTTAGATAAAAGATGGATAACAGTAAGTCTCCAGAACCCAGGGCCCGATAACTAGGTTTTATTAATGACCTGCCATATGCCAGGGCCGGATAATTAAAGTTTTCCCCCCAAAGGAAGAGAGTGGACAAATTTATTTGATGCTTTGATAACCAGAGACACTGGTTGAAAACTATTGATATAATCGGAGCTCATTCGATTTGCTCAGGACAGCCGTTCCTATCAGCTAATTTCACCTGTGAATAGTTAATTGTCCTCCGAATGCATATGGTTGAGCCATTAATAAAATTTGACTATGTCATAGTTTCTTTGTCACATGTGTGCCTTTTATCTCCTAGATCGCTTTCTTAGTCTTTCTTTCTTTAAAAAAATGCATCTTTTCTCATTTTCTTCTTAAAAAATGACTCTAGGGAAGATAGATGTGGGCTGTGGGATTCTACAGCAGTACTACCCAGGTGCCTGGGCCTCGGAACAGAACAAGTCCATAATTAACCCAGGACAGGTAGGAATGCTGGGGCACCCCTGTCCAGGCTTCTCCAGAGAGGCTGCTGTCTTGGGGCCACATCTGTGTGCCTGTAGACTGGGATCACATGAGTGTCAGAGACAGCCAGCTCCTGCAGCTAAGGACATGGGAGCTGAAGCAGTCAAGGTGTTTGAGGGACGTTGTTGTCTGTGAACACACCCTGACAGAGCAGTGTCTAGTTCTGTTCCCATGGAGTTTCTGACCCCAAGCAAGTCAATAGCTCCTGATTTGCATTTTTCTCAAGTATAAAATGGTGCTGACGTCTACTCTAGGGAAGGGATTAAATGCAATGGCTGTAAGTGACTCTCAGGAGACTTCCCAGGACAAGAAGGCACCCTGAAGTGCAGAAGGTGTCCTGATTGTTCTCCAGACCACCTGGTGGTGGTGTGCCTACATTAAATGCAGTATCTGTTCTCTCTGATTTCATACAATGGAAACTTCTTTAGCAGCACACTCAGTTTGCACGTAGGAGCCTGTGTGTCTTCTGGGGTCATGGTTATCCTGGGCTCTGGATATGAAGGGTTCTCTACCCTTCAGGCTTAGACATGTGAGCGTGCTTGAAGGACTGGGTTGACACAGCCAGACTGAAAGGATAGTTGTCCAGGTGTCGAAGATTGAAGCCATGTTCAGGGGACACTGTTCCTTGGAATATGGAAGACCCTGGGCCAAAGTGAGCTCTGTAGACTGGAGGAGCCTCCACAGAGGCCGGGCATCCCCAGATGTGGTAAGATGTAATTGCTTGTATCTTCCATGGCAAGACCAGATTCCAGAGTGAAATCCCTGGTTCACAATGTCCTCCAGGCCTCATGGACCCTGACCTCTCACACTTAGATGTCTTCTTTTCTTCTCTCTGTTGTCTGTAGTCCCTGTGGTCACCAGAGGGCTTTTTCTTGGGAACAGCCTAGCATGCCCACATTACCCAGGTGTGTCACTGACACAAAATATTTTCTAGTAAAGCCTATACTTCCCAGAAGGCCATGGCCACCCCAGTAAAGAATCCATCCTGAGTGGAAGCTACAGAAAACTGTGGGAAGTAGAGAACACAAGTGTTAGTGTCCAAGTGGCACCTTGTACCATGCTGTGAAACAGTTCAAGTCAGTGGAGAAGGGAGGGAGCTTTATCTCTGAGGTTTCCCTGATAGCACGTTGCTGTGAGGATGGGTGAATGTAAACCCAAATAGAGGTTAGGGACATGCAGGTCTGTGAACACATCTCCACAGGGAGCAGTGTCTCAGTGGCTGACCCAAAGCCCCAGAGACACTCCATTCCCTCTCCTGTGTTTGGCTGTATATCATTCAAAGTCCCTGTGTTGAATATGAAATGAACCTGGTGACCCACTTCCAGAACAAAGCAGGACTCAGTGTGAGCAGCTTCCAGAGCTGGGACACAGCACATATGCTGCCTCCTGCCCTTTCTGGGATCACTCTCTGAGGGCTCTCTGAGACTGTGGGGAGCCCAAAGGGCAGAGGCTAAGTAAGCCCCTGTAGGTGGAGACCCTGAGGTGGACCTGCGTCTAGTCAGGCTTTGATTGGATTGAAGACTACCTAGCTGCTGCCTTTTGAGGGATGCTGAGGCTGATCCTGCCAGCGCAGAGCCCAAATCTGATACACAGAAATACTGTGAGATCTGTGTTTGGGGCTGATCTGCGGCACTTTGCCATAGCTGCTTGGCATTAAAGCGGGTATGGGGAACCCAAACTCAGGTAATCATGGTTGCTCAGCGAATGATTTACCCACCGAGCCATCCCTCCAGTTCCAGTCCTCATCTATATCATTTTAAGAGTGGTTTGTGTATCTTCGACACTAAGTCTTCATTAGCTGTGTCTGTTGGAAAGATCCCCGAGCCTGTGACTTGTTCCTCGTCCTCTTGATGCTATGCTTTACAGAGCAGAAGTTTTGATTTTAATGAAATCCATCCTATCAATTATTTCTTCCATAGTTCATGTCCCTATTGTTACATCCAAAGCATTTAGATTTCCCTCCATGTTGTAATTTGGGGGTCTTGTGGCTTTGCCTTCAATGCAAGTGATGCATTTTGAACTGCTTTTGTGGAGTGTAATGTTTCTTCCTGTGAACAGCTGGTGTTCCAGCACCCTTTGTTGAGAAGGCTGCCTTCCCTTCACTGAGCCTTTGGCCCTCTGTGGAAGATCAGCCCCCAAATTTATGTTGGTTTATTTCTGGGCTCTCTGTCCTCTGTTCAGTTGTCCTAATTATCTGTGCTTTCGTTGTACCATGCCACCATAGTTACTATTTTATGGTACCTTGGCCCTTTGACCATTCTCCTACAAGTAGTTAATTGTCCTGGGGTTTTGCCCCTTCTTACAAACTTTAGGAGCAAGTTATTGGTAGCCATACATATAATAATTTGTTGAGATTCTGAATGGCATTGCCTTGAACCTACAGAACAAGATTGGAATAACTGATACCAATATTGTATCTCCCTACTTACACAGACAGCTGCCTTTTTCTTTATGTAGTTATTCTACAGCTCAGTGAAGTCAGCATATAACGGAACATCCAGACTGCTGGTGTGGGTGTTCTACACGTCTACTCACGCAGGACTAAACTAGAATTCAGTGACTGACATGCTGTACTGTGCAGGGAAAGTGACGGAGGACCAGAAGACTTCTGTAGAACAGCATTTCTCAGAATGGGTTTCCTGATGAGTTTTACATTTTGTTCCATTTGTTTTCCTTTCCTTCACTTTTTATTTACATCTTGAAGCACAAATTGTTTCCAAACACACACACACACACACACACACACACACACACACACACACACACACACGCAAAGGTATACTTTACCAGTGAAACTATCTATGCCTGGTCCTTTCTATTTGGAAATTTGTTGACTATTGATCCAATTATCTTAATATATTTAAACTTGCTCAGATCATCTATTATTTATGTGACTTTTGGATGTTATATCATTCAAGTAATTATCCAATTTCAACTATATTACCAAGTACTATAGACACAGAGTTATTAGAAGGTTCCATTATTATCCTGTCATGTCCATGGAGTCTATTATGATGTCTCATTTGTTCTGGTATTCTCTCTTCATTTCCTCTCAGCTAGTCTGGCTAGAACCTTATCAGTTCATTAAATTTTCCACATAACTAACTTTTTACTCTGTTAATGGTCTCTTTTTTCAATTTTATTGATTTTTCCTTATTTTTATTATTTGTTTCAATTATTTTAGATTTACTTATTCTTTTAAAATTTTCTCAAGCTTCATTTGTTTTTATTATTGAGTTAGGATCTTTATTTTATAAAGTATACATTCACTACTGTCACTTCCATTAAACACTGCATTTGCTCATTCTATAACATTTTTATTATAGTTAAAATCATTTATTAAAGTGTCTTTGATATTTCTCCATTGATTTGTGTGCTATTTATAAGTGCGCAATTAGTTTCCAAGTATTTGGGGGGATTTTTCAAATAGTTCTCTTTTTATTTCTAGTTAAAAGTTCATTGTAATCTGGGAACAGATATTAAAGTATTTCTGTTCTTTAAAAAAACAATTGTGGATGTGTTTTATGCACCAGACTGTGGTTTACCTTGGAGAATGTTCCATGTGAGTTGGAAGTGATGGTGTGTTTCTGCTGTTTGGAAAGTGACATAGAAGCCCTCTAGATGCAGCTGATTTTCTAGATTTCCTTGCATATTTTAGTGATGGCATTTGAGATGTACATGCTAAATATTTCTGTGTATTGTTGAGGACTGACATGTTTTACCTTAAGTTAATGACTCATTGATGACTTTCCTTGCTCTGAAGTCTGCTCACTCTGAAGTTGATATGGTGATACTTCCAACTTCTTATTAGTGTTAGTATGATATATTTTTCTGTTCTTTTAGTTTTATGTTTTTTATGCAAAGTGGAATTCTAAATTACATGTAATTGGGCCTTAATTTTTTATTCATGCTCAGATCTCATGTTTGAGGTCATTACTGACATGGTTGGCTCAGTATCTACTATATTTGTTGTCTTCTTATTTTTGTTTTGGTTCATACTTTGTCTTCCACATATTTCCTGATTTTTAGCTTCATTTGAGTGTTTTGTATTCTCTATTCTTTCCTTACAATATCAATTGTACTTTTTTATTGTTTTAGTGGCTTTTACAGAGTTAAAAATATACATGAACAACATTATTTTAAATTGAAGTCCATTTTTCTAATACACTGTTCTGTCTCACAGGCAATGCAGGTATCCCATAATAGAAAATAGCACTATTATTTCTCCCCCATCCTCGCTGGCACAATTTCTTATAATTCATACCTATAACTCTACCAGATACATGGCTGGTATTAATTTAAACATTTTCTTAGGGCAGATCAACAAGTAAAAGACTTCCTCTGTTTGCTTTTCTCCTTCATTTTTGAGAAGACATTAACAAGACAGAGTTTTACATTGATGATTCCACACACACTTTAAATATGTTGCTCTTCTTTAATCTTGCTTGCATAGTTTATGAGAAGCCAGATATAATTCTTTAGATCCTCAGTCAATAGTGACTTTTAAAAACATTTCTTATCAAGGTTTTTCTTTTATCTTTCATTTTTGGAAGTTTGACAGTTATTCCGAACTGTTTGGAGTTCTCTGATGTATGTAGGTCTGTGTGTGTGACATTCATCAGGGGGAATCCTTGTCATTGTTGCTTCATGTGTTGCATTGTTTAGGCATCCTTTTTCCTGGTGGCTCCAGCAGGGATGTAAGCTCTCTGTGGCCTGTGGGTTATTACATCTTTCCTTTACATTGCTGTCCAGTTCCTATTGTGTTCTCCAAACCAGAGGTTCTATTTCCAGTGGTGGCCAGTCCACCAATGAGTCTGTCTGGGACTCCCTGCATCCCCTCTTGAATGTTCTTATCACTGTCATTTAAACATTAATTTTTAATGTCTCGTTGCTGACATTACTTATTGTTTTTGAATTTTATTATCTTTTTGCATGAAAGTTGTTAGTCTATTGATCGTATTGATGCTTTCTATCTGGCAGTGTCTTCACACTGCATTTTGTCTTTTTCTGTGTCATGTAGTTCTCTTTTGGAAGGTGATGAAAAGGGAAAGGTGCTATGATGAGCCTGTGAGCTTGGCTCTGAATGGCAGTCCTCTTGGTCCAGGTCAAATTGGAGTTGAACAAGTCTCTCTCTTGAGGCAAGATCGGCTCTGAGAAATTCATGGAAGGCGGGGCTCTGCTTAAATATGGCCAGCTCAGGACAAAACTTGCAGGCAATTGAGATCTCCAGCCACCCCCCAAGGCTAGTCCTTCCCCACCAAGCTCCTGGCTAACAGAACATTCTGTAGTTTCCTGTCTTCATTGTGAAGACCTGGCAGCTTCTGTAGGTAGAATTCACTAAAGTGTTGTTTTGTGACTAAATGTTCTGTGGGTTTTTTTCTCAGAGCCTTATTCACATTTTTTTTGTCATGTCAGATTTGGGTTTTCCTGACCCAGTACTGGTTCTCACAGAGATTTCTGCTCACAGATTTCTGCCCAGGTAAGTTGTGAGTCTGTAGCCCCTTGTCTACCTCCAGTGATTTACTCCTAGATAGTTCCTCACAGGCATGCCCAGAAGTTTGTCTCCGGTGAAATTCTGGATCCTATCAAATTTATACTAACCATTAATATTAAACATCATAATTCCATACCTTCTTTTGTGTACCCACTGTGTCTGAGGTTAGTTGGAGTCTTAGTCCAAATCTTTGATGCTAGAAAACAGCGTTGAAGACAGCATTAACTCAGAAACTAAATCATTTGAACCAGTGGGTAAACACGAGCTGCTAATGGGACTGGTTATGCCCACAGCATGAGGGTTCGGAGTTCAGTAGAGCCAACAATGTGCCTACTCCCATCAGGGAGTTGATCACTTTGATGTTATCTACAGTTCAAAGGCCAAGAAAAGGCAGGAGTCAATGCCAGTGAGTTGAGCTGCCCCTTGGCCAGTATTCTCAGTCACAGGAGAGTTCCACTGAGCACAAGGGGGTTCTCCAAATGTCCCTAGAGGACACTGGAGAGTCACAGAAGCAAGAACAGCATGAAAATGCCTCAGACATGGCTTCTTACATCTGCAGCTCTACTTCACAGACCAGCTTGGGGAGCTGGGGGCTGGCATTGTTTGCAGCTTCTGGCACGGTCCAGCCCTCAGAAGGTGACTTCCTTTGGAGGCAGTATCACTGCAGATATGATCAGCTATGATGGGGGTGTTCTGGTGTGAGTCTCAGTCTAGTATGATATAACTGCCTTTATAAGAAGGGTGTGGGGATGGACACATGGAGGAGGAGAACACTGAGTGACAATGGGGACACAGACTGGAGTGCTGCCATCCCAGCAAGGAGCCTCAGAGATGGCCAGCCACCACTGGATGCAGTGGGAGGGGAATCTTCTCCTTGGTGGACTGCAAAGGAACCAGTCTACAGCTTATCAGACTCTAGCCTCTAAACCTAAGGCAAAGATGCCCAGGCTGTGGGTTTTGTTACATGGGCCCCAGGACATCAGTATAGTTAGTCTTCAAAATAAAGCACACACTAATTACAGAGGTCTCCTACCATCAACCAATAGCATCAGATGTCGCATTTGAAGCTCACAGTGAGTTTTTGCCATTCATTTGGAAATAGCCAACAGTAGAGACATGGTTTCTATAACCACAGAGTGTAGGGTCCATGGCTCTGAGTCTGCACTTGGCTTCCAGCTGGAAACTGCCCAGCAGTGTGGGTTTTAAGCCCCCCTTACATGGCCCCAGGAATACAACAGCTAGGAAATATACTCATTCCAACTAGCAGAGTGAAGGTGATAATAAGATTACCCACACCTGTTATCCACTGGCTTTGCCACCCACTCGTGTCTTTATGTGTTAGAAGGAAAAGGGAGTGCTCCCAAGAGGCAATGTGGAGCACATTTCCCATGACTCTACCTGTCTTTACAAGTAGTATCAGCCTTCTTCTTTTTGGACCACCAACCACCTCCCAAATCATGACACAGAAACTAACTGTTTAGTTATGAATGCCTGATGGACTCAGAGGCTCAAACAGAGAATGACTCAGAACAAGAAAAAGAGAGGGCTTTAAGCCCTGACTTGAGAAACAGTCTTGTTGATGAAAGTGGTGTACAAACAGCAGCCAATAGTCACTCTGTTAAACCTGGTGAGGTTGAAGAGGAAACTACTTGCAATATTGAAACAGAAACTTCAGTACACCAGGAAGAACTTGTTGAAGAAGTTGAATTAAAGGATGTGGAACCGGATGAAAAATGCAAGAACACCGAAGACTTCTCTGCAGGCAAATCAGTGATACCTGATTTGGACTTTCTTGTTCTGAAGGGTGGATTTTTCTGTCCAGTTTGCTTCCTATTCTGCTCAGATGAAAAAAAGCAATGGCAAGTCACTGCAAGAGCAAATGCCATAAGCAAAATACAGAGACTTTCATGGACAAGCAAAGAAAGGAAGAGGAGCAGAATGAGACCATAGAAAGAAACTCTAGGCAAAAAATAGACAAAAAAGGGGAATCCCTGTGATATATTATTTATAACTCATTAAAGCTTGACTGAGGATTCAGAAAAGGAAAGTCAGCCTCGAACTTTGGAAATAGGAATCAGTGATATATACCTTTAATCCCAGCAGCCAAAAAAAGGAAGTGGTGGTACAGACCTTTAATCCTAGGATTCAGGATTAAGAAGAGGTAGACACTCTAGGGGTCTGGATCAGTCCCATGCTGGCCTCCCCACTGTCGGTCTGGGGTCCAAGAGCTCTTCCCTGTTCAGATCAGCTGTCTCTGCTGGTTTTTCCAGTCCATTCTTTGCCAATTTGCTCATTGCTCCTCTCTCTCTGTCACTGGGATCTAGACCCCCGGAGTGTGAGTGTCAGTGAGGAGGCCTGGGCAACCTATGGGGCCCTGGGCAGTGGATCAGTGTTTATCCCTGGCATACAAATGGACTTCATGTGTCCATAACACAAAAAGGGATGATCTCTCAGCCTGGACTCTTAGGGGAGTGCCTGAACCCTACCCTGAGTGAAAGCACAGACTCTAGATATCCCCTATGTGGAAGGAAATGGTGATAGGGTAGGAGGCTGGGGGGGGGATGGTGGAGGGATGAGGGAGGAGGGGAGGGAGAGGGAACTGGGATTGACGTGAAGCAAGCTATTTAAAATTAAATAATAAAAAAATAAAATTTAAATAAAAAGATTAAAAAAAGAAGAGGTAGACAGATCTCTGGGAGTCCAAGGTCACCCAGATCTACACAAGATTGATCCAGTCCTAAAGAGAAACAACACACACAAAGATGATCTCAGCACCTGGGATCACACGCCTTTAATCCCAGCACTAGAGAGGTATATAAGATAGGAGCAGGATCTCAGTAAGAGGCATTCATTCTCCAGCCATGTTGAGAATAGGAACACCCCAGCCTCTTAGAGGTAAGAGCTCTGGTAGCTTGGCTACTTTGCTTCCCTGATCTTCAACTTGAGCCCCAATATCTGTCACTGGGTTTTTTTTCCCCCGAGCAACAGTTTCTGGTTAGCCCTTTTAACTTAAACTAACCTGTTTCTCTTTATCTACCTTTTGCCTCAGATTTTTTACTTTTTTGTTCTTTCTGTGTAACCTTCACTGCTTCTCGAGTCTGCTGGCTATTGACTGCCTGACTTCTTGCCCCGAACGTGTCCATTGTTCTCTCCTTTCTTCTCTTCTCCTCCCTCTCTAGATGTCTCCTCCTTTTTATTCTCTTTGCCCATCAACCTCACCTGTCCCTCTTCTGTCTAGCTACTGGCCGTTCAGCTCTTTATTAGAAAAATCAAGGTGCCTTAGGCAGGCAAGGTGAAACAGATGCAACACATCTTTACATAATTAAACACACATCCTTACATTGTTAAACAAATGCAGTGTAAACAAAAGTAACAGTTAAAGTAATATTCTGCCGCATAAACAAATGTAACACAACGTGGCCCAGTTAAAATAATATTCCACAACAACAAATGCCACATGCAAAACTAATTTGGGGAGATGACCTCCCACACCGACCTTTGGATCATGGCTTTTGGAGCCTCTCATATGCTAGAGCAGTGGTTCTCAACCTGTAGGCTGAACAACTCTTTCACAGGGGTCACATAGCAGATATCTTGCATATCAGAAAATTATACTGTGACTCATAACAATAGCAAAATTACAGTTATGAAGTAGCAATGAAATAATTTTATGGTTGGGGTCACAACAATATTAAGAAGGAAAGTTGAGACTACTGTGCTAAATGAAAGGAGGGGTGTCTTCCCTGCCTTCCTGCTCCCACATACTTTAAGGTATGTGGAGAACTAGACATAAAAAGAACTACCACAGGTCTGCTTCACCTTAAAGAGCCCAATGCTGGCCCAAATGGGGAGCATCTTTGGCCAGTTAGCTGTCAGGCTACAAGCAATACTCTGCTAGCTCCGTACCCCTACACCTGTGCTTATCAAGCCCCTGGCCCTTCATCAATGTCCAGCCCCCAGTAGCTTCCCTGGGCATAGGGGTTTGCATCTTGCATGCTCTCCAGGGTGGGGGAAGGTGAGAAGACAGATGTGAGTGAGCGAGTGGCTGAGATTAGAATCTCCGAACTACCACAAGATGCATGGGCATCGAGTGGCTCCCGCATTGCTACCATTCTTCTTCTGCCCATTAGTGGGAAATCCATCACACACCATATCTCCCTTGCAGGCGGGAGCATCCATTCTGGCCCACAGCACTCGAGTTTCCATGTAGTGTGATCCATCCCACAGGGCTTAAACAGACAGCGGGTTAGGACGATGGGCTCCCGACCATGTATCGCTGTGGATAAGCAGTTATCATTCCATCGACACTGCTCTGTATCCCCTGGGCCCTGACCCCTACACTCAGGCCCATCCTGTGATCATGGATGAGTCCTGGCCAATTGCAGGGGCCAAGGGGCAGGTCTCCCTGTTGCCGCATTTGAGGAATAGAATACCGGAGGTCTGGGGACCACAAAGCTAGGCAGTTTGGAGCAAGAGAGTCATTGATTGTGGGCTTCTCAGCCCCGTGGCAATCGCCGTATGAAGGAGATGACTGTGAGTTCACATTGGACTCAGTGGCTATGGAAAGCTGTGTTTTCTCTTGACAGACAGCATCTAGGCACTGGAGCAAGGCTCCCACAATCATGCTGATGGGCCATTAGTCTGTAAGACAGGCTGTGATACAGTCCAGAGGCTTTACTGATCTTGGCGGCAACAGTGATAAGTGACTGTAGACTGGGTGCTCAGGAGGAAGGAGCGTCATCATCTCTCAGGTCTGGGTCTGGATGCTTGAGATCAGGGTGTCAGCAGAGCTGTCATTCTGGACTCTGAGGTAGATACCTCCTGTCTTTGCCACAGCTTAGCATTCATGGCGTCCCTCTGCATGAAGGCTCATTACCCTGGCCCCACCTTTGGCCCCACCATCACACAGTCGTCTTGGAGCCTGAGTCTGTTGCTGCCTCTTACAGATCTGATACTGGCTTTGCTTCTTAGTTCGATTTTCTCTACTCTCTTTCTCTCTGACTTTTATGGCACAGCTCTTCTCTGAAGTAGAGCCAGTGTTCGGTGCAGAACCAGTGGTCAGTGCAGAGACAGTGGTCAGTACAGAGTTCATGGCCAGTGCAGGGCTAGAGGTCAGTGCAGAGTTCATGGTCAGTGCAGAGACAGTGGTCAGTACAGAGTTCATGGTCAGTGCAGAGTTCATGGTCAGTACAGAGCCAGTGGTCAGTGCAGAGCTCATGGTCAGTACAGAGCCAGTGGTCAGTGCAGAGCTCATGGTCAATGCAGAGTTCATGGTCAGTGCAGAGCTCATGGTCGGTGCAGAGCCAGTGGTCAGTACAGAGTTCATGGTCTGTACAGAGCTCATGGTCAGTGCAGAGACAGTGGTCAGTGCAGAGCTCATGGTCAGTACAGAGTTCATGGTCAGTGCAGAGCTCATGGTCGGTGCAGAGCCAGTGGTCAGTACAGAGTTCATGGTCTGTACAGAGTTCATGGTCAGTATAGAGCTCACGGTCAGTGCAGAGCTCATGGTCAGTGCAGAGACAGTGGTCAGTGCAGAGCTCATGGTCAGTGCAGAGTTCATGGTCAGTGCAGAGCTCATGGTCAGTGCAGAGACAGTGGTCAGTGCAGAGCTCATGGTCAGTGCAGAGTTCATGGTCAGTGCAGAGCTCATGGTCAGTACAGAGCTCATGGTCAGTGCAGAGTTCACGGTCAGCACAGAGCCAGTGGTCAGTGCAGAGCTCATGGTCAGTGCAGAGTTCATGGTCAGTGCAGAGCTCATGGTCGGTGCAGAAACAGTGGTCAGTGCAGAGCTCATGGTCAGTGCAGAGTTCATGGTCAGTACAGAGCTCATGGTCAGTGCAGAGACAGTGGTCAGTGCAGAGTTCATGGCCAGTGCAGAGTTCATGGTCAGTACAGAGCTCATGGTCAGTGCAGAGACAGTGGTCAGTGCAGAGCTCATGGTCAGTACAGAGTTCATGGTCAGTGCAGAGCTCATGGTCGGTGCAGAGCCAGTGGTCAGTACAGAGTTCATGGTCTGTACAGAGTTCATGGTCAGTACAGAGTTCATGGTCAGTATAGAGCTCACGGTCAGTGCAGAGCTCATGGTCAGTGCAGAGTTCATGGTCAGTACAGAGCTCATGGTCAGTGCAGAGACAGTGGTCAGTGCAGAGCTCATGGTCAGTGCAGAGTTCATGGTCAGTGCAGAGCTCATGGTCAGTGCAGAGTTCATGGTCAGTGCAGAGCTCATGGTCAGTACAGAGCTCATGGTCAGTGCAGAGTTCATGGTCAGTACAGAGCCAGTGGTCAGTGCAGAGCTCATGGTCAGTGCAGAGTTCATGGTCAGTACAGAGCTCATGGTCAGTGCAGAGACAGTGGTCAGTGCAGAGTTCATGGCCAGTGCAGGCCCAGCTCCTTTGCCGTTTTCCTCCTGCTGAACTGCTCATCTTTCTCACCCACCACTTAGATCACTGTCTCCTCTCTGTTCTTGCCTCGTCATCAACAGCCTCTGCTCTGGGGATCAGACTTTCCATTATGGAGCCCTGGGCATCTCTCCCTCCACTTCTCCACACGGGCCTCAGCTCATGTCCAGCCAGCACCCCAACCAGCATGCATGCTTTGGCCTTGACACTCTAGTCCTCCTATCACATTTAGGCTTTTGATTTTCAATTCTGCAATCACGTTGTTTCCTCTTGGTGGTTGCCCCTCTTAGTGACGTCATCATCTTCCTTGGTGTGCTGGCTAGTTTTATGTCACCTTGACACAGCTAGAATCATCTGAAAGGAGAGCAACTCAATTGAGAAAACACCTCCATAACATCCAGCTGCAAGGCATTTTCTTAACTAGCGATTGATGTGGGAGGGTCCAGCCATTGTTGGTGGTGCTATCCCTGGGCCGGTGGTCCTGGGTTCTGAAAGAAAGCAGGTTGGCCAAACTGTGTGAGTCAGTAAGCAGCGCCCTTCCATGGTCTCTGCATCAGCTCCTGCCTTGTTTGAGTTCCTGCCTTCCTTCAGGGACAGAATATGGCATGGCAGTGTAAATGTTTCATCACAGCGATCCAAACCCTGGCTGAGGCACCTGGAATGCCAGCTTCTCAAAGCAAGCACTTCCCCTGTCTACATGTCTGGAACTCTGATGAGTCTGGGAGAGCTACAGGGGATACTCATGGAATTAACCACTCCCCATGATTGCTCCATTGCTGCATTGCAAGATGGGTAGATAACTCACTGACAGTACTGAATTTACCCTCAGGATTTTGTGGTATTTTTTCCTGATAGGTCAAGTCTGCATATATAGAGAGGAAAAAAATGAGGAGACCAAAAAGCCATCTGTTTAGATTCTGCCTTCCTCATGAGACAGAATTCTAGTCCACTCCTGCATGAGAATCTAGAGCAGTGGTTCTGAACCTTCCTAATGCTGCGACCCTTTAGTACAGTTCCTCATGAGGTGGTGACCCCAGCCATAAAATCATTTCGTTGCTACCTCACAATTCCTCTCCCTAAGTGTCTCAGTTGTCCCTCCTCTTGCCCTCCTACTCCAGCTCATCCTAGCTGCTCATCACTCCAGGACCTTCCCTCTCCATCCTCACTCAAGGATGCTCCACAAAGGGGTTCTCTGCAGCCCCCCAGCTTGGAGCCCACCTAGATTCCAGCCGCAGGGGCAACCCCTAGAATCTGTAGCCTTTCTTCCCCAGGCTCTCGGACCTGGGAAGAGGTTCTGGTGTTGCTGCTTCTCCTGGCTTCCCCTGGCTTGCCCTGGGATTCTTGGGCATGGGGCAGCTGGGACACACGACCATGGCTATGTCTAAAGAGGATTGAGCAGGCTCCTCAGGAGCAGCGGGACAGTGTCAGACGGACACACAGTCTGTAGAGGAAGACACAAGCCGTTGTCGGCAGTCTGGGCCACAGCATGGACCCAGGCACAGAGTTGGAAGGGCTTTTCTTTGGTGTTTGTTCCTCTTCATTTAGCGCTATGCAGCAGCAGGCCTCAGAATGCAGGGGATGGCAAAACATCAGAGCCTGGGATGGGGAGTCACGTCAACCCCCTCTGCTCTGGGGCATGAGGGCACGGAGGGCTCTGAGACTGAGTCTGGGGGACAGCTTCAGGTAGTTTCCACAGTGGCAGGGCCTGGACTGTCCCCTCAAGTTGTGTGTGGTTCTTCCCCGTAGCCTCTTTCATTGCAGTTCTGGGCTCTCCTGCCAGCATAGCTCCACGCTCCATTTGGATGGGCAAAGCACATTCTATGTTCCAGAAAAGATAACAGAAGAGATCATTAGAGTAACTGTGTCAGATTAAATGTATTTCCATGTACAAGTCCAAAGCCCCTTCAGGAATGCCTGCAATTTGCTTTGTCTTGCTGAAAACAATATTTTCTCATGAGACTTGAGCACGAAGGCCATTACAAAATGTAATTCATATTGCATAAGCTCAGAGATGTTCAGCCCAAATGACAAATGGAGGCTTTAGTGCAGTATTTATGCTCTGCGGGGAACACAGCATCCATAAGTCATGGGATCTCAGGGCACAGCTGCCCCATCACTCACAGAGGATGTGCTCAGCTCTGCCACTAACCCCAAAACCGGGTCTCCTTTCCCAGTGAAGGCCTACAATGCCCTAGGAGATGCTCGGGAATGCCAAGAATGGAGAGGCATTGGTTTCCTATTGCTTCTTACTCTTGAGCCACAGCAGGGTGGGTCGTCTAGAGACTGAGCCAGGTGTTAACTGTCTCAAATCCCTGTGTTGAGTATACCTGAGAAGAAAGAACCGGTACAGTCCCAGGAGCAGAGGAAACATTGCTGCTGTTAAGGGTCAACAGAGGATGTGCACTGGGACCGGGGCTGGATAAAATGACTATATAAGCATTATCAAGAGTCAATAAAGGATGTACCCTGGGGCTGGGGGTGGATAACTGTATAAGCATTGGGTGCCTGAGCTCCATCCCTAGAACCTATGTAAAAAGGCCAGGTATCTGGGGCTGGAGAAATGGCTCAGCAACTAAGAGTACTTCCTACAGAAGATGCAGGTTAAGCTGCCAGCACACACATGATGGCCCACAATTGCCTGTAACTTCAGTTCTAGGAGATCACATGTCTTGTTTTGGATTTCCCTGGTGCTAGGCACACACATGATACACATGTATACATGCAATCAAAATATTCATGCACAATTTTTTTCTTAATCAGTCACCATCTTTTATTTAATGAATGCTTTAGCAGAAAACAAGCATCACATGCTACAGCAGTGTTCAGGGTGTGTGGAATGATACATGTGCCCATTTGTGGCTTTTCAGGCATGCACAATTTTTTTAATCTTTAAAATAAAAAGCCAGGTGTAGAAGCACACACATGTATTCTTAGCACGGGGAAGACAGATACAGGCAGAACCTTGGGTCTCCATGACCATCCAGCCTAGCCTAATCAATGATTCCCAGGCCCTAACTCAAAAACTAAAGAGCTTCTGTTGAATAACACCAGAGGTTGACCTCTGGCTATCACATGCACATCTATATGAAAACACACACGAATGCATGTATGCACACATGCACCCCAGATGTGCTTTTACTACACATGGATCTTAGAGACAGTCCAGTGGGAGGATACTCAGCAGAATCTCGGGACTTCAGAACAGAAGGTAACAGACAAAACCTGTATGAGCCATCAGGAAGTCCAGTCAATGTCAACGTCATGAAAAGTGGACTTCCCGTCTGCACAAATGCTGGTGAAGAAGTGACCCAGCAAGAAAACCCTCACACTATGTGGGTAGAGCAGATATCAGGGACACTGGAGGACTCCAGAAACCCAGCAAGCATATGCCAGGATCTCACTCGTCCATCTGGGAAGATCCACACACACCCTTGAGAAGGGATCACCGAGGCAACAGGGCAACAACCTGGAGGTCACCGTTGCCATGAGCCACTAGGTGTTGAGGGGAGGCAGATTCAGGGTTACAGCTGTAAAGCTGTGGCAAGGGGGACAAAGCAGACACAGCATGCACTCAGACATGTTACCCGAGAGGCATCGAAGGGCTGGGCTTGAGTGATGCAGGGACACATCAAGATGCCTTCCTGCTGCAGAGGCAGCTTCTTCATAGTCATTTGTGCTTTCTGCAAACAAAGACCAGAATTAACGCTGAGAAAGGAAAATGCAATCCTGGAAATTGAAAACAAGCTAAAACAAAAGAACCTAATTATGTATCAGGTTGGTGACAAAACCCAGGAGAGAAGTATTATTTCCAGTGACGTGAGAACACCGTGTTTTGATTGCTTACCCTCCTTGGGAAATATTGTCAGAGCAAATGAAAACCTGAGGAAATCTGACATTTCATCCAACGTTCTGAAGCAATCTAAATTACAGCCAGCCCTCGGTGTCCCTGGGCTTTGCATCTGCTGGTTCAACCAACCGCAGATTGAAAAACACTTGGAAAAAAAACTAGGTGTGTACTGAGCATGTGCAGACTGAATTTTTTCCCCTTGTCATCATTCCCAAAACAATACAGCACAACAAGTATTTACACAGAACTTACAATGAGGCAGCTATTATGAGTCATTTAGTCTAAAATGTCCACAAGGGTGTGTGCCTAACTTGTATGCAAATGCTATGCCACTCTATACATGAGCACTTGGTATGGAAGGATCCCTGGAGCCAGCTCCCTGGGACACTTAGAACAATTATACATGAAGGAGGTGTGTACACAGAGTGATAAAAAAATAAGAAGTAAAAGTAAGGAAGCCATTTGGCCTTTCAGCCTGTTAGGTGACAGGTGGGTGTGGAGGGACATGATGGCCTCCACATGGATTTTTTGTCGTTTTTTAAATTTTTATTTTGCATGTGTGTGTATGAGCCTGAGTGTGTGCATGTGCATCATATGTGGTCAGGGCCCATAGAAAGTAGAAGAAGGAATTGGATCTCCTGGAACTATAGTTACAGATGGTTGTGCAGTTGCTAGGAACCAACCCAGGTCCTCTGCATGAGCAGTAGTCACTGTTAACCGCTGATCCACCTCTGCAGCCCTTAGATAGGGTCCTTGTGTCTAGAGACTAGGCAACCTGATGTTTTTCGTGTGTGTGTGTGTGTATGTTGAAATTCACTTTTAATTAAACCTCCTGTGGTGCAAATCCTATTTGCTAAGAAGCAGAGAAATGATGCTAGCATGCTTGGCAGAAATGCTTAGGAGATGATACTATATGCTCTGATCTGATTTTATTTGTGTATGGCAACACAAATAAAATGTCCAATGATGCACATACATACTACGTAGCAAATGTATGAAGACGTCTTGTTACCTTATTACATTCACAGGCTTTATATAGCTTCAACACTTACAATATTTTCTCTAATAGTTTCATAATATTTGGAACATCTGCAAATTATTTCCCTTCAAGTGTTTTCAGTGCTGGAAATAAACCCAGAGCTTCGTGCATGCTAGGCAGACACTGAGCAGAGCTCACAGCTTACCTGGGCACTTGACATGGGGAGCAGTTTGAATTTCATGGTCAGGCATTGCTATTGCACAGGGATCTCAAAAATGGGCTTGGCACTGCTGTAAGAGGGATCCACACAGCTCCCCCAGCCTGTGAGGACATAGTGAAAAGTCACCCTCTTACCTATGATCCAGGAAGCAGCCCTCTCCTGACCCAGACTGAGCTGTACTGTGTCCTAACACCTGCCACCTCCCGAATGGCGATAAAGCATGTCTGTCGTGTGACTCCAGAAGGCATTGTTGTGACTTGCATGGGAACTGTCCCCACAAAGGTCTTGGGTGTCTAAAGTTTAGTCCCCAGCTAGTAGATCTGACCATTGAGAGGTAATTGGAATTTTTAGTCTCTGATATATCAAGGATCAATTCACTGATGGAATTATAATCGAAAGGACACAGAGAAGTGGGGGGAAACTGGGTAAGGTGGGGGTGTCACTGTAGGAAGGGGTCCCTGAGATGTGCCTTTGAAGAGTATATCTTGCCTTACTTCTCGTCTCTCATCGTGTGAACATCATCTTTCTTCACAATCCAGGTCCCATGGCATTCAGTCCCAGACCCAAAGCAATGCAGCTGCCCACCTTAGACAGAATCCTTTAAGCCCCAGACAACTCTGCCCTGTCCATGTTGTCTGTCATCAGTATTTTGTCACAGTGCTGCAAAGCGGCTGATACAGTGGTGCTTGGGGTGGCAGGGAAGTGCCCTCAGAGAGGGACAATGATGCCTCTACCCCAAACTGCGTCTGCACTCTGTAGTAACCCTCTCCTACAGTTGTGACCCAGCAATTATGAAGCTTTTCTCACTTCATTTAACTTTGGCATTGTTTTGTTTTACTTGATGTTTTAATTACCAAAGCAGTGTAAATTCACTGTAGCAAGGCAGAGAATCTAATGGAAATGTGGGCTAGCTCCCTCCCAGCCTTCAAGCCCACCTCCAAGGAAGGATGTAGATTTGGGCTACAATCCCTCCACACACAGCGAATTGCAGAGTGGGCTTTTCTTCAGTTTGGCAATACTAAAAATGCTCAGCAACTCGAGAGGAGAATAAGGACAGAATCAAACTAAATAGAGGAGAACATTACAGGTAGACATGAGGAGGAGCTGGGGAAGGCTAGAGAAAGCCAGGAGATGGCAGATACATACCCAGGAGCTATTGAAACTGGCTCAGTTGAGCTGTGAGGGGAGGGTGCTTCCAAGAGAAGGGGACACCTGCTATAGTGTGCTGTGCAGCAGGGAGCAGAGAAGAGATGCTTCCCACGGTGGCTTAGAAGCCAAACCAGCTTACCCAAGACAGGCAAAGGCTGTGGTTCCTAGGAAAGGAGGCACAGAAACTCCATTGTGGAGTTTCCACTATTGCTGATGGAAGGGAACCTGGGCAGGCACCTGGTCCAGACCCTGTTGCCTTAGGATAGCTGCTGCTGTTATGTCCTGGATGCCCATCCAACTCCCATAGTCACTGATGTTGGGAGAAACCATCCACATGTAAGTGGAATCAGCCAGCATAGCAGGCTGGTCCTCCATCAGCCACAAAGACAACTCTGGGCTGGGCATGTGGATAAAACTAGGTTCACAAAAGAGGAGAAATGAAGTTAAACAGGCAGAATGGGTAGCCTGGGAAACAAATACTTCAGGATCTATAAAATTACAACAGACACTTTATTTAGTGGAGAATATCAAAGAATTTAAAGTATACATAAAATAAAACAATCCCACTCACCCCCAATAAGAACAACATATAAAAATAAAACTTTAAAACATGCATGTTTCCCTAAACAGAAAAAAAATAAGAATGAGATAGGGAACCATTTTAAATAGGATTCAAAATCACACCAGTGACCTGCGTGTTTCAGCTGAAGGGACCTCTCAGAGGCAGAGGTCAGAGGTCAGCAGAAAGGCCGCCATTCATTATGTATTTTTCTACAGTGAAAACTGCTGAGGAGAAGAGAGAAAGAGGCATGCTTTTCTACAGTGAAAACTGCTGAGGAGAAGAGAGAAAGAGACATGCATGCCCTCTCCACAGTTCCCAGACTCCCCTAGGATTCCAGGAGAGGTCGGAGAAGTAGCAGACATCCTCAGAGATGAAGGGATGCCAGGCACCTCTACTCAATGGGGTGAGGACGCTTTCTGAGCTGCCTCTAGGCCATGCTCCCTCCATGAAGAACATAGAGCAACAAAGACAAAGAGAAAACCCCAAATCTTCCAGGGAAGAAATAGCTTACACGAACATGAAAAACTCCAAATAAAAGAGGCTGCCATAGTCAGTGACCCTGATGCCAAATGAAACAGGAATGCTTTAGCAGGGGAGAACACTGTAAAAACTGAGCCGACCTCATCTTTGGACTTAGAAGTTCTATTTACAGGGAACTTTCTTGGAAATACGCTGGTGTGTGACACAGCCAAAGCCACTTTCAGAGACACCGTAATGGGGGTGAAAAGTGAGAACTCAGATGTTCATGAGAAGGGAGAACTAGCCCAACCCTGGTACTGGAGTTCCATGGAGCCATTTTAAAAAAACAAGTGCAGATCAGGGAGCTAGCACAGTGGGTAATGTGCTTGCTGTGTAAGCATGAAGACATGTGTACATACATCTTCATGCTTACACTAATTTAAAAGCACAGTATGGTGGCAGCCGTCTGTAGTACCAGCGTCCTGGGGACTGTGGAGGCAGAAGGATCCCCAAAGCTCAGCTCAGTTACCAGTCTAGCCAAGCAATCAGCGCCAGGTTCAGTGAGAGATCCTGTCTACAAAAGTAATGTGGAGAGAAACTGAGACATACACACAGCATCAACTTCTGACTTCCATATGTGCCCATAAAGGTTAGAGTACCACGCATGCACACTCGGGCACTCTCATGCACACACCCCACAAACATGTGTGGGTGTGCATTCAGTATATTCACACACATAAAAATGAATTATGACTATATATGTCAAGACAGAAGGGTTGTCAAGACAGGAAATAGTTGAAAGCAGAGAAGAAACATCTCATCCAAATCTGATTTTCCTGTTTCCATGGGAGCAAACACAAACTTTCCAGGAATCCAGGAATTCGCTCCATATGGAAGACTGGCTCCCACTTCTTATTTGGTAAACTTTCACACCATTTCATTCTTGTGCTGCGGGGCAAAAAATAAAACAGACCTCATTTAAAGAAATCTCTAAGGCGTTCCTCTCTGTATCTGATGAGTGCTTGGTCATGCTATGAGTCACCTTGAGGTCTGCAGTGACTGGGAAGCAGTCATGGTGACTGTGTGACCTGTGGCCCTTGCCAGAATGTCGCCTGTGGGAGGCTTTCTTCCTGAGTCTTTTTCCAGCACCTGAAGCCAGGTGCTGCTAGCATGCCACCCCCCTTAGCATTCTGGATGCTCATTTCTTGGCAGAGTGTGTCTGGGTGACCATGCATTTCCCAAGGATGTTGTTGACTTTCCCATTCCTCATTTTCCCAGGGTGCTAGAGGAACAGCTGTCCAGATGCTGGTGTTGAGGACACAGCCTATGGGACTTCACAGCCCTGTTCTCCATGAGCCTGGAAGGCCTTTGAAAACCTAATGAGTGTCAGATTCGTGAGAGTGTGTTAACTACAGGAACAAGGTTACATCTAGCCTGTGATGCAGACTGCCATGGTGTGGGCTGGGTCTGTTACGGCAACGGCAAAAAGGTGAGTCTGTGTATATAACATATGTACATGAGTTCTATACACCTGTGTATGTGAGTGGAAGTATGTCCATGCCTGCTCATGTCTGTGTGTACATGTGTGTGTTCTGTGTATAGTGTATGTGTGTATATCTGAGTTCGTGTGTGTGTGTGTGTGTGTGTGTGTGTGTGTGTGTGTGTCTGTCTGTCTGTCTGTCTGTTCTCTTATCAAGGCATTGACACTGGTTCTCGTTGGTATCTCCTGGGAGGCTTTCCAAACACCACTGGCATGAACTGTAGTATTCCTGTGATATCTCCAGAAAACAGGTTTGATCCCCATGATCTCCACAAGAAAGTGACACTTGGTCCTGTGACAAAGAGCCTCGGCTGCATGAAGAGGCAATCCTTCTACCATGGGGGTTGGTGAGTCCCTCCTGCTTTGCAAATGTCACATTTGAGGGATGATCCACACATAGTCCATGGTGTTTTCATAGAGATGTGGCTTGGCCACAGAGTGAACCCAACCCCAGGGGCCATAGGCTTGTACCCAACCCTTGGACAGATTGGCAGCCCTGGATTAGGCCCAATTCCTGCTCCATTCCACTTACCAGAAGAGAGGGTCCACCAGCCCAACTGTGCTGCATGTGCAGAGGCCTTGGAGAGTTTTTACAAAGGAAGGGACTTTAATATTCCCCAAGTGGGGATAGAACAGTATCTATCCAGTCGTTACCAAACATGCTACGTTCACATTCGTGACACTGTCTCATGGCACAGCTGGCCACGCTGATGACAGTGTTTATTTTGACAGGTGTAGTCTTTTGGAAACTATTAAAATTAGTACCAAGTTGAAGTATGAAAAATGATTGTTGCACATGGCCAGTAAGTTCCCCAGTATTTGAACTCTGGGGTCTCATTTGTTTCTAAATTAATTTTTCTTCCACAGTGAAAGCACACTGTTAAGTTTTCACAAAATATGGGTTTTCCCCTTTAATTAAAAAGCAATCCCTTATAGAATCGCATTTCATTGTGGAACGAAATGAAACTCCTCCCACGTTTCAGCATCCTTTGGCTTGAAATTCACAGAATTCAAGCTAACTGAAGTAAGCCATTCGGAAAAAAACACAGCTAATTAACGAAAACAAATTGAATAGTGAAGAAATACACTGAATGAGAAGGAAGAATGACTAGAGGAATGTGTGCCCTGAAAGGTGCACCCTTGTCACCACACTTGGAAAAGTGTTGAGGTCCCAGGTCCAAGTGTCCGTTACAGGTCCCTGCTCCTGTGGCCCCTGCTATTTGTCTTCCGGCCAGAACCAGGACATACATCCCACCCCCAACTGACCTGCCTCCTCTTTGCTTATGCCAAGGTGCCATGTGCCACTTTGATGACTGGGAAGCCTGGCCCCTTCTACAGTGTCACATAGGCTTGTGCAGCTGGCAATGGACGGAGTTGTGGGTCATCCCCGAGAATTGGAGAATTCTGGGCTCCCCGACACACATCCCCCCAGGCACTCAAGGCAGCTGGGCCCTTCAGGGTCAGAGTGTCCTGTGTCACATAAGGCCTCCCTAGGAGGAACTAAAGCCTGAGTGTGTGGCACCCCTCTGAGGGTGTGTGAGCCACCCCTGCTCCCTTTCTTGGAGTTCTGCATCGTCACCGTGTGTCAGGTTACAGGCTCCAGAGCTCCTGTTTCCTGTGTTTCTCAGCCCCACCTGCTCCTGCCTGCCTACACTGTGTTTGTGGGCATGGGTTGCACAGATTTTCAAAGGACCAGCTACTGTTTAGGTGGTAGTCCCTGAGCCACACATGAATTGGTTAGACCAGCAAAGGGCAGTATGAATTCCAAGCAACAGCCTGGCCTGGCAAGGACAGTAGAGTTTCTACTACAGCCTAAAGCCAGAGCTTTGCAGACCTGGTCTGTTGTGTGCCTCTCTCTTTGGATTTCCCATGGTGCCCACATCCAGAGACATCCACTGGGCTTGTCAGAGGAGATAACCTCTCCCTGAATCCTGGCAGCAGCATTGCTGTCATTGGCAATGCTTGTAGCGTTCCCTCCCACCCTGTGTCCCTTGATCATTTTAATCTAAATGAGTCTCTTCCTGCATGCCCACTGTGGACTTCTGAATTGGATACTGCCAGCGGTAGTGACTTTGATGTCACCTTTTCTGCTTCCTTGTTGTTCAGATCTCTTTAGGCATAGAGGGTCGTGGCCATCTCTGCCCCTTTGTGTGGCACAAGAGTGTGCCCACACTCGAAGGAGCTCTTTCACAGTGTTTCAGAGCTCCTTACTTTTGCTCTGTTGAGAGCCTGAGCAAGAGCCCCCAAGTCCTTGGAATGTCCCTCATGTGTGAGTTATGGTCACGACACACCATGGAACCAGGGGCTAAACGTGATGAACCTGGCCCCTCTCAGCAGCACCGGTAGTATAGAAAGAAGCACTTGTGTCTGTGTGTTCATGTGCAGCCTCCAGGAAGGGAAGGGGTGGGAATGGGTCACGTGGAGAGCTGCAGGTCCGTAGAGGGCAGTCTAGGAACACCAGACGACACCTCCACTGTTTCCACTTTGCTCTTACTTGGGAGAAGAATGCCCTATGCACTTGCCTGTGCCTCGAAATCAACATGTCCATTGCTCTTTTCAGAACAAACGTTCCCTTTGGTGCTGATGGGCACACGTGTTCTGAAATGAAACTGACCAGCTAGGAAGCTAGTCATTCCTGAGTAGATAACCTGGACTGTGCTGGGTCTGAAGAGAGAGGCAGAGAGACTGCAGGGAGGGTGGGAGGCCAGTGGGGAGGTAGTTCCCAGGGCCGGTGTTGGATAGCTGGGGTTGCCTGCTCTCTCCCCTCTGACGTCAGTTCACCCAACTCCACTGGGTTAACACCAATGTCCACAGACTGTAGAAAGAGCCAGAGATGAGCATCTGCAGGCAGGGACGTCTCTAAGGGTGGGTGCATTCTTCTGGTACACTGGGCATAGTCATACAATTAACACTTAAGGAGTTATTGGAGTGGGTTAACAAAGAAAAAGGTAAAGTCATTGCTCTCCATTTGCCAGTCTTTCTCTCACCGTTGGTTCTTCAGAGTGGCAAAGTGGCTGCCAGAGCTCCAGATGTGGGTCAAATATCTTTTTTATCAGATGGTAAATTTTGTATGGCACACTTGACAAGGCTGAAGAGCCCTGCTGTTGAGTAAATGCCAGCCTGGTTGGTGCTGTGAAGGCATTCTTAGATGAGATCGATATTGAGATTGGCATGTTCTCAGTGAAGAAGACAGCCCTCCCCTGTAAGGGTGGGCCTCACCCAGTCAGGCTGAGGCTTTATGGCCCTAGTGGACCTGCTCCAGTCTCTGATCTGACTGTAGATTTCAGACTCAAGGCTGTGTCTGCCGCTTCCTCTGAGCCTCCAGTCTGTCGCTGCCCTACACGTCTTATGTAGAACAATCACTCTGGGGACTCCCACCAAATCCCAAATACATCCCTGTTTCCTCCTGTGGGCCACTGCTGTCAGGTGGCCACTCCCTGGCATGGCAGGTGCAGAAATGAGGTATCTTATCAACCTGTGTCTCCATCATGGACCACATCCACCTCAAGGCTACATGTCTATTAATGCGTCAGATAGGATCAGATGTTCATACTGTCTCCAGCCCATCTGAATGGCATGTCCAGGTCAAAGACAAGAGAGCTCAGAAATCAGACATATGGCCATCTGCCTTCTGTGTTGGCTTCATTTATGAAGTGTTCTGGTAATAGATAAAAAAATAAGGCTTCCCAACCCTATCAGTACCTAAGATTCAGTGTTTGTCCATGGCCCACGGTTTCACACAAATGAGGTTTATTTGCCCCTGTCCAGTCACCTCCTCCTTCCTTTATAAAGAATGGTGCAACCATTTCAAAGAAAAAGAGACAACTCTTTATTGAGAATGAGACAAATCCTCAATTAAGCCTGTTATGTTTCTAGCCTCCTAAGAACATGCAAGGCTGACTCTGGGTAGTATTACTTAAAAACAGAAAACACTAGACTTCCAACAAATAGAAGACGGAGTCCTTTTCACAGTGGGCTTCATGTTCTGGGCACAGGACTCACTGTGTTAATTGTAAGTCTGGGAAGTCAGATGACTTTTCCTCTGAAGCAGAAAAGCAGGTATCTCAGTTTGGCAAATGTGTTATTTTGGTTGGAAGCAAGAAAGAGAAGAAAAATCCCTTCATTAAAAAGTAGCAAAGCCAGTGGAAATTAAATCCTGTAAGATCACCATTCACATCTGGACTCCAAGCTCCAACCCAAATTCCAGCAGCAGAGACGAGGACGTTTCAGTGTCCAGGTGCCTCCTGGAAAGGACCTGTGGCAGTGTCCCTGAGAAGTGTGGGAACACCTTCATCCTTGGAGCTGTCAGTGGGGGTGGGGTAAAGCGCAGGATGGCATGAGCCTGCTGCGACAGGGCCTCGATGCTCACAGAGAAGGGACTCTGGACTGGGCTAAGGGCCTGGCTACCCAGAGATCTCTAAGACCATGGGACAGGGATGGGCATAGAATACCAGTTGAGAGTGCTTAGCCCATGGTTCAGCCTTAAGTAGTCCAGGGGTAACTACCAGGCATGGCCAACCTCAGGACAGAGCACTGGCACAAAGTAGGTCTGAGCCAGACGCGGGGAGAGGGTGACGGTGAGGGGGGTCAAAGGTGAGTGAAGAGAACCCTGGAGAGCAGCCCCTACCTAGGCCTGGTGTGAGGGGTCTGTGTGTGTGTGTGTGTTTGCTTGCATTTGTGTGTGTTTGGGTGTGTATGTGTGTTTGGGTGTGTATGTGTCTGATTGTGTGTGTGTGTGTATGTGTTTGCAATTGTGTGTGTTTATGTGTGTGCGTTTGTGTGTATGTATATCTCTGTGTATGTTTGTATTTGTGTGTGTATGTGTCTGTGTTTGTGTGTGTGTATGTGCATGTGTATGTGTGTGGCGTGTGTGTGTGTGTGTGTGTGTGTGTGTGTGTGTGTGTGTGTGTACCCCCTGGCTGTTGCTCAGACCTCAGTGAAGTGACTGTACTGACAAGAAGATCCAACACATACTTTCTAGTGTCTGAAGAACCCATTTTCAGATGTGAACACCAGGGTCTGGGGTCTGGACTGAACTGAAGCAAACACTAAGTGTCCAAACCATGACAAGGCCAAGCAACTTCATCCTAACTGAGGAACAGAAAGTAAATGTGGAATGGTTTCCACAGGCTGATGTGTTTGAACACTTGGATCCCAGAAGATTGCACTGCTTGTGGAACCTTATGGGGTAGGGCCTTGTAAAGGAAGTGGGTCACTGGGAATGAGCCTTGAGGTTTCACAGTCCAGCCTCACTTCCTGTTCTCTTCCTGACTATGGATGCAACGTGACCAGTCAGCCTTCTTCTGCTACCACCACACCTTCTGCACTTGCTATCACATCTTCCTTGCCATGATGGGATGATCCGGGGGAACTGTAAGCCAGGATAAACCCTTCTTCCTATAAATTGGTTCTTATCCTATATTTGGGTAAAGAAACAAGAACAGCTAACACAGGAGCAACATCCGAAGACACCCAGGGAGTTCACAGTCATAGCCTCAGTTCTGTTCTAGGACCAGTAGAACCAGGTAGGGATAGGGCAGTCAGAGATCTCTAAATTTGTACCATGGGGGGGTGTTATTCCCATCATGCAGCAGTGTTTGAACTCCAGGGTTGATAGAGACTGGGGCAGGAGGTGGGGGAGGGACAGCAAGTCCGGAGGACACTATTCTGTTGGAACTGGAGAGGCTGCCGCTGGAGCAATGCTCTGTGAACAGAGCCTGTGGACCTTCTGTCTAACGCAAAATCCTGTCCAAAGCACCAACCAGAAGAGGGTTGCAGCAGGGTGGGAGCACACATGGCTGCCAAGTATGGAGGAATGTAGATCCCTGCCATGCAGTGGTTGAGTCTCCACAGAGAGGACTGAGGGTTCCCCCTGACCCTCAAGACATGTACAAGGGCAGGAGCCAGAGAATGAGTACCAGACACTTGTACCTACTTTTCCTCAACTTACAACCACCTGCATTGCAGATCCCTCCCCATATCAGTCAGCATGGGGTTAGGAAATGTGGCAGAGAATCCCGATGATAAAACAGCACCCATTTGCGTAAATTTGTCTAGAAGAAAGCATCGTGAGAAACGCAGCCTCAAAATCCTCAAAGGTGTGATGGTGTCAAAAGATTTCTAAGTTTCAGGCCAGCAAGTTTTAGGCCAGACAAAGCTACATGGCGAGACAGTGTCTGGATACAATGACCAAGACAAAGCATTTGAAAGGAAATAAAAGTGTAGTGCAGTGTGGGTATGCGTGTCTGCAACCCCAAGAGCCGTGGGGATAGAGAGAGCTCAGTGAGAGCCCCTGTCTCAAAGGAATAAGGCTGAGCACCATGGGGCAGATTCCAGAGCTCCTCGTTGGCCCTTCCTTCCCTCACATGCTAAGGTGCATGCTCTCCCACGCATGTGTACACACACACTCACGCAAAAGTATGTTTAAACTCGAAAATAGTAGAGAGAGATAAATAATAAAAGCAGCAGTGAGCTTAATGCAGAACAACAGAGAAATCTTTGTGAGGTGCATAAAACTGAAAGACCGTACCAACCCTGAAGACAAACACAACTCACCTCAACCCTGGTGTGATCTAGGCCATCCTGACAGGGCTTGCCCAAGTCAACAAGGTAGATGAGGTTCTGAGCAGCTTCATGCTACACCTCTGACCAGAAACAGACACTGTGTTTCCTAAAAGTCAAAGTTAGCCAGGCATGGTGGCACACGCCCTTCACCCCAGCATCCGGGAGGCAGAGGCAGGAGGATTTCTGTGAGCTCCAGTCCAGCCTGATACACAGAGTTCCAGGATAGCAGGGGCTGTCATACAGAGAAACCCTGTCTTGAAAAAACCAAGAAAACAAATAGAAAATATAAATGGTCCTCCATGTGTTACAGACATGGCGGTAGTTAAAGTTAGTGTCAACTTGACAGAATTGGAACACTCTGGGAGACAGGATTCCGGACACGGAAATACCCACATTAGTTATGGATAGGACAATTACCCAGGAAGGAAATCCTTGGCTGTTAGAAAAGTGAAAAGTGAGCTGAGGACAAATGTGTGCATGCGTTGCTCTCTCCCAAATGAGAATATGATGTGACCAGATACCTCGAGCTCCTGCTGCCTTGATGTCCCCACTGTGATGGGCTATAACTTTGTATTAGAGCTGGGTAGTTGTGATCGTGTTATTCTGTCAGTAGCTCAAACTCAGGATTATAAGGAAGGCCTCTTATAGCCTGAATTATTGTTCTTTTCAAAACTTAGTTTAGTTTTATTTGTATGATCGCTATACTTTACTGCTGGGTGTTTAAGACCAGATAGATAACCAAAAATTAATCTTTTTTTTCTGTTAAGAACAGTTGAAGGTATGGTCCTCAGGGGTCACTTGGAACTGGGAGGAGCTATGACTCCTTCAGTCCTTTCTTTACCAGTTGCGTCCTCTGATGGGACGAGTCAGGGTCTGGCTAACCATGTCGATTCTCTAGGAAGTGTGGAGAACGTGCCCATCTATGTTGACTCTCCTCTTTGTGGAATTTGTCCTGGTTAGAGTACTGTCCGGGTCTCCTTGGCTTCTCTGATAAGAAGTAAAGGTGACTCACACAGAGGTGCAGGGCATTTGAGAGATGCCCAATAGTTCCCTGGCACTTATTTACTTTGGAGGGTAAGAGCCCAAACACTGGTCCTCCTAGTCCCTCTGCCCACAGTCTTGGGTCACCAATTGCAGTTACTGAACAATTGCACCAGTATTCAAAAACAAGCAATGCTTAAAGTTTAGCTTCACAGAAACAGGTCAATAAACCCAACTTAAGACTGAGCTTTTAATTAAAAGCTTGACGTACTTAGTAGAGATCACAAGCAATTATCATGATAAAACATGGGCGCTTTGTTTTTAGGCATATTAATTACTTACAGAAAGACAAAGCCAGAGGGCTAAGTCAATGTCCTGGTTTTAGATTTTAGGATCGGCAGAGCCCAGCTGAGGCCACTGTCCATGAGTGAGGCTCTTACATTGGAGCAGGACCCACCAACTCCTGAAGCTAGTTTATTTTTTTAAGCAATAGGGATTTTTAAAGATGACTTGTATAATCAGAGATGAGACAAAGATCAAACAAATAATGATTGATGTTGCTTATATAATCTTTTGTTTTAAAACTTTCATTAGACATGAACCAGTGAGAATTTGGGTTAAGCCGGTAGTTTTATCTAATATGTCCATTAACTTATAAGCTAATTTGGCACCATGTAAATATAAAAGCACAAGCATGTGTAAACACTGTGTATAGATTTTTAAAAATATACCAAATACTTTACATCACTTACCAATTTTAAGTCAGACTATTGGTCGGATAAAAATTTTAAAACATTAGCATTTCTAATTCAAAATGACTAGTGAGTAGACACTGACAGCTTGGCTTTCATATGAGTTGTCCCAGTCTAGTAGGAATTGGACAAAAATCTTGAAAAACTTGAAAGGAGAGTAGAGTAGACAGACAACAGTTTTAAATATCTTAATGTTAGAGCTATAAATGAAGATTTATCTTAGAAATGTGAGCTATCAGCTGATTATCCCAATACTTAATAATAGTTGTTTTTATTATGTACAGAGGAAGCTTACCTGAACTTTGAATGTTATTGCTTGTTGATATTGACTCTTTTGTAACCCTCACCATTGACGGGTATTTGGCGTAGAGATAGTTGGCAATCATACATCATTTTACACATAGTAAGCATCCTACACTTAGCATTGCACATTGAGACTATTCCTGAAAAAGAAATGCATCCAAATGAGTCCAAATGTACATCATCCACAAACAGCCCAATTAACATAAGGCATTTTTATATACTTTTAGTTTTTGTTGTCCATAACTATTAGACAAATGAAATAAAAGTAACAATTTTAAAAGAGCTCTGTTTTGGAAAAAAAATCATTATGAAAGTATGCCCTGGGGAATTATCTCTGAGCTCATGGGGGACAGAGCTGTTTACAGTACGTGAACAGCAAGGGATTGAGATCAATGAGGACAGAATAAAGCAGAAGTAGCTACAACATGGACTTTAATTCATTAGAAGTCCAGAGAAGGCAAAGAACCCATGGTCTTTAGCCTGACTTGAGTCTTCACTTTCAGAAAGGGGAATTTAGCCTTCATGCTGAGGAACCAGACAATGCTGACTTTTTATTTTTAAGTCTTAGCTGCTGTAGTATTTTGCTCTTTACTCTTTTGACCCATTGGTGTGGTACCCCAGACTTCAAACCCTTGTCCCTATACGGGATTGTCCTTGTAGAGAAAAGAAACATAAAGGGTGCACACAGGAAGGTATCAGCATTCACATCTGTGGGCAGGAATAACCTGCAAGGAACAAAGTCCACGTTCAACTAAATCTTCCCTTTCCCCACCCCTGAAATCTTCAGGCAGGGGCATGTTGGTCTCTAGAGAAGTCATCACAGGTGAAGATGGGGCAGGAAACAGCTGCCATGAAGTCCATCTATGTTGGAGTCCTGCCTGATTGGATCTCTTGTTTTCATGAACTTGGTAGGAAGGTTTAAGTAAAAAGAAAACAGTGGTGGGCTGGAAATCAAGGCAGAAAAGGCAGCTTCTGATTGGACTACAAGCTGAGTGACCACAGGTCACAAGGTCAACACTAGCCATGTTTTAGACTAGCATCTATCTGTCCATGGCGTTTGTCCCAAGCAGACCCTTTGTCCCCAGAGTGAAGGGTGTGTGAGAGCACGGTGTGTGTGAGCATATGTACGCCTGTCTGTGCCACATGTGCGTGTGTCTTCCCTCAAGAAGGGTAGCATGTCCCCAACCCCAACCTGGTACTCTGAGCCCTGGGGGGGGGGCTGTTTTCCCCAGGAATTAGGCTAGCTCAGTGGGGAATAACCAATTTTCTGTGTTTATTTGTTTCTTGTACAAGAAGGCTTCTGTTTGGTTCTAATGAGTAGCTTTTCCTAAAGAGAAGCCATAATAGCAGCAGAAACGTAAGTAGATTCTGTAAACTTGTAATCATACGTGTCAAACACACTGTGGTATTTTTCCCTGTAAAATAGAAACAGTGAGAAGCCACAGAGAGTGGGTGCGGGAAATCGTGTTTTCCCTGACAGAAGTTAATTCTAAACTAAGTATTCCCCCGCAAGAAAGGCAGGGAAACATTTTACATGTCTATCATTTGTCCTTAGAGGACTAGAAACAAATATGTTTCTTAGTACTCGACACCAGCATTATTTCAGTGGCCTCAGGCTATGTGCTGTTTCCTCTAGTTGGTGGAGCTGGGGCTGGGAGGGGGTGAGAAAACAGCTCAGCTGTGCTGCATTAGGGGGAACACGTCCTGTGGTTTAGTCAGAACCAACAGAAGAGCCTGGGTCCAGAGCCGTGGGTCGACAGGCAGTGGAAGGGGCCAAAGACAGCCAGTTCCCCAAGGCCCCAAACCAGGAGTGAAACTCAGCAAGGTGTGCATGAGGATTCTCCCTCCATGCTGGCATCCTGGGTCACTGTTATCAAATCTCTCAGTCAGCACGGGTGTAGAGCCCACAAGAAGAGTAGGGCCACGGATTTCTAGAAGGCTCCATCAGAGAGCGCTGTGTGTAGTAGCTTCTCCCTCAGTGTCAAGGCCCTGGCCAGGCTGCAGAATCTTCTGCAGATGTGGAAATGAGAAACTCTCTGACACATGAACCACAGTCACACGCTGCCTCAATTCAGGGTAGCAGCCCCGGCTGCAGAGGACACTGTGAGTTTTGGTAGAGGAGGTTTGCTGGCATGCATCAGGCTCTCCGAGTGTCAGCCCGGTGCTCTACCACGGAGCTGCATCCCAGTCCCAGCCGCACCTTGGTGAAAAGGAAACCTACAGGGCTGACTACTGCTTTGGGAAGAGGCAGCTATTATACTTCAATTTGACCTTCCAGAAGTTTCTCCTGAGGGCCCTAGAGCTGTGTCCCTCCTCATAGACACTGGAGCTGAGTATTAGAGTGGCTAAATACAGAATTGCCCAAACAAAAATCAACCTACATAGCTTCAGATAGAGAAAACACTCTGGGTTAAGAGCTCAGGATAGTCCTTCCCCACCTGGGTCCAGCAGAGGAGCCAAGCGCACTATCTGGCACATTCTCCCTCCACTGCAGACCAGCCTGGAGGGGGGCATGAGCACCTAACCTTTCAGGGTTGATGCAGGGCTGAGTCAGACCAAGGCCCTCATGGGAACCCATAGGAATGTCCTCTGTGCACCTGATTGTGTCTCTGTCCTGGGAATCCAGGCTGAGGGTGTTGGGCTGGTGCTGGCCCTTTCGGTTCTTCTGGGTGAACACAGGTCCTTTGTAGGTGTTCTAAAATGCCCGGCATGATACTGGAGGGAGCTGAACCTGTGAACATCTTCTTGCAGGAACTTTTTAGGCTGTTGGCTTCTATCCCTCTCCTTCCTTTCTTCCTTCCCTTCTCCAAGTCACCAGTGTCCCCTAGGTCACAAGGGACTCCTGTAGGTATGGCATCTCTTCTATCTGCCTCTGTCTTTCTAACCTTATTTTACTCTTTCTTCTCCTCCCTCTTCTGCTCCCTCCCTTCCTCCCTTCCTCCCTTCCTCCCTCCCTCCCTCTCATGTACATGCTGTATGACTATTTGGTATAGCCAAGAGGTAACTCTGCAGTCCTTCTTCCTACCCAGTCTATGGCCAGTCACCACTGACCTGGAGACAAGAGGAAGGAAACACAGTCTTTAGTCCCAGGAGAACTTCATACAGTCCTAAGCAAACAAGGTGTCCTCTTAGTCTCAGAAAGCTCCAAGGCGATGCAGATGCCACCCTTCAGTGATTTGAGGTAGCTTAGGATGACTCAGGGGGCCCTATGATGACTTCCAGTATCATAAAGGAACAAAGAAGTCCCTGTGTGTGCCAGAATGCAGGTGACAGGCTTTTGTTCACTAGGGTGGCCTTCGAGAGAACTCTTGCCACTGGTGCCTGATGGTGTTTCAGGATCTCTTTGGAAAGCCAAAGACACATTTTCAGAAAGCTCTTTCTCATCCTATCTTACCCTGGCCCAGGTGTTAAGTACCTGGAAGAGTGGAATCCATCAGAGTTGGTGGTGGTGGTGATTGTAGTGGCCTGGGAATGACAACAGAATACCACATGGCTGTTGTTATAATTTAAGGAAAGCATCATGGTGCGAGAGAAAGATGCAACAGGGTTAAAGCAGAGGAGCTTTTATTAGGGAAAGGGAAGGGGAGAGGGAAGACCAGCCTCTGGGGACAGGAGTAGCAGGAGAGAGGAAAGAGGGACAGAGAGGGAGAGAAAGAAAGAGAGGAGGATGGGAGGTGGGCAGGGTTCTTTTAAAAAGGAACGTAATGAATATGCACAGGTGCTCTTACTGGTTGCAGCTGAGGGTATATCCTGTCAGAACCCCAAGGGCAGGCCAGTACAGATGCCTGAATACTAACAGCCATGTGTGATTGTTAATCTTGATTATCAACTTCACTGGATTTAGAATCATTATGGAAACACACCCCAGGGTGTGACTGTGAGGGTGTTTCTAGAATGATTTAAACGAAGAAGAAAGACCCATCCTAAATGTGGACAGCACCCTTCCACGGGCTGAGGTCCCAAGCTAATCTGACCACCAGCAATCACCCCTCTCTGCTTCCTGTGGGTGAAATGTGACATTAGTTTCACTCTGCCTCTGCCATGCTTCCTCATCATGAAGGACCGTGTCCCTTCAGACTATGAACCCAAATTAAGCCTGTTCCTTAAGTCACTTTTATCAGGTGTTTGTTACAGCAACGAGAAAATGAACTAACACACATGGTGGTGGGATTCAAACACATGTCACTCTAGCCCTCAAACATCCCTTTGTGATATTACCTCCTTAGATATGTCTCCCTGCAAAATCACGGGGCACAGGCACCGTGGTTGCAGCCAGACACGTTCCAGAGCCAGGCGGGTTGGGGCTCTGAGCAGTTCTGCTCATGGTCATTTTTCTCTGGCCTGATCACAAGGATTGAGCCCAGTGTCTCATTACAGACCCCAGAAAGACTTGTAGGTTCCCAGTGAAGTTTGCTCTTCCTGGGGACAGGCTGCCCTCCAATGTCCACAGCCTTCCAAGTAGAGCAAGCCCCTGAGTGAGGCCTGAGAAAAACCATGGGATATGGACATGTAAGGGGTCTGCCAATCTGCTAAAAGAACTGGTCCATCTCTCTCTTAACTCTGTGGTTGGATGGCACGACTAGAGCAACATCTCTACCAGGGCTGTGGTAAGAAGAGTACTCTTGACTGAAAGGAACTGGATCAGCGTGAAGTTCTCTGTTGAAGAGAAAGTTCCCAGACTGCACCACAGCCAGGTGGAGATGCCACAGCCAGGGGGTTCTTCTGTACCACAGCCAGGGGCATGTGATGCACCACAGCCAGGGGAGTATGCCAACATCAATACACTCGGGACTAATATTTTCCATGCTGTTATCTTCCTTCACGTGTCCTCAAGCCACATACTCCTGGGTACTTCTCCCTACCCATCAATCAATTTCCTCCCGAAAAAGCTAGACATCCTTAGCTTCCCAGGCAGTGTTTAGAAAAGCCCCTTGCCTGATATGTGTTCCTGCCTCTGTATGTAGGGGACTCTCCTCTGTCCTGGAACTGCTGAGCCCAAAGAAACTCCTTTCTATCATGTCTACTTTTCAAAAATGATTTGTGGTCCAGATATTAATCAGGAGCCAAGGCCTCTTCTGTGTTTTGGTTGGGGTATCTACCAATGCACTTGCATGTACAGACATACAACACATTCATGCAAGCATACACACATATTCGTGAACACCCACCATACATGGGCAAGCATACCTGCACAATTCACAGGTGAGCTCACACTGACAATGTACACCCACAGTGATGCAACACATATAAATACACCATGTGTGTGTACTGTTTGCACATCACCGCAAAAACCCAACACATGAGCAGAAATGCATGTATGCATGCGTCCTCATAAATGAACACTACACAAACACACCAGACACGAACACTCTTTGCTTTTACAAACATATCATCCCACACCACAATGACCTAATGCACATGCATGCACACATGGGGCATGCTCTTCTAAACAAGACCTGGTAGACTCCCTGCCAGCTCTTCCCTTGAGATCTGGACTCATTCCAGGGAAGGCTGAGAAGCCACTGTAGGTCATTCATCTGACACAGGGCTCTGGGATTCCATGGTCCTGAGTGGCCTTTTAAAAGCCCCGAAGTCAGTCACCGGTACTGCCTGTAAGTATGTGTACTTTACAGTATAGTTTCTGAACACACTTGTTCCTCTGGGCCATGTCCATGTGACCCGTTGCTGCCTACCCCCTGCTGCTAGTGTGAGCAATGGTAAGGCTGGGTTCCTTATCAAGAAGGGGATTTGGGGGCCCTTTGAAGAGGCCTTTCTGAGTCCAGAGGCTTGTGTTTGGTGCCTGCTCCAGGGCTGGCACACTCACCTATAAATAATGGTGGTGACAGGTCCCCTGTCAGCACCCGCTGATGGACGGCTCCTTCTCCTGCCATTACAGCCTTGTGACTGTGGGAAAATTAATTTAAGTGGTAGTTAATTTCTAATGAATTCCATTCAAGCGGCTAATATGGTCCCTCGGTGTTATGGTAACCTTCACGGATCATTGCATTATGTAAATAAATTCTACTTTATGCTGGTTTATTAAAAAAGAGAGTAAAGATTGGGAAGTCTGGGCAAGTCTCACACCGTCACACAAACAACCCATAGTATCTGGAAACTCTTTAAAGGGGACAATACAAGCCTGTCCAAGAAGGGACAGCCACAGAATGTTGGAATCATCTATTTTTCCAGGCTTCGCATACACAAGCTCTCTCCCACCTGAATGCATGTAGCTTATGTTGTATTCCAAAGAGAGGGTTTCTACCTTAAGCCACAGTGAACTTGTCTTGTACCTTAGTCTTGGTTTCAACACCTAGGTGGGGCTATCTAGGAGAGGCTTGTCTTAGATGTGGGTGGAAGGAGCTTAGCTTCAAGTCACACTTAGGAGAGTGCCACCAGGAACAAGGCCTTGGCATCTCTGCATAATGTGTAGTGTGCAGTTTGAGGTGTGTGGTGTATGGTTGTAGTGTGTATGCTGAGGGAAGTAAGCTTGAAGCAGCGCTGGGAAGAGGAGCAGACCATCTCTCCCTAGGAACTCGCTCACTCACCCTGCATGGGCAGCCCAGCCCATGGCACACAGGAGACGCACAGGGACCTGGTGCTTGTGCACACAGAGGAGTCTAGATGCTCTTGAAATCACTCCAGCCTGAGTCTTCATTCTCACCCACACTGAAGCCCTTCCCTGTCTCCCTCTACTCTACTCTTTAGCCCTGTCATCATCATTCCTGGAAGGGGCTTGGCTTCCTGGTGGCGAGTGTAGCATTAAATATCTCTGTACCCTGGTGCTGTCCCGTCCTGCTATAGCTCTTGGCTTCCCCTTGCCTAGACAAGCCTCTTCCACACAGCTGAAGCCATCTCTTCTTCTTGGGGTCCATGCAGCCCATAATCTTCAAGATCATTCATTCTCTTTTCATCTAATACAATATTCAGATCACCCGGAGATGGTCCTTACAATAGTAGCTACCATAATAGGTGATGGCTCAATAGCGGAGTTCACTCAGGGTCTTCCACATCACAGCCAGTCTCATGGAGCCTCTTTTGTCTCATCTTTGTCACGGTATGAAGAGGTTCCTAGGTTTCTGGCCCCTTCTGTCTAAACAGAATATACAAGTCACAGTCACAGACTGCCAAGAACACACATACATCTTTATTGTTTAACATGAAGAAGTGCACATCTGAAACCCTGAAATTGAGTTACACAAAAAAAGCTATCTCATCATGTTGCAAGTTGACTGTTTTGTGTTAGGTCTCATTCATAGTTTTCCTGGGCCACACGTGGCTTGTAGACTGTGACCTCTCGGGGGCACTGGTATTCTGCTAAGATGTCAGTGGGGCAAACACTTAGGTGCCAGCTGGGAGCTGTGCTTGTGAGACATCTGGTCTACCTGAAGGACACAGGTGGCATCAGCCAGTCACTGGCCAAAGATACCAAAGGGAGGGCCACTCTGGTCAGTGTCCGGCATCTTGTGAGGGCAGAGGACTAGAGACAATGTCTTGGTTTACAGGTTTTTATTTGGCCATTAGAGTCTACAGGGTCTAGTCAGAACATTGTGAAGCTGTTCCAGGGAAAGGAACTAAAGTAACTAATGTTTCTACCACATTTTACTCAAAGAATTAAATGCTTTTCTGGGAAAACCAGCTTGGTAAATTAAGGCTTTAAATATTTAAATTTAGAAAAAAGTACAGTATTTTAAGACTTAAATTTTTCATCATGACAAAAATAAAAATAAATCAACCAGTGAAAAGAAGGGAAGCGTGCTCATCAGACTTCTGTAGCATGCTCCTGCCTGCACTCCGGATGCCATAGCTTGGGTGGCCACCTGCAAGCATTCCTGATCAGGTATCTATCAGGTCAGGGTAACTTGGGCCTAGCGGCCAGGGAAGAACCCACTAACTCTATCCTGTCAGTACAACCAATCCAGCAGAAGACTGGAACTGGGGTTCCCTGGGCCTGCCAGAGCTGAGGTGGCAGACCTGACACTAGAATTCCAAAAGCCAGGTCCTAGGAAGTTCTGTCTGTCCTCATTCCCCTCTCACCTGGAAGCTGGTGGGGCAGGTTGAATTTTCTGCACTGTGAGCAGCCCCTGAGGGTCACTGTCACTGGTATGTGGTGCCATCTCCTGAAGAAAAGACTACAGCTAGTGCCCTGAAGATCAGACAAACCGTCTTACAAAAGCCATTCTCAATGACTCAAAGCTGTGAACCATGAGAAACATCTAATGAGAGGTGAGCCAGGCACTCCCCATGCAAATGGCCATGAGTGTCTTTATATCGACAAAAATCCTACCCCACCCGGGCTCCGCCTGTTGCCAGGGGTTAGGGTGGATGAGTTAGGCTATTCAAAAGTTTAGTTATCTTTACTGAAAACAACTTCAACTGGAGAATTCTGGAAATAAAAGGATGACAAACGTCCTATATTACTAATGCAGTGACAGGCACACACGGATTCTTCTGATTCTGACATTATAGCTTTGAAACTTTCCCATCTTTTAGACAGGGAGAAAGGTGCCCAGAATGGAATGGAATGTCAGGCAGCTAAAAACGGTGGAGTTGGGATTCACATCTTAGCTCTTCCACTAAGTCCCAGAAGCAGAACTTAAGTGGCCTCATAGAAGTGACCACGATGAGAAAAGGGTGCTTCTGGCCAGGACTGTCCAGTCACCCTGGGTCAGGGCCCTCTACTGGCCAGGTGTTTAAGTGGGTTTCTGCTCCTCACCTCCTGCTGCCTGGGCCCATCAGAGGCTTGTAAACCCATAGTGTGTGACCTTGTGTGGAGAATGAGCCTGAGGACTTGCTTATAGTGTTGTTTGTGCCAGGTCCTTCTCCTACTAACTTGGCTTTTCTCATCACCAGACTCTCTTGTGTCCCCAGACTCTCCTCCAGGCTTCATGTTCACACGTATGTTTACACATGCTCTTCAAAATGCAACAGATCACACAGCACATGGTTTTCCTGTCTCCTTTAGAAATACACTACTGCCAGGATCCCTCCTCTCAAAGCCTTGTCTGGAGGGTCCCTGCTCACATGAGCCTGTTCACCAAATATCAGACCTTTACCTGTCTACAGTCCCGACAGCTATTGTAAGACCCCAGGAAAAGGCCATGGCCCATCTCCTGTAACCACCCACTGAAAACACCTCTGACCTCATCACACTCCAGGAAAACGATGCAGAGTGCCAGGTATCATTCCCTGGAGGGACAGAGGGTCCACAGCACTTTGCATCAGAGTCACAGGGCCACAACAGATGCTGTAGTCTGGAATGCAAGTAGACTATACAAGGTGAAGCTGAAGTTCACTGGACTAGTGAGATTTAAAAACCACAAAAAGGCACAGTGCCCAAGACCTACTCCAAGGAGAGCACAAACCCCAGCCCCGCTTTTTAATACTAATGAACGTAAGCTTTGAAAAACAGCGGGTGTCCTAATGCTCCCTTCAGAAGCCAGTATGCTTTGTCATTTTCATGGAGCTGAAAATGGACTAACCCCCCTCCGAAAGTACAAATTTGCTGGTATAAAGAACACTACTACTCCAACATTTAAGAACAGTCGTGACAAACATTTTTAATTGGTATCTGAAAGTCATCTACATGTAAACAAGATTTTCCTTGAATAAGGTTGGGACAGTCACTATTCAACAACATTGTTTATTTTTAAAGTAGGACTGCAGCGCTCCCCTCAGGGACCTTCCGGCTCACTTGGCTTCTTGGAGGCACTTGCATTCTGCTGCGTTTGATAAGGAATGCGGGGGAGGCAGAGGCAGGAGGTTCTCAGGTCAGCCAGGGCTACAGAGCCAGACCTTGTCTCAAGAGATAAGGCCAGCCTTGCATTCCAGTTTCTTCTGTCCTCTAGTTCAACACACAGCTGCAGGAACAGTAACAACCCTTCTCCATCTGCAGCTCTGGACTGACTAGATTTGAAGGAACTGGGCTACGACTCAGGGAGGAAAGCGGAGTTCAACAAAACCCTAAGGCCCACAGATCTCAGGTTCCAGAATGCTTGCATTTATTTTTCTTTGCTACGGTGAGACGAATTTCCCACGGGCATTTGCCCTTACATTTGCCTCTGCTTATGCCTGGGGTTGGTCTTACAGAGTACGAACCAGCGCCCACGCCTCTTCACCATGTAGCAGTCCCTGCAGCGCTTCTTGAGGACACCCTTGGTCTTGAAGCCCTGTGACGGCTGCAGGGGCGGCAGGGGGCGGCCCCAGAGAAGTGAGCGCACCTCTGCGCAGGGTTTGGTGCTTGGCAGGGTCCCCAGGAGGAATGAGAAGGCTCGGGGCTTCACCGCGAGGCGGCTCAGGTGCAGGAACGGACGCATGAGCGAAGCCGCAGCGCTTCTCACGAGCAGGGCGGCCATGCTGAGGCCAGACCTGTGGGGAGACAAGCGTGGTCATCGGGTGCTGCACGTCAGTAGGAAAACAACGGCCCTCCCTGGAGCCGGAGGGCAGAGCACACTTATCAGGCTTATACTCAAGGCTCCGCGCCCCGCAGCGAGTCCCCCCCCCCCCGGAAGTCAGAGAATCGTGAAGCACAGCTCGGCCAGGGCCCCCGCCCGCACTCCGGGTCAGCAGCCCGGTCACGAGCCTCCGCCTGCCGCCCACGGAACGCGAGACACAGACCCGCACCTGGGAAAGGGTGCCACCCGCGGCGAGTTCGGGCCCACACGACCTCAGACGCCGGCTACCGGAAGCTTCCGCGTCTGCGCAGTGCGGCGGGGAACGCCACTGCCAGAAAGAAAGATGGCGTGTGGTCACGTGGAAGCGGAAGCCCAAGGAGTGTGCTTCCGGAGATACAGCCCTCCCTTGAGAGTCCTGTAGGTTCGCACTGCTGCTGTGGGTGCTGGAACAGCTGTGGACTGGGAGGACCTGTGCCCACGAGGGGAAAGGAAAAACTAAGTACAAAAATGCAGACGTAGACTGAGAAAGAAACTTCCAACGGTGAATATATTGATTGGAAAACAACAACATCCAGATACACATGTTTCCATTAAGTGACATTCTGGCATACATAGGATAAGGTCAGGAGAGCACGCGCAGACATTGCTTTAGTTAAGTCTCCCCCCTACCCCAAACTTTGAAAAGCTCCAAGAAGTGTGGGAAGACTTTGACAGTGAACTCCCCACACCATCACGGGCTTCTACAGTTAACTCTTCTATCTCGGGTTTCAGGCAGTTCGTAAATCCACCCTTCTTATTTCTTTATGTATAGCAAAGTAGGTTGCCAGAAGGCTACCCTCCCATCTCTGACTCTCAGTCTCACGCTTCACACAAGGTTCACGTAGCACCTGGACGTGGGAATGCCTTGACCCCAGAGTTGTCTCGCTTTAAAAAGAGAGATGGCTCAGGAGTCAAAAATGCTTGCCATTCAACCCCCATTACCCATGTGGAAGAGACCGACTTCTAACTTGTGGCATCCAGACGTGTGAGAACCCATGTGTGTAAGTATGAACACACATGTACACACACACACACACACACACACACATACACACGAGTAATACATTTTAAAAAGAGACAAATCAGGGCTGGAGAGATGGCTTAGTGCAGTAGTTCTCAACCTTGCCAGTGCTGCAACTTTTTAATACAGTGCCTCATGTTGTAGTGACCCCCCAACCATAAAATTGCTTTTGTTGCTACTTCAGAAATGAAATTGTGCTGCTGTTATGAATTGCAATGTAGATATCTAACATGCAGGATATTTATTGATGTAACCCCCATGAAAAACTTGTCTGACCCCCAAAGAAGTCGCCACCCACAGGTTGAGAAACCTCTGGCTTAGTCTATTAAGATCACCATCATTCAGTCCCCAGCAACCACACAGCAGCTCAAACCATCTGCAACTCCATTTCCAGGAGATCCTACACCCTTTTCCTGGCATGAGGCACCCGCACATGTGACCATATATAGGTATATATACTCATACATGTAATATAAAAGGAAATAAATCCCTTTAAAAGAGGATGAAAGACGAATCTGTAGAACATGGTGTAGTGAAATGAAATTAGCCTGAAATCCCAGTACTCCAAAGGCTGAGATAGGAAGATGGGGCGTACTGCTTTGCCTGGGCAATTCAGGTCCACATTTGTTTGGAGGCTTTTTTGTGCACCCTTGTGCTTTCCTACCTCCTCTGGTCATCTTCCCTTTGTCTTCAGACTCAACTAGTGCTCATGCTATGGCTGAAGCAGAGGGGTAAGTGCCAGGTCATCAGTCTCCAGCCCTGCCCAAGGACCCCAAACAGCGCACGCTTGTTTGTAGCACGTTCTTGGAATTAATGATCGTCCCTCCTAGTCTAGGGTCCGTGTCCTTCCTATCCACACCTGAGCAAAGTTGCACACTGTAGTTCTGAGGAAGGTTCTGACTCGCATTCAAGTGAGACGGGCCAGCCAACAGACTCTGCAGAGTTACAGCGGGCGGTTTGCATCGCGTCTATTTAGTAGCTTTTCAAGGTTGCTTTTCCATGCCAGGTAAATTCGCGGGGAATCTAACTGGAAACTTGATTAGCGCTGTTGCAAAACTTCTCAGAAGTCTCCCCTTCCCTCCCCAACACACACGACCAGAAAAGCTAAGTGCATGTCCTGTTTCTACTGCTGAACAATCTATTTAACTCAGTAAACATTGAAACTTTGCATTTTCTCTAGGGCCATAAAAGCTCACACAGAACATCATCAGTTTCCCCTTTGAACACCACGCACAGTTAACCCGCAGCTCCGCGCCCCATCCAGCAGCAGAACCTGCCTGCCAGTACACCGCCCGCCGGCCCAGGGAAACCTCAGGACGAAATAAATCCCGCGAGTGCGGTCCCGCCGACAGCTGTGCGCCTGCGTCGGCGCCTCGTGCGACGCGCTGGGTCAAGGGTCACTGGCAAGATGGCGGCGGCGTTGACCTTCCGCCGGCTGCTGGCTCTCCCTAGGGCTGCACGGGCTTTCGGGGTGCGAGTGTCGCCGAGCGGGGAGAAGATCACGCATACCGGCCAGGTAACGGCCGCGGCGGCCACGCCTGGAGCCCGAGACTGACGGTGGCAGGGCGCGTAGCAAGGTGTGCTTCTGCCAGGCTCGCGCGCAGCCCTACCGGGCTCACCTTGGGGTGCAGCCCGCAGCCCTGCTTTGACTTCTGGCAGGTGGCTTCCGGTTGGGAGTTGGTATTCGCTTATTCTTTGGATCATATCTTTATATTTAGTTCCAAGTTTTGGTAGTAGGGAATAAAACGATTCTAACATTCAGTATAATGGCGAGGATTAAAAAACCCAACAACCAAGAGCAGTGTCTCCTTGAAATGTCGCCTATTGGAGTCGGCCGTCAGTGAAGGCAGGGGCTTGTCTCCAGTCTGCACTACAGTCTGTCATTACCATGGGACTCCTTCAGTACAAGTACACTGCCTTTTGTCCTCATCAATAGCTGTAGACCACAGGGAACATTGTCCTGTGATACTTTGGTCTTTTTATTTTTTTCCCCCGTAGGTTTATGATGACAAAGACTACAGGAAGATTCGGTTTGTAGATCGTCAGAAAGAGGTAAGTGAGATCTAGTGAAAGAGATAAGACTTCATAAAGCCTAAGTAGGCTGAGCAGCTCTGGCAAGATGTCTGAAGTGTATTGAGCACCAATGTACCACTGTCATTCTGCACCTCACCCGGGGGTGGGTCGTGTTGAAACCCAGGCACAGAATGAGATGTAAAGAAACAAGTGGATTTCATGTTTATACCTGGCCCACCTTCGAGGCGGCTTCATGTGTCTGTGAATATCCTCAGATCTGAGGCATTGGCTGATCCCAGGCTTCTCAATGGAGCTGGTATTTAGTATGTGCCGGTTTAACATGGAAGTGCTAAAGGAATTCCCACATGTCCCAAGCACCCTAGAAATCCTGGAGTCCTAAATGTAAATTGTGTCAACTCCCTGCTCCCTCGAAATACACAGCACCTTCTAATAGTAGTCGGGGTTTTCATAGCACAATCTTGTTTTTAGCCTCGTATTTGTCATAGTGGTTTTATTGCTGTGACAAAACACCATGACCAAAAGCAGCTTGGGGAGGAAAGGGCTCACTTCATTTTATAACTCTCAGGTCAATTCTGGGGGAAGTCAGGGCAGGAACTGAATGAGACCGTTGAGAAATGCTGCTTAATGGCTTGGTTTGCTCAGCCTGTTTTCTTACTATACCCAGGGGCACCAGTCAGTCTAGAGTGTCAGACTGATCTGGGTCCTACCGTGTCAGTCGTCAAGAAAATGCCTCCGCAGACGTGCCTGCATGCGAGTCCTATGGGGGCATTTTCTCTATTGAGTTGCTCTTCACAGATGATCCAAACATATGTCAAGTTGACACAAAACTAGTCAGTACAACATCTCTTACAGTAAAGGAAGACACACTGTTGAAATTCACTCTCCTGGTGACTTACTGAGGCAAGGTTTTTATAGTTTTCATCAACTAGATTGTGCTGTGCTCCACCGTCATATTTGCAAGTGTCTTGTGGCTGGGCTGAGGGTCAAGCCGCTGAGGAGTACATGTGTCCTGACTCCCTAGCTTGATTGTCTCTGTGGTTTCTGGCTGGCCTGGTGGAGGGTCCAGGGAAGAGTTTAAAGATGAGCTGAGAAAGTAAAGCTAGTGTGGGTGGACAGAGCCTTGTGCCAATGAGAGCTGGTCTGGACCTGCCCTGCTCTGATGGATGGCACCCACGTCATCCTGGCGCCTTGTCCTGCTTCAGCACCGTATGCGTCTGGGTGCATATCTCTGTGGTGAACATTTGTTTGCTGGGTGGCGAGGAGGTTCTTTGTTTAAACACAAATTCCATTCTTGGGTAATTTAAAATATTTACTTATGTTGGTCTTGCCAATTTTTATCCTTTTGGTGGTGCTGGGGTGGAACTCAGGCCCCATATGTACCAGGTTAAGTGTGGTGCCTTTGGATGGAGAGTACTGCAGAGTCCTGTTGGTCTGTAGGAGGTGTGAGTCCCGTGTACACGCTTGATGGCTGTGCCTGGCCTTACAGAGTTGGTGAACCATTTTGGAACCTAGGTATTTACTCAGCTCCACATCTACAGGGCACTCTCCCCATTGCAGTTTCCCTCTGTCTCTAGTCTGAGTTTCTTCAGTCGTAGGTTAGGAAACGAGCTGTATCTGGATTTGATATAAGGGCTGTGAGTGACAGGGGCAGTTAGACCAGATCTGCAAGAAGGCTGGGAAGCGTTCAGGAGGATCCTGACTGACCATGACCTGAGGGGTTCGATGCCTGCAAAGGACTGGGCCTAGGTTTGAGGTTATTGTTCACCCTGAGAGGGTGCTGCATCTGTGCTACCTATCTTTGCCCTGTAAGAAAGGCCAGACGTCAGGCCTGATGATGTAGAGCAGATGGTACCCTGGGACCCCTGAGTGAAGAAGAGGCGGGGCAGTCTGTTACTTGATTGTCACACTTGCACTGAGGATGGATAGTACTGTGGTGGGGTGTGGTCACAGCAATCTTGTCCACAGTTGGGGACTTCTTGGTGTCACTGGTATCTCTGGTGTCATGTTCGGGGCTTTACCTCTGGGATTGGTGGCCACCCAGTGGTCACAGACAAGGACAGCACAGAAAGTGCAAGGGAGCCCTTGCTTCACTGAGCTGCCACCCTCGGCCCCTTGGAAGGCAGGGACACTTGCAGTTTGAAACTAAGCAGTTGGGCAGAGTATAGGACACCAGGAGATTGGGCTACTGTTCACAGGGCTGTGCTGATTTTCTGTTGTCAAGGTTGAGAAGCAAACCTCCATAAGGGACATAGTCTCCTCAGAGCTATGACTGTAAAGTAATCTGAATTTAGAAGGCTGTAGCCTATCATAAATACTGCTTATAAATCAGTTTACTTCTCAGAGGAAGTATTTGTTAGAAATTCATAATCTCTACCTGGGGCCAGTGTGGCAACTTCCCTCCAAGGCAAGAGCAAATTTCAACAGCCCAGGACAAGCCTGAATGTCATACACACAGCTCAGAGGCTGCTGTGGGCACTACTCCAGTTGTGCCTGTGATTTACAGGCTACACACATATGTACACGTATTGTTTGAATGATCATTGAACAAGCTTTGAGTTTATGCTACACTGATAGCCCTCTGTTCATGGAGCCCACATCTCACAGAGTTGGGTAGTCACCCTGGTCACTGTTCAGTTATTTCATAGCATCCTGGTTTTTTTTTTTATCTTTAATGACTCTGTCTTAGTTTGAAATAAAGGAATATATTTTCTGTAGGAAACCAGATCATAGGCAAACAAACTTAAACCTGAGTGCCCTTTGGCTAAGCCAGCTGCCCACCGAGATGAAAGGGTGGCTTTTATTTGACTTCACCCCTGTGTGAAGGACACACACACTTCACAGTGTTGGACGGTTTAGTCACACTGTGACAAATCCTCAACGGCTCTTCCTGTTGGCTTTCTCCTGTGACCCCACAGTGCTTCCCTCCCCCTTCCTCTAGGGTGGACAGGTTGAACACAGTGTAGATTTGGCATGGGGTTGGGGTGCTTACCACCCAGGCTCTTTGTATTTCTGCTTTGAACCAAGTTCCGAGAAGCAGATGTTAATGGTGGGAGGTCAGGGTGGCCTGGAGTAGTGATTAAGTGACAGGAGGGCAGGCACTTGTCAGTCACCATCGTGGAGGTGTCAGCTGTCCTTCCCACAAGGAGACGGCCAGGGTCCGCAACGGCCTTGATGAATTCCTGCGAGTTTGTTAGTACAGCCTTTGTGACATGCTGTCACCTCTGCAGACTCAGATTTATACCACGGGGCTTCATTTGTATGGCCGCTGCCTTTACTCACACAGTGCACAGAACAAACAGCGTTTCCCAGCAGTTCTAGATGCTGGTGTCAAGGAGCTGATAACTGTCACAGGGGGCTGTGATCACAGAGGACTGTTTGAGGGACTGTGTTGTGGAGAACTTTCTTCATAGGGCACTATGTGTACAGAGAACTGTGTTTGTTACTGTATTTATAGAGGGAGGACTCTTCACAGAGGACTATTCATTACTGTGCTTACAGAACTGTGTTCATGGTGACTGACTGTGTATGGGAGCATGTGGAATCATGGCTGGAGAATATGCCTAATGGCCTTTCCTGCAGCATGCTGCTTCCATTTCCAGTGTCTTCCATGTTTACAGAGATGAACCTCAAATTAGAGGCTGTACCAAGTGATAATCTATAATTGATAATGTGCCTGAAGGATGTCTAACCTTTCCCAGACACACACGTTTCTCACAGTGGAGTCTCAGCGATCCGATGAGAGGGGCCACATCCTGCTTTTATGGCAGTGGTGTCTCCCCTGCACTCCTTTCTGAGCCACATTCGGAGACTTCACATCAAACTTCATACTCCCCCAGCCTGTGAGCTGTCATCTGACTGCACTGGTGAGAGCTGTATTACCACTCCCTATCTGTTCCCCAGGGAGTGCAGGGACTGAGCAGCCTCTGGTTCCCGAAGTCAGTGGCTTTTTTTGATGCGTCTTAAGGCCACTCTGCTGAGGTTCAAGATGGGAGATGCTGGGTGGCACATGCTGGTAGCTGAGTAGTGGCACAGAGCTTCCCTGCTAAAATCACTTCAGAGGACAGCTGATCACCCTCCCCTGCGGAGAGCTGCTGGGGGAGGGAGGATCCTGTTTACAGAAGGGATGCAGTGTGCATGGAGGTCGTGTGTACAGTCAGAACAGTTTGTAGCACTTAGATACTGCTCAGTTCCCTTCCTGTGTGTGTATAGAAGTTGAGGCCCCAGGGTGCAGTTTTGGAGTACTGCCACCCTACCTCCATCTTTTTGTTTTGTTTTGTTTTGTTTTGTTTTGTTTTGTTTTGTTTTTTCGAGACAGGGTTTGTATTGTTTTGGAGGCTGTCCTGGAACTCACTCTGTAGACCAGGCTGGCCTGGAACTCAACAGAGATCCTCCTGCCTCTGCCTCCCGAGTGCTGGGATTAAAGGCGTGCACCACTACTGCACGGCTCCCTACCTCCATCTTAAAGTGAGCTGTGAAGTAGTCTGCAGTAGCCATAGCCTTGTCCATTTCTGGGCTTTGCCCCTGTGGGTTCCATGCTAGGATGTTGGAGTCATTTTGAAAAATAAGAAAGCTGTGAAGTAGAAGGAATAGTATACTGGATCCCTCTTCCCATTTGCTAGGCTTTCACTGTCCACAATGGTGAACTGAGGTAATTTTGAGGCACAGAGTATGACCTTTGCTCTGTTCTGTCAGCATGTGGTCCCACTATCCCAGGTAGTCTGGGAACAAGTATGGAATATGTTAACTGTTCTAGCTTTGCCAGAACACTTCAGTGTTAGGACTTACCTGCAGAGCATGTGATCATGACAACAGAGTTACACCTAGAAAACTACAGTAAATCCTTTAACTGATGTGCTAGCTGTGTTATGCTTTTTAATATGTACAACTAGACTTGGGCCCATAAGTCATGAGGGCAGCTCTAGTACATCTATCTGAGTATTGAGCAGATAGCTGATGCTTCTGCCTGGTGACAGACTTCATGGCGGACAGGAGCCATCTCCAGGAAACGCATGCTGTGGACGTGCAGGTGCAGTGGAAAAACACTAGGTCCAGGGCATTTTTCAAGTGGGCAGAAGGAAGCTCTTAGGAAGTGGCTGCCTGGTTCTGCCCTGGTGTTGAACCTGCTAAGTATCCACTAGTGAAGTAAAAATTGCTCAGAGTCAAGTCTCAGCTGTGAGGAAACCTGGTAAGAGAGACACTAATCATTTCAGTCACTACTCAGTAATCCACCTAACAGAATGCAGCACCAGAGGGAAGGACATCGTAAACAATCATTAAGTGATCAGGCCACTTACCTCTGCACATAAATTGGCCCCGTAAGAAGGGAAGTGCTCACATAACACCAGGCCCCGATTGTTCGTGGGTGGATTCTCTTGGGCCCTTCAGTCTCCAGTATTCCAGGACTATAGGATTTGTTTGTGAATAGAGAGCATGAGGGAAAACTTTGAGATGTTTGCCTTGAACACAAACAATGTTAGAGGAGCTTCTGGTATTTATAGACATGGAGCTCCAGAAGGGCACATGACCCCAGCAGTGAGTGACTAAGAATCAAACTTGAACTCTAGTTACATGGAGAAAAGGGGTGTGGAGACTCCCAGGGTCACAGTCCACAGCAAAGGGTCACCACAGCCTCATACAATTCTGGGCCTGGGAAACAGTGAAGCTGGTCACTGGTGCTGTGGGATGGGGCTCTTTTATTCTGGACAAACCTGTTATGCTGCTACACTGTGTTCCATGTGGGAGATAGATGATACATTATTGCTCCCTGAGATCACATTCTCAGAAAATGCACATGGCAGTGTATAGAGGCCATGTGACCAGCTATACGGTCTGTTGGGTTTGGGAGAAGTGTGGGTACATGTGGGGAGAAAGGAAATGAGATAGAAGCAGGTGACACAAAATGAGCCCAAGTCTCAGCAGTCACTGAAGCCAAGGAAGGGGCAAAGGGAGAATTTGCCCTGTTCCAAGTCTGAAAGTCAGGGATTATATTCCATTTCAGGGGTATGTGGCGTGTACCTACCTGTGTTTAATTGACTTAACTGTTTTGAAGAACCTTGGTGCTCATTTTGAGTGATGCTGTATTGACCCTATAGATTGGATGGATACTGCACACATGACTTGGATGAATTGTGAAGATTTTGTCTGTCTCCTTCAGGTGAATGAAAACTTTGCCATTGACTTGATAGCAGAGCAGCCCGTGAATGAGGTGGACCATCGGGTCATAGCCTGTGATGGAGGAGGTGGTGCCCTGGGCCACCCCAAGGTGTACATAAATTTGGTATGGAGCTAAGCAGCTTGCTCACCTTCCTTCCCAGCACCTGCCCTGGCTCCCCGGGTGTCCCTACCATGCACGGGGTGGACCTAGGCAACAGCCACATCTCAAAGTTCAAACCTCGCCTCGTGTTTTCGCAGGCGTTTCTGGTTGACAATGTATTTCAAGTTCAGCCTGACTTTCGGTGTGCTGTCTAATTGGGAATTGAGGTAAAATTTAAAAGTATGAGATATGTCCTTTGTAATTTTTTCAGGACAAAGAAACAAAAACAGGAACGTGTGGCTACTGTGGCCTGCAGTTCAAGCAACACCGTCACTAGTGTGGGCTGTATCCTGGTCGTCTGACACCTGTGGGGCATCTCCACGTTAGGTGTTTGGGTGTGAGGTCACTGCTCCTGAATAAAAGATGCTACCATCATGGACAGTGGTGTTTGTTCCTTTCATGGTGTGAACTTCTGGAGGTGAATGCTCGTGTAGCAGACATGAGCTGGACAGCTGTCCCTCTAGTGCTGGCTGCTGCGTGTGGGTACCAGGCACTTCCTCAACTCTTCTCATCTGTGGAACGACCAGGAAGTGGCCAAGCAAAGGAGCAGTGAGGAGAGAATCACCTCCCCCTCGTACATACACACCCTGTGGCCTCAGTGTGCCGCACAGCGCTGTCCCCTCACCTCAGATGCAGGGTCCTCCCCCTCCTTACACCAGCAGAGCATCTTCAGACCCCGCTGGAGCCTTTACAGTTACTGGCCCAGTGACAGATGTGCTGCATATTTAACCCCGCATTATAGTGCAGCAGTATGCCATTAATGACAGCAGCTGGCTGGAAAGGAGTCCGCAAGGATGTAGAAGCTCCTGAGGGAGGAAGAGGTGAGGACTTGGGGGCCCCCAGAGAAATGTTTCCATCGGTCAGAGTTCTTTTGCTCTGCCCGTACGATGATCATGTGGTCCAGAAGCTTTGCAGTCCTGGACTTCTGGGTGCCCAAGGCCCACGAGCTGGATGACCGACCTAGAGGCTCAGTTCCAGACTGAAGCCAGAGGCAAGGGTCTAGGTAGTAAAAGGAAGCACCATAATTGTACCAGTCAGTCTTCTGCTGTTCTCTAGCCTGATTGGGAATAGCCGCAGGGTCGTCTAGGGGTCATGGAGACTTAATGATCATAATGAATAAATAAATAAGCAAACAAATAAATAATAGATAAATAAAAACCTGGTGCTGTTTTGAAATAGAGGCAAAAAGCCTTCAGGAGTTGGAATTGGAGTTTGCCAGTCAACAGTTGTAATTGTCATGTAGTTTCCTCAAGGATCTGGTGTATTCAAAGCATTTGGTCACCGGTATGAGGGCCAGCCAGGGCTCAAGTAGCTGGATCACCAGGGAAGGGCCTGGCAGCTGCCAATTAGGAAATCAAACCTCTCCAGCCCCAACACCTTTTTTAAAGGAAAACAACTAAAGAAAAAGGAGGGGGCGGGGAGGGGAGGGACATTTACAACAAAGGCTTAACAGTAATATTTAACTGTGCTCACAATGCTTAACTTATATTCCAGGTTCCAGGGTGTAAATGGAGTTCTTAATTGGTCTAGGTAGTCAGATATGGAGGAAAATGCTGAGAGATCAGAGAGAAGGAGCAAGCGACAGTATACCTTACCTCCTAAGTGTCTCAGCAGACAAGAACGATTTCCTGTTAGTCCTTGCTTATATCCTGTTTCTGCCCACTTCTGTCTGTCTGTGCAGACCTCCAGACCTCTATGGTTAGGTAGTGGCAAGCTCCATTCTCTGACCTTCAGACAGGCTTTATTTGTACAAGCAAGATATCATCACTCCAGGGTGATGTGAGCACCTCTAATATATGAAGATCTGGGGACTCTAAGAGGGGCTAGAGAACTCGAGGATGTGGGAAGCTCCAAGGAGGACATGTCACAAGACATGACACCTGGGCACGAGAAGGGATAAAGCTAAACTAGTTCTGATTTTTTTTTTTTTTTTTTTTTTTTTTTTGGTTTTTCAAGACAAGGTTTCTCTGTGGCTTTGGAGGCTGTCCTGGAACTCGCTCTGTAGACCAGGCTGGCCTCGAACTCACAGAGATCCGCCTGCCTCTGCCTCCCGAGTGCTGGGATTAAAGGCGTGCGCCACCAACGCCCGGCACTAGTTCTGATTTTTAAAGAGCCTGATCGGGAGATAAAAATGATGGACTAGAAATACCTTCTTGTGTCTCTGTAAGTGGGGTGGGTGGGGGGGGACGACGACTATGCTTCCAGGAGAGAAAACAAGGGGAAAAAACTAGTTCATCAAATAAAAAGGAAACTTTATCCAAAGGCATTGGATCTACTGGAGCTGGAGTTACCAGCAGTTGTGAGCTCCCTGGTGTGAACTTGGGTCCTCTAAAGGAGCAGGGTGGGTTCTTAACCACTGAGCCATCTCTGTAGCCTCAAGTTTTTTTTTTTTTTAAGTCTGTGGAACATTGTTTTATAAAGCAATGCATTTAGTATAAAGATTGTGAGAACTCCTCCCATATGTTTAAATCATTTATTAATTTGATTTTGTTTCTTTTTATTTTTTTCAAACTCAGCTCCTATAGAGAAAAGAGGCTTATGTCCCAGCTGGTATATGAACTCTTAGCAATATTCCTATTTGTTGTCTAGTATTTTTTTTTTCCAGTTTAAATTTAGATAAGGAAACAAGGTTGCTTCACAAGTCAGTTCCAGGTCCCTCTCCCTTTCCCTCCCCTCCTCCCGTGCTCTCCCCCAACCCCCCCTTATCCCCTCATTCCCCCAGGGAGGGTGAGGCCCTCCATGGGGGTGTCCATAGTCTGTCATTTCATATAGGGCAGGGCCTAGACCCTTCCCCAAGAGTTCAGGGTGAGAGTGCACCTCACATTGTTCTATGGGAGTCCAAAGTCCGTGTGTATACTTGGGATGGGTACTGATCTGCTGCCCAAGGCTCAATAGATTACCTAGGCCTCCTCACTGACACCCAGATTCAGGGGGTCTTGATCAGTCCCATGCTGGATTCCCAGGCTGATGCCTGGGATTCAAGAGTTAACCTTTGTCTGGTCAGCTGTTTCTGGGGATTAAACCAGCCCAGTCTTAATCCCTTTGATCATCAGTCCTCCCTCTCTGTTACTAGCTTTCTTGAGTTCAGCTCAGTACTTAACCGAGGGAGTCTGCCTCTTCTTCTATCAGCCACTAAATGAAGTTTCTGTTTCCCAGACCCTCTGGCCATAGGATTGTAGGCTGGCACTCCCCAGATCTATGTCTAAAATCCATATATGAGAGAGTACATGCCATGTTTCTCTTTTTAGCCCCAAGTTTTAAAGTTTGTTACTACAATTTTGCGTATGCACAACTTGGATGCTGACCATTTGTTGTGGAGTTTTCTTGTCCTGCCAGGTCCTTCCATTTCAGCCCCAGATGAGCACACAAGACATTATGTTAATTATTAAACTGTTGGCCGAAGCCTAGGGCTTCTTATTGACTAGCTCTGTCTTAATTATTAACCCATTTCTAGTAATTTAAGTTTTTCCAGCTTAACTGAGAAAGACCCAGACCTCACTCATTTGGCAGCTACATATCATCTCTGGTGAACTTTCTTGGCCTACCTTTCCCAGACTTCTCCTTGTCTCCTAGCCCCGCCTTTCTGCCTTATTGACTAACAGTGTTTTATTTATCAACCAATAAGAGAAGCATATACAGAAGGACATTCCCCAACCAACCATGTTTCCCACTCCCTCAGTCCTCACAGATGTTTCTTGTTCGAGTCTGCTTTGTTTGGTGATCCACTGAGATTAACCAGAATCATCTGTGCGACCATGGGCTCTCAGCAGTCAGCTGGAGCCTGGTGGGCTCTGCAGTAGGTACACAGCTGGAAAGAGTGACGGCCCCTGTCCCAGAATGTATGGACAGTGCAGGTAAAGGGTGGGTCCTTGAGGCCCCTGCCCCCTCTTGTCTGATCATCCATAAGGTTGACCGTGTGTGGGCTGCACACAGGTAACTACAGTTGCTGCGAGTTGATGATCCTAATAGTTGTATGCAGGCTAGAGACTCGCATTTCACAGCCCCTGTCACATTTGCTGGGTCTCACATGCTTCTCGCCCCTTGTTCCTTAATGTTTACTTGTACTTCAAAATTTGGGCAGCCCTTGTGTTTGCCTTTACCACTGTGCGCTGTAAGGAGAGGCTTCTTCAAAGCTGGGAGCACTTTTGTTTATAGGTAGAAGCACTTGGTGTTAGGCCAATTTAGTTAACCAGAAATATGCTTCCCCAGATCTGGGTTGCTAGCTAGGCCTACAGTACCAGGTGTAGGTATACCCAATGGAGGGGGAGTTGAAACTGGGACAGCGGGCTACCCCTACTGAACTCAACTTGCTGTCGCACAAGTAGGTGTGTATTTCCAACAGGTTTCTTCATATTACCCCTACCTTGCACCCTATCTCCCTACCCCTTTCCCCGCCTAACCCTTCCCACCCACAGCCTTTCACTTTTAACAAGTTTCACCATTCCCTGTCTCTTAAGGTAAGACCCCCCCCCCCACACACACACCCTCTTCCTTGTTTCCTGGCTTCCACAGGTATATCATGGTAGACATACTGAACTAAAGAGTTGAATCTAGGATTCTCATACCAGAGAAAATGCCATTTTTCTTTGGGGCCTGGGTTACCTCACATCTTATTTTTCTTTGTAACTGAGTAATATCCCATGGTGATTATATGCCACATTTTCATTATCTGTGTACCAGTTAAAGGGCATTCAGGCTGCTGCCATTTCCTAGCTATTGTCATTAGGGCAGTAGTGAGTGTGGATGTACAGCAGGTGGCCCTGTGTAGGTCTAGAGTCCTTTCCCCGTTGTAGGCTTTATAGTCCTTTGGGTAGATGCTCAGGAGGGGTACAGCCGGGTCACATGGCATTTTACTTTTAGAAACCTCTAGGTTGATTTCCAAAGTGACTGCACTAGTTTAGTTTGCACTCCCACCCATAGAGTGGGAGTTCCCCTTTCCTCATATCTGCACCAGCATTTGCTCATATCCAACAAACAGAGGAAAATGTCCTCACATATTGTGGGGCCGGGTGGCTCAAGCATGAGGTGACACATCAGAGGTTTACTCCTTTGCAAGACAGAAAAGTCACTCATAAGCTGGAGGAAATGTTGGAAGCTCACATGGTGAAAACAGTTCCTGGTCTTGCATGGCACAGGTTAACACGAAAGGTTGACATGAGGGAAGTAGCGACTGCACAGAGAGAAGCAGCGGTCAGTGGGTGAGAAGAGACAGACGCCCACCTCTGTAGTGAGCTGGCATCAGGCTGTACTCTTGAGTTATATACCAGGATGTGGCAGAGGGCTTTAATTTGGAATTCATCTTGAATTATGATAGCTAAATGTGAAGGCTTGCATAAAAGACATTTGTGGAGGACTGTTGGCAGTAGGCAGATCATATATGAAAAAGTCCTGATTAGATTCCTTTGCTGACTCAATGAGATAATACAGAGGCATACAGTTCATTATTGGTTAGAATATATGCAAAACGGCCCCTTGCTGGGCAGCTTTGCATCCTCATGGCTTGGGTCTATGACCTACCCAACTTCAGATTCTTGACTCAGCTAATGGAGCCAGGCACGAGTTCCTTATTGTGTAGTGGACCTTAAATCCAACCAGAAAGTAGATGATTACTCCCGTAACACTGTGCTGATGTTGTACCAGGGGCGTAACCTGTCCAGTTGCAGGATTCACAGGTGGATATGATTCTTGGTTATGTTTCTCCCTCAGCAGCATGCATAGCCCCTCCTGGCACTATAAAAGCTATGAAGTAGGGATGAAGCTTCCAGGTGAGCTTGATTTTGCCACACTATTGGCTTAGGTGTTTGGTGTCTTCAGCAACAGGGACTTACCACCAAGTTCTGTAGGATACTTAAGAGCAGTGGTAATAACCTGTGATATTTGAGAATTGTTATATCATAGAACCCTGTGGACAACAACTTGAAAAGAGGTGTCCTGTACCTGGCACTAGACTTTTTATTTGTTATTTATGGTATCTGAAAGAGGTATGGCCCTCCCACATTATAAGGCAATTCCAGTCAATCTCTCTCTCTCTCTCTCTCTCTCTCTCTCTCTCTCTCTCTCTCTCTCTCTCTCTCTCTCTCTCTCTCTCTCTCTCTCTGTGTCTGTGTTTACAAAGCTTCTACAGTCTTTTTCAAAGATTCTTAGTATTAATTTTTCTTCCTTATATTCTGTTCTCAACTCTGGTGTCTTAGTGTGTTACTGCTGGGAAGACATCATGACCTTTGACAACTCTTGTTTTGGGGTTTCTCTGTGTAATAGCTCTAACTGTCATGGAACTCACTTTGTAGACCTGGCTGGCCTCAAACTCAGAGATCTCCCTGCCTCTGCCTCCTGAGCACTGCCTGCCGTCACCGTCTGGCAGCAACTCTTAAAAAAGCGAACATTTACCTAGGACTTTCCATTTCAGAGGTTTAGTTCATTGTCATCACAATGGAGAACATGGTTTAATGTGGATAGATGTGCTAGAGAAGTCTCTGAGCATTCTACATCCAGGTCCACAGTCAGCAGGAAGCGAGTTCTGGAATGGCTTGGACTTTTGAAAATGCAAAGCCCATCCCCAGTGACACACTTACTCCAATAAGACCACACCCACTTCAACAAGCCACACCTCCTAATCTCTCTCAAGTAGTGCCACTCCCTGATGATCCAGCATTCAAATACATGAGTCTCTGGTGGCCATTCTGATTGAAACCACCACACCTGGGCTGGAGAGTCGACTCAGCTGCACACTTGGCCTCCAATGCCCTACTCAAGGATTCGGGCTCCATGGTTCCCTTGTCCCACCTCATACCACCTGTGTTCTATCCCCTACTCCCCCCATACATGGCTCCTTACTATTTTATTGGCTCCTATAGATACTTAAACGCGCATATCTGAAGAATCAAAGTTAGCATCCTCCCTGTGAGAGGAAACCTGTGATGTTTGTCTTTCTGATGTTGGTCTTTCAGGATGATTGCTTCTAGCACCATCCACTTACCTGTGAATTTTATAATTTCATTTTTCTTTACAGCTGAATAAAATCCCATTGTGTAAATGTATCACATTCTCATCATCCATCCATCCATTGAAGGGCACATAGGCTGTTTCCATTTCCTGGCTATTGTGAATAGAACAGCAACGAACATGAATGAATGAGGAAGTGTCTCTGGAGTAGCATAGAGTCCTTTGGGAATATGCCCAAGAGTGATACACCTGGATCATCTGGTAGATCTATTTCTAGCTTTTTGAGGAACATCCACACTGATTTCTGTAGTGGCTGCATCAGTTTGTACTCCTACCAGCAGTGGTTAAGTGCTTATCTTTCCCTATATTTCCATGCCAGCATTTCTTGGCAGTTTTTGACACCTTAGCCATTCTGACTAAGGAAGTATTAATTTGCCCAAAGAATCAATACTGCATGTTGGGCAAGGCAAGACAAAAAAACACGTGAGTCTCCCGGAGTGTGCTGGCTATGGCAAACATACCTTCTTTCACCCGCTATCAGGACTCAACCTGTACCCAGGTGAGAGGACTCCTGAGGCGGAGGCAGGATAAGTAAGTGATCTTCATGTTAGAGGCCCCTCTTGGTTGGCTGCCAGGCAGAGCTTCTCATCTGGCACTCACTCACACTCACAACACCAAGCGGCTGTGCACAAGTAGAATACTTTCAGGGAATTGGTTCTTCCTAGAAAAGGGCAACAGCCCCACTGGCAGACCAGGGCACACTCAAGCTGCTTGTTTTCCCACAGCGGGTTTGGAAGGGGTAGAGCCAGCAAGGCCATGCCGGGCTGCTCATAGCTCCTGGGTGTCTGTACACATCTGCGTAGCCTCCCCTGAACCCGTGCCTGGGGGTCACAGGCACAATTGTGAGGCTTCACTGTGTCCACAGACACCAGCCTCACCCTGTGAACAGGGCTCTGACACTCCAGGGGTCACCCTGCCTCCTGTCTATCCTGGGCCTGGAATGGAATGAAGCCTATTCCTCCTGAGCAGTAACATCACCCGGGGATCTCACAAGACAGGCAGTGATTGGCCAAGAACCCCTCCTGACCATGCCTGATGGCACGGAAGCCCCTGCCCCAGCTCACATACTGCCCAGGGCTCCTAACTATGTGTGCTTCCCGGGCTGCCTGGAGAACCTACGAACATCCTAGAAGTTATTCAAAGAACTAAGACATTGAGAAAGGAAGATGGAGGGGGAAGAGGAGGCTGGGACCCAGGGGAGTTGACCCCATGTTAACACTGGAGCTAGATGGGTCTGGAGCTCCGGGAGGCTCCCAGTGGCCCTGGGATTTTCCGAGGGTCAGGCTGGACTGGTCAAATTTGACCTTGCTGTAGCTACTCCTTCTTCTTGATCTGTTATTTTCTAAGTCTGAATTGCAGGTGCTTCCTGTGGGGGACCATGTTTGCCCCAGCTTGGAAGACATCTGGGTGAAGACTCCTGGCAGTCCCCTAGCTGAGCTGCCAACTGTGGGTGGTATACCTTCACACCCCACACATTGTCTCAGGGCTGGACATATACTGCCTTATGGGGTATTGGAAATGAAAAACAGTTTCAGAGATAAATTCCAGGAAGCTTAAACATTGGGGTTTCCCAGGGCTCTGCAGAGGATAAGGATAGGTAGGTCCTCGGGTAGTGAATGACAAGTTCCATTGAGAGGGCAGCAGCTTCCAGCTCCTAGACAGGAGGCCCCAACTCTGGACAAGGGGCCGTATCTGAGAACATGGGAAAATTCTCCAAGATGTGAGGTGGGTGCTGAGGAGGATGCTTTGGATGCTCCTGGGCTCTCCTGCTGTGGTTCCAAGACCTGTCCCCTTCTACCACCAGGCAGAACGTTCTGGAAAATATCATCAGTAGTGGGATATAGTGAAAAAACAGGCAAGTGAACTAATGCTTCCCACAGAGTGACTGTGGGTGGCCACATTGCCTGTACACCCAGGCTCCCAAGAATAGGCCTTGATCCTTCCCCACTGGTCCCTGCAGGGAGCAGTTGGCCCATTTCCCTGGGTAGGTCAAAGATGGCTCTGGGGTGAGGCCAGGACTCAGGCCTAGCTGGCCCCTGCCTGCCCACCAGAGGGCAGTAGCGCACAGCTATCCTCCTGGTCTTAGTAACAGGGACCCCAGGGCCTGAGGTGCTGGGTCCAAGTCCTTGGAGATGGCCACACCCGACACTGTGCAGAGTCCAGATTCTACAAATGACACTGCTTTTGAAATCTGTTCTTGGGAACAGTAGCAGATATTTGAGGAGCTATTTCAAAGCCAAGGGGAAGCAAGGCTCTGTCCCCAAAGCTGGTGTAGCCTCTGAGGAAGCCCCTGTTCTAACATGACAAGCCTAAGGATAAAGGAGACCCTTCACAAACAGAATGTGCCAGGGTTCGTTGTTTTCACCTCTGAGCAGTGCCGAGCTCCTCACCATGCAGACTGCCATGAGGGCAGCCTGTACCAAGGAGGTCATCAGGTGAGGCTCCAGGCCACTATGACTGCTGGCAAGCCCTGCCGGCCACTTGGGCAGGAGACAGATCATGGCAGGGAGGCGGAGAGTTCCGGCACAGTAGCCCTGTGGTCACACTCACCTCCCCTCTCCTCAGGGGCCAATCTAGTTTTACAGTGTTAATCCACTAGACACGGGGGATTTTAAATTTCATTTTTGTGCGGTTATTTAAAGTTTAAACTGATAATGTCTAACCCAATTAAATTCCAGTCAATCGTGCTCTAAATGCACTAAGTCTTGTGAAATATGAATGAGGTGTCCCCGTGCTTCTTAGCAGCTTAATCTCCATGCCGATGCTCCGCTCTTGGGATTACTGTGTGGAAGCCAGGAAAGAAGCAAAGTGAGACAGGCGTGTCCCGCCAGATCAGCTTGAGGACAGTACTCCAGCCTATGCTGAAGCCGTCTCACTTGCCTTGCTCGTGAGGCTTTCTGGCACATTCAAAATTCAGAGCTTACGGCGGAGAGCACCCACTTATGGTCAGTTGTCAAGATGAGGGCATGCTTGGGGCATAGCTGACCACACTGGGCATCTCTCTTCCCTTACCGCATTGCATGTGGTCTCCCAGGCTGTTCTCTGCAACAGCTGGTGTTGAGTGTGGGCTCTGTTCTCCAGGGTAACTCTCAGGATGCCTGGTTCATGGCTGACAGGGCGTTGGAGCCACCCTCCACACCGACCCAGCAATACTACCACAACAAACAAACAAGGCTGCCGTGGTTCATGTGTTCCCATATCCAGTGTCAGGTCGGAATCCTGCCTCGTGTGGTGCTAGGAGGGGACTTCGGGACTCAGAGGGGCTGGGAGACTAGAGTCTCAAGAATGGCACTGGGAAGCCGCCCTGCCTCTTCTAGGATGGACTCTGTGGGAGGTGACGGTTGGGCCTTCATTGGGGCTTCTTCCAAAGAGTCTGTAGTTACCCACCATGACATATGAGGAGCTTGTGGTTGTAGAACAACCCTGACTGCACCAGGATTGACACGGAATGACGTCTTTTCAATATGGCTGCTTTATAAGGCTGCATTTTCTTTTTTGGAAAGTGATTCAGAGTCTTCAAATCCAACCTGGTGCAGCTTAAGACCAGAATAAAAGAAATAAGCCTTTTAGAATCAGAATGAACAGCATCTTTGAGAAATGGGTCCCACTGGCTGGCTTGCCATTCAAACCCTAGTGACCAAAGGCAAACTGAGTTCGTCCCGGGTCTTTCCTACTAGGTAGGCACCCTGCTCAACTTCTATGGTTAGCCTCACCTGCATTGGTGGAGGGTGCAGGGTGGAGGGAAGTCAGTAGTCTCATCTGAGGTTTGGCCAGAACAGTGTGACCAGGTAAGAGGGAGGCAGCCAGATCAGTCAGCAGAGAGACTCTACCTGCCCACCAGAGGACCTATGAATTTGAGTCAGACCCATGGAATGGAGACTCAGTCAGGGTGGTGAGTTCAAGGCCCAGCTCAGGCTGCTATTCCTAAACCTTTGGGGGTCTGGGCAGCTCAGAGCTTCCATCCCAGGTAAGATGTCTCTGCTAAGTGTCAGGAATGGCTTAGGGTTGGGCAAGGCAGTGTCCATATAGAAAGTCTGGGAGCAGAAGCAAAGGCAGACTGTGTGAGAACAGTGGAGTGGGAATGGGGGCCTTCAGAGGCAGGGAGGACCCCTTTCCAGCCTCTGCTCTTCCTAGCTTATAGCTGTCAATGTAACAACCTCATTGAAAAATAATTCATTCATAAAATCCACAGAGAAAACATTTGAATCATGTAATTCAATGGTTTGGGTCATTACATCACTTAAACACGAAGTTTACCATTTAGACATTTATTCTAGGGTTCTGGGTACTGAACCTAGTGCCTTGTGCATGCCAGGCAAACATGCTACCACTGGACTAGCGTTCAGCTGCAGAGTTCACCCTGTAATGCTTTTTTCATGTTAAGTTCACGGCACTATGGGCACAGTGTGCAACTATTACCACTGCTGATCTCCAGAACATTCTCTGTCACCAGGAAATACAAATTTCCCTTCGTCTTTCAGCCCCTGGCACCTACTTCTGTCTCTCTGAGTTTCCTGGCTCCAGGGGCTTCACAGGACTCATTCACAGTGTTTGCCTTTTACAACTAGCTAATCTTATGGGACATAATGTCTCCCAGGACCACCATGTTGGGACAAGAGTCAGAACACCCCTTCTTTTCAAGGCTAAATAATACCCCACAGCATGGGTTGTAGTTTACTTACCCGCCCGTCCTCCGGTGGACACCTGGTTACCTGCACGTTGTATGTTCATGAAGGATGTTGGTGTGACTTTGCACAGTGTCTCCTCCCTGTCTTCAATTCTTTTAGGTAGCTGTCTAGCAGCAGAATTGCTGGTTCCTGTGGAGAACCTATACTTACTCCTTTTATTGGTTATTTGATGTCTTGCTTTTGGGGGCACAGGGACACCTACAGTTGCCAGTCCAGGACTGAGGGCCCTAGCTAGAAGCTAGGATCTGGGACCCTCCCTCCCCTTGATTAGGCTTTTGCCAAGAAGAGGTGAGGCTAAGGGGTTCTAAGGTAATAGCCAGGTGAGCTTCATGCCCGGCTGCTTCCATCCAGCAGTGTCCAGCATTTCTGACCACTTTCTGCCACTGTTCAACAGCCACTGGACTACCACAACCACTGCCTGTAGCTGTAACTACCCCCAGCACCCTCCACCCCCACTACCACCTGCTCTTGCCCTCCAATGCCTGTCACTACTCTCCACCACAACTTTGCCCAAGATTTCCTTCCACTGCCTTTCCCCACCTGCCGCCACCCACCATTGCCTACCTGCACATCACCGCTGTTTTCCACAACACTGCTTGCCCACCACCTGCCACTGCACTGCCACACTGCTACCGCCCAACGGCCTTCCTGTCCACCACTCCCTCCAATGACCACCGTCATCACCATCCATCACCACTACCTACCACTGCTCACCACCCAGCATCCTGCATCTGCTGCTCTCCAGTTCCTGTTCACACTGGCCACCTGTCCCCATCATCCACTATCCTTCCTTAGCCTCCCACATGGAGGCTCTAGACTGGTCCATCTCATTCTCTGTACCTACACATTTCCATACAGGCTACTTCCATTTGTGCCTAGCCTAGGGCCTACTGCCTGAGTGTCTCTCTCTCTCTCTTGGGGTTGTCTATCTTCCTCTGGGGTGTTGCTTTCCCTGGTTGTGTTGCACTCTTGTGAGTGTGGTCCCTGTAAATTGTGATGCTTCCTTTGGGGTGTGTCTTGGTGGTATGGCCCCTGGGAGGTGGGGTGTGTCCCCTGGAGAATGTGGTCCTTCCGGTGAACTGTTGCCTCCTTGGGAATTATGGATTCTTGGAGGGACGTGGGCATGTTGGCTCTCCTCCTAGGTTAGGACTATTCTTCCTCAGGATTCCTGAGCCTCTTCTGGGAAGACCCTGGCCTCCAACCTCACATGTGATCTCTCTCCCTTCAGCCTCAGTTTCTGGGTTCTTATCAGAGAGGCCTTCACTGCTCATGGCCAAAATTCCTCAACCCTGTTAGCTCTTTGCTTCCTAGACTGGTGTCCCTTGACTCCTAGCATTGACCTTCTAGAGCCACAAGCCCTGTGGATAGAGCCCTGTGTCTATTATCCCTAGGCCCTCAGCAATGTCAACATCAGTTCACAAAGGGGCTCCAATAAAATTCGTGAGGCATCCTCAGTAGAGAAGACCATGGGAGGAGCGCTGGTGGGAGCCTGCATCCTTGGCCAGATCAGCCACGGAGTTTACCTGACTTTGATTGCAGGGGTCAGAGAAGCCTGGGCCAGCAGAAGCCACTATGGTGGTGCCTCCTCCTCCCTGCATCCTCCCACCTCTATGCTGGGGCCATGTATGACTTTGATTGTACTAGTTGATGGAAAATTGAGTAGACACGTGGGCCTTAATTTACTGTGGTCACTCTCTGGGAGACAAGCTTGTGAAGCCCACTTCTTGTCCATGGGTGTTAGCAGGAGCTCCTGGCATCTCCCAGGCACTTCCTTCCCTGTCCAGGTTCCCATCATCTCCCAGCATCCGCATAGTGAGGAGTTTGGTTCTGATCTCTGAGCTGGAAGAGAACAGGGGTGTGAGGTCCAGCTGTATCTCAATAGCTACCTCAGGCCTCACATGGGGTTCTGAGCTCCTGCCTGCTCCCACCCTGGGCAGCCTGACCATTGCAGGCTGGCTCCCTGTTCTCCAAGTCTCATTTGGCTGGCATTAGAAGGAGGCTTGTCCTCCCTTTGGACCTCAGTCCCTGGTAACATTCTCCTCCTTTGGAAAGGCCTGACCCCCACACCACACAGTCTGTTTGTGACTTGTGCCCCTCAGACTCAGGTCTGCCTGCCTTTCCCCCAAGCTTCCAGGTCACCCAAGCTCCCCCAGAGTCCTGTGTAAAATGTGGGTGGCAGTGATGGGCAGGCCACCCACTCCTGAGAGGCTGAGGAAGTTCTAGAACCATAGACAGGAGAATATTCGCTCCATCCACAGTCTGGAGACTCATTCGTTGGTTCTTTCTCTGTCATGGATGTGGGATTGTCTAGGAGACCAGGCAGCCCAGGCTCCCACTCGCCTGTCCTCCAGCCATCAAAGGGGATTAGCAGTAACAGCAGTCAGGAGGCAGAGAGAACAGGCCTCCCCGACATGGCTGCCGCTCACAGCAGGAGGCTCACAATCAAATTCTAACGAAAGGTCACATTTGCAATAAGTAAGATGGAAACGTGGGTAATTGGTCCGGGAGCGCGGATGCTTCTGTGGCCGAGAGCATTTGGATGGAGTCGGAACCTTTCTGCTCAGGTAATTAAAAATGAAATTTCACAGTATCATTAAAATGAGGGGAAGCAGAGGGGGTGATGATGTCGTCATTAGAGGAAAACACCCTTCACCCTTCAAATGAGCGTTTGTAGCACCCCCTTTGTTATTAAAAGGAACACAGCCTTGCCCTGGGTGGATGGGGCACCCCCAAAGAATCTGAAGAGCAGCATAAGCCCCACAGAGAGTCAGTTTACCTGGTCAGAAACAGGTGGAGGGAGTGGCAGGCAGGTTCCATGATCCTGGCCACATCGCTGGCCCCTCTGCCTTTGCAGACAAAGAGTGCTGGCCCACCACTGCATCATCTGGAGCTATGCATGGGGACCACCGATCAGTTCGTGTGCTGGGGAGGGCTGCAGCTTAGCCGCCAGTCTACATCAGTCCTTGCCCTAGGGCTGGGGCTGGAAAATTGGAATGAAAGCTGCACTACACAGTCTCACCATTCCTATAAGAGAAGGCAAAGTGACCCACCCCCAAATAAAATGCAGCAGTGCAGGAACTCGGGTTTTTATTTGTATTGTTTTAATCTCCCCCACCCCCGCCCCAATTCCTGCCTCTGTGAAAGCCACAGGCAGTTTCTCAAAGCCTGTAGTGAGGGTGTGAGGCTGGGGAGAACCCATCTGCAGTTGGTGCCTAGTGGTGGGAGCAGCTGGGATGTTACCAGGCTCTGAATAGAGGCCCCGCTGCTGCTGCTATGATGCTCCGGGTGCTGGGGTGGTTTCTTTGTGCTTTAAGGGCCTCTGTGGGACTTCGGTCACAAAGTTACCCAAAGCTGCTGTCACACAGGAAAGTGTCCCCAGCAAGTGTCTCAAAAGAGACCGGGAGCCCCACCTTCCCCCCTTCCTCAAATCATGTTATTTCAGACCTTTACTTTAAGATGTATTTTACGTGTGATTATTTATAAGGCTCTTTTAATTTGTAAATAGAACAATTAATTTTAGCCCCCCCCCTTTTCTAAGACATATATACTGAAACAGAGGTTTTGGTGGTATGGTGACCAAAATGCTTATTAATTGAATTAAATTACATTTTTTAATGTAAAAATGAAATGCTGTGCCAGAGAGACCATTGATTGTTCCCTGGAGCCCTTCTCCGGTAATTTTGGTGTCTAGCTGCCGTTTTATCAACTGAAACACAAGAAATGCACAGTTTGAAGTTTCCTCCTTTTATCTGCAAGGTCGTTGCCTTCCACCTGCGGGGGAAATCCTCTTCCACCTTCAAGAAAGATAAACTGCAGAGAGAGTTTGTCGGTAGAGGAAATAGCCAGTAAGGGGACATTCCAGGACAGATGGCGCCTGAGCCCAGGGTTGGCTTCATTGAGCCGCAGGCATGGAGTCCTTAGTACTGATTTCCCTGTTCCCTTTGATAACGGTGTTAACACAGCTGTTGAGGGGCAGAGCCTGGCCCACTCCTCTTAGCAAAGGCATGCAAGGCTTACTTTTGAGGACTCTGAGCCACCCCTCCTCTGCAGCCCCATGCTCCCTATCTGGGGTTTGCATTCCTTCACAGGGGCAATAGGTGACAGATGACAATCTAAAGGCCTCCAGTGATGGTGCTCTCCCCGGAGTGAGCCCTGCTGATCTTTGGGCCTCCCCTTGCTCTCCCTCTGCATCAGCTGCCATAGTTGGGCCCCTTGGGTCCACCACACACTGGTCGGGCTCACAGGGACAGTCTGTCAACACCGTTCCGAGGCTTTCCTCACACTGGCCACTCATGTCCCAGAGCCAGGCCTCGCCCCACTCCCTCCGCCTCCTGCAGCTCTGAATGAGTCCTCTGTTTTGGTGTTTCTCTCCCTACTATGTTGCCCTCTAGGTAGGACCTCTGTCCTTATGCCCTCTAACTGGTTGCTGAGAGCTGGCTCATTTGTGGGGCTCCCTGTCCTTGTTCGGGGTACTTTAGGGTGCTGTTCTGCCTGTTTGTTTTAGCAAGGGTCTCCAGGGCCAAGGGGATTTCATAGCACCCCCCACTGATCCCATCAGGCAAGAAAGGGTGGATGCTACCCAGAAGACTCCCCAGGACCCAGCAGCGCTCAGTGGGTTCTCTCCACTATTACCATCATGAGGACCCATGAGAAGGTTTTTCATAACTCCAGGAGATGGCCCCACTCAGCACATTGCCAGCATACGACAGGACAGCAAGGAGTAATATCACCAGCTCACCCTAAGCCTGGAGGATGTGGTGTGGGGTCCTTGCAAAGATCAAGGTGCTTGGGCGGATGATTCTACTGGGCGCTGCCCGTATCCTCCATCGAACATGGGCTGTGTCATCTGTCTCACCCTCCTACAGACCAATGCCAGCTGATGCTCAGAGTGCTTAGGCCCAGACCCTGGCATTGAGCTTGTAGTGCAACCCTACCCCCGGGATCCATAGAGACCTGTGGGTTCAGACCTTGGGACATAAGGAACAGGTATTCCTTTGATGATTCATCCAAAAACCACCCTGGTCTCAGCAGGCCCATATGTACGGAGTGTTCCCCCCCCCCTCTCTTTCTCTCTCTCTCTCCCTCCCTCCCCCCCTCCCCCTCTCTGCAGACTGTTTCTTTTCCTGTACACAGATCTACAGGCAGAAGGCGGCTGGTATTTTGACTCAGGACTCTGAGATCTAAGGACACCTGTCTGCTTTGGTCTCCCAGCCTCCCTTCTACCAGACTCTAGGGTTCTAGACTTTCTATGACTGTAGCCTGACCTCTTAATACCTACATGGGTTCCCTCCAGTTCTCAGACCTGGGCAGGAAGGTTTGCTCATTCTCAAAGTGAACTTGTAGGCCTGTGACCCTGTCACATACGTGGTGCAGTCAACACCCAGTGGACTGGCAGTGACCAGTGCAACCACTTGAATTAGGAAACCCTTCCGTTTAGCCCAACCCAAAGGCTGGGATGCACAGGAAGGGAAGTTTCCATTAACAGCTATGTCTACTTTGAAAGCTGTGCCTGCACATGCATTTTTAAAATTCAAATACTGCTATGGAGCCTATTCATTCTACCTATGACAGAAGGAGCAGAATTAAAAACAACATCAACCAGGCTTCTATAAAAGGATTATAGGTCTTACCTCAATGGGAGATGGACTTTGTGTTAATCAGACTAGGATTTTAACATGTGGGGGTCAAGCTATACACCAGTGTGTAATATGCAGTAACCACCGTAAAAGCCAAGCTGGCACAGTATCTCACAATTTCCAGAAGCCTGGAGGAGTTAATGACTCCGTGCCAGCAAGCTTGCGGGATGCTGCTGAACTCTAGGTTCTGTCAGTTGTCACTCCAAGGCTTCAAGAAAGTCCACTTTAAATGTGCGTGTGTGCGTGCGCACACCCACAAACAAACACACACACACGTACACACACACCACACACACACACACAATTATTTCTGATTTACTGTGAATCAAGAGTCCTTGTTCAAATCAATTCTGCTTCATTTCTACTCTGCCAGAGGCCTCAGGGGACTAGGGGCAGAGCCTGGATGCAGGGTCCATGTAGACCTGTGCCTTAATGAGACAGAGGGTTTCAGAGTGGCCTTAGGACTGACAAAGTTTTGCCCCCAGCTTCTGAAAGCATTGTCACCTGCTCATACGTATAATAATAGGCTCCTTCTGGAAGCTTCTTTTCTGCAATGATGCCCCAGTGCTCAGTCCCAGTGAGTGGGCTGACCCTGCACATGCCAGACACAACCCACATGCCCTTTGTCACGCATGATTGTGTGTCTGATCTGGCCTGAGGATAACTCTGGGGACTTACCTTTACCCTCCTTCCTCAGATCAGAAGACAGTTTCTAGGTAATTACCTAAGGAATTTCTCAGGAAGGGAGATCTGGTCCCTGACAATAAAAGAACCTACCTTATGATCTGGCTTGCTGATGCCCAGGTCTACTGCAGGCCTGGAGCATGTATATACCAGCAGGTACTCCCAACCTTACCCAGTCAGCCTTTAAGAAGTGCAGCCCCCCAACCATCAAGAAGCCATCTACTTGAAATGGGCAGCACATATTTTAAAAGTGAGGGCTTCTCCGGTGCTGATTATGAGGGGTCCCTGCCTCTTAGTTTCTGAAGAAATAAATTTTGAGGAAGATTTTTAGCTCACCTGGGGGTTTGTTTCGGAAAAAATTCTGTTGCTTATAAAGTCGTTTGTTATTTTGCTGTGATTTTATACACAATGGAAGGGTGAGGAAAAGGTCAGCAATAACTCTGCCGCTACGTTTTAGCTTGGAAAAAATGTAATATTGATCGATAAGAAAATGGAAAAAGCACAACTATTAGCGCCTTACTTGATCTTCTGCGACCTTTACCCACCATGTCGATTTTATTCTTAAATGTTATGTCTACTGCTCAAAAGGTTTGTCCTGTTTAGTCCCTCATGTAATTAACACATGCTCTTCCTCGCGATCTCTAATGTGGAAACAAGACGTGTGCCTTGATTTCCTTGTTGAACCACTGTCCTTATATTTTCTCTGCCACCCAAACCGGGTCACAGAGCACTTGTGTGGTGACTGTCACAACCCTGTCTTCCTGCAAATTTGCAGGTGAGCCTCTGCTTAGGCACAGACAGGGTGCACCACATGGTTTATCTGAACACTGCCCCATGTGCCCAAGACATTGGGATTGAAGGACATTGGAGAATCCTGTTTCTCCATGAGGAGGCTGACAGCCTCCTCGGCCTGGGAAAGCCAACGTGCTCAACTGGCACATTGCAGATCAGGGACCACACAGCTTCACAAAACAGCTCCACATCTGCAGGGAAGGGATACTTGCATACCTCAGATGGTCTCTAGTGATGCATGGGGCCTAGAGAATTCCCGGGGTCAGACCTCCATCCCAGGAGGCAGTGATGCGATAGTTTGTGTCTAGTATCTCCGTATGAAGACCCAACTCCACATATCCAGGTGGTAATGTGTACTCCAAGCCTGCCAAGGCCTCCAAAGGAGGGGAAAGTGATGCTAAAAATAGGATGCAGAGACCAGTACCCCAGGACCCAACAGTGGACAGAGGTTGGGGTGTCAGAGGCTTATCAGAGAGCCTAGACAAGTTTGTTGGATCCTCAACTGGACTGAGTAGAATCTCTCTCCCCTGCAGGTATCTCCACTGGAAGCTGTGTGGGACCTTACTTGGAAACAGAATTCTTGGATGTATATAGTCAGGCTAAGATGAGGTCAAGTTAGTTTAGGGCCCTGGTCCCATGTGACCAAGGTCTTAGCAAGAAGGCAGTTTTTGGACACAGCTTCTCAGGAAGCACACTGTAGAAAGACAGAGACAAGGTGATGTGTCTGAAACCAAGCATCACTGAGGGCTTCTGGGAGTAGGGAAGGGGCAAGAGGCCAGCTGGGTGAATAGCAGCCCAGCTGAACCCTAGTTTCAGGCTACCCACTTGGAAGTATAAGGAGCAATTGCTAGTTAAGACATCCCATCTGAGGAGTTCTGATGCTGCAGCCCCAGGAAATCGGTTGAGGGATGAATGGATTGTCAAGGTTGTCTCAGTGGGAGGGAGGGAGGGAGGGAGGGAGGGAGGGAGGGAGGGAGGAGTGAGAATTCCTTCTGTACAACTCTCAAAGTAGGGGAGCAATGGAGAGGAAAGACTTGACTGGGTTGGCTTGGGCACACTGCTTCCCAATGGTCACACCCAGACCTGCCTATTTCACTGGAGACAAGATCACGCGCAAAGGCTGAAGTCAGGAAGGCTGCCAAGGGAGGCACCCACCACCACACTTGGCACACACAAGGCCCAGATGGCATCTGTTGCTGCCACTAAGCTATCTCCAAACTTGGAAAGACAGTGCCACGTGGTCACTCCTTCAACAGACCAGGTAACTCGATGGGTGTCTATGCTTCATGTATACCTGGTGGCCCTCTATAGGCTACATTGTGGGGGACACATGTCCCTGGGGGCCAGACAGGAAGAGAGCTGCAGGCTGTGAAAGGTCACCTTCACTGTCCCTCTCCTGTGGGGAGAGTTTTACTGTCATTTCCAGGAAGAAGCCTGGCCTGTGCTCTGTCAGCTGCTTGGCTGAGTCTGATGTAGGTGTGTAGTCATGAAGCACGTGGCTCTGTTTGCACAGGGTGCAGGGTCTTGCCACTCTGGAAGTGAGGACTCCGTGGACTTGCGGACTGAGTCCCGTTGCAGGGCCCTCTGAACCTGTCTTCACCTGGCTATCTGCTCTCTTCAGAGGCCCCTCTACATCTGTCCCTTTTCAGGAACAGTGGGGGAGGAAGGATGCAGATAAGCCTCCTGGGGTCCCTGGTTATCAGGGTTGACCTTTGGAGAGGCTGAGAGGGGAGTGTTGTCACCTTTGGAGATAGAGAGGTCATTTGGCTGGGAGCTGCCATCAGACATCCTGAGCCGTCAGAGGCAAGGCCAAGCAAAGACAGCCTGGACTGGGGCCCTAGTGTGGCCTGTCAGCGCATTGGTGCAGACACCCAGACACACCAGGTTCTGGGTATATATGAGTGACTGTTAGTCTATTCTGAAATTTTGGTGGCTGGGCATTTGATACCCAGGACCTGCCCCCACCTCCTGATTGACTCAGACAACCAAGCAGACCTGTGGGCAGCATAGCCACCGGCCTTCAGGAGGAAGCAAGAATGACTGAATGTAGTCTAGAAAGACATCCCGCAGGCCTGGCAATGTCATCCTCTCACTTGTGCAGGAAAGAAGAAAGGGAGTTGCTTAATTTAGTGTGAACAGGGCACCATGTGCTGCACGATGCTTGAGGAGTAACAGGCTGGACTTGGGATTGATTAAGTCTGTGTCCCTCTGACTTCTAGCAGTACCAAGAACATGGGGAAGGAAGGAGTGAATTCTGTTTTAAAAATAGAAATTTTTGAATTTCAGTGAATTGAAGAAGTAGACAACTAAGAAGATTTTAAGGCAATCTATTCACATCAATTCCAGAAGCATAATGTAGCATTTGATTGATGGAGAAGAATCAGAAAAATAGGCTTCTTCAGAAATCATTGCTTTGTTAGTCCTCATGGTTGGCTGAAAGCCAGAAACTGTCCTGTATCCTGTCCTACATGAAGCTTGAGAATGTCCACATGCTGGTGCTTGCATCAGCAAAGCATCATGGGAGTGGAGTCAGTGGATGGGAAAGACAGTCCCCTACATAGGCAGGTTGAGGCTCCCTGGAATGCACTCAGTTTAGACTTGACTACTACTTTCTTAGTGGTGAAACGATTTCATGTTGCTGGTAGACTAATACTTGGGTCTCATGTCACCTCAGAGATGTCTGGCAGTATTTCACAAGGTGTATGTCATTGTTCACATCCACCCATGTGCCACAAAAACTTGTACCTATCCATATATGTGTCACCAAAGTTGGAAGCAGCGTTCAGTGTATAAGGGTGTAAATTATAATATTTATAGCATTGTTTTGTTTTTGATACAGTCTTAATAGTTCTGGCTGGCCTAGAACTCCGTATGTAGATCAGGTTGACCTGAAACTTGCAGTGATCTCCTGAAATTCCCACACTGCGTCAGTTGGAGGTGGGCATTGCTATGTCTGGCTTGGATAATCTTTTAAAGGTGTACTTTGGGTGCTGGAATAGAACCTAGGGCCTTGCAAACAACAGCCAAGTTTCGGTATCAGTGAGCTACATGCTCAACCTAACGACACTTTTCTATACTGTAAAATCACTCCTTAGTTTAAAACATTATCAAAATAATAAAGAACATACATTTCTAACAGTACTTTATTGTCAGGATTGCTAGCCGGCAAATAATGGCATGGAGATGTCTTGTTAATTATGAAATCTTAACCTTTAGCTTAGGCTTGTCTCAACTAGCTCTTATAATTCAAATTAACCATTTATATTAATCCATTATCTGCCACTTGGTGTTACCTCTCTTCCATCTTACTCTTCCTGTTTCCTTTCTCTGGCTGACTGGCAACTCTGCCTTTCTTCTTCATAGAGGTCTCTCTCTGCCCAGAAGTCCCACCTATACCTCCTGCCTTGTTATTCTCTGTCCAACTTTTTATTATACCAGTCACTGCAACACATCTTCCCACAGTGTAAATATCCCACAACACACATTGGTACACAACTGAAGGAGACAAGGGCTTTCAATCACCACAAATCTTCAGATTACATCTGACAATCTTAACTCAAAAACAAGAACAACTAAATTCCAGTGAATCAAGGAAAGTCTTCATTGTCTGTAGTCAAAATGGCGATGGAATTGCCTCCTTTCCAACGCAGCATTTATGATGGGGTGTGTGGCCTGACCTGGGGACCAGGTGTTTGGAGGAGGAGGACATGAAGGATCTCTGACCTGGGTCTCCCTGTCACAGTCAGTATTCAGAACACCAGGAGGATGGATCTCAAAAAGATGCATCTGATCCTCATGACATCCACACTTTCACAAAGTTCTCCCTCTTCTGCCCTGTTCCCTGCAACCCACGGTCTATTGGCCAGTCTCATGGCTGACTTCTTCCCATCTTCTCTACTCCTCCCTCCTGATACGAATATCTCATGCCCGGTTTCCTGCTCCAGTAGCTCCTCTCTGTGACTCAGCTCTGAGGTCACCTTCATCTGTGTGGCAGACTGAAGTCTACTTCTTTGGGTATCTACTGCTATATACTCGAAGAAAGACAGCAGATACATGGCCTCCCACAAGGCATTGTCTGTCTCACTGTGGCAGACCTGTCTGCGGGGGACTGGAAAGAGTTTGACCAAATCAGTGGAGGCCATGGCTGGGCTAGGGTGCCTTGTGGACAGTCCCTTAGATCCTCCTGGACTGTGGGCTGAAGCCAAAGATGAAGAAGGCTTTGAGCAGCAGGGAAGGGATGGTGCGGAGGGGCATGAGGAAAAGGCCATGGCAATGGTCTCATGTGTTGTAAGTTAAGCTGCAGGAGCGGTGGCCTACATTTATACCACCACACAAGACACCACACAACTTTTGGTAGATGGTGCTTGAGAGCAGATGGATCTGGTCGTTGACAGGCAAGTCCAGTTCTGACTAGTCACGGGCAGTCAGTGTGCCTTACAAATGGGTTTGGACATCTGAGCTTCTTGTACCATTTGACAGCCACCATTCTCTGCTCTTTTAAGTCACCTAAGTACAGGAAAGCTTTAACATACATGCCACTAACATTGTCATTGTCAGCTGAACTGCATGATGAGAATGGTTGAGTATGTATGATGAGTATGAACAGTGTGGTACACATATGTTCATGCATAAATGAGTGCATGTGTGCACTAATGTGAATTCGTGTACCTGTGTGGGGGTGTGAATATGAAAGTGCGTGAATATTTGAGTGTGTTCACAGGTGAGTGTGTGCATATGAGCGTGAAAGTACAAGTGTGCACATAAGCACTCATGTGAAATTGTATGCACAAGTGTGCACATGTATGCATAGATGAGCATGCCTATGTGCTTATCTGTGTATGGGATAGATATGGACACATATGTACAGGTAAACATGATTGTGCACATGTGTACACATGTGAAAATGTGCACATGCTTGTGTGTGTTAACACGTGTGCATCTGTGCCTATGTGCTCATGCATGTATAGGTATGCATATGTGTTCACATGTGAGGATGTATGTGTGCTTGTCTCTATGCATGTGCATTTGCACATATGTATACACATGTGAACCTGTACATGGTCTCATGTGTGTGCAGGGGTTCTCCTGTGAGCATGTACATATGAACATGTGTGTTCTTGTCATTGTATGTGTGGATGCATACCTGTATACACATATGAGTATATATGTGTGTTTCTATTTATGTACATGTGTATCCATACTAGCAGGGATGTGCTTTTCTGTGTGTATTTGTCTGCATGTATGCACAGGTATTCACGTGTGAATCATACTTTGGACTTAGCCGCTGGCCAGGTGTCTGACTCTTGGCTCACTGGAGGCTGCACTTGAGGCTTTGGTTTAAATGGTCAGAGAGGACATGAGGTATGGGAACAGCTGTTGAATGGGAACACTAATGGTGGACATACAGATGAGCAGTTTCTGCTTCATGGAGCCCTTGTCTAGAGCCCTGCAGGCCCTGGGCTCCCTTCTCTGAGATTCTGGCAGCTGGGCAGGGTTGGGAGCTTTAGACAGGATGAACAGTCCTATTGCTTTCCCTCACTGCTTCTCTGTGTTCTGTTTTCTCCAGAATAAGCCAGTTGCCCTTTGCTCCTAAGAAGACCTGACTCCTAGGCTGGACTGTCCGCCCTTAAAACACTTCCCCCAGCCCCCAGAGACCACTGAGACCTGGGGACACAGATGCTTGAGTGGCATTCTGCATCTTCCATCGCCACCTTGGCTGCCCGGGGCCACATGTTCCACAGGATAAGCTCTCTCAGGCAATCTTCAGCCTCGCATCCCTCTGGCCTCCTGCCTGCTTTCAGGCGTTTGCAGCAGTGGGCACTGCTCACCTCAGGGGAAGGGAGGTTCAGGAGCCTGGGCCCCTCCCCCGCTAGCTTGCTTCATTCTCCCCCTTCTCCTCTACTCTCTTACCCCCCCACCTCCTCTCCCCTTTATGACACTTTTTTATCTTTGCCAGTCCTATCCAGGGCGGAAAAGCAGGTGTGCTCCCTGCATAGCAATGATGCATGTCTGTCACATGACTTGCTTACAGATCTTAGGTAGGCAGGACACTGCCCCGCAGGTGAGTGTCTGCAGAAGTGACTGCAAGGGGCACTTGAGTGCACATGGCTCTGAAACTTTGTTACAGAGAATTACTCTGCCACACAGAAAGCCTCACCATCGTCTCTGCTATGCCACTGGTAGCACCTAGGACACGTTAGCGTTGAGTTTATGAAGGGAGGGACTGGGTAGAGATTAGGCGTGTATGGCACTCACCTGCACACACTCATGCACACAAACCCCACACTTTCTGGGGACCTTGTCTTCAACTCATCCCTCTCCAGACCTGTGTGGGCCATGCCACGTCTAGAGAGAGTGCTGAGAGGCACAGAGAGGCATCATTCCCCTGGGCACCTGTGTGTCTTCCCTGGGTTGTGCTAGCCTCCAGCAGGTGGGCAATGACAGCTGGGAGGCCAGGAGTGTCAGCACTGTCCCCTTTGTTCGCCTTTGCCTGTCACTGTGCTATTTGAAAGCCTCTAGTGCCACAGCCCCTGCTGCAGGGTGTGAGCCAGAGGTTGCCAGATGACACCTGTCAGCCAGCCAGAGCGGGCGCCTGACTTGCAGGGAAGGCATCTACCACAGCCATCTGGTACATTCCAGAAGCCCTGGCCTAGTGGTGATAGGCACTACCTCCCTCCTGGAGCTCCAGGCCCAGGCTGAGGCCCTGCTGCATATCATCAGAAGTAACTGTTGTCTGGTGAATTCTTGCTACCCCCAAGTCCAGTGCAGGCCCAGGAGTGCTGTGTGCGGGCTTAGGTGTGGAATCCTGTAGCCTGCATGAGACACACCGCCAGACCAGTGAAGGACTCTAGAATGTCAGAAGCGTTACCCTGTTGCAGCCACTGTGCTGTGTGCTGGGTGCTGGAGAGAGGCATGGCTGCAGCTTGTGCTGCTCACAGAGATCCCCCAGGGAGGAGCAGATCTGGGCCACATATGGCCGGCCTATCTCCTTCAGCCTGTTGCATGTTAAGAATATTTTTATCATGATTCCAAGACTTGTAAAGGTTCTAGGGCACAGCCAGTCTTGATTCTGAGGCAGCCAGGAAGGTGGCATGATGGCTGTCTCACGTGACGTCGTTATCCCTCTCCTGCTTTCTTCTCCTTCTCTTACCTTAGACAACTGTGCTTTTACAGAAGCTTATTGTTTCAGGAACGTCTGAAAAGGCACAGAGGGCAGCTGGGACTGGTGGCACAGGTCTATGTAATCCCAGCATCATGCGCCCAAGTAGGAGTGTTGTGAGTTCAAGACTGGCCGGGGCTGCCCAGTGAGACATTGTCACAGAATGAGATAGTGACAGGAGAGTGCGGAGACCTTCATGCTTCCTCTCCGTGATTCCTCTATTGCCAAGCTACCACGGCAGAGCAGACATTGAGTCAGGGCTCCAACAAGGATGCAGTGTCGCTAGACCACGTCTACCTTTGTTCTTAGAGCCACTCACAATTGGAAAGGCCACACACTGGATCACGGGCGTAGTCAGTGTGCCTAGTGTTTCCTTCACACAGGCTGCAACGCCCTGGGCTTCAGCTTTAGCCCTTGGTCACCATGGTCCCCCGCCCCACCCATATTCCCTGCATCCTTTACAGACTGTCCCCTTTCACTGAGTGCTATGGTTTCCTGCTTCTCCATACCTCTCAGCCCTTATCTCCCTGCCTGTGGGCTGCTCTGTGGTGACTGCAGGCTGAGAGCTTGGGAAGACAGCCCACTAGACAGACAGTGACAGGAAGCTGGGGTAGAGAGCAGTAGAAACACAGAGCTCTTGAGAGGGTACCTGTGGCTGGGTCACGTCAACATGGTGGATTTCCAGTCTGAGCTTTCACACCCCCCGCCCGTTCTGGGGGACTTGGGTGTGTTCCTCAGCCCTGCCCTGCCCAAGCTATAGGACTATGTCTGTCAGTTTGCTACACAGCAAATATCCCAAAGCCCATAACTTCACACAGCAGAACTCTGCTCTCCTGTGACCCAAGGCCAGCTGCTGGTACTGGTGCCGCTGTCCTATAAACGAGTAGTTAGGTCCCCTTTTCTGAGCCACACACATGGAGAAAGCTCCCAGCTCCCAGAGCTTCTGGGTTCTTGAGCCTCATGTCCGCCTTGCTCACAGACCAGAGTCTGGGTGGCAGGACTCATCCTCCTGCAGGTGACATGGCTTAGGGTACAAGCTTCCTCCAGGTAGGCAGTAAGTAGGTGGTTGCAGGTGATGGTGCATGGGGCCAAACTGTCATAGAAATGAACCGAAGCGACCCCTGAGGGCTGGCGTGGAAAGTCAGTGAGTAGTGGAAGGTGAGTGCAGCTCTGTTCATAGGTTAGAACTTGCAGCGAATGTGTACATAGCCACAGGGTGTGTGCACAGGACCTCCGTCCTGGGGAGGAGGTTTGGCAGCATCCCTTGCAAAACTATCTCCTTATTAAGTTACATTACATGGACGCAGCCACTCTGCCTGGCATTTTAAAAATAGGTACTTGATGCCAATAACTTACAGTAAGCAGAGTGGATGGCTAAGAGAAGCCAATGTGGTATGCATTTAATTTTTTGCCAAAGGGTCTGAGATGAATCATTATCTGTAATTGGGCTTCAGCGCTCACAGCGGGAGCCAGAGAGGTGCTCGTGGCTTATTCTGTCTTCCTGATGGGTAAACCTCCACGACCAACTTCAATATAGCTGTGAAGAGGGGAAGGAGAGACTGAGGCTGGCCAGTGGTGGAGTTCCCTCAGTGGTGGGCAGCTTCTCCAAGGGAAATAAAGACTGCTTGAGAAGCATTCTGTCAGCAGGGACACAGAGCCAAACGTAACATAGGTCTGCTCAGAGAAACCTTGGCAGATGCATTTTTGTTACACTGGGGTGGGAACGACCAAGGATCTGCCAATGGAAAGGCAGGAAAGTCATGTTTGGAGAGCACATGGACATGTCTTCTGCTAGATGAAGCAGCTGGCGTGCTCGTGGCAGTGGGTGGTGGTATCTGGTGATATTCTGGCCATTGGCCCAGATCTGGTTGGCCTTGAGTGACACCTGAAGATATCTGTTGGTGGCCTTTTCCTAATGTTCTCCTAGAATCCCAATCAGCTTTTCTGGTTCTTAGTGCAGTGACCTGTCTGAAGCTTTGTGTGAGCAAAAGCTTAGCTGAATATCCTTCCAGTGGACAGACGGAGTCTCTGGGGCCGCTCTGACTGTGGAGTGAACAGCTATTTTATAACCATTGAGAGAGGAATTGACTTGAGGAAGGCAGGCATCTGCGTGTATAATTCTCACCGCAGACAACAGTTGTCTGCAATCAAGTGCAATTGATTATGGCCTGTGGACAGAGCAGAGTTTGCAAGCTCATTTCACCGTCCCCGAAGTGGATATAAATCCATGTTCTGCGACTTCCCTTCCTTGCCGTGACTTCTCTGCTGCTTGTTAATTGATGGGGTTTGGGGGGGTCCTTTTCATTCCCATCACAGAGAGGTCACAGGTTACTTGCTGGATCCCCTCTCCCCAAGCAGGACTCTTCCAGACTCCTTGACCTTGTAGCTCACAGGAGTGGACCCTGCAATGACCTTAAAAGGCTCGGAAAGGTGTTACCTCTGAGGGGTTAACATCTACATCCCTCTATACCTCTAGGAGCCTTCAAAACTTAGGAAGAAGACAGGAAGATAGAGACATCTTTTATCAGAGTGTGCTGTATACACCCCTGAGAAGGTGGTCCTGAGTTGTATAAAAATAAAGAGAGGAAGAAAGGAAGGGAGGGAGGGAGGGAGGGAGGGAGGGAGGGAGGGAGGGAGGGAGGGAGGGAGGGAGGGAGGAAGTCTGAGCAAGCTATCGTGACAAACCGGTGGGTCCCTTCCTCCACGGTCTCTACTTCAGTTCCTGACCCACTGTTACTGTCTTGACCTCCCTTGATGACGGACTGTAACCCATGAGCCAGATAAACCTTTTCCTCATCAAGTTTGTTTTGGTTAGGGTTTTATTACCCTAACAGAAAGCAAACTAGAATAGCTAGGTAGCCAGAGACAGAAGCAAAACAACCATTTACTTGTTGATCTACAACTGAAGGAGCCTCCCTGGAGTGGGAGAGAGACGCTATACCCTCTTCTGAGGGGCAGTGTTCCTGGGTCCTGGGTAGTTGCTGTCCTGAGTGCGTCTAGGGGCGTGAGGACACACATCTCAGATAGCCCTACACAGAGCCACAGATCATCCTCCAGCGAGATGCACCCCTCCTCCAGTGCTTACAAACACCATGTAGCTAAGTGGTGCTATTAGCTCAGAGAAAGTAAACAGTTACATGTGACTGTGTTTGGACTGTGTCAGCTTCCATTTAATTGGTGTGTAGGCTGCGAGGCATGAGTTACAGGATGTATAATTTATTTATGCAATAAAATACCGTTAACCGAGAGAGGAAAAGTAAAGAGAAAAATAATATGTTTCACACTATAATTACATAATAAAGTTTGAATTAGGAGTATGGACTGGCCAGCAAACTTCCTCTGAGAAATATCAGCAAAGTCAGCAGGTTCGTGGGAGGGGCCATTTAAATGCCAAATGAGGGCTGGACAATGAACCAGCAGGTAGCAGAAGCAATTGAGAAGCAGCTGTCCTGTTGTGGGATAAAGTGTCCAGACCAGGAAAGCCGAGATATGTGCAAAAAAAAGAGGTGTGTGTATGTGTATGTGGGGGGGGGTGTCAAGAGGAAATTAACAGTGAAACAGCTGCCCGGTAGCAACACTGCTCATGCAAGAGCAGAAACCAATTCCACCCGAACGCCCTCTGTTAACCTGAAAAGCCCATCTCATGCTTGACCAGGGCCCTCTGACGGTTGGGTTGGGGGCTCCACCAGGCTCTTTTTATCAGGGTCTGCTCACAAGCTGAGTTTGTCCCAAGCATGCATGCCGTCACCCCCACACTGGTCACCCCACTCCTTTTGTGTGACTCCAGATAGTGGCAGAAAGTCTGACCAAAGGTATTATTGCTCCCTAACTCTCCTGCAGATGGATCTCCCATGGAAGCTGGTGGAGCAATTCCATGCAGCAACTCAGCCTAGTTCCCTCCTTCACGCAAGAACACATAGAACAGATGCTGGCACTCACCAACGGCATGCCCAAGTGCCATGTGGGGATGGGCAGCCAGGGAGGCTGTCACACATCCCTGGAGATGAGGTCCTGGCAGGAAGACATCCAGAATAGACACAGGTTTCCATGGTGTGTCAGAGAGATGGATGAATAGACACAGGTTTCCATGGTGTGTCAGAGAGATGGATGACAGGTCTGGATTCCCTGACTTGTGCTCCCAGGTCGAGGCCACCCTCCTGGTCCAGCTAGCCCAGTGCTTCCTCCTTAGCTTTATGGCTGATACTGTGGAACAGCAGAGGCTCAGAACAATGCTATCCACTGTTCTGTAGAAGCCTTGTGCATACACAATGGGAAAAGTGTCTTGACCCCAGGGACAACCTGAAGAAAAGAAAGCCTTGGCAGAGGGAGGTGGGTGTCACCGCTATGTTCAGAGATCATGGGGTGGTAGATTTTGTTCTTTCCATCCAGAGGCTTGGATCTGATAATAACAGCCACCCTCTCCTACTCGGAAGTCTTAAAGACCTGGTCAGGGCAGAGCTGCTGTCTCTATGGGACTGATGCTGCCCTGAGATGTGGCCACCAAGGCACAGGCCTGATCTTTGAGCAACTGTGTCATGTTCTGAGAAGTACAGGTACTTACAAACACCCACAGTGCCAAGACTGCTGCCAACAGATCCTCTTGATGTAACCGGGACATGCTAGTGCGACATGTGTGAGGCTGCTGTTGGCACATGCCAGCGGATGTCTGTGGTGCAAGATACCCAAGTGGGGTCACACTTGGAAGTGGCAGTTCCCAGAGCAGCGTAGACTGTGTGCAACAGTCTCCAAAATCATTCCCGGATGCCGTGAGAATTGGGCATGCTCTGATCTCATGGAGATGGGAGGTTTGCTCATATCAGTGTTGCCGTACGTGAGACTCATGGTGCACTACAGCATCACAACACTTACGATGTCTTTGGCAATAGGGATTTCCAGTTCTTTTATAGCCCCTGGGACCCTGGTACAATTAGGCCATCATCAAACAGTGCATGACAGCATTTTGGCTTCTAATGAGAACCTGTCCATCCTTATCACCCATCAAGGGGTCCCAACTCAGCACCTTTTTTCCTGAGTCCTAGACTTGCAGCAAAGTATGGAAGTCCCCCAATCACTTGTTAGGGATCCTTTATGAAACTGAAGCAACTACTGAGGAGCAGACAGCCCAGTACTGGAGGTAGAGTGTCTACTCTGGCTTTTGGGGGACAGAGACATGTGAGGAGTGCCAATGCCAGTGAAGAAGCTATTTTATCCCTCCCAGCACTGCTGCTGACAGAGCCACACATGAGCCTAAACATCCCAGGTGACACCATCGGGGAGGGAGGATACAGTGTGGGGAACAGGCAGACAGAGACACCGAGAGACCCTTGATGATGGGACTACAATTACAATCACTCAGGTCAATTTTCTCTTAGCCACCCTGCAGAGCCCAGCTGACCATGTAGCCAAAACTGAGGTTGGGGGTCATGGAAGAGATTGGACCCCATCAAGCTCTGTCCTTACCTCTTAGTCCACAGTGGCTGCTCCAGGAAACAGTTCTGTTTTAGGCTAACACAGACCAGCTTCACCCAGGAGAAACATACGGTTCTCACTTCTCCCTGGCAGGGGCTTCTCTGTGGTTCTACATGTACACACACACTCAGGAACCTGTCTTTAATCAAACATGCACAGCCGAGAGAACACCAGGTCACAGCTGTGGGCAGCTATTAGCACAAAGGAGCATGCGCAGGAGCATGCGCAGTGGAAGAAGTGATCTTCTTCCTGCCCAAGTGGATAGACAGTGCTCACCTGTTCCCAATCCTGTCCCACCTCCCTGATCCCATACGAACACCACTCTGTGTGAGCCAGGAAAAGAACCCCAGGAAGCTCAAACCTTACTCTCAGGGAGACCAGAGTGGCAGCTGGGAGTTTCATCTTGGACAGGCAGTGCTCAGGAAGCGTAATTATGGTACAGGGCTAGAACAGGACCGGCAGCTGGGCGGGCAGGGACATAAGAGGGCAGCACCAGGTGACAGCTGATGACAGTCACGGCCGTGGACACCTGGGCAGAGCACTGTAGGTAAAGTCCCCGGGTTGAGGCCCTTCCATGGAACCTAAAGGTCCCATTTCCCAGGACAGAGGAGCTGTTCCACGGGCTCCGTAGAGCATGTATAAGAGACTTACAATGGCAGGCACAGGGGATGGCAGCTGTGGACACAGGAGCCTCCACTTGGGGGCAGCTTGTGGGACTCACCACGTGATTGGCAGACCCCCCAGTGCAGGCAGCAGGACCTGAGTGTTCATGTGACACTTTCTGACTCCAGATACTAGGAGCTGAGTTCAGGTTTACCACTCAGGCTTCCTACCATGAAGCTGATCATTTCATTTCTTTTTTTTTTTTTTAGGTATTTTTTATTTTTAAATTTAAATTAGAAACAAGGTTGCTTCACATGTCAATTCCAGGTCCCTCTCTGTTTCCCTCCCCTCCTCGCGTGCCCTCCCACCAACCCCCCAATACCCCCTCATTTCCCCAGGGAGGGTGAGGCCCTCCATGGGGGTGTCCATAATCTGTCATTTCATCCAGGACAGGGCCTGGACCCTCCCCCAAGAGTTCAGGGTGAGAGTGCATCTCTCACTGTTGGATGGGAGTCCAAAGTCCATTTGTATACCCGGGATAAATACTGATCTACTACCCAAGGCCCAATAGATTACCTAGGCCTCCTCACTGACACCCACATTCAGGGGGTCATGATCAGTCCCATGCTGGATTCCCAGGCATCAGTATGGGATTCAAGAGCTCACCCTTGTCAGGTCGGCTGTTTCTGGGCGTTAAACCAGCCCAGTCTTAATCCCTTTGGTCATCAGTCCTCCCTCTCTGTCACTGGATTTCTTGAGTTCAGCTCAGTGCTTAGCCGTGGGGATTGCCTCTTCTTCCATCAGCCACTGAATGAAGGTTCTGTTTCCCAGACTCTCTGGCCATGGGATTGTAGGCTGGCCCTCCCCAGATCTATGTCTAAAATCCATATATGAGAGAGTACATGTGGCTAATCATTTCTTAACATGGCTATTACATTTGACCTCCACACGTCAGCCATCCATACTGTTCACACCAGGCCACTAGCTCTGTGTGGTGGGGATGGGACTGGCGAGGTGACGAGTTAGACACAAGGGAAATTAGGGACACTGCAGCTGCATCTCAGCGGCTGTCTCCTGTCAGGGTGCTCCTTTGCAGTTAAACCTTGAAACTTCAGTTTGTTCTTTCTGCTGTACAAGAAACAAAGGCACCAGGACACTCACCCAGTTGTCACACATGCCACTAATTAAAACACCTTGGCTTCATTACCATAGTATTTGAACTGTGGTTGTTTTTATCCATGTCCCATTCTGGTGTGGTATTTTCAAGACACTCATGGTAAGAAATGCTCTAAAAGAGAGATCCAGTCTACTGTGATTTGGGAGGGGGAGATGAGTCGCTTTATCCCATAAATATTTACCCCACTTCCAAAATAGTCATGAAACTTCTTACAAGAGCCGAATGTGGGGGTTCATACCTACAGTTCCACACTTGGAAGGCAGAAGCAGAAAGATCCTTATGTGTTCAAAACCTCGTCTCAAGAAAGATAAAAAGATGGGGGAGAGAAGGAAAGCAAACAGGCAGAGGGCAGAGAGAGAGGGAGGGAGGGAGGGAGGCAGGCAGGGAGGGAGGCAGGCAGGCAGGGAGGGAGGGAGGCAGGCAGGGAGGGAGGCAGGCAGGCAGGGAGGGAGGGAGACAGGCAGGGAGGGAGGGAGGCAGGCAGGGAGGGAGGGAGACAGGCAGGGAGGGAGGCAGGCAGGGAGGGATGCAGGCAGGCAGAGAAGCAGGGAGGGAGGGAGGGAGATGGGCAGGCAGAGAAGCAGGGAGGGAGGGAGGGAGGCAGGCAGGCAGGGAGGGAGGGAGGCAGGCAGGGAGGGAGGGAGGCAGGCAGGGAGGGAGGGAGGGAGGCAGGCAGGGAGGGAGGGAGGCAGGAGGGAGGCAGGCAGGCAGCCCAGCATCTTTGGAGTGAGCTTTTGTGTCTCTTCCTGCTTTGATTCTTCTCTGAAGTTTACTTTCACTCTCTGATTAAACGAAATCTGACTTCTTGTGATCTTGTGTCTGCTGTTAAATTCTGTCCCTAACAGACCAAGAACTTCCTATATCCCTGGCTGTAGTGGCCGGTGCTATACTGGGTTCTGTGAGAAGCTGAGCATTTTCCCTGACATTTGGGACAATGGGGCCACTTGAAACAGCAATTAACCTTCCCTTGTATCACAGAAATATCATATTGCCCAAACTCTTCCCCAAAGTGCTACAGTGTAGAGAAAATGATTCAGGACCCCTAATCTCATTTTCAAGGGGTGGGGGAGGCTTGCTGAGTTCTGGTGCATTCTGGTCACTGGGGCATGTGGTTGGCATGTGTCTGTACATATGCATTGGTGTTTGTGCTTATATGTGTATGGATTGTGTACATGTATGCATGCTTATGTGTTAATTTTGTGCGTGCTATTTATGAACGCATTTGTGTTTATGTGTCAGTACAGTGCATAAGCATCAAGTGTGTTTTTGTGTGTATTTTAGTGTGTGTGTGTCTGTGTGGTGAGATCTGGTGATGGTTTGTGGTTTGTGGATTTGGGACAAACTTATGTCAAGGGCTGTCTAGGTTGGGTTACAGGATTCTTACCCAGGCCAGGGTTCTTCCAAGCTTCCTATTTTCATCTGCCCTAGTTGACCCCCAGAGCACCACAGCGTGGGTACTTAGACTGCAGTTGCTGTGGCCTCTTACTGGAGACTGGAGGCTGGGAGAGAAGTATTGCAGGACAGCTCCCTGAGGCCCCCTCTCCTGGGCTTGCGGATTCGGTCTTTTTTTGTGTTCTCATAGCGTTGTCCCTCTGTGTGTGTCTTGTTCACATTTTCTATTCTCATAAGAAACCAGCCTAATGACCTCACTTTCTGAATAACCTCTTGTCCCTGTGTCCAAATAAGGTTGCCACCTGTTCTGGGTCACCATAACTTTTCTTTAGACACAGAACACAAAACGTTTAAAAAAATTAAAAAGCCCAGAGAATCCTGAATCCCAGGCATCTTGCGCCCTCCCTTCTGCTATGTGTCCTAGGGATCCAATTTTCTCTATTCCTAAGATAAGTCAGTGAACAAACATATAAACCCTATGAGACAAGAGACCCCAGCAGTGCTCTTCTTGGGCCAGTTTGCTCCTGTGCCCTGGTTTGAAAACTTGTGGTCTTCTAGGAGACCATAGTGGAACCAGTTCTTCCAGACAAGCAGGGTATCAGGGAGAGAGTAGTAATAAATGCCAGGAAGGGTTGAGAGCCCCGAGGCTCTCCCTATAAGGTGTCTGCCTCTCTCCCTCTCAGTGCCACACCTGCTTCCTGAAACTTTGTGGCTGCTACTCGGGTATCTGGGGCGCTGAGAAGTAAGAGCCGCAGATTCAGCTTGGATTCTGGTCTCCAGAAATCTCAGCCATGTGGCTGTAGATGATAAGGATCTTGTCAGTGACCACGCCAGTGCAGATTATGGAAATTTAGAGCCTGGAGCCATGATGTCCAGGTCCTGCACACTGGCTTCTCTGTCCTACTGTGTAAAGCAGCCTCGCAGGCATAAACAGGCCATGAGTGATTTGGAGCAATTCCCCTTGTGGCTATGCCCAATGCCATGTCTGTCTCAGGCCTTACCTGAAATTAGCTCAGGAGGCTCAGGTGGGTTCGGCTTTGATGGTCAACGTTTGGCACTTAGTGTTGGCTGGTTCACCTAAAACTAGCTTCTGTCATTAACCTCATGGTACTAGGGCTGCACCAAGGGGGATTGGCCTGGATGAGGAGGAGGAGGAGGAAGAGGAGGTGGAGGAGGAAGGAGAGGAGGAGCCTCCAAGCAGGCTTCTATCTGCACACCTATCATCAGATTTGCAGCCTGTCTGCCCTGTCTTTTTACGGCCTTGAAGCCTGCCCCTCCATCCTCACCTTCCTGTCACCCAGGAGACGGTACTCCCACAGAGAAAGTGGCCCTGCAGGTGACCTCAGATGCAGATATCCAGAACCCAGTCTAGCCCTGAATGATGTTGGGGTGACTACTGCCACAGAGGTTATTATTCTAGTTTTCCATGGAAGACTTACCCAGCTGGCCCTCAAGAGTATGGCAGCTCTAGACTGTCTTTGCAAACACAGGTTGCTCTGACACAGGCCTTATAGTCCCATTTGTTCTTTACCCTGAGTTCTGCTCTTACTTGGCTGTGCATGGGAGTTGGGAGGCCCTTAATGCCCAGACGCCAGGCAAGGTGGTGTATGTAGGTAGTGTCTGATACTGTAAACATCTGGAGTATATTGATGACAGGTCGGGGCTTTGAAAATCAGAGAAGGCCAGGAAAAGGCACAGGGTGTGATGGGAAGCTAGCTGGGCCTTTCTCCTCACCCAGCTGGGGAAAGAGGGACATACTATTCCCAGAATCATCTGGGTGGGACTTACGTTAGGCTCCAGGACCAAGACTAATCTGTGACATTTCTTATTTTGGTAGGGAGAGTGAGAAGCCACCAATGTGTGAAATACAGCACTATTTTGGAATTACAACCAATAAGTCAACAAACAAAGCCCCCTTTTTATGCCCCCAGCTTCTGCTTAAGGGACATGGAGCTTTAATTTCTAAGTGTCTGTTGATTACTCTGTGTCCCATACTTCTCTCCCAGAAATGCAACTCTATAATTTCCTAGTTATGTTCCACAGCAACATCTACCCAACATCAGGCTTGGGTCTGGAAGGGAAGGGATTGGCGTGGGGGCCAGCACCTGTCAAGTGAAGGACAACCCTTCAGTGAGAACCTACAGATGCCTCTACTATCTGGAAACTTCTCTGAGGGAGGTTGATAAATCAAAGCCTATTTTTACCGCAAGGACTGTGTGCTGGCTAGTTTAATATCAACTTGACAGAGGTTATAGTCGTCTGAGAAAAGGGAATCTCAACTGAGAAAATGCCTCCATAAGATTGGGCTGTAGGCAAGTCTTAGGATATTTTCTTAATTAGTGATTGATGTGTTCATTGTGGATGGTGCCATCCCTGGGCTGGTGGTCTTGGGTTCTATGAGAAAGCAGGCTGAGCAAGCCAGGGGAAGCACGTCAGTAAGCAGTACCCCTCCATGTATCAGCTCCTGCCTCCAGGTTCTTGCCCTGTTTGAGTTCCTGTCCTGACTTCCTTCAGTGTTGAACAATGATATGAAAGTAAGCCAAATAAACCTTTTCCTCCCCAAGTTGCTTTGGTCATGGTATTTCATCACAGCAATAGTAACCCTGGCTAGGAAAGACTGCCCTCTGAGAAAAATTCATCAACAAGCAAGGTTGCTTGAAAACAAAAAGGTTTGCATGTCTATTTGCCTGCCCGTTCTGAAGACCTTTGTGCTTCTCAAAACAGGTGTGTGTGTGTGTGTGTGTGTGTGTGTGTGTGTGTGTATGTGTGTGTAGTCAGGCAACATTCTCTGCCCAAGTCCTATGATCTATGATCCTTACCTGTTGTAAAGGGGTCCACTGTGGATGGCTTACACCTTCTCACTCCTGGGCTGTCTGGTGTGCGGAGACCAACCGCTACAGCGTCTGGACATCATTCTCACCAGGCATATGCTGCTCCCTGCCATTCTCAGGTGTTTGGTACCCACCCCTGGAATAGCCTTCAGGTGCTATCCCACATCATAGGGAGTTACAATGGCCTCCGTGCCTCACTACACATACTGCTAACTGTGATGATGCAGGTGTCAACCAGCAGGCCAGATGTGAACCCTCAACTCTAAGGTTCTCATGCTCTAGGCAAAGTAGCCTCTTCCCTCCTCTGCTACATTCACAAGGCCCAGGAAGGTCTGGGGACACTGACTTATGATTCAAGATGAATGGAATAAGACCCACAGGTGCCGGGTAGCTAGGTGAACTTAACATCCCTGCCTTGAACTGATAACCAGAGACTTACAGATGCCAAGTGCTGAGTATACCAAGGGCCCTAGGACACCTCACGGCATACTGTACTTTTCCTACTATTGTGACATAAATCACACTCTTGTCTAAGGCATGTGCTGCTGCAAAGCTGGAGCCTGTGTTCAGCCTGATTATCTTGAGCTTGGGCTAATGTTCCATGAAAAGAGACTCTATTATTTAATTCATTAATTAAGGTCTCATTTGCAGTCAGACTTTACAGTGAGCCACTTGTGTGGTTGGGACAGGCAGTGCGCCCTGCCGATGGGCCTGCTGTGGCCTCAGTGGGGGAAGACCCGACATCAGAAGAGGAGAGCAGCCCCAGGAGTCATGGCTGGAGGCAGATTCTGCCTGTGGAATTTGACCAAGTTCTGTCAAGACCTTGGGGGTTGCACTTAGTCCTAGAGGTGGTGAGGCTGAAGTCCAGGGCCAGGCAGAGTTGGTGGCCCTCATTGTCCTCCTAGGACTATTCTATATGAGATGGCAGTGGTAGTGAGCCCTACAGCTCCTGAGAGTGAGGGAGCAGTTTCTAGGGACAAAGCAAACACCTTCTAAGAAAGATACAGGCCTGAAAGAGATGACAGCAGACTTCCTCCCTCCCTCCCTCCCTCCCTCCCTCCCTCCCTCCCTCCCTCCCTCCCTCCCTCCCTCCCTCCCTCCCTCCCTCCCTCCCTCCCTCCCTCCCTCCCTCCCTTCCTGCCTTCCTGCCTTCTGCTCTGAAATGTGACCAGTGTGGGATCACTACAGCCCTATGAAGCCTCAGACAGTTTACAGCCTTGTATGTGCAAGCACTTGTGTGTGAGTGAGCACATGCTGGAGCATGTGCTTGTGGGATGGAAAGAACAGTGTACACACACGTGTGTGAGAGTGTGCATGTGTGTGCGTGTGCATAAGCAAGAGAAGGCTGCTTTTCAGGAGCTTCCCTAAGCCTGACTGAGGCTGGTGGTAGCCTAGAAGCTGGGCTGCTTTCTTCTCAGCGGCCTGCCTATGCTGTGGGAGGTGGGATGGGAGGCAGGGGAGAAAAAAGGGAGGTTCCTTCTTCTTTCACTTCTGACACCATTCTGTAAGAGAAGCTTTTTCTTGCTAGCCGCTTTGGTTTATTTCCCGCCAGTTGCCTGGGCTCTGCCGCTTTGTAGTCCCCAAATAACACACAAGACGCTGTATTAATTATGAAGCTGTTGGCCTTGCTTGTTTCTTACTGGCTAGCTCTGAATTAAGTAATTACCCCATAATTGTTAATCTATGTATGTCTCTTACCGGAGAATAGTTCCGGGCTCCTACCCCATGGCGTTACATGTTGATTCTCTGTGTTTCTCCTTCCCAGAGTTCTCCTGGACTCCTAGTCCCTCCTATCTTGGTTCCCTATAGGCTCAACAGTACTTTATTGACAAATGCACAGGACTTCCCCCAACACAGGGGTTATACCCCCAGGACCTGAGCAAGCATAGAGCGCTTTCTGATGCAGTGATCCTGGCTTCACAGAGTCTTGGCAGCCCAGGGCTATCCTAAGAATCCACCTGGAACCTCTGGGCAGATGCCCAAGGAGAGGCAAGTGCATATCATCCAACTACACCCACCGGGAGGAAGGCTCAGTTTTCTGAACCCAGGCTGGGGAGATCCACCCTACATCACCATGTGAGGATATGTACTCATTGGCTCCCCATTTTCTGTTATCCCACAAGCTCCCAATTTATTAACTTAGCTAGAAGGTTTCCTGACACAAAAACTTAGCTCTGGTTTCTCCTGCCACATCTGGTTAGGTGACTGAGGTGTTAAATCATGCATGAAAATGCCTCTCCCTGAAGTCCTTTTGTTAGCTCTGGATGCTTTTATTCAGGTAGCCCGTGATATCCTTTCCTTCAACCTCTGGGCATCCTGTGCCAAATGAATCCAAGCAACAGCCCCAGTGCCCCCCCCCACTCCCAGCCACCTGCCACCTGCAAGGCAGTCTGGCAACTTAAGCCTTCTCTAGTCTAGCTCATCCCAGAGTCCTGCTAAGCTTTGGGCTCTTGCCCCTTCCTACTTGATGTGATTCTCCATACTTTTGTTCACAAATGAGTCACCTTGCTCCCACTTACCCCACACCTCTGGTCCTGTGCTTCAGTTAACTGGGGATTGTCTGTCACAGTGGCCTGGCCTCTGGCCTGGACCAGCCTCCTTTGTGGATATTTTCTGTCCTTAGCTTTGTCTCTCAAAAATCCTCGCTACCCACCAAGACCCAAGGCTTGAGCCACCTGCAAGTGTGGTCCTGCTCACCACAGTGGAGTTATCCCTTCCGAGAGAGTGAGCAGGCAAGACAGCAGAAGAGATGGAGTGTGTGCTCACTGTAGAAGTATACTAGGGAATCTTCTGGAATCCTGCAGGGGCATATGGGTCCTGGATAAGGGGTGACTTAGCATCATTCAGTCCCTAGCATGAGCATCAATGAGCCAGGACCATGCTCACAAAGGAAGAATGTGGTCTGGTGGGAAATGGGATGCCTCATAGTATTGCACGCACGCCTGCCTCCCTCTGCTTTATATCTGCAATTTTGATGTGGTTATGGACATGAGGAAGATGTGTTTCAAAATAATGAAAAGCAAAGATAAACCAGTGTAACCGGAACCAGAGTGCCTGCTGATATCTCTCTGTGGGGCTGACAGCACAGGGTTTCTCTCTTCATCTGACTCCAGGACAATGGGTGGAGCCACAGGGACATCCCCACCCCACCAAGGCCATGCATCAAAAGAGACAGGACAGGTGCTTTGGGGGACTCTATCTCAGTCCTCCCTTCTGGGACCTTCCTCTTCTGGGAGAGTTTCCTTCTGGTTAGTAAGGTCTATGATCTGAACCCTGCTTGGCTTTTGATCCTCTGAGCAGACATGTCATCAAGGTGATAGAGTCACTCCTCCAGTCCCTGGTGAGACTCTGGTTGCCCTAGGACAACAACAGTTAAGGGGATGACCAGGAGGACCCAGTCCTCCCCAGTAGACAGCTAGGGACAGCTAGAACACTAGGACTTCTGGGGTAAGAGTCTGACTTGATCTGCACTAGACTAGAGATCCTTTCCCTAAAAGAAAAAGCATTTTGTTCACAAACACCTCTTCTAAAGTTGATGGGAGACACCTGGGAGTAATCCCACTCCCACTGATCATCCTCCCCTCTACCCCCTTCATCCCATTGGCCTCTGCTCCCTCTAGTTCCAACTCTCTTCCTCCCTTCCTCCTTCTCCTTTTCCACACACTCCCTCCTGGTTCACTGTCCAGTGGCCCTTCCAGCTGGGCTTTGGACTAGGGTCATTTAGAGGGTCACAGTGCCTCTTTTCAGTCCTTGATCGTTGCTGATTTCTCCTTTGGTGACTTAAGTCCTGTCACTGGCTTAAGTTCCTGTGGAAACAATGGTACCAGGTCAGCATGGATGGAGAGAGGCAGCTGGCTTCAGAGTAAGGGCTTGGGGCTTCTGGGGATACAGAGAAGCCACTCATCCTACTGGAACTCTCTAAAGGGAAGAGGAGATAGCCACTCGGGGAGAATGGGTGGGACACCCCTGCCTGGGTCACTCCAGGTGGAAGGCTGAGGTTTTGGAACAGCTTGCAGCTTCTCTCTGATATTGTTCACCATGCTGGAGGCCTGTAGGGGAGAAACCACCCTGGGCTGCTGAGGACACCCAGTTCAATCTGGCTGCTAGATGTCTGGGAGGGCAGAGACAATTCAGCCTCTCTTCATTAGTTGTTTGCCGACCTATCCTAGGAGACAGTTCCCCTATCTCCTGGTGGACCTGAGGAGCCTTGCTCAGAGGAGGAAGATTGGCCTCCCCCCATGGTGGGGAGAAGTGGGGGCTGGGAGGCTACCTTGCTGTCGGCTCTGCCACAGTGCTCAGGCAGGCATGCCCGGGGAGAAGTAGGTGGCAGAAATCGCATGCATAATCTCAGGAGACGACCACTTTAAATCTTAATTGGTTGCCTTTTAAATATCATTTAAGGGCCGGTTTCTCTGCTCTCTCTAGTTAAGAAGGTGTCGTGTCAGACTCTATTACCTTGCAGTATGTCTCTCCCTTACTTTTTTTTTTTTTTTTTTTTTTTTTGGAAAGGGAGAGAAAAAGAAAAAAAAAATGGAGCCGTCAGCCGCCTTTGAGGGGGTCGATAAAGCTTTTAGATTTGGAGACGGTTTCCGGAGCCAGTTTCCTGCGGCTACGTGTTGTTAATGGAGCTTAAGGAATTATCTTAGACTGGGCCGGCCGGGAGCCGTATATTTCCCGCGCCTGTTCCCTTGTCGAGTCTGAATATGCTGCTGTCAGACTCGCTTAATGAAAAGTAACGCGCCGCTGATTACAGTTTTATTTGGCTCTATGTAAAGAGCGCCGTTAATTTAGCCTCTCCTCTTGGTGTGTTTGCGCTCGCCACGCCTGAGCGACTGAGCGCGTCCCTGCGCTGCCGCCTCGCGCGGGCGCCCAGGGCAGGCTGACAGCCTCCCGCAGGGGAAGTCGCGGCTAGAAACCCTCCCCCGCCGCGCCCCGCTGGGGGACCCAGACCTTTCCCCTTCCCAGAGCTCTCATCCTGCGCAGGCGCCTCGCTTGGTCTTGGGCATCACTCTGGCTCTAGACCAGCGTCCCCAAGATCCCCCACATCCTTCAGACTGCTCCCCTAAGTCAGAGATGTCTTTGGGTGTCCCTTATTACGCGGCATCCTGGAATGTGGCTGAGCCCCCTCCCCCTGATATCTTTATCCACAGTGTAGTACAGTTTATTCAAATAAGCCCCTGTAGTCGCTAGGATCACCAAGGTCTCGGGTTCTAGAAACTTGTTATTTGGACTCCCAGAGCTGGTGCAGGTGCCAGAGACCATGCCCGGAGTTTCCCAGCTCAACAAGCTTGGACGAGTGCAGAAATCTTCTTCCCTCTGACCGCCACAGAGGAGGAATCTGGGAGCCAAGGCCGGTGTGTGGAAATGAACACTGATCAGAGCCTAGGGTATGTGCGCCCAAGGCAAATCTGTCTGCCTCGGGGACTCGGGGACACAGACTTAGGTCCAAGCTTGAATTTCTGACTCCCCTGTCTTTATTTCACCTACTCCTCGCCTGAATCTGTGAAGCCTAATTTTTGCTGAAAATGCTTCGCTTTGTCTAGGGCTGTGTGGGGGCGCGCTTGGCGGGCCGCATTAAAATTCCTCGCGCCCCAGCTTGGGCAGCAACGTGTCTCCCCTGAGACTCCACTTTCGCTATTACTGTCAAGTACCCTTGACTCTTTATTTTTGCCCTTTTATCTATTACAACTAATTCGAGTTCTTTTGCCCTTTTCAGTCTAAGACGTGGGCTTTTCGCAAAGCCTCCCCTGCCAGCGCTCTCTCAGAGCGCGGAGCCTTTAGAAATTGAGGGGTTTACTGTCAAAATGAAAATTTCACTTCAAATTATCTTGGCTGATGCTCGCTTGCTAGGCCGGGGGCTCCCGCCGCAGCCTTTTGACAGGCACATCAGCGGCAAGCTTCCGCGTCCCGATAATATCATCCAGGAGAGCGAAAGTCAATGCGGTGACAGCGCAGGCCGGGACAATCCAATTACTGAGTGCTGGCCAGGGCAGGCCTGCGGCTTGTGGGGCAGTTGGCCACTCAGTGTGCAAGGGCCCAGGTCTGGCAACCAAGATTCAAGGTGAGGGACATAACTCAGGGGACCCTGTCAGTCCTAGGGGTTCTGGTTCCAGCAAGGGCGAGTTTCTTTCCTTGGGGGTCTGTAAACTGTCCCCAAAGCTGGCCCTACAGGCTCATTAGTGTGACTAGGCTCCAGTCTAGTCCCACCCCTAGGATTGCAGAAGAAAGCCCTGGCATCTATTAAAGGTCTGGTGTCTATCAAAGGCCATTCTCTAGCATACACAGCTCGGATCTGTGTGGCTGTTAGAATTTATTCTAGTACCTGCGCCCCTTAATCTCAGCTTGCCCTGGGTTCCCTGCTTTACAAGCCCCCTGCTTGTGCTCCCATCTTCCTACAAACACGGGACTTTTAGGAAGTCCATCAAGGCCTGAGCAGGGGCTTGCAGGTCAGCAGAGAGCCAGGGATGGATGCTGGGCAGGTGCTTCCTGGAGATGCAGGGAACCTTGTAAAGAGCCACGGAGGACCTGAGTCCACGGTAGCTTCTGCTAGTGACTGTGCTGAGCAGGGTGTGAAGAGTCAGGTCTGCCCTCAAGGCATGCCCTTGTGGTCTCACCCCGCCCCGTGTCTCTTTAGCTCTGCTCCTGACTTCTGATACTAAGGTTTCCCCTCTGGAGTCTTCAGATCTTGGGTGATGTAGAAGCTAAATTTGAAGCAAGTGGGGCTCAGGCTGCATCTCTGCATGGAGATGGGGTCAGCAACCGTTAAAGAGCCTCGTGATGCAGCGAATGATGCTCTCAGGGCGATGTCCCCTTCCCCACAGCAAAACTCCAGGGGATTTAGAAAGCCTAAATATTACTTCAGTCCAGTCAAGGAAACCCTTATTTGCTTAGAATTCTGGCGTCTGGCAGTGGGGAAAGTTTAAAGTGTGGGGTCTCACATCCAATTATGAGTTCAAGAAGAGTGCCCTTCCTGTGCCTTTAACATCCCAAAAATGGTTTGCTTAGACTTGGATCGGCAACTACTTTATTGGGGGTGGAGTCTGGGTCAGCCCACCCATGCTTCCTTCCCCCGGTTGGGGGGGTCAGAATTACCCTTCTGACCACACCTGTCGACCCCAGCTGTGAAATGTGTTCCTTCTGCAATGCAAACACCATCATGGGGATTTATTAGTTTTGTTGTATTAGCCTCTCTCGGAAACAGGCAATTACTGGTGTGAATATACATTTTAGAAAACATAATTTTGTTGAGTCAAGAGTGTGCAACAGTGTAAACACGGTGGAAGTGTTGTCGGTGAACTTTTCTGTGCTGAGGGTGATGAAGTCCGAAGAAGAGCAGGCTGAGGAGTCTTAGTAAGCAACACGGGCAGGGCGGGCATGCCTCAAATCCAGAAGGAGACAGCGACACAAAACAAGCCCCAGAACCCAAATGCCTTCTCCATGTAAACTTTGGACGTAAACTTTATTCTTCAGGGGGCCACCCCTCTGCCTTGAGAGTGCTCTCTTGACTTCCTGGAGGTCAGGGATGGCGCAGGTGGACACAAGATCAGGTGAAACCTGGTGATTGAATGCGAGGGGGTTCCTTTGCCTGAGTTCAGATCCTCTGCCTCAGATGGGCTGGCATCATTGACTTGGAAATGCCCCCTTCCTTTGGAAACCCATTAAAAACAGTCCAGAGTCAGCGCCTGCAGTCTGAGCGCCAGCTCGCTTCTCCACTGTGCAGGTGGGTGTTAAGTGCAGAAGGGTTTGCCACCAGCCTTGGGCGTAGCCAGCAGCTCCCGGGCAGTCCCTGCAGGTGGGGCGTCTTGGGGCACCGTGGGCGGGAAGGAGCAGGCTAGGGGCGTAGTCAGTACATTGGTGCCCGCCCCCAGAGAGCGTCCTAGAGAGCCTGGATCCAGAAGGGCACCCTTAGCTGTGGCCCAGGCCTGGTTCAAAGTGCTGTGCCTAAGGATGGGATCATGAAATACCCCATCCACCCAGTTTCTGAGACTAGTTACTGGGGAGTCCTGGTGCCTTTCCAGGGCTACTGAAGGGGCTGGGACTGCAGGTGAGGAGGCCGGCGGCACTGAGGATGCCCCCGCCGCCGGACCTTGACGTTTCAGCATGCAAGAGGGAAACTCAGTCTGGCTCAGAGCTGTGGCTGCAGTGGCTGTGGCTGTGTGCGCCAAGGACCAGATGCGAGGCTTGGTCTCCAGGCTCGGCGGCGCCCCTGCCGGGGCAAAGCTGAGTTTGGCTTCGCAGGCCTGTGGGCCGCCCTCGGCGCCAGAGTCTGGCGCAACCACTGTGCTCCGGAGGCAGCTCCGGCCCCTCTCCAGGTCCTCATCCATGGCAGCTCCACCAGCGGTGCCCAGAGGCATCCGGAGTGTAGCGGAGGCCTCCTTGCCTGGGCCAGGGCCATCAGATGAGGCAGAAATCCTCTCTGGTCCCCTATCCAGAGACTGGAAGGGAGTCTTCAGATCGCACTCCGAGGTCTCTGCATCTAGAGGGTCGAAATCTTCCAGGTCACTGAGTTCTAGCTCCTTGTCGTCTTTGCCAACAGGACCTGTCAGGCGACAACACATGGCCAGTGGAGGAAGACAGGATGGCATAACTAACTTCCTTTTATCCTAAGACCAGAGTTAATGGGACCTCACTCTCAACTAGTTAACAGCCCAGACCCTTCTCTGTTATCCTCTTTCCATCACATAGAGACCTCAGGTCTTGAACTAGTAACACCAGCCGGGCAGATCTGGACTTGGCGGTGTATGAAATGCTTTTTAACTTGACTTTAAGCATGCTCACCTCAGTCTCCTCTCCCCAGGCACAAGGTCTGACGGGAAATCAGTTCATTTATCCGCTGCCAGGTCCTAAGGCTTTGAATTTGCCACCCTACAGCTTCCGGGACTACCCATCCCAAACATTAGAGAATCTCCAACCCACCTTCGCTCTTGGCACTCTTGAGAGGTTCCTCCCGAGACTCCTCCTCCACAGCCTCCTCCTCCTCCCCCTCTCCGTAGGGCCTCTTCTCATCTGTGCACTTATTTCGAGGTGGCCAGGTCATCTTGTTCTCCTTCTTGAGGCGGCGGCGCGCGTTGGCGAACCAGGTGGAGACCTGTGTGAGGGTCATCTTGGTGATGATGGCCAGCATAATCTTCTCTCCCTTGGTGGGGTACGGGTTCTTGCGGTGCTCCTGCAGCCAAGCCTTCAGTGTGCTGGTGGTCTCCCGGGTGGCGTTCTTGCGACGTGTGCCGCTATCCACGGTCCCATACCTGGAGACAGGCTCTGCAATGGGGTGCCAGTCGGGGCCCGGGAGATCACGCGGAGCGAGCAGGTGCGGGGTGTAGGGACAGGCTGTGCCTCCCTGGGGTGGGTTGCATTTATGGGCAATGCCTTGCCTTTTGTGGGCCAAGGGCGAAGATAATGTCATTAAAATGACAGGGAGTAGGTCATGGCCTCTGTCACTCTGTAGACAGATTTCTTTGATTTCCTCTGTGGGACTTCCCTCTTACCACCATGATCCGAAAACTATAAAAAGGTATTACGGATCTGTGAACCAGAACCTGGGAACCTGTGCCCAGAGACAGAGGGGAGGAGCAATCCGGGACCAGGTTCAGGGCTTCCGTTTGAACTGGTAATGGGGAAGATGCAGCGGTGGTCTGTCCCCAGCATGGGCATTGAGGGTCAAGGGCCTTGTCTTTTGATTCCCACTGTAGGACGGTGGCCGTGGCTCAGACACCTATCTGGGCTGCGTTTCTTGGGGGTGCACATAGGTGTCTCAGGCCCTTCATGGAAGCAGCCTAGCAAACTAAGTTTCTAGAATCAATTTGCTTGAAAATGACAGCAATGGGAGAATTTCCACATTCCCAACAGAATGAGGGGTGTGGCGGGGTAGGGCTGACTGCCTGCTCAAGGGAATTGGCCCCTTTCTTGTCTCCCCGCCTCCCAGGAGGGGTGGTGGAGCTGGTACTGTACTGACTGGGTTTGGGGAGTCTGAACCCTCACCTGTCATACGGGTACTGGCCCAGAGCCGGCTCATAAGGGTAGTAGGCTGCAGCTGCTGTGGGTGCTAGGCCGGCGTGTGAAGATCCCGTGCCATCCTTGGACTCGAAACTGTTCTGTAAAAACCCAGGCGTCTGAGGCCACAGCTTCTGGGGACCCAGCTAGAAATCCTCCCTTAAGCCTGCTTAGCTGTGATCCCAAAAGTTTGAGTCTCCCCAAACTTCCGCCCCACAGACTCCAACCCACCTGCTATTGGTCCCACTCAGTACTCAGTTCCCCAAATGACAAGACTTGGGGGCGGTGCTGGGCTGGCTTTAGGTAGGGAAACAGGGATAGACCAGGGGGTTAAGATGAAGTGAGAAGGGGAGAGAGGGGGAGAGAGATCTCGAAGAAGCCTGAAGAGGAGAAAGAGGGCAGACTGGTAAGGACCCCAGGGGGGCCACTAGGCCCAGGGATAAAGAACCGGTGTAGAAGAGGCCTTGAGCTGGAGGGAAGGGGCAGAGCGGGGAGGAGCCAGGGTGTGAGGTCCGGAGGGGGTAGGGAAGAGGGAGGGAGGAGAAGGGTGTACTATGGGTGAGAAGGGAGAGTTGTCTGAAGCTGTGAGAACCCCTCTACGGAGCCAGGAACCTAATCAGAATTCAGTGGCAAACTAAACAGCAGCAGCATCTTAGGCACTCGGCCTCGCTGGCGGGTCACCCTGAGTCAGAGGCAGGGCAAAAAGTGCTCTGAGGCTTCGGGCTGTGGGGCACAGCTGAAGTCCTCCTCCCCTTACCCCAACCTGTAGGGGATCAGGGGCACTCGCACCCGGGGCGGAAGTAGACTTGGCAAACCGAGGGTTCGGGGTGGGGCGGGGCGGGGCGGGGCGGGGCGGGGCGGGGCGGGGCGCGGGGCGGCGGTGGGAGGGGATTTGTCCCCTTACCAGAGAGTAGAAAGCAGACGCCTCAGAGCCATAGGTCACGTAGTTTCCATAGCCCTGCGAGCTGCCGTAGGGGTTCCCGTAGACGCCAAGCGCCGCGGCTGAGTTGAGTTCGTGGCGTGCGGTGGCCAGCAGCCGGCTCTCGTAGACAGGGCAGTAGACAGGCGCCTGGGCCGAGGCTGCAGGCCCGGAGTCAGCCAGTGTGCGGCTGCCCGACTCGCAGCACGTGTTCAGGGAGTTGGTGGTCATCAGGAACTGGGGGCAGAGGAACCACAAAAAACCATGGGTACCAGGACAGAGGTTAGGGCGCTGGACCCTCAAGGAACTCACGAGTCCCTAGGGGCCTCCTGTTGTCTGTCCACCCAGAGGATTTTTTTATTACTAGCACCTCTAAGCAACCCGACTTGGTTTGGCTAGCATAAGGGGCCACCAGGCAAGGACCCTGCTGTCTGGGAAATGACAAGCAGTGGTGGCTCTTCCCTCTCCCTCTCCTGCTGTCAGAGTCTGGTAGGAGTCCCTTTACCTGGGGAGCAGAGGAGTAAGGGTATCCAAACTGCGGGTAGGACATGGCGGGCACGGCCTAGGAAGGTTGGAAGGGCCGTTGGGGTCCTGTGCGCGGTGTGGCTACGGCTCCGGGGGGCTTCAGGCTCCTAGGCTCTGGGAAGGCGAAGCGAGAGGTGGTCAGTTCACCCACACGCTGCGCAAACTTTCCTAACCAGGTAAGAAAGTGAGTGGCCTTAGTCGTAGCGATCCTTTTAGCTTCGAAGTCTGAACCCTCCAGAGGGCTCTGGGACCGACTGCACTCACCGTGAGGACAGAAATACATATTTTGCAAAACGAAAGGAGGAAAGAAGGAAGGAAGGAAGGAAGGAAGGAAGAAAGGAAGGAAGGAAGGAAGGAAGGAAAGCAAAATATAAAACTGAGTATCGCGGACTGTCAAGTCAGTTGCGCGCGGCTTTAAGCGGCAGAAGCGCTGACGTCAGCCAACGCCGCAGCTTGGCCTGGCCGTAGACCTGCGGGTCCTTCGGCTGCTAGCCGGGCGGGGCGGGGACAGTCTACGTCTGCGCCAGCAGGGCGGAGGGCTATGGAGCTTTAACAAATGAACTCCATCCAAGGAGTCAATATCACCCCCGACGAACGGTGTTTCTCCTTAGTCACGGAGGACGGAAGGCACTTTTAATTAGAAATTAATTAACGAGCAGCTGCTCCTTCACACCCCACTGTAATCATTAGTCTCAATTACAAATGAGACCTATGAAGGGACACACGAGTGAGTCTTCAGTGAAGATGTAATCAACAGTTAAATTAGCCGGGCACAGGCTACAACCGCCCGTTGCATAGTGTGCAGGGTGGAAGGACACAGGCCCTGCAGACCCCCGCAGGGCCCGCACGCCGAGAGGAAGACAGTGTGCCTAGGCGTTCCACACACTTCTTATCCACATAGGGTTAGTAGAAACTCAGCAACGCTTCTCACCAGTTCCATTTCAAACTCTGCACCAAGCATTTCAGATCCAGCTGCCGCCAGAAGAGCCCGTATTTTGATGGTGACCTGAACTCAGGTGTGTGTGTGTGTGTGTGTGTGTGTGTGTGTGTGTGTGTGTGTGTGTGTGTGTGTGTGTCCCAGGGCCTCTCCAGAGTCCTGCACTTCCAGGATCGGTGGGGCCAAGTACTGCGAGGCTTCCCGGTTTAGCACAGGTTGACTGTGCCATTCTGGGCGGCTGACTGTCCCTGGAGACGGCCCCTCCCCCTTCTCCATTCCAGGTCAGCCCATTGCTCAGCCTGGCTTTGCTTCATTTCCTCTCCCCTCCCTCTTCTGGTCGACCTCCCTGGTCTCCTTCCTCATCCCAAGGCTAAGACAGAGACTGGGGCTGCAAACTCGCTGCTCGCTGGGAAGAGCACATTTCCCAACGTGGCCCCGGGGCTCTTGCCGTAGGCTCGCTGATCCTACGGGAAGTAGAGCGAAGGGGGCATTGGGCACCTAGCCTTGGCACCCTACGGTCTGCTTCATACAGCTTCCTGCCTACACAGTAAGGAACTCTCGAAGAGAGACCCAGTGCCCTCTCAAGACTTCCTGAACTAAACTAGGCCTTGCAATATTGTCTCGAGTTCAAAGCGGAGATGAGCGGGACGTGCAGGGAGCTTGGGGTATCAAACCACCCGAAATTCTCATGCCGCCTTTCATGCTGATCTTCCCGGGGCCAGGCTCGCCCCTACTTCTTTTGGCCCACCAGGCCAGCCTCTCGCGCTCCGCCGGCAGCAGAGCCGCTCATCACGGAGCTGTGCAGACTTGCTCCGAAAGATTCCTGGGTTCAGACCTGTGAATCGCCCCAGGGCCACCCTCTAATTAATGATGACGTTCGCGCCCTCTCCCCAGCTGCAAGGCTGCCTCCCAGAAACGAAATCTGCCGGCCCTGACAGCTTGGTTGAAGGTGATGGATGACTATCTGGAGACCGCAGTACACATCATATAATATCTGCTGCGTAATTGCTTTAATTTACAGATGAAAATACGAGTTCTCCGATCGCGCTGGACCGCAGCAGACCACATCCGAACTGCTTGCAAAGGGAGAAACCATCGGAAATAATGAATAGTCGCCCCATGCAAATTATTCAGACAGTTTAGCCTTGGTAGCCGGGAGAGATATACATATATAAAGAACACGAGTCGAATGACATTAATAATTGTTTTTGAATTCTGTATTGATTTCATGGCAAGCTGTGTTTATTTCTTTCTCACCTGAATTGCTAATACCACCTTCCTGTAAATAATAAGAAACTAGCCACCGGGGCTTCTCGAGCAGAAATGAATCTCAGCTTCTCATTCTTCCTGCCTCTTCCCCTCCCCCAACTCCCTTCTCCTCGCCTCCTTCAGTTTTCAGGCCTTACTGAGGCTTTGGGGGGGGGACATCCAGCTACTTTCATCATTTATTGTTTACAAACAACTCTTCCTTTCGATAATGAGGCGCTGGTAAGGGAGGGGCTCTGTGCAGGACGGTGGAGGCACAGGGACAGGAATCCAGCATAGACTACTGGTCTTTTTGTCACCTCATTCCTGAAGCCCAGGCCTTGGGGACTAAGCACAGGCCCGCTGGTTGGGAAAGAGAATGAAGACCAGGCTGCTGCCTCTGTGTGACACTCTGGGGGACTTCAGCTAGCAGCAAGGGGTGTACCCAGAACGAGCACTCCCTGTTTCCTTTCCCAGACCCCTGGTAGGGCTGGGGTTGGAATGTTGTCCCCAGGACTTCCATTTATCTACTCAGTAGACTCTGTATTCAAGTAGGATACTAAGACTGAGTTCCCTAGGGTCTCTGGTCTCTGGGGAAGAGGTTTCCAGGGCTTTCCTTGGGTCCCCAATGCAACATTCTGATTTGCCTTCTAACATGAGCTTCCGGGCCTCAGGTGTTATTCTCTCTAGTTACCCTTTCCCTGGGTCTAGCAATCAGACACATTGGACTCCACTATCCCAGAGGATGCACAGACTCATGCTCTATACCCTGCCTGCTCCATGCAGGGGCCAGTCAGGACCCTACTGGCCTGTTCTGTCCTTACTCAGGCCCTACTGTCCAGTCCTGTCTCTGGCCAGCACCCACACCAGACATTCTCTTGACAATCTGCGACCTGGTGGAAGCTCCCCTGCCCAAATGAGATGCTCTGTAGGGCATCCTTGCTTCTGACATAAGGGGGCCTTCCGCAAAGTGGACGCCTCCAGCAGAGAGGCATAGGGCTCTCCAACAGCAGTTGCCCCAGACTCTCAGGCACCATCAGCTACATAGGGCTTGCACAGAGGGTCCATGCTGTGCCTGGAAACTCATAGGGCCCCTAGATATAAATTCACCATTCAGCAGGATGGCCAGAGCCACTTGGATCCCTGCAGGGCCAGCAGCTGATCACCTTTGGAGTGGGCTTCAAAAGATCAGAGACTGAAGGCCTGATCAGATTCCAAAGGGGTGGAACAGGGAGCAGTTAGCCTCAAGAATTAGGAGCCCAGGGACCACCGGGTATTTTCTGAGGCTGATGATGGCCATAGAACTGGTGAGAGCTTTTGGGGAGTCAGGCCTGGCCTTTTGATATTCCTGCCACCAGCTAAATCCTGGCTCCCCTTCTTGACCACAGCATGAGCTCGATGGGAGCTCACTCCAGCTCAGAGAGAAGCTGACTACAAACCAAGGCCAAGACAGAAGCCAGGCACCAGGAAAGGGCCTTTCTTTTTGGTAGGCCGGAACTTGGGATGCCTGGGTCCACTTTGGACATGAATCTGGTGTAGGCTCAGAAAGACATCTCAGGTGCCAGAGATGCTGGGTGGTGCGGGCAACCTCCTACCCTGACTCAGTTCATTTTTTCACACTCAGCCCCTGTTCCCCTTACCCAACCAGTGAGGTGAGCTGCTGGGACATGCGTTTAAATTTCTACTCCCCCCAAGCCCTCCTTTCTGGCCCTCTTTTCCTCAGCTTTCCTACTGCACTCCCACGGACCGTCCATTCCGAGCCCAAGGAAGGGAAGAGCAGAGCGCACTCAGTGCATTCAAGAGTACAAGCTGCGTTATCCCGCGCGCAAGCCACCACAGTCCGCGGGGACCTCTGCATTCCGCACTCGGATGCCGGGTCTTTTCTAGCCCGCTTCCCAAAACTTGCAGCAAATGCAGGGGTCTCTGAAGACCCTATCAGCTGGAAACAAACTTTGTCCCCTCCGGCGCAAGAGCGATCCTCGCAAAGTTTGCGCGGCAGAGTCGGTTCCTTACCTGCGCCGCTGGGAAAGAGTCGGCCGGTGCCTCTCAGGCGCCAGGGCCTCCGGGAGCTGCTGAGCGCAGCCCGGGACGCACCGGGGAGTCGCCGCAGCCGCCGCCGCCGCCGCCGCCCGCGCCCCTCGGCGGCCGCGCGGAGCCTCAGCCTCCTCCGCCTCCTCGAAAGGGGGGGAGGGGTCTGGGAACCCTGGGGCGGGGGCGGGCGCGGGGACCTTGCCTACCTGAGGTGGCGCCGGGCCACTCCTGGCCGCCCGCTAGGGCTCTGCGCGGCCGCTGGGCGCGCGCGCTCCGGCGGGGAGCAAGCGACAACTAATGGAGACATTTCCAGGCGGAGCACCTGGAGAGCGGAGCGCGCCGGCGTCCCCAGGCGCCGCGGTCGTCAGCCGAGCCCGCACCGGCGTGACGTGGGCGAGCGAGCGAGCTGCTCCCACCCGGCCGCCCATTAACGCTTTCCCCCCGCGGGCGCCCAGCGCTTGCCAACTTTCCCCTCCGCCCTGGCCGCGCACCGGCTGCGCGGGTGTAGGGGCTGGGATGAGGGGTTCCTGAGGGTGAGGGTTCAGGCTTGGCCTCCTCAGGATGGCTGGGTGAGGGCCCCTGGGCCCCGAGAGGACACCCCAACCCAGCAGGACAACAGGCAACACTGGGCCCTGATTTTGTCAAATGCTTGACTTGCTGTGTGGATCTAGCGACCTGGGCTTGTGGGCCTGTATCTAAATGGTTCCCTTTCTGCACTCTCACTGTCTGGCTAGGAGATAGCTCCTCTCCTTTTAGGACAGAGATTCCCCTCCAGAGACCATATTTACCCTGCCCCGCACAGCACAATGCTATCCTTGGGTGTAGACTGCACTCTCCAGCTCCCCTGCTCTTCTTTTCCTGTCCCTTCCTCTACACTTTACCAGCAGTTCTGGTCCCCTCCTTGGTGTCCAAAACAGTCCTAACCCACCTGACTCTTGAGACTTTTTGGGCCCAGGCCGGGCTTTCCTCACAGACTTGAGAGGAATGTACAGTTCAGTTTGAGAGAAACTGCTTAGGGGCTCAGTAGATCTGTTCCCTCTTTGGGAGAGATCTTGCTCACGACTGTTCAGAGCCAGTTAGCTGGGCTTCTGCCCTGGGGACTAACAAGAGGATAGACATCCTTTGGCTTCTTCAGCCTGAGGCTAGAGCCCAAGACAGGAGAGGTAGGTCCAGGCCCAGACCCCCACCTCCCCCTCAGCAACAGAACCTTTGCCTCTTGCCTCCCAGAAGACCCTTTTGTGGACTTGCTGCCCTGCAGAGGTCTCGGTACAGGAGAGAAGCCAGGTGGTGAGTACCACCTGCCCAGGTTAGAACAGGAAGGGGCTGTGGCCTGTACAGCCCCAGGGCTTCTCCAGGATACCCCTTCCTCCACATAACTTTCACTTCAAAGAGCCAACTTATTTCTCTTCGTCATCCATGGCAGTGCAATGACAGTTGAGATTTGCTGATTTAGATAATCTCTGAGAAAGTTATCTCAGATTTTTCCCCCCTTTGCTCCTTTTCCCTTCAGAGCTTCTTGCAGCTGCCGGAGGGGTAATTCCAAACTGCTTGCTTCCCAGGCAGCATGGAGTCGGTCTCTGTGACTGCAAACCTCACTCATTTATCTTCTCCACTGGGAGAGAGGAGGCCAGCAGCCCAACCAGGCTGAGCTAGAGCTCAAAGTGTTGCTGTGGGTGACATTGCTTTAATCACTGCCTGTTTTGGAAACTGAAGGGAGCTGGGTCACCAGCTTAGCCCAGTGAGCTAGAGGAGGGGACTTGGATCCTGGGTCTGGGTCTTGCCCCTCCTCTTTGAAGTCTGGGAGGCAATTGGGGGAAGGGTGTTCTTTCTATAGGGACAAAAGGAAGCATCTAGTTCGGAAAGTAGGGGAGAGTCTCTAATTCCAACTGAAATGTAGAGGAAGGATATGTCTACCCCCAGGGTTGGAGTAGGCATTTGTGGTTTTCACCTTGCTCTGGGTCTCCTCTTAGGCTGTGTAGGAAACTCCCTGCCTTTTGCTGGGTAGGCAGAAACAGGCCCATCAGCACTCCTCAGGTGAGTCTTAGGCTCTTTGTAAAGCTAATACAAGCAAGGTGCTTGTGTTCTTGAGTGTTAACAACCATAGCCGACTTGACTCATTTCATGCTTAAGTACTAGCAACAGTCTAGAAACATCAAGGCACACCAGTCATGGCCACTAGCACTCTACAGAGCTGTTTTTATCTTCATGACCCAGACCTCGTGGGATACACAAGTCACCATAGGAGTTTGTTGTGACTCTGGTGCCTTTTCATGGGAGGAAAGCAGGTGCCATCTCCTAATTTAGAGTTCACTTGGCTGAAGGCTGCCAGGCCTGACCTTGCCCTGATTGCTGTGATGAAGTGGTTACAGATATCAGCCACTGCCTCCTGCCCTCAGACCTCCATTTGCTGGACAGGGTAACTTCCCTGGGTCCTCTTGCTATGCTCCGGAGCTCCCCTGGACTGGCATCCTGTGGAAATACCCCAGGTTTTGGCCAGGGAGACTGTAGGGAAAGCCCCTTTTCTGGCTTCAGAGTGGGTGGTCAATCTGGAAAGTGGGTCTACAGCTTGAGGTTCAGCTTTAGGGAATAGGCCCCGGGGGGCCGGCAGGTGGGCGGCTCTGGCTGACAAGGCTGATGCTGTCCACACTGCTGTGCCCCTTAGATCCTCATTCAATCCCTCTTTTGTCTTTCCTCCTGGTGCAGCTGCCAGAGTGTGATCTGGAATGAAAGTCTCTGTGCCCTTGGGGCTTGGCCACGTGGCCGCCTCCTCCTCACCTGGGCTTCGCTACAACACGCACAGGCATTTGGGGATAAAGCCTCCAGCAGGAGCTTACAAAGGCCCAGCCTCAAAGCTGCCCAGTGCCCACCATCCCTATGGGGTCCAGGGTCTTGTCCTCCTGCCCAACCTGGGGACCCTGAGGAAGAGTTTTGATCGGGCCAAGAGGCATCCTCTGCAGCAGAAATGTAGGGTGGAATCTGGTGAGACACGGTAACAGTGGCCTGGGTCAGGATTTGTGGAGCGTGGTCAGTGCTGAGAATGACTGCATCTGGGACATGGGTGAAGGCAACGCCTAGCCTGGAATCTCACGTCTTCCTCCTGCTCTATCCTTGTAGCCCAGAGAGGAGAAATCTAGGTTTCCTCTCCTCCATTCTGGACCACTAGCTTGGATCTCACAACCAAAATGCATCAGCACATTTTCCAGTACAAATTTAACAATGAAAGGCTGTAAACTCAGACATCACCCATTCTTGTAGATGCTTGGGTGGAGTCTCAGTTTATGAAGACCCAAGGTGGGAAGGTCAGCCCGATGAGACTGACCTTGAATCTTCCAGGAAGATGCCAGAACATACAGGGGCCTGTGAGTACACACAAACCTTTGATCTAGTGTAAACTGAAAAGCTTTGGTAGTGGAGGAGAAATGTACAAAGGCATCTTATGTGAGTAAGCCAGTATTTGTGGACGGAACCTCAGAAAAATTAAACAGCAGCTAGATGAGAGGCCTTAAGATAGGCCTCATAGATTTCCTGCCTGGAGCTCTGAGGAGAAAGAATATGTACTTGTGGTGGTTTGAATAGGAATGACCCCTATAGTCTCACAGATCTGAATGCTTGGTCACCATGGAGTGGCACCATTTGAAAGGATTAGGAGGCATGGCCTTGTTGGAGGAAGTGTGTCACTGGGGGTGGGCTTTGAGGTTTCAGAAGCCCAAGCCAGGCCCAGTGTCTCTCTCTTTTCCTGCTGCTTACAGATCTGGATGTAGTACTCTCAGCTACTTCACCAGCACCAGGTCTGCCTGCATGCCACCATGCTCCCCACCATGGTAATAATGGACTAAACATCTGAAATTGTTAATTAAACGCTTTCTTTTATATGAGTTGCCTTGGTCAAGGTGTCATTTCACAATAAGAGAACACTGACTAAGGCAGTGAGCACCCAATGGTGAAAATAAAAATGTTATGTGACTGCTCTGCATACATGTGATTGCAGGCAGAAAACACTTCAGTAAGTGGAAGGTGTCCAGACACCCAGTGATGTTTGATGGGAGATGGCATTCTATAAATATGCTTCTCTTATTGGTTAATGAATAAAGCACTGTTTGGCCAATGAGGCAGAATGATAGGTGGGACTAGGAGAGACAAGGAGGATTCTGGGAAGTATAGGCAGAGAGCAGTTACCATGTGACCCCGGGAAGAGAGGACACAAGTCATGCATGATAAGATGGTCTGGTAAGATAAGACCATGTGGAAATACATAGAACAGTAGTTATGGGTTAATAATTAAGACAGAGCTAGCCAGTAAGAAGTCCTAGTCTACGCCAACAGCTTTATAATTAACATAGCATCTGTGTGTTCATTTGGGGCTGACTTGGCTGTGGGACCAGGCTGGCAGGAAGAAGCATCAGTAACAGATGTTTCCACAGGCCAGTGTGGAAATGAGAAGAGTGGGTGGACATACGAGGCTGGCCTCCCCTTGCAGTCCTGAGGCTGGGTCTCTCAGGGGCCCTCCCACTGTAGTCTGTCATTTGAACCTGGTCTCTTGTACTCCTCACCAGGGCTTCCTTGGTCAAGCTGAGGTCACGTCGGCAATGTCCAGAAAAAGCCTATAAAGTTAGGGAACATTTATGGATTGGTGCGAGTTTGCAGTGGGCTGTCCTGTTGTTACTGACGTGTCTCCTCTAAGTGGTCATTTAGGGAAGAGTGCGAGTGACCCAAAGGCTGCTCTGAAAAGTTAAAGTGCTCTTCCGGTGGCAAGGGCAGGGAATATCACAAATCCCCAGTTAAAACACCAGAGTAGCCGGAGGCAGTGACCAGTGTAATGGTCATCACTAAGGACTATGGCAGCAGATCACTCAGGACTGTCCCCAAGGAACACACACACACACACACACACACACACACACACACACACACACACACACACACGTTTAATGGTATTTTTTTTCTGAAATTCAATTAATTGAAGGCCCCAGATAAAAGGCACACATTCTTAATGGCTATAAAATAACCTGAGGGGGGAGACAGAGCTGTGGAGCTCAACTTCAAAGCATGACAGAAATACTTACTGTCTTACTTTAAAAGTAGTCAGATCAATGTATGAATCAGTTAAAATTACTTGTGCATTTAGCAACCTTTTCATTTTCCGTTTGGAAAGGATGAGGGTATGTGTTCTTTGTCCGTGATTCAATCTCCTGAGAGGAAATTGCAGCTGACACCACATCGGCCTGGGCTCTGGACTCCAGGTTCTTTGACCACGAGGCTGCATGTGTCTTTGCTGCAACACGGGCAGAAAGGCTGTGCCTCAAGACAGCAGAACTTCTGTGTCGTAAAGTCTTGGAGGCTACAGGCATGAGCTCAAGGGGCTGGCACCAGGGTTCTTGGAGGAGCAGCTGACTCAGGTCTCTTCTCTCTCAGTTGCTGGTGAGCTTTGGAGTTCCCAGTACATTTTGCAGGACTTTCTGCCCTTTCTTTCTGTAGAACACTCTCTGAACTCCTGCTTTTTAAGGATTGTAGTCACATTGGTTGGGGCCCATCCTGCCCCAGCATGACGTCATCATGACTGTGTCTGCCACCATCCTGCTTCCAAATAAGGTCACATTCTGATATGGTGGACATTAGGAACACAAACCAACTCATAATGGAGGGATGCCTAGAAGTGCCACCCCTTAGGCTCACTTTATTTCTTCAAATCGAATACCCCAGCCTCTAGTTACTTCATTAGAGCTTTCAGGAGGGTGAGCTTCTCCCTCTGGAACTCCCCATCTCCCCTCCAGTGTCCTCTAGGGCAGATCCCATTGTGTTCCTGGTCTCTAATGCCATGAAGTTGCCCCCTGAGTCTTCTGATAGCACCACAGGAAGCAGGACTCAGCACTCATGACCATCGCCTGGCATTCATACAGTGTAGTCTATTTTTTCTTTGCTGTTCTCTCCCTGCGAGGCTAGAATGGATGCTCCTCAATATTTGCATGTGTGGTTTTCTGGGGTCTCTGCTACACAGTTCCTGGCACAAAGGACATGGTAGATGTAGGCACACCAAGGAGCATGGGTAATGCCCTCTAGGAAAGGAGAGCAAGGGGCACACTTAGCAGGTGGCACAGACTGCAGATGTACTCTGGGAACGTGGGAAGAGAAGGAGGATTCTGTGGTCTGCAAGCACCCAGAGAGAGGCAACAGCACCTACCTACCACATTGTGGATGAGTGTCCAAATGTGACCAGGAAAATGAATGCAAAGCAGGCTCCTCAGTCTTCCTGCTGTGCTGCAGCAGGTGTGGTTTAGCCAGTCACCGGGAGTCATGGAGAGAGCCAAGAGGCAGGGATCCAGTGTGCCATCGAGGACAAAGGCAGCAAAAGAGGACAGGCAGGAGAGTAGGGTAATTCTGGCACTGTCGTCCCTGCTGGGCCACACTGGGCTTTCCCTGTCAGGGTTTGCTTTGCCAGACCTGCCCCATGGTTGCTCTACCAGGCAACTGTGGCACACTGCAGGCTGTGTGAGGCCCCAGGGCAACTCATCTCGGTTTGTTCCCCCACTGCCTCAGAATGTCCTTGGCTGGAGGAAAGACAGTGGGTGATATCTGAGGCTTCCACGCAGAAGCCTTTAAGAGCTTCGGAGCAATTCACCCCTGCCCTTTCCCCTCCTGTGGCAAGTAATGTTGCCAACAGTGGACACACTGTAGCTGTCTCCTTGATTTGGTGACATGGAGCTGAGCCTCTGCCCACCTCTGTGATACAGGGGCTGTGAGTTAGAGTTGTACAGCCTGCTCTATCCCACATATAGAAGTCAGACCAATACGATAACAATGTGGCTATAGGTCATGGAATTATACTACAATACAGTATAATACAGTACAGTTGTGGATTATGTGACTGTGCATTATGATTTTACCACAGAGGAAGCAACTGGACAGAGGCATTCTATGCACTATTTTGTGGTTCTGGGGATGGAGTCCAGGTCCTTGAACATGGTAGGCAAGTCCTCTATGACTGAGCTACATTCCAAGTCCTTGTTTTTCTTTCTTAAAATATTTTTCTTTTGTATTTAAGATTATAATTATATCATTTCTTCCTTCTATTTCTTCTCTTCAAATCCCCCTATACACTCCTTCTTGCTTGCTTGCAAATTCATGGTCTCCTTTTTCATTAATTGTCATTACATCCATTATATATTTTGATGTGGCCAAATCCATCACCTCCTCCAGTTATCTGCTCCCTGTTTCTTTTTTATTTTTATGATTTCAGTTTGCACATGTAGGCCTTTGATTTCCATGAAGTTTATGCTTTGGGGACATGGTGTAGGGCAGGACTTAGAATCTTTTTGTGACCCTCTCATCATCATTAAAGACATTGTTCTTTATCACATAGATCTGGCATTCTTGTTTGTACTCTTCAAGCAGAAAATTTTCATAGTGAAATCTACTATAATATATAAGGCGATTGGTCTAACTGTAGAAGCATGTAAACCTTGTCACCTCTCAGCTGTCCACATGGTATATTGATTTAATAACAGATGTGCTGTATGGAGTGTGAGGAATATTAATGATCCCGGAAGGAAGCGATGGCATTAGAGAGATCCAGAGGATCTCTAGCAAGCCAGCCACTATGTTCATGGCTATGTGCCTCCACTTTCTTCTTTATAAGGAGAAAGACATGGACTATACTATTTGGTCTCTTAAAGCTGTGTGTGATTTTGAAGTGAAGACCACCATTGAGATATAGGGAGGAAGCGATTGCTGCAGTTTTTTACATGGATCTGATCTCACGGAGAGTAATTCACTGTGCATTCTGACTTGCCCTTCGGCTGATATATTAATTTTACAGCTATTTATTTAGTTTGTGTGTATGTGTGGGAGTTGTGCAGATGTGGGCCTGACATTACACACACAGAGATAAGAAAATAGCTCTCAAGAATCAACTCTTCCACTTTGTGGGATCTGGGACCAAACTCGGGTCATTAGTGCTGTTCATAAGTGCCTCTACTCTGCTGTGCATTTTACTGCTCCTGTAGCGTACCAACAACCTTTTCCCTTAACATCACGAATTCCCACCAGAAACAACTCACTTTGGCTTAGGTTAGATGGTCCACCACAATAGCTGGCCAGCCCAAATGGCTGTCTTTGGCAGTACTAACTGGGAGTATGGCTTTCTAGATCTCAGCAATGAATTGGAAACACAGAGCTGGAGGCTCAGCGTACCTCTCAAGACCTTCCCCTAGTGGCCTTCTCCGACCAGCTGTGCCTTATCCCCTAAAACAGTGCCATCATCTGGGGATGAGGTATCCGAATACATGAACATATGGGAGTAGACGTTCACATCCACATCGTAAGGGCGGAAGTCCATCTGCTGAGCAGGCCTAGCTGCTGCTCTGGATGCATTCTGACCCCTGTGCCTGCTCTCATATACAAGAGGAGTGACATGCTTTCCTCCCCAGCTTCACACGTGGGACCTGCTGTACAGCACATACGGTGCTTTGAATGGTGACAGAGGCTGGCCTGGGTACTGAGGAAGGGAATGAGGAGGCAAAATGTACAGCTGGTGTACCTGGGCAGGGGCAGCCTGCAGGGTGTGTGTACCTGGGCAGGGGCAGCATGCAGGGTGTATGTACCTGGGCAGGGGCAGCATGCAGGGTGTGTGTACCTGGGCAGGGGCAGCATGCAGGGTGTGTGTACCTGGGCAGGGGCAGCATGCAGGGCGTGTGTACTTGGGCAGGAACAGCAGGAAGAGTGGGTGTACCTGGGTAGGAGCAGCATGTAGGGCAGGCATACCTGGACAGGAACATTATTTGTAGCTAGTGCAGTTGGTCAGGCAACATCCTGGGTGGGTGTACCTGGACAGCTGTGAGCCTTCTCCCAGAGCTAGCAGATGAAGGGCTGGTGGGTCTGAGAGCATCAGGTGGGGCTCCCCTGGTTTTCCAGTGTCACCTCTTCCATGATCTGAATTACCTGCGTGTGGAATACACATGGAAAGGTATTGGTGGCCACACTGCTTTGGGGGAAAGAGTAGAGACCTTGAGAAGGTGACTGAATGCAATGAGGTTATTTCCCCTAGTCTCCATCCTTTGGGCCTGACTCTCCATAGCATTGCTACACAATTACACTTGTTACTGTGTATGGTGAGAACACATGCTTCAAAATGTAACTTTCTGGGATCTAGCCCCTGTCCCCACCATGCCTTGTGCCCCCCACCCCACACCGCCAGACACCACCTGGTTAGCTGGGCTTTGAGTGTGGGCCAGATAGGCATGGAGAGTTCATCCTGTTTTCCTTGAGAAGGACACGTGGGCTGAGGAGGCCAGTGGCTGCCTAGGCAGACATCGGACACTGACTACCCAAAGTGCTGACACAAGGTTTTCATCAGTGTCGTGCTCTAGTGCCAACAATTGAGTTCGACCAGGTTGACAAGTTACATGTTGAAGATTTGATAAGCTCTGCCTAGCGAGGGGCTTCCCACCTCTGCACAGGACAACGGGTGGACAGGATGGAGACAAAAAGAAGTAAATGCCTATGCCTGGGCTGGCTGTTTCCTTTGTAGCTCCTCTCTTGCTTTAAGGAAAAGAAGCTGTTTGGCATTTGGGGGGCATCTAACGTCCAAGGAGGCTGTGAGAGATTCGGTAACTTGTGACTCCCATTGGTGGACTAGGTGAAGTTGTATGATAGCTTGCCAGTTTCCTTAGTTTCTGAGAGGTCTCAGGGTCCTGGGTGTTATGATAATGCCCCTGGGAAAACTTGGCGAATTCCATGGCAGGCGAAGGTAACCGAGGCGGGGGACAAACACGCCAGGTAGACAGAGATTTTAAGTGAGAAGTTTTATTAGAAAGGGGGGGTGAAAGAGAAAAGAGGTAAAAAGACACAGAGACAGAGAGAGGACAGAAGAGAAGAGGGAGACAGAAAGAATCCTGTCTGCCCCAGGAGAACAACAGGAAAGAGAAGGAAAGAGAGCATAAGTGGGCAGGGCTCTTTCTTTTAAAGGGTCCTTAGCACCTGCGTGCAGACTACACAACCATGGGACCCTGGGCTGACTAGGGCACTGCCTGAGTGCATTCTGCCAGATGACAGGGGCAGGCCAGCATAATGTCTGAATCGTTGCACTGGAGATGCTGTCTCAGAAGCTGGCTGGATAAGGGCTGCATCTTCTGGCTGTGCTGCATGGGAGCATCTTGTGCTAGGCAACCTTGGTCTCATCTCTGTGAGCACCCCACCTGGCCTCAGGCTATTCCTCAGAGCTGCTCCTCATTTCTCACAATGGCACTTGCTCTAGGGTCCTTGAGAGATGTAGGAGAAAATGCACCCATGACCCGGAGGCCAGTCTACTTGACACACTACTTCTAAATAAGAATGGCACACCATGCTCCAGAAGCCAGGACACTGAATTCTGAAGCAGAGTGAGCGTGAGTAGCTGGTAGCTGGCCTGTAGATGAGTCTGCACTCTCCACGTCTCCTTTCTTGTAAACACATGGAGACCCTGGTGGTATGGGTGCTCACTGTTCAATCCGAGGTAATGTACTAACCAATCACAGCCGATAGACTTCCACTATAGAGGTGACTGTTGTACAATAAAGCAGGCGCTGTTCCCTGAAACTGTTGGGGGATATCCAGGTAATGACAGGAGAGAGAGAGAGAGAGAGAGAGAGAGAGAGAGAGAGAGAGAGAGAGAGAGAGAGAGAGAGAGAGAGAGAGAGAGAGAGAGAGAGAGAGGGAGAGAGGGAGAGAGCTCTTTATCTCTTTCTCTTGCTCGATCAAGCTCATTCTGCATTTGTGTAGGCAAATGGGGGTGTCCTTTTCATTTTGTTAAGATGGAAGCTCTTCAAACCCTGGCTACCCTATTCATTTGGCAGAGGGGTGACTTTTATTTGAGGTCCTAGATCTTCATAATTTGGAGGGCCACCCCACGGCATTGGGAAGCATTTGATGTTTCCTCTTTGCTTCTGTTTTGAGAAATGTTGTACCAACTGAGCAGTGGGTGAGTTAGCTAAAGAGATATCTGTGGGCGACTTGCTGAGAAGCACAGGGTATTTGGTTTGCAGACATGGGTTTTACCCTAGTTCTCATTTTGTAACTGGGACAAGACAAAAGCCCAGAGAGGAGGCAGAAGCAGCCACACAGCAGCTGAATCCTGAAAACAGGTAGACTGGGGGAGGCAGTTTCTACAGGAAGCCCAGAAATAAAAGACTGTGTTCAATTTGATGATGGCTCTAAGCTCACCTGTAAGTCATGGCAGCTTGGTTCAATATTCTGAGTCCCGGACAGCTTGGGTTATTGTCACATAGTGGAGCAAGATCTCTTTATTGGTTGCGGATCCCTGAAGCCTGTGCCCAACAGGAAATCAATGCACATCTTCCTGGCCTCACTGCCTCCAGGAGCCTCATCTTCTGATGTGTGTTTTTTTTTTTTTTGGTCGACTTCACAGTCTGTTCCTGTGTCTGGATTAAGGCTTTGGTTGAACTCCCATTTCTCAGTCCCAAATTGCAGGTTCTCACATCTCCTTGGCATTAAGTGGACAGTGTGGCTGGTGAGCACCGTTGTCTCAGAGTGCTACATGCACAGAGAAAGACTGTACCCATTTAGTGCTCACCATTGGCTCTGATTTGTTGCGATGCTCTCCCTCATAGTGAGCCTCCTGTGGACAAAAGGCTAACATTACAGGCAGCCTGGAGAGTCAGCGAACAGGTCAGGATGTCCCTGTGAGTTGTATCTTGGTTGAGTGTCTTCTCCTGAGTGGCTGGGCTACACAACTCACAAAGGGCTTGACAGGCAGATGAGCCATTACCCCTGCCCTGTACCATGGGGCTCCAGGGATTGTCACTGCAATGCAGGGCTTTCCTAGAAGAGCCAGCCCAGTGGCAAGGGTAAGCTGCTGAGAGTGGACATGAAGGTGAGGCAGGCTTTCAAATTAACTATAATTTTGGTTCTGTCTGGTAAATGGAATGTAGGGCTCAAAGGATTCTGGTGTCCTCTTCCAACATCTGTTCTGCTAGCTCGAGTAGTTTTGGGGACCTGCGTTCCATGGTCGGAGATTTCTGAGACTGTCCTCCTTTGGTTTTAACATGGTCCGTATGGTTTGCATTTTTGATCCATCTATTCTTTTCCTTGCAGAGGCAGAAGCAGCACCTTCCTGGGTGAGTAGAAGCCATACTAGCCTGTTTACTGGGTTCTTCTGACACGGCCCTTGGGATCCTGATAGCATCTACTTTTGAGAACAAGATTCTCTGGACTTATCTCGGATACCTTTCTAATCAATGGAAAGAGACACTGTGCTAATGGATTGGAGATCATTTCAAGGCACTGACTGAGAAAACACGATTTCTTTTTCTCAAAGTGAATTCTATTGCCACCATCTGAGCAAGGCCAGTAGATTTTTATTCTTATGATTGCTTCACAAGTCTGGCACAGTTTTCTTTAAAATGGAACAAATCAGTGCAATGCCTTGGGCATACTTTTGGAGCACCTGGAAAGGTGGCATAGTTTATATCCACGGACGTGAAGCTTGCCGAGCTATGCCGGGGAGGTGAACACATGTGGCAGAAGTGGCTGCAGCACAAGAGCATGGCGGGGATGCAGTGGCACAAAGAGAGGACTTGGAGGAACTGAAAATGTAAAGAACTCTGCTTAGGGCACCCTGGTGCAAGCTTCACACCATTCTGCTGTGATATCCAGAGAAACACTGACCACCTTTCTGCATTCTGATTGTTCTGAGTAATTCACTAGCTCCAACCCTTGCTCAAGATGAGGGTTGTGCAAGGTCATGACTACCCGAAGTACAAACCCAAACACCCCAGCTGAAGTGCACCTCAAGTACAACCCCAGCACTGCAGGGGGAGCTGCTGAATGCTGGGGTAACTTTGCCCTACAGGCCAGAATAAGGTCAGGTTTGGCCATTGCAGCTGAGGTTGGCCAACTCTGGGCTACCTGTGTCTCTAGACATCAAGTCTTCTGGTGTCCCCTTTGTCATTCCCAGCCCTTGTTAGGCTGTGCTTCTCTGGGCAACCTCCCAGGGATCTCTTGAAGAAGAAAACCTGTATGGGTGATCTGTTGCAGGAGAGAGAGGCTGTCTGGCAGAGAGGTGTTCCACTGAGTTCTAGGTGTTTCCAAAGGTGGAGGACAGTGCTCATTAGAAGACACTCTGTCTGTCTGTCTGTCTGTCTGTCTGTCTGTCTGTCTGTCTGTCTGTCACTATTCACTTCCCTTAAAGTCATACCATAAGAACCATTATATCGAGTAAGAAAACTGATTGGCCCCATGGCATTCTGGGTCACCTCCCCAGGTAGGGCTCTGGTATTCACTTGTGGAGGGCTCACTATGAACTCCCTTCTGCTGCTTGCCAAAGCTTTTTCCTTAGGAGTTTGTAGCAAAGTTCCTTGGAACTGCAAGCATTCTCGTCTAAACAATTGATTTTATGGTACTCAGAACTTTTTTTTTTGTAAGCACCTCATCGGAGAAATATTCTTCAGTGTGTCTGCCAGCAAGCTGATGTAAAAAAAAAGGGACAGAATTCTCTCAACCATTTTTCCATGGTTTTTAATTCATTGCCCCATTTCTGAGGCTTCAGGAAGAGTCAGCCAACGTGGGCTCTGGGGGCACCATGGGGAAGGCTCTGATCACAGTGAAGCAGGACGCCAAGCCCGAGACAAGCCATGGTCTTCTCGCCAAGAAGCAGCTTTGGAGCCATTCCTCAGACACATGAAATTCCTCCCAGACTCCCACTAACATTTCTGAGGCCCTCAGCAGAACTTGAAGGTGGTGTGCTCTTAGCAGATGTGACCCCCTGTTCAGCCGCTCATACGCTGCCAGCGCACCTCTGCAGGGACTCTGCTGCTTTTACCCAAGTCAGATCGGATGCTTTTGTCCCCACAGACTCTGCAAGGAATCTGCATCTCTGGCACCCAGGATGACCCTCATCTGCAGGGCGTCCTTGCTGCCGTGGTTGGTTGAGTTTTTGGAACTGGACCTAAAGGTGCATAGGGGGATGTATTATGTAGAATGCTCACTTGGGTGTTGGATCATTTAGAGTCTCTAGGGAATTAGAACCCATGCCATTTAGAAGTAGCGGGACAAAAGAGGAATCATAGTGGGGCCAACTCAACACCTACCCGAAGGCTGACAAGCTCCAGGACAGGCTGCCCACAAACAGTAGTAGGATTCTGTCCTTGGTCTCAGAATCCAGGGCCCCATGGTGTCACTGCCTAAAGGCTGGGAGACATATTTGTGTTACTTGAGAGCAGAAGAGGGGGGTCGCCTCCTCCTAAGAAAGCAGTGACTCCCCTTACTTTTGCCTGCTCTGTTGGTCTCCAGTGGATAGGACCCTCCAAAGTGGGATGGTCAGGGGGAAGAACGATGATGGGAATGGGCTAATGAGGAAGCCATCTGCTCCAGAAGAGTTGGGGGGATCTTGAAGGAGAAGCCCCATGAGCCGTGTTGACACCTGAAGGGACAGACTGAGTTAAGAAGAGATGGAGGAGCTAGGAGCTAGAGTAATCAGCCATGCTGAGGTCATGTGGTACTCAGGCAGTAGGGTCATAGGGATATGTGAGAGTTGGATTTGTTCTAGGAGCCATGCAAAGATATGGGGTATTCTGTACAATGCTAATAGTCACGGCTTCCTGCATGTAGGACAGTCCTGGTTTGAGCAATGGTGCTGAAGATAAACCTGAGGCTGGCACATCGTTGTCTGACAGCCATAATCACTCTGATATCTATATTCTTGGCCAGTGGTGCTCCACTGCTGAGCGGTCTCAACTACTACATGTTAATATTCTAGGGAAGATTAAACCAGAAACCAGCATCCTGGCGAGTAGGAGCCTCTTTCTTCCAGAGAGAAAGAGCCTTTGTTATCCATAAGGGGGTGCTCCAATTCAGCAAACATGAGGGCGGTGTTTGCCTTGACCAGGCTGCTTGGGGGCCATGCTCCATCCTGAGTGGGAGCTTGGAGGCACTTGGTACACACTTTAACTTAGGACTAGGGCCAGAATAAAGCCAGGTGTGCATTGGCTGGTAGCTCCGTAGCTTCCACATGATTAGGTAGGAATGTATGTATTACGGGTGGTTTCTATGACCTGGATGATTTGTAGCTCTCTCCTGCAGGATCTGCACGCACAGTGTATTAGTTAACTCTTTTTAGCTGTTGGAATAACTTGTCAGAGAGAGCAGCTTCCAGGGAAAATGACTTACGTTGGCTCCTGGCTTCAGAGGCTTCAGTCCATGTTTTATACCTGGGAAAACCACCATGTTAGGGGCAGTATGTGGTGGAGAATGGTGCATTTAGAGGCAGAAGAGAGCTGAGAGAGGAGAAGGGACTGGGGACTAGGTGTGACCTTCCAAGATACAAGCCCCAGTGACCTCTTTCCACCAGCCAGGCCCCATGTTCCAGAATCTCAAGAGTGGTGCCACCATGTGGGGGTCAAGCATTCAACACAGGAGTCTGCCAGGGGGTTTCACATTCAGCTGTAGCACCAGCTTCCTTGTGGCTGGTGTCTGGTGGCAGGAGGATGGTTCTGAATTATCATGGTGCCTCTTCCGAGTGGAGGTAGCCAAGAGACCTCGGATGGTTGCTCAAGCTCTCTCTCCCTAGTCTTGTAGCTCACAATATTATAAGTAATATAGCGTCTGTGTGTTCATTTGGGGTGGACATGGCTGTGGGACCAGACTGGCGGGAAAGAGTGCTTGTAACACTTGCTTACTCCACAGCACGGAGATTTGAGGTGACTGAAGGAAGGAGGGAGGATGCGTGTGTCTCGTGGATGCCACGAGCTCAACTCCCATGTCAAGATCTGTGAATTGACATGCTATTCTACCTTGTCAGCTTTCGGCTCTACTTAAGTCTACCCTGCAAGTGAAATATTTGAGATAAAAGTTAAAAGTTGTTAGGGTGGAAGTTCAAAACTCAAGTTTGAGTAGGTTTGCTATTTAGATCCATGCGTTTGAGACTGCCTTGTAAAGCTATGTCTGCCAGAACAAAACTCAACACTCTTTAGTGTTAAATTACAGAATTAGACTTCCCAAAACTCTGTTCAGTGTCTACTATACAAACAGGAGTTTAGGCTAGACACTCTGCAAAGGTAAAAAAGGAAAGCAAATGAACTGCATGTCGAGAGAGCAAAAACACCGGCAGAGTTGCAAATCTGTCACAGACAGAACTTACAGGAAAACACAGATGGAGACTATTAGCAGAAAACCAGAGGGTGAGGAGGCACAGTTGTAGGTGATGGCAGAGCAGAGAGGGGACGGTTCTGCATATAACGGCACAGGAAGGCAGGAGGGAGATGTCAGTCCTCTGTGAGACAGTGGGATGAAGTTGGCTGGCAGCAAACAAGACTATTCCAAAGTAGCAAAGGAAAGGGCTCCTCCGTGTTCCTAATACGTGATGCACATATGAAGTGGTGAGCCTGCCGCCGAGCCAGACCCCACCACAGCACCGCATACACGTATGCACATATCTGCACCCCGTTAGCAAATGCAGCTTAACAGAAGTGAAACTTCTCACAGAGAATGGTAAGCCAGGAGATAAACATAAGCGCCCCTTTCCCCAGTTCCTCTAACACTTGCCAAACAAACAAAAGTAATTAAAACTGCATAGTGAGTTCTATGATATATGTAGAAAAAGTCAAATTATACATAGAGAAATGGAATATGTTAAAACAGCAGCATGCAAGTTAGGAAGGGAAGGAAATGGCTTTGCTCTTGAAGCATCGTAACGTGAATTCAAAGTCTGCAGTGTAAATTAGGAGAGTGGAGGGTTGCTACTAGATCAGCCAGAAAATCAAGGAGGCACAACTGCAAAGCAAGCATGTCCTTAGTAAAACATCCACAAACGGGATCCACTGAAATGTCACGTAGAGGGGAACACAGGGTCTTAGTTTATGGACGTGGAACACATCAGAGTGTGTGGGCTGTAGCCAATGTAGCAGCTGTAGGGGAACACATAGCATCAAACAGTGACAGTAAAAATGAGAGGCTGAGAATCGAGCACGTTTTCCTACCCAAGACGTTTTACACAGAAAAGGAGATGAAATCCAATCAGACCACAAAAATTAAAACAGGAACTAGAGTAAACAGTAGAGAAACCCAATAAAACTAAGAGTCAGTCCTTCGGAAACTTAAAATCTTGATAGAGCTCCAGAGGCTGGGCAGGAGCTCGCTTGAAGACACAGACTTCTAATTTTAAGAACCAAGATGGGAAAGTTCCTGCAGAATGGAAGAGAGCTGGTGTCATGTCCATGTCAAACACGTGCGCATAGCAGTCAGTGCGCTTAAAGCCAAGCTGTCTTTTCTGGTAGTCCCACCTCTGATATAGCTTTGAAGCTGTTTCTCCCTCTTCCTAAATCTCATGCAAATTCATGAGTTTGTGTTTTCTGCATGCCAATACTTCAAATGTTGGCAGGAAGGCCAGTGTGCTGCCATAGAAGTGTCTGCAGGGTGGGCATGGCATGTCACAAGGGTTCTGGGTTTTGCAGATGCCTAGGGGTGACATTGCACAGGTCACTTGATCAGTTTTAAAAATAACCTCTGAAGATGCCAGCGCTCACAGAGCAGCACACATTTACTTAAACAGGACAACTCATTATTATTTCTTGCAACTCTCCTACTTAGAATCCATGTCCCCAGGAATTGTCCCAGCCACACAGCCTCCTTAAAATGGTACCTTTGCGTATGTGGCAGACATAGTTGCTGGGCTTTTGCTGATGTCTGAAGTCTATGCTCTGGTTGTTGGGTCTTCTGTCATCACACAGAGGAGCCATGACTGGACTCTGGGAGACACACGCCCCAGCCAGTGCCACTGTTAGATCTGTGCAAAAAGCCACATATATAGGCGCGCGCGCGCACACACACACACACACACACACACACACACACACACACACACATAGAGAGAGAGAGAGAGAGAGAGAGAGAGAGGAGAGAGAAAGGAGAAATAGAGGGAGAGAGAGGGAAAGAGAGGGAGAGCGAGAGAGAGCACAGAGGGGTTTTCCTTGTTCTTTTTCTCCATCTAAAATCTCATATTTCAGGTGGTCGAGGCAGAGTTGGAGACACATTATTAATCGCTCACCTCCTCGGAGGGCAAAGTTTCCCTTTCCTAAAAAGTAGGACACCCTGGTTTCTAAATTCTTGGCTTCACTCCTTAGTGCTTCATTGTAGATAGAGTAGGAGTGAGGAACCCTTCAGTTGGGTCAGCGTTTGTGTCACCTGCATTATGGGGACAGGCACAGCACACCCTGCAAGTGCACCCATGGGGACCATGGGCTCCCACGTGCTGCTCTGGTCCTGCTGAGCCTGAGTGGCCGCCCCTCTTTCACCGGGAGCGCACGAGGCTGATGAACGCACCGCAGGACCACTTTCATTAGGTGCGGCTCATTTTACCCAAAAGAAATCAGACAAATTGGCTTTTCCTTCCTTCCCTTTCTTTCCCTAGGAAGATTATTTACAGCAGGCTTTTATTCCTTTCCTCTATTCCTCCAAAGGCAATGAAAAGCAATTCTGAGAGCACAGCAGAAAATCAGTTTTTAATCAAGAAAAAACAATCTGTGGGAAATAGAGATGTGCGGCTTCACCGGGGAGATTCCTGCAGCCAACAGAGCGTGCACTGCCACCCAGGCTGGGCCGTCCCCCTGACATAGCCCACCAACACATTGAGGGGGGCACACTCAGGATCCATCCTGTGCCCAGGGGCAGGGACAGGTGTTCTGCAGCCTCTCACTGCGATGGAGGGTTAGGGTTTGTTTGTCTGTCTTTAGCACCTACCTCCTTTTCCTGGGAGTAGAAGCCCAGCTCACAAGGCATGGTGACCATGTCCAAATGTCACCAACCTGGCTCTTCAATGTGGCATCTTAGTACTTTCCTCCTCCACCAGAGTTCCCAACTCGGTTCAGGATTCTTGTGATAGAGTCCTGGCACAGAGGCTGCCTCAACCAAGGAGCTTTCTGGGGTGCCCTCTTCCATCCATGACCACATTGAGGCATTTCCTTTAGCTGAGCTCTTTGAGGTGTCCTTAAGAGTGGGGTGACTGACCTCCTTAATATATTCATAACTGGGTGGCCTGTGACACGAGCTTCAAATTCTATGCCCAATGCCTAGAGTCTCAACACATGGGTCCAGGATGAAATGTTAGAGAGTGGCCTTCTTTATTACACTGGCTTGAATATGTGTCTCCTCCAAAACCCAGGTGAGATTAATTGCCATGGTAACAGGGTTAGTAGGTGGGACATTCCTGGGGTGGGTGTCAGGCCTGAACAGTTGCCCTTATGGGTGTGGTTAAAGCTACTACACATAGCCGGGTGGTGGTGGTGCACGCCTTTAATCCCAGCACTCGGGAGGCAGAGGCAGGCGGATCTCTGTGAGTTCGAGGCCAGGCTGGACCGACAGCCTCCAAAACAACACAGAGAAACCCTGTCTCGAAAAACCAAAAAAAAAAAAAAAAAAAAAAAAAAAGCTACTACACATAGCCTTCTGCCCTGGAGTTTCCCCATCAGTTTCCTTCCTGTGGGGTCCTCATATCCTCTTACTTCCTTGGGGGGGGGGTTTACAATGTCCTCTCCATATCTCTAAGGTCTCTATGTCTTCACACCAATCTTCTCATGGATTTCTGAGTACCTGAGCCCTTCCTTAAGTCCTTCTCTGTGAGAACTGGTTTTGGTCTGGTCACACTGCCTCTACACACACACTGACACTTGGTGTATAATGGCCCCCACAGGCTTGGCAGCTGAAGATTCTTGCCTAGGGCTATAGGTGGTAGGGACTGGAGGTGGTAGAGTCCCCAAAGTGGCACAGTCGCAGAGCTATCCAGGGTCCAAGCCTGTGTTCCAGAGCCCACGTGTCTGTGGTGTGACCTCTTCCAGTGAGGTACAGTGCAATGGGGCCTGAGGTAATGCCTTGCATTGGTGCTTTCTGTTTGAGAATACCTGGGAGAAGAGTCAAGCTGACCCCACATCCCAGACCTGAAGCTGACCTCATAGGGCCTCTGTGCTGATGTCTGTCCTTGGGGTCATTTGGGTGGAGGACTGCCCCAGCTACTGACATACTCAGGCAGCCACTGTCCTGCACTCAACTCGGATGTCTGCAGACACTTGGCCTTCACACTGGGGGTGATGGCAAGAGAGTCTTCACAAAGGCCACCCCTTCACATACCTCCAGTTGGGGCTGGTCCAGCAGGGGGCATTCCCAGGCAGAAGCCTTGTGGCTTTGGCTGAAGGAGGACTGGATACTGAATCATTCACGCTTGGAGAGGGGTACACAGGCTCATTGCAGACTGTGCTGGTGGTGTAATAGATCTGTTTATCTTTCTGCTTTACAGCAACCTACTGAGAGGCAGGACAGCTCAGTGCTGAATGCGGTTGGAGGATGGCCTTTCCAAACACCTGGGTTCTGAGGTGTAAAACACCAAAGACTAGAACACACAGATGAATGCAGGAGGACATTGATCTTCCATCTCACTGCTGGATCAGGAGGCCCAGCCTCTACCTACTTCTGGAACTGTGGCTAGGCAGAAGGAAGCTAGGGTGGATGGGACCCACTGAGGCTCAGTGTTAAGACATTAACCATACAACTTAGCCCAATGCACATGCATCTTGCAGGCTTTAGTGTTTTTTTCATGTTAATTGTAAATTATACAAATAACTACATATTCACAGAGTGCAAACAAATACAATATGAAATAATTAAGTCAAATAACACATTCATTCTCTTAGTAGTTACTGTATTCTGGGACATTTTTTGTACAAAACAGGTGTACCCTATCTTGAAGAGAGGTGACAGACCTTGTGGGGACCCAGGGTGGTGTTTTCCTTGGGAGTTTGGAAGCAAGACCCTGCAGCAGAGACTCTTGACTGTGCGTACTGACTAGTTGTGGGCACTTGCGTTCCTGGGTTGAGGGAAGGCCGTGGATCAGGGGCCTGGACACCCACCCACCTCTAGATGATGAAACTGCCCTGACATAGGTGGAAGAGTGGAGACTGGAGGAGACTGACTCCTCTATCCCTCTATGGTGGCCTGATGAGGCCAGAGATCCTTGGTCATCTCTCCATTTGCTTTACTCCCTGACATATTAGCAGAGGCCAAAAGGGTGTGGTGGTCTAGCATGAGGGGCTCCCCCTACGGCCTCCTCCTGTAGGCACCAAGCCAGCTCTGCCTTGAATCAGGAGCAAGTCACTTATCCCCTAGGCTCGTGGCTTTACCCCCACCTTCACAGCCTGTCCAGGGCACCAGGCTTCCTCCAGTAAACTCAGCTCTCACTGCTCTGTTTAGGGCTCCGCAGGTATGGAAACCAGGGGCATCTATCTCTTCCTCCACATTTCCATTTAGCTTCCTCTAGCTAGTCCTGGCCCTCCCCTCTCCCCTCCTCTTCTCTCTGCTATCTCCTTCCCCTCCCCCCAGCCCCTCTCCTCTTCTCTCTGCTATCTCTTTCCCCTCCCCCCAGCCCCTCTCCTGTCTTTAGCTCCCTAGGGTGCATCTTTATTACTTTTCATCTGCCAGCCTTCTCCTTTGATCTCCTTACCTGACCACCTCCAGGAAGCTCCTATCTGCCTGGGAAGACAGGCAGTGCAATGCCAGTTCAGTCTCACGTGATGACAACGTTCATAATTTCTTTTGAAAATAAAGACTACAGTGCTCATTTTAGAAAATACAGAAAATTCCTCAGCTCTTGTTCCCAGCCCCTCCTGTTCAAGAGAGAGACTAGGTGGATGTGATTCAAGTCCTCTTGAAATTTACTTCCAGTAATTTGAAACAATTTTTGTGCAATATGCTATTACCACCCACACCATGGGAATGCACTGTAGGCTGTGTAAGTATTTTTGTGGCTTATGTATGTGAGAGATAGCAGGCTCCTATGAGGGTCAGGTCCTAACACTTTTGTCTTGGAAAAACCACATCACTAATAACCAAATACACAGACTACAGTGGCAAGGTCCTTAGGGAAATAGGTAAGTGGAGTGCGTAGGTAAAACTATTTATAAACACATACAAGATAATTTGTGAGGTATTTAGAGGAATCCTTTTCCATTTTCTTTTTAAAGACAGGGTCTCATGTAACCCAAGTTGGCCTCAGACTCTCTATGCAGTCTTGAACTTCTGGCCATCGTGCCTTGACCCCTGTCCCCGCCTCCCCATGTACCAGGATTTCACCATGCCTGATTTTACATGATTCTGGGGATGGTACCCAGGATTTTGTGCATGGTGGGTAAGCACCCTATTAATTGGGCTATATTCCCAAACATGGACAAACTTTATCTATAAAGACACTAATGCAGATTTGTGTGTGTGAATAAAACTTCACTGGTTAACACATGTACATAGATGATGTGGTTCACACCAAACACACATTTATATAGATGAAGTATACACGCCAAACACATGTAAATAGATGATGTGGTACATGCCAATACAACTCTCTCTATAACACGATGTCAGAACATTGGTTGGTGTGCACTTATAAAACCTCATTGACCAGCAGCATGTAAGTGAATTGGCACAGTGTGCAGATACAATTTTATTTGCAAGCCCAAGTGGAAGGTCAGTTTATTATCAGACCTTCGAAAGCAAAGCAAAGTCACTACGAGCCCTAAAATCCAGGTCTGTCCAGCTAGACAAATACTGTTAAGGGATTTTTGACCCCCCCACAATCCTTATTTCCATGTATGCTTCCTTTTGTAGATCCAGAAGGATGAACAATTGGTTGCTAGGATGAGAGTGTGGATGGTTTTCTGTTTTGATTGACAGGTTCACTGCACATGTCTTTTCCCATGATGCACCTGATTTTAGTCATATACATTCCCACTCATGCATAGACATAAGATGGTAAGATTTTCCCCCAACTGCTCACCCAAAGAATACAGTTGGTTTTACTGAACTTATACTAAAACTAGTACAGACTCGGTCAGAGCCCCATCTCTGGTTTGGCCACAACAAAGGCATTATTAAGGCTTGCGAGAGCTGTAAATTAGAATTGAAGTATGAATCTAATTAGTCTTATTAAATAAAAATCCAGAGTCAGATATTAGGGTTAAAGCTGAAAGATCAGAGATTTCTTACCTCTACTGAATCCTCAGACCAAAGGGGTGATCCTGTCACTAGGAATCCTCAGATTGAATGCACAGAGCTCCTGTCTTCTCTGGCCTTATATTTCTCTTTCGGCCCAGCCATTATCACCCTGTCTCCACCTCCCTAGTGCTGGGATTAAAGGTGTGAGCCACCACCACTTGGCTCTGTTTCTTTTTCAGACTGGATCAATCACTTGTAGCCCAGGCGGGCTTTGAATTCACAGAGCTCCACCTGCCTCTGCCTCGTGAATGCTGGGATTAAAGGTGTGTGCCACCACTGCCTGGTCTCTGGCTAACTAGTGACTAGCTCCACACTCTAATCTTCAGGCAAGCTTTATTTGTTAAAGCACAAACTAAATATCACCACAGGACAGCTCCTCTAAAAAACAGAGGGTTCCAGCCCCGAGCTCCTTGCTCAGCTCCATGGATGAGCAAAGTCCTTGTTGAAGTTGGGTGGTCATTAGGTAAGAACAAAAGGGAAGGTGCCCACGACCTCCATCAACAAGAATTTGAACTTTCATCCTAAAAGTCACTGGAAATACCAGCAACTTCAGCAAAACAGAGAACACAGTCTCTGGCTGTCACGGGCATCCGAGGGTGGAAAGCCACGCCACGGTTCTGTGGGCTCTAGCTTCCTCCAGTGCTGGGGCTTCTTCTGTTCCCAGTGCCGTCTCATGTGACTTTCTGCCCTGAGTGGCCTCATTGTGGCTATTGGTGCTGCATGTGTCTCACTGCACCTGCATTCCAGGTAAGAAGGAAGCCCAGGAGGAGGGCAAGAAAGGCCCTTTCCTGGGCAAAAGAGCCTGGAATTTTCCATGACCTGTCTGATGCTGCAGACTCTGGAAGGCCACCGCCCACCAGGAAGATCGTAATCATCTGCAGCAAGATGACAGTGATGAGCAGGAAGAGTGAAAAGGGAAGGGGTTTACCTGGCTTACCTGTTCCAGTCCATCAGGAGAAGCCAGGGCAGAAGCTGAGGCAGGAACGTGGAGCAGGAGCTGAGGCAGAGGCCATGGAGGAGTGATGCTTACTGGTTTTGCTCCTCCCCTTTTGCTCTGTGTGTGTGTGTGTGTGTGTGTGTGTGTGTGTGTGTTTACACATGCCAGAACCACCTGCCAGAGGTACTGCCCACAGAGGTCTGTGCCGCCAACATCAATCATCAATTAAGAAAATGTCTCTCAGGCATGTCTACAGGCCACCCTGACAGGCAGCCCCTCTTCTCAGGTGACTCGAACGTGTATCGAGCTGACAAAAATTACCCAGCGTACTAACTTGGCTCCCTAGAAACCCAGGCTTTGCTACTCACATCTTTAGCTTCTGATTCCTCTGATTTAAATATCATGGCTCTCCCCCTACTATGCCTCTCCTTTTCAGATCTGATCTATGGATACTTCCTGCAGTGACTGAGGTAGGTCTAAGTTTCTTAGATTTTAGGCCTCCTCTTTTTTTTTTTTACTTTTATTTTGAATGACTCCACCCCTTTTAATATCCTTGCACCGATAGTTTTAATTAAATTGTTTTTGTTTACTGTTCAGCCAGGTGGCCTGCTGTTGCATTTCCCTGGTCCTATGATTTTTCATTTCTCCTGGAGTTAATGTTTGCATGATTGTTTTCCATGCTTTATTTTTCCAGGGAAGCGGTGACATGTTTTCCAAGATGTCATTGATCTGATAAACACCTAACAGCAGTGTTTCCAAACACTGAAGCAGACCAAACAGTTCAACAGTCTTCTCACCTATGGGGGTACTTCTCTCCCACACCTGAGCAGGCCTGGCATCTTTCTGGAGCACTGGCCTTGGGGATCTCTGATGTCTTCCTACATGCCAGTGAGCACTCCTTTCCCACTGGCTTACAAATCTGTCCCCTTACCACCCTTCTCTTTATTGTTTTGCTTGAGTACACCTCTCAGAGTCTCCTTAAGAAAGGTACACAGGAGCCATTGCCTTGAGACAGTGACTGTCTTCAGAAAAATACCATTTTCATTGTAGGAAGTTTGGCTACATACAGGATTGCAGGCTGTAAATTCCTGTTCTTGAACATGCTTTTTAAAATCAGTTTTATTGATGTGCAGTTTATCTGCATAGTTTTTAAGCATCTAGTTTAAAATTCAGGAAATACAGATATTTTTATAAATATTAACCCAGTCCAGTCTTCGAGGAAGACAGTCTCTGATGCTGTTTATGTTCACATTGTCTTCGATTTTCTAAAGCTCTGACATTAATGGGATCCCTCACACACACTCTGGTGGTCGCCTTCCATTCTAGTGCAGTGTTGGGTACTGGCTGTCAACTGCGAAGTGAGTGTTATGGGTAATTTTAATTATCAGCTTGGCCAGACCAAAACAAGTCTTGGGATTAGTGGAGGTCACCTCAGGGTGTGGTTTGGTGGTGTTACCAGAGACAGTTAGAGCTCGCGAGTCAGTGGATGGGATCCTGATGGATTCTGATGTGATGGCGCCTTTGGGAGGTGGGGAAGGTAGGAGGTAGAGCTGAGGTGGAGAAAGTAGGTCTATGTGGCTGTCTCACATCCCGAGTTCTTCCCATATCCCATTTTCTCTGCTTCCCATCTGCCATGACCCACGAGCCTGGGACCAAGCAACCCCAGACTGAACCCTCTGAAACATGAGACAAAAATCAACCTTTTCTCCATTAATTGCCTACATCAGACAAAAGCCAAGAGGGGCTGCTTTCTGACATCTTTTTGGCAGGATGAGCATGTCCAGAATCCTTGCTGCCATTTTAGCTTTAAACTTGGGCTATGTGACCTTGGGCTAAGCAGGTCCCCAAATGTCCACCCTTTTGTATCTTAAACCGAACATGCTCAGGAAGGTGTTTTACTATGTAAATACAGGTTCTCCAAGAAAAGCCCCCATGCTTCCTTTTCACTTTGTGAATAACTCCCCTAACCTGCTGAAGGCTGTTTCTTGACCGTGCCTGTTTTGGTTTTGTACGTTGAAAGGTGTTTGGTTATGGTTGGTTATGCTCTTCAGTGTTGTCTGGCCTTCCATTGTAGATGTTTGACTTTGACTTCATAGCACAGACATGAACACACAGACAAGTCACACAGATTTAGTCAGTATGGATGCAGATTTTTACTGGTGCTGGCTCCTAACAGAGTGTAGTGTTTAGAATGGTCACCTTAAGATAACTTCAAGTCTCCTGGGTGTGGTGGTGCATGCCTTTAAACCTAGCACTCAGTAGGTAGAGGTGGGTGGATCTCTGTGAGTTTGAGGCTAGCCTGGTCTATATAGCAAGTTTCAGGACACCCAGGGCTACATAGTGAGACTCTGTCTCTAAAACAAACAGGAAACCAACCACAGGTTGGATGAGGAAGTAGCATATGCCCGCAATCACAGCACTTGAGGGTCAGGCGGGGGGATATGGAGTCACAAGGCAGCCTGGGTGAGACTTCATCTGAAAAATAAGCCAACAAGCAAACAACACCAGAAACCTCAAAATCTGTAGCAAAAAGCTGAATTGTCATGCTAGTGGCTTCAGACCCTGCCTGTGGCTCCTTGTGCTTCGAGCATCTGTTTTGTTGACCCGAGTGAGTTGTGTAACTGAATTATCTGGTCTTCCCCAGTCTGAGAGCACACTCCCGTGTAGACACTAAGGTTCAGTGTTTTTGAAATGAAAATCAGTTGGAAGGTATGCTGAGGTTTATTCTTGTCATTTTGGACACCAGAGTTGAATCCACAGAAGAACCATATTTCCTTGAGAAGGTGGAAAGATTACAGTTACTGTGACTTTCCAACTAGGATTCACTGGCTGGGAGAAGGGGTTACCAATGTGCCAGTGTGTGTGTGTGTGTGTGTGTGTGTGTGTGTGTGTGTGTGTGTGTGTGTGTGTGTGATATCCTTCTTCCTTCTGCTTGAGTGCAAGCACGGTCTCAGTGGGTGTGCCCTGTTGCCTGGCCTCTTCCTTTTCAGGAACCCACCAGCATTCTGCTGGGTGGATCTGATGTTAGGGAGGCCTCAGGTCAGTAGCCATACTCTTTGAGGAGCTAATGGGAATTGTGCAGCCCAGAGGGAGGTGGCCTGACTATCCAGGCGTCAGCACCTTCTTCTTCCACGTGGCAGTGCAGGCCCCACAGAGGCAGAGTCCTGTCCTTGCTCATCTCTCATCACGACTGGGCCAGGCAACGGCCAGGGCCTGTGGGAGATGCTCTGCCTCTTTCTGGAAGCTTCCTGGTCCCTCTACACAGAAGTGGGGAGGGAGATTTTCCTTTGAGTTGAACATAGACTGTATTCACATTAGATCATAACCGCAGTGAACAAAAATGAGCCAAAATTTTCTCTGCTGTTTGAGAGTTTAGTGTGAGCAAGCTTACATACTTTCTCTCTTTCTAGTCTCTTGTTGATGAAAGGCAGGTGGGGCTGTCCATCTCCTTGTCACCCCTTTGTCTCTTGTATTCACCATTGATGGGCTCATCCTTGTGGTGAGACCCATGATTGGATGTTATGTAGACTTAGAGCCTGCACACTGGGCTCCACCAATGCCTTTGATAAATATGATTTTATTAAACCAAAAGCCTCTTCATAGAAAGTAAACAACCAAGTGAAGAGATAGCCATTAGAGTGACAGAAATTCTCTGCAAGCTGTGCCTCTGACAAAAGATTAATATCTAGAACTTATAAAGAACTTAAAAAAAGAAGTAACAAAAAAATCAAGCAACTCAATCAACCAACAGGCTAGTGAATTGAACAGACAGCTGTCAAAAGATGAAACAAACAAAAATTTGCCCTCAAAGACATGCAAATCAAAAGTATATCAGGATTCCATTATACCCTAGTCAGAATGGTAGTCATTAAGAAAACAAGTGACAGCAAACGCTGCTGAGGGTGTGGACAAAGGGGACCCTCCCTACACTGTTAGTGTGAATGTCAACTAGTGCAGCCGCTGTGGAAATCAGTGTGAGGCTTCTCCAAAGGAGCTAGCAATAGGTCAATCATACATCCCTGGGCACCCAGGGTACTCCTCCTGGGTATTTACCTAAAGGACTCCAAGTCAATATATCACAGCGACACCTGCACACAATGTCTATTACAGCACTACTCACAAGAGCTGTGATATGGAGCTGACCTAGATGTCCATCAAAGGAGAGCAGGGTAAGAAAATATACATATATGTTAAGAGAAGCTTTTTCCTTGAGAGAATGCCTTCCCGCCAGCCTGGTTCTAGAGACGCATCAGTCCCAAATAAACACACAGGAGGCTATATTCATTATGAAGCTGTTGGCCTTGCTTGTCTCTTACTGGCTAGCTCTGCTTTAAGTAATTACCCCATAATTGTTAATCTAAGTATGTCTCTTACCGGAGAATAGTTCCGGGGTCCTACCTCATGGCGTTACATCTCGACTCTCTTGTCTTTCTCCTACCCAGAATCCTCCTGGATTCCTAGCCCCTCCTATCTAGGTTTTCTATTGGCCAGACAGTACTTTATTGACAAATGCACAGGCAAATAACAGGACTTCCCCAACACATATATATGTATATATATATCAGATTATTTTATAGTTGTTAAAAGACTAAAGTTATGTCATTTCCAGGAAAATGGATCCAACTGGAAATATCTATACTGAGTGACTTAAGTCAGTCTCAGATGAATTCCTCATGTTTTCTTTGATTTGTGGTTCCTAGAGTATATAAAGATATATGAAATCACCTACATATGTGTATAGTATACATGTAAGTGTATGACATGAAAGTAGAAGCAAAGTTGGAAGAGAATGAATGACACTGACAGGAAGGTTGAGAGAGGGAGAATGTATTCAATGTAGGATATACATTTATGAGAACTTTACAATGTAGCACAGTACCATATGCAATGAATATGCACCAATGAGAATAATGTAACCATTAAAAAAACAAAATTCAAATGTCAAATCCTTCATTTTTGTTTCTTTGTTTTTTTTTTTTCTTTGCGACAGGGTTTCTCTGTATTGCTTTGGAGGCTGTCCTGGAACTTGTTCTGTAGACCAGGCTGGCCTTGAACTCACAGAGATCCACCTGCCTCTGCCTCCCCAGTGCTGGTATTAAAGGTGTACACCACCAATGCCTGGCAAATCCTTCATTTTTGTGATTTGGCTTATCAGCATTTTGAAATTTGTGACTGAGAAATCCAGAGCAGTTGCCTTTAAGATGTTTTATGACAACCTAGCAAGTGCAAATGCCTGTCCGCTATGTTTTGCGTGGGTGTTGTGTTGTTTGATGATGGTCTAGTGAACTTGCAGCATGTGAATGCTGTGTTATATGGTGATCTAGTAAATTCAAATGTACAACTACTGTGTCTGTGCTTGACCCCAGGCTGCTGGGATCCTAGGCTGCTACATTGGATGCTTGCTCAGGAAGTGCAATGGGTGCTTTTAAAGCTTTTTAAAAAATTCCCTTTTCCATGTGGACAGATGTTTATTTTTGTTTTTTATTTTTATTTAATTAATTTATTTTTATCTTTTTAAATTAATTTTGAAACAATCCTATTTTATATATCAATCTCAGTTCCCTCTCCCTCCCATCCTCCCATGCCCCCCACCGACCCCTCCATCCCATCTCCCTTCTGCTCCCCAGGGAGGGTGAGGCCTTCTATGGGGGATCATCAAAGTCTGTCACATCATTTGGGGCAGGGCCTAGGCCCTCCCCTGTGTGTCTAGGTTGAGAGAATATCCCTCTATGTGGAATGGGCTCCTGAAGTCCATTTGTATACTAGGGATAAATGATATTCCACTACCAGAGGCCCCATAGACTGCCCAGGCCTCCTAACTGACACCCACGTTCAGGGGGTCTGGTTCAGCCCTATGCTGGTTTCCCAGCTGTCAGCAGACAGATGTTTAATGAAGGAGGCAGCTCTGTGATGTTTGCTTATTAGCTGGGAGAGAAAAAAATCCATCATCTAAGTTATTGGTTAGAACAATGCAGCAGTGAGGGCATGCAGAGACTCTGGTGGTCAGGAGTGCTGTGCATTTAGAGTGGGGTGGGGGGTGGGGGGAGGGGGATCCTTGGCAACCTGAAGGGAAGACAGCCTGTGCTGCCACCATGATGCCTTTCTTGTCAGAGTGCACCCCAGGCTGGGGGCACTTCCTGTCAGGGGGAGGTGGGAGCTCTGTGCATAGGTTTTTATGCCCTAGGTACTTCTTCCAGTGTCCTCAGAAGGTGTTTCTTGTGCAAACTGACCCTGAAAATTCCAGGGCCTGTCTGGGACATCCACAGGAGACCTCCCTGGGAATTGTGGTCACAAGATTTCAAGTGGGTGCTTTGAATATTCGTTGAGATTGGAGCTGTTCTTAGCTCCTCTTGTGGGCCTCAGGTGTGGTTCCTCTAGGCCAGCAGTGGGCAGACAGCATGTCAGGCATGGTGTTGAGTTCCCATTTCTTTAGCCAGGGCCAAGTCAGGGCTCCCATGTGTACCCTGATGGCACCTGCTCCCTCAGCTCCCATGTCAGGCCCTTGAGTGGCCCTTCCCCAGCTGGCAGTTCCGTTCTTGATTGTCCCTCTCCCCGAACTCTGTTACATGAGTAGGATCTATTCTGAGACAAGCAAGTGCTTGCCTTCACCAGCTCCTATGTCTTGGTACAGGTCTCCTGCATCTCGTTCACACTGAGATGTTTGCACAGGCCATCAGAGTGTTGACCCCCCTCTCTCTCCACTTTTGTCCTCAGCCACCAGGGAAGTCTCGTATCTGCCTTCCTGCCTCTGGACTCTCTGAATTTATCAGATCTCTGTCTCCCCCTCTCCTTTGTCTGTCTGTCTCTCTTTTTTCTGTTTTAGTTTGGACATATTTGTTTTCTTCCCACTGTCTTCCCACTCTGGGGATGGGGAAAGGATTTTCTATTTGGCTGAGTCCAGAAAAGCAGAGTTTGTCCCATCACTGTCCACTGACACTAAGCATAGGTGTCATAGACCAAGCCCAAAGTCAGGGAGGCTTGAATTATAGCAGCCAATAACATACTTTGGTCTTCACGGAAGAACTGGGATTCCCAAAGGACTTCCCAGAACTCAGAGTCTGGTTAGCCTCATCATTAGGCTGTTACCAGCTCTGAATGGTGGGGAGTAGTGATTGCCGCCGCAGAAAGATGGAGAACTGTCTGAAGCTACAATGACTCTCAAGGAACACTGGCCCTTCTTGTGGCTGTGTGACTTGGCCAAGTAGCCAGGGAAGGACCCAGAGATTTGGGTGCTAGCTAAATGTCCCTCAGGCCAGCTGTGCCATCAACTGCTGAAGCGGCCTTTCTGTGCAGTGAGAAATCAATTGTAGCAAGAGCAGACAGGAAAATTTCCCTCTCGGTGCCTCAAGTCTCCCAGGCTGTGTTGTTCAATGAAATGAGTACATGAGCCGTTCAGCAAATGTATCTTTCAATTTCTCAGACTTGTTGTTTAGTAAGAAAAAAAGCTCTAATCAGCTGGGATTTTAGAACTTCAGCAGTTCAAATGGGCTGAAAGTTGAGATAATTTACAAAGGTTCAGATCCTGCAAGTAAAAGCCAAAGAAACTCAAAGTTTGCAGAATTGTTTTCAAAATAATTTTGTCATGGATTTCAAGACAGGCAGATTAATTCACATGGGAAATACAGTTTTATTCCAAAGCCTTGTGTTGTTCAATAAATAAATCCATCTTCATATGGCATCTTCTTTGGAACATGATAATTTACAAACGGAGTGGCTGCTTTTAGAATGAGTAGAATTTACACATAATTTTCCATCAGCAAAATGCCTAGCACAACTAAGTTCAGATCAATCACCTATTCCTTGGATTTGAAAGTGATGGGAAGCCACTCGGTAAAAGTGTGATCTCTCCTATGAACATCATCAAAGTCCTCCTTCACCCCCAGGTCCATCATGGATCTCTATTTTTGGGATAACTGGGAGTTGGAGGTGGGGCAAAGGTGTCACTGAACAAGCAAAATGGCATGCTCATGTCCGCAGGTTGCAGAGTCAAGGAAAATGGGCACTGCAGGTTCTCGACACTCACTGTGGTGGTTTGAATAAGATGCTCCCATAGGCTCATAGTGCCAGGAAGTGGTACTACTGAATGGTGTGGCCTTATTGGAGTAGGTGTGTCCTCGCTGGAGGATGTGTGTCACTGGGGATGGGCTTTAGGGGTTTTAGAAGCCTGAGCCAGGCCCAGTGTCTCCTCCTCTTCCGGGTGTACAGATCCGGGTATACAGTTTTCAATTACTCCTCCAGCACCATGTCTGAATGCCTGCTACCATGCTTCCTCCCACAATGACAATGGAATAAACCTCTGAAGCTGTAAGTAGACCCCAATTAAATGCTTTCCTTATAAGAGTTGCCATGGTAATGGTGTCTCTTCACAGCAATAAAATACTGACTAAGATTTTCATCACATAAGACCATGAGCTCAAGTTAAAAAGATCAAGTCAGACCTGGTGGCACAGACCTGTGATACCAGATACTTGGGAGACTGAAGAAGTTTAAGGTTTGCCTAGGCTACAGTGTGAGTTTAAGATCAGCTTTGTAAGTAAGCAAGACTCTGTCTCAAAATAAAGGGTAAAGAGGACTGAGGATACAGTTCGATGGTTGAGCAGTTGCTTGGCATGTGTACAAACCTTAGAAAGAGGAAATTAGACCCATGTCTATCACCCTGTGCAAAGTCAGTTCCAAATGAAACCGCCAGAAGAAAACAGGCAGCATCCTATCAGACACAGGTAAATGATTTGGAGCTCCATTTACTCTGGATTAAAGACAGCAACTGAAGGCAGGACCTCATAAAACAAAGAAGCTTCCTTACAGCAAGGGAAGCAATTAAGTGACAAGAAAGTCCACGGCATTCCCTGTTCTACCCCTGCAGTGCCATCCCCACACTCTCAGGCCCAGCCTATCAGTGGTGAACTCCTGGACTAGCTTTCCTCGGTGAGTTATTCCAGAACCAAGCTGACTCATGCCATCTTCACACTCCCGGGCCTGGATCTGGGTGTGAAAAGTGAGCTCTCCAGAACTTCATTTCCAGCACCATCCCCATGCTCGTAGACCTAGCTGCAGCTGCCTAGCTCTTGTACTGGTTTTCCTTGGTGAGTCTCTCCAGAGTGAAGCCTATTCATATTGTCTCCACATTCCCAAGTCTGTTTTTTGGTCTGGGAATGCAGGTCCTGCACTGGCCCAGCTTGAAGCAAGCTAGAATCTTGTATCAGATACACAAACCAGAGAAAGAAAACACAGAAATGTGGTTGAATGAAATGATGAATACAATTCAGTACTTGAAAACTGAACTTAGTAAAAGGAGAAATACTGATGAGACTCCAGCAGGAATGAAGGTGGAGTTGAAAAACTCAGTAACTCAACTGAATAACTCAAAAGCTCAGGGGAACACCTTTGAGCACAATGGATCAAGTAGGAGATAGGATATCAGGCCGTGAAGATGAAGTAGAGGAATCAAACCATCATAGCAAAGAATATAAAAATAAAGGAATGTATGTGAAACATGGGATAGCATCAAAAGGACAAATGTTTGAATTATAGACATAAAAGGAGAAAAATCCCAGGTTGATGATCTTAATCTTCAGCAGGATCTTAGAATAAAACTTCCTTAAGTAAGGAAAGATTTACAGGTATGAGAAGCACGCAGAACACCAGAAAGACAGGGCCAAACACCGCATGGCGTATTATAACCAAAACACCAAATAGAGAGAACAAAGAGAGAGTACTGAAAACTGCAAGAGAAAAGCAACAAGTCACCTGTAAAGGAAAACCCACCAGAATAACAACCAATTTCTCAATGGAAACATTGAAAGTCAGAGGATCCTGCAGCAATGACCTTCAAGTTCCAAAAGATCATGGATGACAACCTAAATTAGTGTACCCAGTAAAACCATTGGCCATATCTTAAGGAGAAAAAAATCTTGGTGTGAACAGGCTGAAAGAATTCATGCCCACCAAACCAGACCTGCAGAGAAAACTGGAAGTAATACTTGAGACTGAAGAGAGGAATACATGTAGCAAACAGGCTCTAGAGAGAAAAATGAATGAAACTATAAAACCCCTCAAATAGAACAAAAAACATAGTGAAGTAACAACAACAAAATGACATCAATCAACACATACCTTTCAACAGTTACTTTAAATATTAATGGCCTCAGCTCTCCAACCAAAAGACAAACATTAGCTGAACTCACTTAGAAACAGAACCTGTCTTTCTGTAGTCTATAAGAAACTCAGCTTTAAAGATAAGCCTAACCTTAAAGTGAAAGGATGGAAAAAATATTCCAAGAAAGTGGCATCAGAATGGAGGCAGGTGTTGCTATCCTGCTATCTGATAAAATAGACTTCAAACTAAGACTGAATAGAAGAGAGAAAGAGGGACACTTCATTCTCAGCAAGGGAAAAGTTAATTGAGAAAACACTTTAAAGCTATGGTGTACCTGATCTCATACCAACATATTGCCCTACTTAAAGACACAGGTTAACATCAATCCATTAGTTAGGAGGTGATTGTAATACCTAACATTCTCCAGTAGGCAGGCCATCTGGATAAAAATAATCAAAGAAGCAGCAGAATTCGTTTTTTCCTTTTTTAAAATTTAAATTAGAAACAAGCTTCTTTTACATGTTAATTCCAATTCCCTCTCCCTCCCATCCTCCCCTGCTCCCCACTGACTCCCTATCCTATCCCCTTTCTGCTCCCCATGGAGGGTGAGGCCTTCCATGGGGGATCTTCAAAGTCTGTCATATCATTTGGAGCAGGGCCTAAGCCCTCTACTGTGTGTCTAGGCTGAGAGAGTATCCCTCTATGTGGATTGGGCTTCCAAAGTTCATTCATGTACTAGAGATAAATACTGAGCCACTACCAGAGGCCCCATAGATTAACCAGACCTCCAAACTGATATCCTCATTCAGGGGGTCTGGAACAGGCCTATCCTAGTTTCCCAGTTATCAGTTTGGGGTCCTTGAGCAACCCCTTATTCAGATCAGCTGTTTCTGTGAGTTTCTGCAGCCTGGTCTTGACCCCTTTGTTTATCACTCTTCCCTCTCTGCAACTGGATTCCAGAGTTCAGCTCAGTGCTTAGCTGTGGGTGTCACAGCAGAATTAATTAAATGGCATCGTTTATCAATGGACTTAGCAGATATCATCAGAATATGATAAACAAACACCAAAGGATATATAATCTACTAGACAACTCACAGGAGCTTATCTAGAATAGACTACATCCTGGGACACAAAACACAAATTCTAACAAATTCAGAAAGATTGAAATAACTCCATGTATACTATCTGATCCTAATGCAATAAACCTTGATATTAACAGCAAACAAATACATAGTTGGTACACAAACTATTGGACATTAAACAACTCATTACTAAATGATGAGTGGGCCAAAGAAGAAATCAAGAAAGAAATTAAAAACTTCTAAAACTAAACAAAAAGGATAATGCAGCACAAAAAAACTTCTGGGACATATTAAAACCAGTACTGTGAGAGAAATTTATAGCTCTAAGCACCTATATTAAAAAATCAGAAGAAGCACAAATAAATGAACTGACACAACTCAAAGACTGTGAAAACAAGAACAAATAAAATCCAAATCCAGTAGATTGCAAGAAGTAATAAAAACCAGAGCCAGAATTAACAAAGTACACACAAAAATACAGAGAATCAATGCGTCTAAGAGCTGGCTATTTGAGAAAATAAGCAAGATTGATACACCCTTGCTCCAATTACCCAAAATGAAAAAAAAGAAATGCCTCAAATTAACAAAATCAGAAATGATCAGGGACACATCCATCAGACACTCAAGAAATTTAGAATATTATAAGAGAATATTTTTAAAAACCTATGCTTTATTAAATTGGAAAAATTAAAATAAATAAACAGATTTCTAAATTCAGTCAAACCATCAAAATTAAATCAAGAAGAGATCTACAACTTAAACAGACCCATAGCAATTGAGGAGATTGAATCAGTAATAATAAACCTTTAGGCATCTTGTTGTAGTGAAGAAAAGAGTGACTGATATATTGGGTAATCTGCTTCTGGATTGAAGTAGCTACCATCTAATAATATATGATGGTGATTAGACAACACTCATGTTTTCACTTGCTCTATTTTATAAGCCTTTTATTGGTTCCTTTTCCCACACATATTCTGTGACCCCTGCACTCTGAATGGCTTGCTACTATTCCATTCTTCAGATGCTGCGCTAATGTTTACATAGCTTGAAGAACGCCAGTGTCTCAGATCCAGAGGACTACTGTGATTACTTCCCAGACAGTTGTGATTTCAGACTTGTAGCCCTCTGGATTCCGGTTTTGGCTCTCCTGAAATCCCAATGGCCTTATCACTGCCAGGCTTTCCTGAGCAGTTGTGCCTGGTTATCCTCCCTTGACTTGTCTGTGCTACATGCTCTTGTTTGTATGTCTGTGCCTTCATGAAGCTACCCACTCTTCTCTTCAGACACCTCTGCTTCCCCGGCTCTTCCTGGTTGCTCTGAGTGTGAGCACTAGCCTGTATGAGCTCTCTTTGCTTTGGCACAGCTCTGACTGAAAGGAGCTCCTATTTCTCTCTGGAGCTATATTATTTTCTTTATGATACAAGGCCTCTTTTATGAATCTTGATTCATCTGCAGAAGCAGCTATATGTTCTCAGCTTAAAGATAGAGAAGCTGAAGCAGAGATCTAGAGTGACTTGTCCTGGTCATATCTTCAGTGACTTTCTAGAGATGGATGTTGCACACCGGAAGCTCTTAGAGGGATGCCCAGTACATAGTTTCTTCTCCTCAGTTTCCGCCATATTCTGAAGGGTCAGAGAGTTGGCCCAGTGGATTATGTGGCAGTCAACTTTACTATAAGCTTAATGGGCTCTGGCCCATGGGCACTGTGGTGTGGCTCTGCAGCATCTGTGGGTCTGATTGGATCCTGATTTAGTGACTTTAACATGATAGTAGACTTTAACAAGATTGGTAGAACTCCTAGCCAGTGTGGTGAAGGCTCCCTGAGCAAGAAGCTTTTCCTGAAGACAGTAATACCCAGTGGGAGCTCTAGCCAGCTCTTAACTACAGACCTACCTCCTGTGTCAGCCTGCCTGGCCAGACTGAAAGTCAACTGCCAGTCAATTCTTTGCATACGGATTTGGAGAAGCTGACAGGGCTCTGAATGACTGGACCTGGGGATACTTCAGGAAGGGTACAAGTCGTGCCTGAAGCAGCTAGAGGAAAGCCATGCTGGTCCACTGTGTGTGCGTATGCATCTGTACAGGGCCAGATGGACTGAGGTTGTGGGAGGCAGCAGTGGGCTGTATAAGTGCTTTTCACACAGTAAGGTTGGCTACATGTAGACCTCCTGAGCTCTTCATTGAGTTCATGGCTCTCTTCTTGCCTTCAGCTCAGGATAGGAGTTCATGCCACCCTCAGGGCACATATGGACAGACCTGCTCACTATGTTGAAGGCAGAGGGCCCAGGAACTGTGCTAGTGATGCCCATGGATGTCATCTGGATTCTCAGAGCTGTCATTCAAAGAAGAGTGACGGTTCACTGAGAAGGTTTGATCTGATTTTCCTGGAAACTCAGGAAGCTGTTGCTGTGTGTTCCACAGGAATGAGGCTGTGAAGGACAGCTCAATGAAGACACAGCCCCACCAGGCACAGGAAGGAACTTCGGAAAGTGCAGGGTCTGGTTCAGAGGTGACACCTGAGCTTGCTCAGGACTACCTCCTTCTCTTCTGCTGGTTAGACCTTGAGGTGACTCCCTCCTCACCTTCTCATTGGTCAGTTGTGGACTTAGCCATCAGCAGCAAGTCCCTCCCCCCTCCCCCCCCGTGGGAAGTCTCCATCCTGAGACTACACAGGCTGCAGAGCTCTTGGAAATGTGACTAATGAGCTATGAAACACAAAAATAGACAGGGTACACCAATGTGTTCTATAACACTAACCTAACATGCAGTACAACGAGTCATGCCCGTGGGGAGCAAACACACATGCTCTTTACATTGTCAACAGCTAAATATTTAGGGCATGAAGTCTTTAATAACCAAAACTCATCACCCAGGCTTCCTTGCAAAGCCTGGTGTGCAGCTGCGCACCCTGAGCTCCTGCAGTCTGCAAGGGTCATCCAGATCCCAACGCCTTGAGGACTCACTCAGGACCTGCTTTCTCCTTGTCTACCCTGTAACCCACCGGAGACCTTCTGTAAAGCAGACGCTGGCTCTTTAGACACCTCAGCTGGTAGGTCTAGGCTTTTTCTCATTCAACACACCAGCCCTACCGTGGGAGCTGTGCTGTCTGGGGATTTTCCAGTGCTTTCTCTGGAGGCTGTCTTTGCATGCCCTGCCTTCATGCCTCACCAACACCTGGGTGCTGCCTGAGGCAGGGCAGTGATCACAGGCCTGTGCTCCCTGCCTCCATCTGTCATCACTGCGTCTAACGGCCTGCGCTTCCCCCACCGTGCCCACACTCACTGGCTTATGGTTCAAACAGACCAGACGTGCCCAACTCACCGCCCACCTTCCCCTCTTCCTCCCGCCTCTTGCCACTGCAGCCAGTGCCAGAGGCAGATCCAGGTGGCTCCTTGGTTACGCTTAATTGTCCAAACAGAAAGTAAAGAAAGGAATAGAGACTTCTTCAGCAGTCCCTCCCTTCTCCCCAGTGAGGCCTGGACCCCAGGTTTGAGACAATGGGCCATGATAGGTCATCTAGGGAATGGCTGTAATTCTTTTCAACACTGAGAAATTGTCAGCATCACAGAATATGGTAGAAGAGAGACAGCCCAGTCTGTTAGCTGCTGTGCAGGCATGAGGACCTGAATCCTATTTCCTGAATTCATGTAAAAAGCTAGGTATAGTGGTACATTCTAGTAATCCCATGGAGGTGGACATTGACAAATCCCTGCAACTCAATAGCCAGGCAGCATCATCTAATTGGTAAGATCCATGTTTCAGTGAGAGATTGTAAAAAAAAAAAAGCATAGGAGATGCCTTCCCTGAGGAACATTAGAGTTGACCTCTGACCTCCACATGTATGTATCCAGACATACATATACAATGGTACACACATGTGTACTCACAAGAACCACCTCCCCCCACCCCAGCATACAGAGCCAGCACCTTTTCTCTGTTTTCTTGTCCTCACTGAATGATTAGGGACTATTTTTCCCTGCCTACATGCAGAGGACCTCGTTACCACAGCCTTAGAGAAGAGCAGCCACAGTGACCAATCTCTTGTTTGCAGGGTTGGCCATAGTCAGAAACATCTATATTCACAGATCAAAGTTGTCCTCAAAGAAACTGTTTTATGCTGGGAAACCTGAGGCCTAGAGACATCCTCAACATCCTCAATGATGTTCCCTCTGTTCCCTTTTTAAGGAAGATGCCCTCTGGGAAAAATCTCTCAGTGCTCTATACTTTAGAGCAGCGTTGGAGCTCTGATGGACACGAAATGTGTCTTATGGTCAAGTGTTGGGAATATTCCTGCAAAACAATCTCTTCAAGCTGTAGCTATCATGCATATACTTGCAGGTGCCTAGGCTTTGATCGGCAATTGTCCTGGGACATGGAAGTCTTCAGGTCCCTACTGTCCTTTTCTTGGCAAGTCACCAGTATTTCACTCTATAGAGCCCAGAAGCAGCAGCTAGCTACTAACATGAGTAATTTTTAAGAGTTTCATTAGTTCAACATGACCAGCCCAGTTTTTGTCTAGTGTGAGGAGCAGAGGGGAACGCACGCCTCAGCAAGGTCCTATGGGTGATTCCTACTTGTTAATTTCTCAGCCTGACTTTGAGTACTGACTCAGCTTCCCTCAGAGTCACTTTGTATTAGCACAAAACCTTTACTATCTGTTCAGTAATATTACCACAGTGCCCAGGGGCGACAATCAAATGGGTTATGGACAATTCTCTGTCAGGGAAAATGCTGCCATGCTAATTGGTTCAAAATAAAACTGTGTGTGTGTCTTGAACAAGCTGAGTGGGCTTATTGCTGAGGATGGTGTGCTGTGAAAACAGTTTCACATGCAAAGTGAAGACATCCTTGAAATGCCTACCCTTGTAAATCCCAGCTCCGGACACCGGCCATGTAGCTTTCCTGGACAACAGTTTGACAATGTGCCCGAATATCTACACTTTCTTCTGTCTTGCACTGTGTAGGCCCTTAGAGAGTACCACTGGGTTTCTGCCTTTTAGGAAATAGGTACCTGTTTTGAGGTTCTACCAGGCAGGGAAAAAGAGCCCATGTGGGCTGCTACTGTCTGGCTCGACTCCAGCCACTCTCCCCTCCTGCTGGGCCACTCTGTCCTTCTTGTTTTTTTTTTCTTTTTGTCCCAGCTGCCTTTCCTTATCAGTAACACCCCTGAGGCTGTGAGGTGAGCCAAATTTGCTTCTGCAGATGTTGACACAGAATGCAGTGTTGAATCTGGGTGTTCAATGGGGGTGCAGTTGTGGGCTCTGGAATAGCTGTTTGTGGCATCTTCCTGTACGTTAAGGACCTGTGCCTTCATCTCCAAAGCCCCATGAACGTCTCCAGCATGGTGGTTCTGAGATTTTGAAGGCACATGTAACTGAACGGTGCTGTGCCTCAACCAGCAATGGGTGGAAATCTCGGGGGATGGGTCCCTAGCAGACTGGACCAACGCATCAGTTCCGTCTCCAGCTAGCTGAGGGTCTGAGGCTCTGCCACTGTGCCTAGGAAACCCCAGCTAAGGAAGGAGCCGCATTATATTTCCAGATGGTGCAGGGGTATTGTCTGTGACAAGACTGCCTGGTTTAAGACGTCTGTTGCATGTGTTTCCAGAGCACACAATTGTGTAACCTATAAAGAATTTACCTAATGGCTTCAGATGGGGAACTGGAGACCAGGGCCTCTGGGGTCAGCTTCACCTTGGCCTCCACAATGAATAAGCAATATGGAAACTGTTATTTAAACCAAACTGTTTTCCTATTTAGCTTAATTCCCGGAACACAGCGATTATTTAATTGAGCACTTTTTTTTTTTTTTACAGATTTTTGTGTATTTTACAGTGGGGAAAAAAGTTGAGATAATCTGAATTAGTTTTTTTCAGAATTGTGGGCTCATTCCTATTTCTAATAGAAGGAAAACCACTTATTGTTTCTCTATTTTAACAAAAGATGGGAGTCTAAGACTCTTTCAATCATGTAATACAACTACTGACTTAGCACATCATGTACGTCTTCTGCTTGTCTGTATTTCCAGGATGAAACTCAGGCCCATCACACACTAAAGACTTCACCATCAGTTGTGATCAAGAGGGATTTTGGACACGGAGTGTCCACAATGGTTACATTCCGCTATCCATTTAATCACAGGTTCATTCCACTGTTTGGCTTTTCATGGGCACGGCTAACAGCTGAATCTCTGTCATAACTTCATGTGCGTGATTCTAGAGCTCATCACGAATGGGGAGGGGCGATGGCCAGTGGCCTGGTGGCCTCAAGATGGAGGCAGAGGATGGGACCCAGCCCAACAAGCACGAGGAGGCAGAGTTCCGGGACACCCAATGCCCTGGGCACTGGGTGATAGCTGCCTGATATGGTAGCAGTGTCTTGTAGAGAGTGGAGCTTCCTCCCTTCCCCACACATGGTGTCTTCAGGGCTTCAAAAGAGGGCGACATTCCTTTGGGTCATACATCTGAACCTGAGACCAACTTCAGTGGCCCTAGAGAAGCACTGCGTCAGTTCCATTACAAGGCACACGACCCTCTTATTTATTTAAAATGCCTCTGGCAGTACATCGTGGCCCTGTGGGCCATTTGATTGCCGGAACCGTAGTTGCTGATTCCAAAAGCAGGTGTCTTTTGCTGTTGCTGTTCCTCCCAGTGGCCTTGACTGTGCAGAAATCCCAACGTGGTCTGAAGCATCCTTCTCCCAGGGTGTGGCTCCTGAGCCCCACATCCTCATCTTACCAGCAGCAAACATTGCTTTTGCAATAACACATACGGTGCCACGAGTTACACATGGAGCAGACATATGGGGTAGTGCCACAGTCATATGCCACTACTGTACATACACCTGACTCCTCCCTTCAAGGTTTCTGGAATTCTTCTACCATCAACTTCCTCTGTCTCTACTTTCCTTGCTGCCCTGTACCTCTGTCCATTGGCTCAGCTTCCGTATCCAGTCTGCCGTCTGCGTGGTGTGGGAGCAATTTCACCAAACACAGCCCACTGGCTGCTACCACATGCCTCGAGCCCCCTACCAGCACTGTGACACAGTTGCTATTCATTTTTTTAAAGTGAAGAGGACGGCCATTCTCTGCCCCTTCATGATTTTCTGATGTCCTTGGAGATGATGGGAACCCGCTGGGTGCAGGTGCAAAGACCAGGCGGGAGTGGGGTGTACCCTCTCCAGGCTTGATGGAGGGGGTGGCGGCGGCTCTTGATGAGGTAGGGGTAAGAGTGGCCATGGTGACCGAGTTACACCTGGATCCTCCTAGGGTGTGCAGGGTGGAGCTCTCTAAGAACATAAAAAACAATAGACAAGCAGCCCCTTTAAGTGTCCGTCGGTTTTTATTGTTGTTAGCATCATTTGCATGTCTGCCTCAGCCAGCAAGCTGGGAAGCATCAGAAATGGAGATGAGCCAAGGCACCTTCCTTCCACCTGCTTTGCATGTCCTGATGGCTCTGGCAGGCCTGGCTGGGCGGCTGATCAAGATGGGATGAAGGGCATCATGGATGACCGCTTTATGATTTTTAAGTATGGGCAGCCCGTGCGGGCCTGGAGAATATGCTAAGGAAGCTGAACTGTGCATGCCAGTGTTCATGGTGAGTGACAACCCGACAGCCCCTTGGAGATCCCCCTGCATCCCCGACAGACACGGAACATCCTGCTTGCCCATTTGTTCCCTCGAAGCAACAGAGAGCAGATCCGAAATTAAGTTAGCCAATTAAGATACTTGCTGTGAGGGTCTCTGCTCCGTAGATCAGCCCAAGAATTCTGAGCTACAGATGTGGGCTATGGTGCTGGTAGAACAGCAGGGGCGAGACTCTCAAGAGCTCCCATGAATCTCCTCTCAGAATTCTTTACATGCTGTTGGTAAACACTTTGGCAGCTGTGCTGGGGCTGTCTAGGAACGGAAGTGTACACCTGGGCCGTGCACGTTCAGTCTGCTCTCCAACAAGGCCATGTAGGTCTTTGTCTCCTGGATCCTGGGCAAGGCCTACTTGTTTCACCTCCTACTCACCCTTGGCCACTTGCAGTTTCTTTTGCTACTGTACCTATGTGATCCCAGCGGTGGCATGTCACAGGACCTACTGTTGATATTAATCACCGCACCCAAAGGGGCTGGTGAAGTTGTGCACTTAAAACCTCAGGTTTACATCCCTCTGGGGTAGCACCTTCTGTTCAATTGCAGGCTAATCAGACCAGTTGGATAACTCTCTTTGTCTCATTGATTCATAAAGGAATCACTAAATATAAACCACCATGTGTATGAAACACATGTGTACGGGAACATGCATGCACATGTGTACACAGATGCACACAGTTGTATGCACGTGAATGTGCATGTGCAAACACACACACACACACACACACACACACACACACACACACCTTCACCGTGTTCCTAGTATTCTTCATCCACACTGGGAAAAACTTCCTGTTATTAGAGAGACTGTGGTGGTTAGGACTTGGAGACTTCAAATCCTGAGCCAGGACTGTGGACAGAGCTAGAGAATGAATGATTCAGGGCATCACTGTCATGTCACACAGATGGACAGTCTGTCCCTGACCTCTGGGAAAAGCCTACTCAATATGGCAAAGGCATAGACAGATAGGCGACAGGCAGGACAAGTGACTACTGTCATATCCCAAACTAAGTAGGTCTGCTGCTCTTCTAGAGGATCCTGATCTATAAAGGCCCCTTTAAATACTAGTTATAGGCTGAACTACAAGAAAAACTATCTTTTAGTCTAGTAGTTTAGTATCTTTACTAGTAGTTTAGTAAAGACTTTGGATTGAATCCCTTGAGACACATCGCTTCTGCCCCCCTCCTCCCTCACAAGGACTGTGGTAATTTGAGTAAGAATGGTCTCCATATGTTCACACATTCACCAGGGAGTGGAACTATTTGAAGGAATTAGAAGGATTAGGAGGTGTGGCCTTATTGGAGGAAGTGTGTCATTAGGGGTGGTCTTTGAGGTTTCAAGAAAGTGTTTACCAAGCCCAGAGTCTTTCTCTCTGCCTAAGATGAGGATGTAGCTCCCAGCCACTGCTCTGGCACCTTCCCGAATGCTGTCATGCTCTCCGAAATGATGATCCTATTATACCAAACCTCTGAAACTGTAAGCAAGCCTCCAATTCAATGCTTTCTTTTCTAAGCATTGCTGTGGTCATGGTGTATCTTCACAGCAACAGAGCAGTGACCAAGACAGGACATTAGAACAGCACTCTTTGCTCTCCCTGGGCAGGCTGAAGCTTCTGCTTTAGACCTTGCTGCTACCTGGTTTTCACGAACCCTTTGCTCGAATGTCAGTGTGACTCTGTGTCTCTCATTAACCTTGTTCTAAAGCCTAACAGGAGATGCAGGAGGCACGCAAGTAATGAAGACCAGGGCATTATGGGCCGTGGGAGCCTCTCTTGGGCTGGGGTGATGAGTAGGAACTCCAGCGGGGGGAGAATCTGAGGTGACGTCCCTGGAGCACGGGGTGTGTTCAGCGGCAGATGTTTTCAGTGGCTGGAGCAGAGCGGGGACTGGTACACAGAAAGTGGCCTCATCTAAGCCGGGGGGGGGGTTGTCCTCCCTGGTAGGTGGAAATGCTGATGGCCAGAAACAGAATTAGCTGAGGGTCTGATACATTTTCTCTTCAGTTTTTAAAAATTCAGTGTATGTGTATGTGTGTGTGTGCATGTATGCACTTGTGTATGTGTGTTTGTGTATATATGTGTGTGTGTTTGTGTGTGTATGTGTACATATGTGTGTGTTTGTAGATGTGTGGTATGTGTTGTATGTGTGTGTTTGTATATGCATGTGTGTTTTTGTATGTGTATGTGTATGTATGTGTGTATATATGTGTGCATTTGTGTATGTATGTGTGTGTTTTGTGTGTGTATGTGTATATACAGGCACACACATGCTACTGAGTGTATGTGGAAGTCATAGGACAACTCTCATGAGTTAGTTCTCTCCTGTTACCTAGTGATATCTCAGGACTGAACCCAGGTTGTCAGATCTGTGCGCAAGGGTCTTCATCCTTGAGCCACCCCCCTGCCTCTGCAGTTCCATTTTCTATGGAAGATCTAAATAAGACCTCACCTCTTCCCCCACCATAACCCACTGGAGCCTGATCAATCTGTGTCTTCCCAGCCTATGCAAAATAAGCCAGACATCCTCTAAGTTCCTCCTGGCTGCAATGATTGTCTGGGCCCTGCAGGAACTGTCTTTGGGGGGCTTCAGTTGGATCCAGCCAACTTGCCCAGTTCTTACCTGAGAGGGGGCGTGTGAATTGAGAAGCATCAGGTAAAGATACTAAGAAAAAGACAGAGACACAGAATAGGGTTGGAAGGTCATCCAGTGAATACTGAACACCCCAAGTTTATTCTTCAACATTCCTATATACACCAACCGAAAAGGAGAAAATGACAAAAGACTTCTTTATCATGTATAAGGAACAAAAAGACTTTCTTTCTTAATTTTCCAAACATTTTGTAACCATGCCTCAGACTAAATCTCTTGTTACTTAGGACATCCGTGCTTTAGACTTCTTAACTGCAAGCAAGCCACCCCAATTAAGTGTTTTCTTTTATAAAAGTTGCCATGGTCATGGTATCTCTTCACAGCAATAGAAACTCTAACCAAGACAGCCTGGAAGGCACAAGGCAGCTATGGGCCAAAGGGACCCAACTACATTCCAAGTTGGCAGAAGGGCTTAGCAGTGTTATCCACATGGTATTGGTTTTATAAGCATACTAGATACAAGTATGGGAGTCATGAAGGCTTGTGCCAAGGTTCCGAAGGCCACTGAGGGCAGGCAATATGTGGAAGGGTAATATTCCCTGCATGGGGTACTTGAGGGGTTGTACAAAGGCATGACACTGAAACCTAAGTTTCACTGGAGATCCCAGGATATTGGAGATGCCAGGACTGTGGACCTCCACATAGGAAAGCTCCATATATGGAATGGAATTGGCCCAGGAGAAAGGCTATGTATGCTGTATCCTTTAGTGCTAAATGGCAGGACTATTCAAGTCCTTTGGAACCCAGGTGATTTCATCATGAGCTCAAAACGCTGGACATGAAGCCACAGAGTTTTGTTATTGCCGTACTGATTTTCAGCTTTGTTTTGGTCCAGTATTTCATGCTGTATTCTACTACACCTTTTCAGAAAGGGAATGCTTATTCTGTGTTATCATATAAAGGACATAAGCAACTTAATTTTGATGTCATAGGGGTTGCAATTAAGAGACGGGTTGAATCTCAGAAGAGACACCATACTCACACTTTTGCAACAGTGTTGAAACTATTAAAGACTCTGGGGGTCTTTTGAAGTTTGGGCTGAATACATGTGGCAGCATGAGATGGCTACAAGCCTTTGGAGATGTGGGATAGGAGGTTGTAGCTTAAAAGTGATGGACAAAGAGTAGAGATATCATGGTCAACATTAATTTAACAGGATGTAGAATCGCCTACTCTATGGATGTGTCTGTGATAAAATTTCTGTATTTAGTTAACAGGGATGTGCAGACCCACTGTGGTTAGCACCATCTCCTGGACTGAATTAAAAAGGAAAAAGTGGATTGAGCTTCCTGTCTGTGGAAACAGTGTGTCCAGTAGTCTCAAGTTCTTGCCCACTGTTGGGGACTCTACCCCCAATATGTGAGTCAGAATATCCCCTTCCTCATAAGTTGCTTCCGTTGGGTGTTCACTGTAGCCCTGGGAACAGCAACTGATGGAGGGGCAGAAAGCAGCTGACTAGATGGAGTCTCCTTTTCAGTACTCCCCATCCCAGGCACAAAAGCGACCATTGTCTGCATCTTTATTTTATAGGAGCGTAGCTTGTAACCACCCTTGTCTTCAGTGATGTGATGTGCAACCATATCATTAAGTTTCCTTTAAAATGCTGCTGGCAGGACCTGGACTTATGCGCCCCACCCCCAGGATGGGCGTGTCTTGTGGTTGTTGCTCACTTGGAAGCAACTTGGAAACTTACAATCCCTAGAAATCTCTTAAAAATGGCCAGGCACATTCTTGAGTGCCCACCCTGTCCTCTACCCCACCAGGTGGCCACCAGAGAAAGCTTGGTTAATGTGTGGATCTCAGGCGCCCACAGGCCATGTCTCTAAATGTTGGCCAAGACTCATGTGGACCCTTGTGGGTTAGGTTTGCTTTTCCACTGTCCTTCTTGTGAATGTTGGGGCTCACTCTAACATGAGTCTGTTCTTGGGGCCCTGGACAGCAGAGAAGGGCTGTCTGGGTATCCTTCTCATGGAGTCCTGTTTGGGGTTCCATCTGTGTTGTTATGTCTGGACAGCTGGTTGGTGGTCTTTGGTGACTGTGTCAGTGGAGGAGGAGTGTGGCATGTATACTCTAGGTCCTCTCTGCTGGCAAGGAGGTACCTTTGCTGCCAGGAATACTCTGATCCTTGTATCAATTCACTGTCCTCCTCCAAAGGCAATGACAAGTTCTGGGGCACCAGTTGGAGCCTTGTTGTCTGAAAGGCCACATATTTACCTACATAGTCCTGGCTACTTCCTGCCACGCTGCACCTCTGGCTGTAGTTGTCCCTGGACTACAGTGGCAGGGTCAATAGGGGGAGGTGCCAGTGCTAGGAACTGCCTGAAACTCTGATGTAAAAACTCTCAAGCCTGTCAGATCAGGAATTGCAAGAGACCAGCAGTTGTGCAATTTTGCAAGGTTCTCACAGCCCACAGGCTCTCACAGGCTCCCCTGACTCCACCTCCACCCAGCCTTGTCCTCTGTCCCAATCATAGTTCTCACTCTCTTTAGGGGTTCTCTTTGGCCCATCACTCAGTCAGGGTCCTTGCCTCAGGTACGTCTCTTGGATTGGGCTACCTGCTGCAGGCACAGCCGAGTCATCTCAGAAGTTCTCTGCTTTATCTCCTTCCCTCCTCAGGCCCATACTATCTGTGGTCCTTTGAATCTGTCTGTCTCTCTACACTAGCAAAGGACACTCAGGCCACAGTGGCTTGGGGTATTGTATAGGTGTTTGCAATTGGATATTTGCTTTTCCATGTAAAAACCAAGGACCAGGCTAGGCTTTGTGTTGTACTGTCATGCTTTAAACTGTCAATGAAGTCAGAGGGGAGTATAATGAAATAAACATATGACTTGGGGTTTTGTTTTGTATTGAGTTTTGGTACTGGGGAATGAATTTAGGGCTTTGGGCAAACTAGACAATCACTTTACTGTATAGCTACCTCTTCAGTCCTCAGTTTTACTTCTTAAAACTTTATATGTGGAGCCAGCAAGATGTTTCAGCAGGTAAAGGTGCCTGTTGCCAGGCTTGATAATCTGAGTTCAATCCCTGGAACCCACACGACAGAAGGCAAGAACTGACTCTCACAAGTTGCTTCCTGACCTCCACACATGTGCCATGGCATGTGCATGTGTGAGCACACTGACACACATTTTTAGAAAAAAGTAAGATTTTAGGATATAGTATCACTAAATTACCCAGGCTGACCTTGAACTTGGAATCTTCTTGCTTTAGCTTCTGGTGTAGCTGGTGTTACATATCTGCATCATTTAAAAGATGACATAAATGTGGATTTTGTATTTAGAATCACAAAGGGCATTTTGATGTGGCCTGGAATGTTATCTACCACAGCAAACCCAGGACTCATGGTTGGCCAGCGCTCTGGGTGGAGATGCAACCACGGATTTTCTGTAGGAAACTAGGGGCTTGGCAGAAAAAGGAAGTGTATCAGTAACAGTTTCACACTGTTTCCACAGGGCAGTAAGCTCTTGACTGTATTGGGTTAAATCAAATGTGCTATTAAAATTACTTTCACCTGTTTCCCATTTCTTAGTGTAGCCATGGAAAATGCAATAATGCATTTGAGGCTTGTGTCTGTTTCTTTTGGACATTCTGGTCTACAGGATACCCAAGAGTGCTGAGTAGGACGCCAAGCAAGTGGAGATGGGAAACCTACTCTACGCAAGGAGCTGGGCTCAGCCTGGCCTGTACCTTTGACCAGGGAGAAAGCTCAAGGCCTGAACCAACCAGCACTGGTCCCAGTGAGCTGGGTCACCATGTGACAGTCTGTTCCTTCACAGGGAACTGATTTGTGTCTGCATTCAGGGTGATCTCTGCGGGGGATGTCCCACCTCCTGTGGGCCCTGTCCACTGGCAGGAAGTGCAACTCTACTGACAGGCTCCCTCCTGACCTTTCTGGAGCACAGAGAGCAGCTGTGGGAGACAAGCTGGAGACGAGAGTAAACTTTAATCCGTACATTTCTGATCTGTGTGTTTGATGACTGGTTTCTCTGAATAAAGACAACTGAGAATTTTTTCCCTACAAAAAGAAGACAACTGGCAATTGCCCACTTGATGAAGAGTTAAGGCAAACCACATGACTTGGATAACAGAAGAAGGGATGTGAAACCATGACATAAGATTTTGTTGTCTGTGAGTCTGAAAATCAGCGGAACCATATTTTGAAAGAGTTTTTTTTTATTTTTTGTCTATTTTTACCCCCAATGGTATATGGAATAATATAAATCTCACATGAGTTCAGGTGGTCATGGGGTGCTCAGGGTCCCCCCCGTGGCAGTGGGGTCCTTGGGTTGATGTGATTCCTTGTGGGTTTCTGGCAGGCTCATGTTCTGGATAAACAAATGAGGGGTGCTTGATGCTGAGGACCAAGAACCAGACAGACCTTACAGGCCAGCCATGGAACTGATGGGACCCAGTGGAAAATATCAATGGAGCACTCAGCCCTTAAGTTAGGAGTGCCACGATCTCGACAGCACACTCTGAATGGAGCATGACGACTTACGTGCACGTAGCCTGCGAGAGTGTATAGGATGCAGCTTAGAAGCCAGGCCTGCCTAGGAACAGCACCGCTGAGTGCCTCGCAGTCTCTCTTGGTCAGGTGTAATTGTCCTGTGATGCCAGGACAGAGGTGGATGATGAACATATGATGACTTAGAAGCCAGGCCTGCCTAAGCACAGCACCACTGAGTGCCTCGCAGGCTCTCTTGGTCAGGTGTAACATTGTCCTGTGGTGCCAGGACAGAGGGGGATGATGACCATATGATGACTTGGAAAAGAGTTAAGGTGGCTCATGTGTGAGACCATGAGTGTTGTTCAGGGTCAGGTTTGGTACTCCTTTCTTGGGTTTATAACTAGAGCAGCGGGTTCTGTTTTCTGGAATGATGAAATGTATCTAGGGAGCTCTCTCCCTCCCTCCCTTCCTCCCTCCCTCCCTCCCTCCCTCCCTCCCTCCCTCCCTCCCTCCCTCCCTCCCTCCCTCCCTCCCTCAGTACCTTTATCCCTCCCTCCCTCTTCTTTCCTCCCTCCCTTCCTTCCTTCTTCCCTTCATTTCTTCATTCCTTCCTCCCGCCATTCTTTTCCCTGTCCCTTCCATCCATCTTTTGGTTACTTTTTTTTTAGTACTGAGAGTTGTAGGACCAAGGGCAACATCACTCTAGTCAATCCCCCATTACTCCTTTGTCTCACTGAGGTGAAATGGTGATGCTCTCCTCCTATGCTGAGCAGTTTCACTCAGATTTGTTTTTCTAGAACAAATCTTAGAACCACATTTCCCCAGTCAGGTCGGCGGGTCTGAGGTTCTGCATGAAGCAGATATGCTCCCCTCTGACGCTTGCACCATGTACCATCTCAGAGCTCCATTTTCCCAGCAGGCTGTGTTTCAGTCAGGCCTGGCATGGTCCTTGGAGAGCCATGGGCTGAGCTGTATAGCGTGGGTCTGTCCTCCTGGGCTGGCCTGCTCTTTAGCTCAGGAAGGCAGCATCCATGTAGATAGGCACTGTTGGATTCCGTGCCTGGCTCCCAGAAGGTGTACGGTACCAGTTGCATTGTGGCTTCTGTCCATCGGCTCATCTACCCAACTCAGTCTCATTTCATATCTGGGGCTGTGCTAATGTTGTCTTTCTGAGTGTGTGTACATCACCCCCGGGCTCCAGGTGTTGGGTGACTCACTGAGACTCCCTCAAACCAATTCATTAAATGTGCTTTGTATGCTGCTGGTAGAGGAGTGTTTGGCAGGGGTAAAGCAATTAAAAAACAGGACAGGAGTGACTAAGTGGCCTGAACAAAGCCACAACTTAATTGGTGCTTGTCACTCTTCTTTTCCAGCCAAGGGAGGTTGGTCCCGACTGGCATTTGGAGAAGGGAGTATGTGGTGCCCAGGTCCTGTGATTTTCAAATTATGTTCCCAATAGACTTCACTAGGTCTCCAGGGAATTCTGGAAAGGAAGAAAAACATTATGGTATCTGCTCTCTTACATGTAACAAAGCACAAAAGAAAATAGATGTACTTCATCATTTTAAAACAGTCTCACCAAGAGAAAACTATAGCTGAGCTTTCATGCTCTCGTCATGCTGGTTGTGATATGTGGCTCTTCTTAATTCCTGTTCTGTTCTCCAGGTGAGAGTCTTGCTCTCTGCTCCCAGGTTTGGCTTTGGTTTTTCCTCCAGGATACCTGAAAGAGCTAGTCAGTCCATATGGACTTGGGGAACCATTTAAAAGCTAAACTAATATAGTCACCCTTCTCCTTACAGTTACTTTTCCTCTTAGAAGTAGGTCCTCATTTTTCAGTAAAGTAGCCATAGACCGATGAACGTACAATTCGGAAAACCAAGTCCCAAGTCAAAAAAGTCAGTCACTCTGAGTCTGTCTCCTTCCATCTCTGGCTGTAATTATAGGGGCACATTGTGAGGGAGTGAACAATGGAAGCTTCACGAGTGACCGATTTCTCAGCCTGAAACATGGAACAACGGAAGAGCAGATGGATGAGACTTGACATCTCCACAGAGGAGAGAGAAACAGGGCAGCTTAATGGACCCCAGGGCTGCCCTGGGAGCAGGCACCAGCTCTGCCCATTAAATATTAACTGGCTTTGTGGCGTGTGCACTACAGCGGGCACTGTGCCCCCTCAGAGGCAGGAGCCAGGTGCGGTGCCTGCTCTCCAAACGCTTCCAGTCAGGTGGTTCTCAGGAAAACGAACCCTTCCAGTTGTCCTTGCAGATGCAGAACCAGAAACGAGTCCTCTTTCTCAAAGAGTACCGGTCAGCTGCAGCCTCGGCAGTTCGTGCCTTCCCAATCCTTCTACAAGTGCAGGCTCTGCAGGTCTGATTCCCGCAAGCCTCCAGGAAGGACATGGGAAGCATGGGCTTCCCCGGGATTCATTCTGGATGTCTCCACCTTCAGACCAGAGTCTGACTTCTCAGTAGAGGAAGGCAGGACGTAGCTGAGGTCACTGGCTGGGTAGTTTCTAAAGGGTAACTGTCTTCATGCAGCCAGGCCAATACAGGTTTGCATAGATTACCCAAAAAAGGTATGGAGTCCACATCACCAACTTCCCTCCCTTTTCACGGTAGGACTCCTCCAAAGCTGGCTCCTCTTCCAGCTGTGTAGGTGAACAACAGCCCAGCTAAGCTTCTTCCTGAACTAACAACAAGGAGTTAGTTAGTTAGTTAGTTAGCCTTGAAACATAGAAGAGTCTAATCTGAACCCTCACTTAACACTTGCAGACAGGTGGTTAGTGGCCACCGTAGTGCAGAATACAAGGTCCCGTAATTCATTTGAATTCAGAACTAATTCTAAGAATGCTGTCCCACATACATACTCCATGGAAAATGGGGCTGTATTTATGGACTTTCTTCATCCCAGCATGAGCAGACCTTATATAGTCAAAATTCTGCTTCTTTATTTTAACTGGGTTTAACAGAAGGTAAATAAGTGTGGGATATGACTGAGGTACACCGAATGGCAGCAATTTATCTTACCTACACATTAGACCGACCACAAGCAGCGAACCCTGGAGATGAATTCACTGCAGCAGCGGCAGCTCAGCGTCCTGCACCATGGCACTCTCCTGTGTGAGAGTGTCACTATGCTTCTAGGGGTGCTGAGCTTGGAGAGGAGACAGCTCTTCTACCTCTTTTCTGTAATTCTGCTTGGCCAGGCTCTATCTTTCTTGGCTTCAATTTTAGTAAAATGCATGGCAGACGAGAAGGCGATTCCCGGCAAAACCATTTTCTGGGAAAGGACCAGGTAGACAGAGAGGTCTCATCCACCAACCCTCAGAGATGCTGAGGGTGACAACAGGTGCTCTGTAGACACCTGACCGAAGCAGAACAGTGTCTGTGCTGCCGGTGGGAAGAGACACTGGGCTGGAGAGACGGCTCAGGTAAAAGTGCTTTGCTGCTTTTACAGAGGCCCCAGGTTTGACTCCCAGCATCTACATCATGCAACTCATGATAGCTTGTACCTTCAGTTATAGGGGATCAAACGCTCTCTTCTGTCTGCATGCACACTATGTCCATGCAAACAAAAGAACATACACACACAACTACTAGTAAAGAAGAGATACTGTGACTGAAATATTTTGAGGAAATCTGAAGCCCTGCCCCTTTAAATTGCCAGCCCCCTCAGAGACCTCAGATCCTCTGCTGGGTCACTAAGTGTGACAATTCATGTGCCACATGGAATATTTCTTTTATTTATCTTTATTTTTTATTAATTAAATTTGTTCTTTAATGCTTCCATACACACATTACAATCCATTCTGATTGCTCTCAATACCATCTTCTCTCATCTCCCTACTCCGTCCACCCTCCCTTACCTGCTAACCTTTTCCCACGTCCACACCTTTTTGTTTTGCTTGTATCCCTCTGGGTTCAACCAGGGGGTTCTGTGTGGACTTGGTATCAGAACTGCCCATTTGATCCTGGTGTAGACCAATGAGTACACAACTGAAGACAATGATTCTCTTTATCCCAGAGTTCCTCACCAGCCTGTAGTTTAGTGGGAAAGCCTAGGGTCCCATGAGCCTCTCCCCAGTCTAGAGCTGACTGTTGAGAGAACCTGTTTTGTCTATGGCCAGTGCAAGTAGCCGCAGCTACTTTGAGTTCATGATGACATCGATTGTGTCATGCTTAGAGGGTGGAATTTCACTGCTATCCTTCTATGTTCCATGCACTACATTCTATCCATCTCCTACTCTTCTGGAATTTGCCTGAGCTTTAGAGGGGATGAAGGCTACATCTAAAGCTGGTGGACAAACCTGGAAAAGTGTAAAAGTTTGCCACACAGTACTAGTTTTGAATGCATGAAGGGGTCGTGGAAGGTAGGTGAAGCTTGGCACTGTGTGGTAGGATTGGAGTCTCCATGAAGAGGCCAAGAGAAGTCATTGGTGAAGGTGAATCCTCAGTGGCCACAGAGACCTCGGGATTGAAGGGGTCAAGGAGAAAAGCAGGCTTGGCACCATGTGTCAGGATGTGAGGCCCTGAAGAGCCCAGGACAAGTCACTGATGAAGATGCAGCCTCAGCCGCAGCAGAGAGGTTCCCGCCCAGTTCCCCAGCTGTCTTGCCACAAATGAACACTCAGAGACTTATGTTAATTATAATATTGTTGCCTGGTGACTAGGATTTCTTACTGGCTAACTCTGTCTTAATCATTAACCCTTAACTACTAATCTATGTATTTCCATGTGGTCTTGGCTTACCGGGGAATGCTGGACCTGCATCTCCTTTGCCTGCTACATGATGACTGCTAAGTGTCCATACAGAGAGAGACATTTTCTGTTTGTCTCTGCTTATATCCTAGTTCTGACCATTACATCACTTCCTGTCTATCTGTACAGACCTCCAGACCTCTATGGCTAACTAGTAGCAAGTTTCAGCCCAGTTGTGTCACTTCCTGTGTGGTCAATCAGCCAGTTAGTGTTTTATTAATTAACCAATAAGAGAAACACATATACAGAAAGACGTTCCCCATCAGAGAGCCTTGCATATATCGCAGATGCCAGGACAGTGAAACTTCTCCAAGGACAGCAGCAGGTGTGGAGTGGAGGCAGCCTGAGTCTTCTGGACAAACTGTGTGTTGCAAATGGCAGAAGTGGAAAAGTGGAACTGCTCGAGTCCTCGGGAGCCCAGTGACAGATCCAGTCACTTGACACCGAGCCTGGGATACCATAGAATGCTGGTTTTGCTTGGATCTGATTATAACTGTTCCCTCTTAGAGCAAGAAAGTATTGCTTTTATTTTATAGAAATCCATAATTAGGAGACTTTGGATATTTAAAAAAAGACTTTGCAATTTTAAATCATTGAAACATTTAAAGGCGCTGGAACTTTTAAAGTTATGTTATGTTTTATATAGTTACACTAGCATGAGCACTTAGAGATGAAAATGAAGGGAAATGTTGGCTATGGTTTAACAGTGATGTGTATATGTTTCAAGTTAATAAGGGGTCAATTGTGCTGGTTATGCATTTGTCAACTAGACATGAACTGAGTTGTCAGGGAAGAAAGAACTTCAGTTGAGAAATTGTCTCCATCAGATTGGCCTGTGGACATGTCTGGGGGGGCTTTCTTGATTAATAATTGATGTAGGAAGGTTCAGCTCACTGTGAGGGGTGCCAGTCCTGGGCAGGTGATCCTGGATTGTATATATCAGCAAGTTGAACAAGCTACAGGGAGCAAGACAGCAAGAAGTACTCCTCCATGGTTCCTGCACTGTTATGACTTGAGTTCCTGTCTTGGCTTCCTTCCATGATGGAATGTGATCAGATGTGTAAGCCAAATAAACCATTTCTTCCCCAAGTTACTTTTGTCTTGGTATTCTTCCCAGAAGCAGAAAGTAAACTTGGACATTGGTTAAGAATTTGTCAATTTTACTTATCTTCTAAAAATTAGTTTTAAAATTTTATGTGTATATGTATGAGTTTATGTGCATCACATGTGTGTAGGAGCCTGTGGAGGCCAGAAGATGGCATCAGGTACCCTGGAACTGGAGTTACAAATGGTGGTGAGTCATGTAGATGCCGGGAACCAAACCTGAGCCTTCTTCAAGAACCACAAGTGTTCTTTACTTCAGTTATCTCTCTAGAACCTTGTTTTATTTATCTTTTCAAAGAACTAAGTGTGTGTTTCAATAATTCTTCATATTATTCTACATGTATTTATATTTCTGCCATGATCTTAATTATTTCTTTTCATCAATTGCTTTGGGGTTTGATTTGTTCCTGTTTTTCCAAGTACTTAGGCCTATAAACCTTCCTCTTAGGACTACCTTCATTGTATTTACATAGATTTTGATATGTTGTGTTTTCATCTCCATTTGGTTCTAGGATTTTAAATTTTATTTCTTAACTTCTTTAGTGATCTATTTAACACTTGATAGCATGTTGTTTAATCTTCATGAGTTTTTAGTCTTCCTGAATTTCCTCTTGTTGATGCCTAGTTTTATTCCAGGAGTGATTTCAAATATACTATACTTTTGAGGGCTTGATTGTGCTCTAATATGTGGTTTTTTTAAAGAAAGTGCCACATACTGCTGAGAAAATTTGTGTGAGAAGATTTTCTATGAAAAGACAAAAGAAGGTTTGAGAGAGATAGCACTGCAGTTAAGATCATGTATGGCTTTTGTAGAAGACCCAGGTTTGGTTCCCAGAATCTGCATAATGACTCACAACTATCTATAGCTCCAGTTCTAGTGTTTAGGTAGAATATTGTAGATGTCTGTTATGTCATTTGAGTTTTGGTGTCATTTAAGCCTAGTGTCTCTATTATTTATTTATTTTCTCAGGATGACTCATCTATTGGTTGGATTAGGACATTGAAGTCTCCTTTGATAACTCTGTTGTAGTTAATCTGTGGTTTCAATCTATTAGTGATTGTTTTATAAAATGACTCACATCTATGTTTGGTGTGTATATGTTCTACTAACTGTTCTACTAATACAAATGAAATAACCTTACTTATTTCTTATTTCTTACAATTAGTTTTAGGTTGGAGTGCATTTTTCTAGATATTAGAATACCCATGACATCTTGCTTTGTAGTTTGTTCCATTTGGTTGGCACACCCTTTCTACCTTTCTGCAGTAAGGCATTGTCTATTCTTGGTGAAATGTGTTTCTTGGGGGTTGCAAAAAGGTAGATCCCATTTTTTACACTTTTTTATTATATATTTAAATTAGGAACAAGTTTGCTTCCCATGTCACTCCTAGCTCCCTCTTCCTCCCCTCCATGTCCACTACCCCCAACCCCCCCTAGCCCCCACCCAATTCCCACTCCATTCCCCAGGGAGGGTAAGACCCTCCATGGGGATCTCTAGAGTCTGTTATTTCATTCCGGGGGAGGGCCCAGGCCCTCCCCAAAATGTCTAGATTCAGAAAGCATCCCTCATTGTGGGATGGGTCCCCAAAGTCCAGTTGTGTGCCAGGGATAAATACTGATCTACTATCCAACAACCCCATAGATTGCCTGAGTCTCCTCACTGACCCACATTCAGGAGGTCTGCATCAGTCCTATGCTGGCCTCTTAGCCATCAGTCTGGGGTCCAAGATTTCCCCTTTGTTCAGGTCAGCTGTTTCTCTGGGTTTCACCAGCCCAGTCTTGACCCCTTTGCTCATCACTCCTCCCTCTCTGTCACTGGGCTCCAGGAGTTCAGTTCAGTGTTTAGTTGTGGGTGTCTGCCTCTGTTTCTGTCTGTCACTGGATGGAGGTTCTAGGACAGTATGTAAGACAGTGGTCAAAAATCATTATTAGGGAGGGGCATTTAATGTAGTCTCTCCACTATTGCTTAGTTTGCCAGTTGGTGTCATCCTTGTAGATCTCTGGAGATCTCACTAGTACCAGATCTCCCCTCAAACCTAAAATGGCTCCCTCTATTCTTCCCCCAACTAAACTTTTCTGCTCCCATATGTCCTCCTCTCCCTTCCTCTTCTCTCTCTCTCTTTTTCCTGGCTCCCTTCCCCCACCCTGTGCTCCCAATCTGCTCAGGAGGTAGATCATATTTTTTAAATCTAACCTGTTAGTTTATCTTTTTATTGGCTGAGACCATTAATATTTAGAATTATACTTTACACATATGTGTTTATTTCTGCCATTTTGTATATTTTATTTTCTTAGACTTCTTTTCATGAACTGTCTTGGTAGTATTTGTTTTTCTCTTGTGGCCCCTTGGGTATATTTATTCTTCTCTTCAGTCTATAGTATCCCTTCCAGTATCATTTTAATATCTGGATAAGTGATCATAAAGTCTTTAAGTCTGATTGTTTTTAATCCATCATTTATAGAAGGCAGTTTTGCTGGGTCAAATAACATGGGTTGGCAATGGTGAACTTTCAGAACTTGGACCCTTGTTTATGTCTTAAATGTCATCTAAAATTTTCTCCTTGGAATCCATTTCTATAGGACTTTGAGGAGGGGAACATATAATATTTTTCATATTGCATATTATTATTTTTGTTTTTCCAATAAGACAGGGTTTCTCTGTGTAGCCCTGGCTCTCTTGAAACTTTCTCTGTAGAGCAGGTTGACCTAAAATGCAGAGATCTGCCTGCCTTTGCCTCCCAAATGCTTGAATTAAGGGCCAGCACCGACTGTATTGCTTATTTTTATGATGGGTCTCCTGGTAACCTGAAGCTAGGTTATGGCTTGTAGTATTGTTGTGCTTTTTGCCCACCTACCTTGAGTCCCAGTGAAGGATGGTGGGTCATACGGAGGAGAGCAGAATAGTGGGGAAGGTTCTTGAGTCCGCAGGGTGTAGATCTTGGGTCTTTAACCCTGTTGGCCAAATGGAACAGAGGGAGGTTGCTGATCAGGCAGGGGAGAGATTTCATATGCTTCAGGTCTTCTTGCCCTGGCTACACTGTGTAGCAGAGAAGTGTGTGATGGTGGTTGAGGTAGCAGGGAAGTAGGTGTTTATATGTTTTAGGGTCTCTAACCTTGTCAGTATGTGGAATGGAGAAACAGGGCAGTTGCTGAGGCAATGAGGCCTGCGTTTAGGGTCTTGGTATTTTGAGCGTCTTACAAGGATGGCCAGGTGAAATGCAACAACTGGAAGCTGTGGAGGGTGTCAGATGGCAGGACCAGAGTGTTTGAGGTCTCTAACAGGCTGGCCAAGTGAGCACAGCCGCAGGAGAAGTTCAGCTGGTGGTAGAACCTGGATATTTAGGGTTACTTGTCCTGTCCATTGGATGAAATCAAGCATAAGAAGCATGGTGTATTTCATAATGTGTTCTTGTTTGGTGGCTAAAATAAAATATATGTTCTATATTCTCTTAATATTCGAGTTAGTTGAATTTCAACTTAAATCTCGTAAGTTAAAAGCTCTTAGCTTTTTTTTTGCCAGTATTTTAGAATTATAGAGAAGTTTGTTACGTAATACATATTATAGGGATATTTTACAAAACAGGAGGAACTGGGTTTCTGCAATGTTTTAAATACAGTGAAATACTGGAGCTCTTTGATTTAGAAAATAGGTAGGTTGGAGAAACAAGAGGCAGATCTGATTCACTCAGCACAAGCGCTATGGAAGGGAATGTTTCCTAAGGAACTCCTTTTTCTGTAGCCTGTGGTCTCTCCTGAGAGCTCATTTTAAAGCCTCTGGCATCTCATCTATGCACAGGATTCCACCCTCTGTAGAACCCTTCATGATCTCCATGGAAAAGTCAGTGGATGATATGGATCATTCTGCACAAAGACCAGAGGAGTTCCACAGTGGCCCTGAGGACTTGCCCCCATAGCCCATGAGTGACCCTTGAGACCCAGCAATCTCACCCATCAGAACCTGCAGTCTCTATTCTTTGCTATAATCTTGACTGTCAACCTGACTGGATTAAGAAACACCCAGGGCATTAGTAAGGCACACCTTGGGGTGTGTCTATGAAAGCATTTTCAGAAAGATTAGCGGAGAGGTAAATTCATCTCTGAATGTGGGCACTATCTTCTTATGGGCTGGGGTCCAGGACTGCACCAAAATGGAATTATGAGAAAGCCAACTGAATCCTGCTATTCCCCCTTTTTTGCTTCCTGATCTGTTTAGATGTGAGCAATTAGTCTCATATACCTACAGGCAAGGACTCAACCACTCCCACTGCATGCCTTTGCTGTCAGGAAGGACTTCACCCTCCAACCATGAGCCAGGGAACTCCTTCCTGCCCGACATTGTTTCTGTCAGTGTTTGATAGTAATAAGAGATGCAGCTAATATATACAATTGATACTAAGAAAAGAGTGTGTTTCTATGATAAACCTGATTGTGTGGTTCAGATCTGATGAACTGGTTGGTAACAGGAACATGAACAGATTTGTAACTTTGACTAGACAAGCCTAGAGTCTGGAAGAAGAGCTTAATGAGGTATTTTATTTATGTGTTTATTTGGTGTTTTGAGACAGAGTTTCTCTGTGTGGTTTTGGAACCTGTTCTGAAACTCTCTCCCAGGCTGTCCTTGAACTTACAGAGATCCATATACCTCTGTCTCCCAAGTGCTGAGATTAAAGGCACATGTACCTCTACTGCCTGACTTAATGAGGTATTTTAAAGGAGAATGTGAACTGTAAAGACTCCTCAGGGTATTCCAGGGAGAAGTAAGGACTCTGTTAGGAACTGCTAGAGGTCATTCATGCTATCCTCTGGAAAAAGATCTGGCCACGTTGTACCCATGATTGGAAAACTTGACTTGGATTTCAAGAGTAGTGGTACTTGGTGGAGAAATTTTCAAGAGAGATAGAAACCTGGGTTGTGACATCATTATTGCTTTCAGTATTTACCAGATTTATAGCAAAAAGAGATTAGAAATATGTGAAAAACATGGAGTTAGTGAGTAGTGAGTAAGGGAGTTCGAACTTGGTTAAAATGGCAGACAGTGTGGACAAAGCAGCTATAATTGTTATTAATGACATTAGTGAAAAACCAGACTTTGCAATGGGACAACAGGAAAGGGATCTTTCAAGGCCCAGGCAACCAGGAAAAACTCATTTGAACTTCCATTTGAGAGAGGACTCAAATAAGACCTCTAGAACATTCTACTCAAGCAAGGCCACCTCAGGAAGCATCACAGGTTCAGCCTCAACAGGACACAGAAGCATTGAAGAGATCACCAAAGAGGTCCAAGCTGGAGGTCATGTGGCGCTTGTTTTCCAGGCATGTAGGCTGCAAGGGATAAGAAGCCCTCAATGTTTGAATCAAGGTTCCAGAAGTCTGTTGAGACCAGGGAAAGTAAGTGTGGTAGGTTCAGGCTCTCTGGTGTGTGCAAATCTGTGGAAATGAAGGCCACATCATAATGGAGACCTGGATATAATGGACGTGCCAGGAACATAGGAAGCTTGCCCAGGAAAGCTGCAGGTATTAAGTGTGATTGGCTCATGAGACAGGCTATGTATGTTGCAGACAGAAGAGCTGATAGTGGAGGGGTCGTGCAAGGATATGGAGTCCACACAATGCCACCAAGAGCCCTAGGTATCAGACAAGGAGCTGCAGAAGGCTCACAGTCAAGAGATTGTCTTGAGTCTTAGAAAGGACTTGGAAACAGTGTTGAGACTGTAAAAGATGATGGAGACTTTTGAAGTTGGACCGAATATGCTTAGCATTATGAGATGCCCATGAGCCTATGGCAAGCAGCTGCAGAACATTATGACTTAAAGTGAAATATTTGGTGTCAAATTAATAAGGTGGATATGTGATGGTTAATTCTGATTCTCAACAAATGCATCAGTCATTAGTGCAGTCCACCTCGGAGGGATGAGATTAATAAATGTATCAGGCATTAGGGAGGTTCACCTTTGAGGGCATTTGTAGGCATTTCTAGAGAGGATTCAGAGCCACTCTGAATGTGAGTGATGCCATCCCGTGGGATACTTTCATGGACTGGATAAGAAGGGAGAAAAGGAACAAAACACCAGCATCCTTTCCTCTGCTTCCTGATTGTCACAGTAATGTGTCCGCCCACAGTGACACTGCCATAGGTGCAAACTGCTCTGCTGCCATGCCTTTTCCTCCATGATGGACTGTATTCCCAGGACCACGAGCCACAACAAACCTCTAAGGCTTGAATCTTTAAGTTTCTCCTTGTCAGGTATTTGCTCACAACCATGAGAAAGCAACATACCGTTAATTTTAAAAGCTCCAACCAGCTTTAAAAATCTTCCTTCCTATGTTTTCATTCCATACCACAGACAGAATTTTGATAGATTAAAACCTTCACACTCGCCGGGAGTTGGTGGTGCACGCCTTTAATCCCAGCACTCGGGAGGCAGAGGCAGGAGGATCTCTGTGAGTTCGAGGCCAGCCTGGTCTACAGAGTGAGTTCCAGGATAGCCTACAAGACAATACAGAGAAACTCTTGTCTCGCAAAAAACAAAACAACAAAAAAACCAACCCACCCAAACAAAGAAACAAACAACAACAAAACAAAACCTTCACACTCAACATCATACTTTCTTATCCTTCATAACCCTCCAGGGCTCAGCTCTCGGTGTGCTTTGCTTCCAACATTGTTCCAAGTGGAAAATCTGTTTCCTCCATCTCCTCAGTATGGATCCCCAGACCAAATAATCTGCCTCTCATTTTACCTCATTCTTGAATGAAGGCCACTGACAACCTTTTCAGTGCTGTCACCAGAGGCCAAACTCACATAGCAGAACCTGTCCTGCCCCCTTGTCAGACAGCCATGCCTATATAGGGCCACTCAAAATCTGAATATCCTATGCATTGTCCTAGGGAATTTTGTGGAAAAGGTAATTGCAAATGATTGGGTAAAAACCAACTCAAAAATTTTATGTAAAATAATGACTACTCATATGTGGGGCTTTTTATGGGTCAGTAATTTCTTTTTAGGCAGAGGCACATGTATTTCAAAAAGTACATTTCATATGTAAGACTAGACCTTCAGAGGAACTGATATGCAGAGGTCAAGATGAAGGGGTGTGTGCGCTCTACAGTGTTCACATGTGAGGCATAGGCATATAAAAGTTAAGGTGAGTGTGTGGACGTCAAAGTGAGGTCTGTGGAGGTCAAGTGAGTGTGTGGAGGTCAAATGAGCATTGTGGAGGTCAAGGCAAATAGGTCTGAAGGTCAAGATGAGCATCTGTGCACAGAGGAGGATCCCATGATTCTACCACTGACTTGGTTGGAGATGGCCACAGTTTTAGTCACATTTCAGTATGACTTTTATGTGTAGTTGGCAGTAGATTTGTCTGTTAGTTCACTCAGGAGCCTTCTGAGACATCACCAGGAAGCAATTCTTTAGCAAGGATTGGGGGTCAAGTAAGCTTAGTGTCTGTTGCTTTAATGAAAGTCTATGGGAGTACAGGTTTTCTTCTCTCCCTATGAGGATGAAGGTCTCTTAGGCAGGACCACTTTCAGAGCTCTGGCATAGGAGTTGCTGGTTTCTTCTCATTATAATAGCAATTTCCTGTGAGCTGGTAGTTGTGTTTACTTATTTAGCTATGGCATGTTGAGGATGAAAAAATATGCAAAACTAACTTTTCATATCTTCAATATTCAGATGGCCTAAGTTTTATAATTAAAGATTACCCTATACCCTCAGCTGGGCATGGAGGCACATACCTTCGATCCCAGCACTCAAGATGCAGAGGCAGGTGGATCTGTGAGTTTGAGGCCAGCCAGGATTATACAGAGAAACCATGTCTTGGAAAACAAACAGAAAAAATTTGTCCAAGGAATGTCTAAAGAAGAGTGGATCAACTTATCCTGTTTCTTGTAATTTCATATAGATAAAGGGGATGGGAAAGACAGTGAGGACTGTCTTTAGTGGGGTCCTAAGACCCAAGGGTACAGGTAGACACCAGTAGCCAAGGCTGGGGCTTTTCCTGGTATTGGGGACTTTGTAACCAAGTGCATGGATACCTCATGAAGCCCTAACTATAACCCAGAACTCTTTTGACTGTCTAGTTGTAGTGAAGGACAGCTTCTCAAACTGTTATGGATAAAGAATTCACATTATGAACTGGAAATAACTGGCTATTACTGTAACATTACTGCACTTTGTGAGGCTAATTCATGTACAGCTGTAAAAATGGGAATCCTCTTCTGCGTTCACTAACATCTCCCAATAGGAACACGTGGAGCCACATGGTTCTTTTCCCAGCTTTCCCCTCCAGAAGTGAACTGTTCTTTGGTCTGGTGTGGACTGCACGCCAGGAGCACTGGGTGCCACGGACTGAGTGCTCTTTAGTTCAGCTGACAAAACTCAGAAGCAAGGTTCCCAAGAGCACACTGTCCCCACATCACCAATCACACCCCAGAGACATCCAAGAGAAGAACAGAACATACCAGGAGCTTAGAGTGGTAAAATGGATAGTGTTAACTGACTGAGTGGGAGGAACAGGTCCCTGGAAACACAAAGAAGGAAGACTTTCTAGGTTTTGTGATAGTTACAAACCCGCAGCCCCAAGAACTTCAACAAATGTGAAGGAGTCTGTGAAAATGTGGACCAAAATAAAATCGTAGAAGGCACTGATTGAGGGAAACATCATAAAAACAATGTACAAAGCACCCCTGATGCAAAGACAAGGACAGAATCAACTTCTTGCCATGAACATGGCAGTCAGGAGGCAGCAAAGTGACAGCTCCATAATGTCAAAGGGAGAAATGGAGCTGAAGAAAAATGAGGGGAAGAAAGGGAATGCTTCCTTTTTTAATAGAGAATCATCTTTTAAAAATGGAGACTTAACTTTTTTTGTTTTTATTTATTCTTGGAAAACAGTATACACGTGTACAATGTATATTGATCGCATCTCCCCCATCTCCCTCCAGGCCCCTAGCTTCACGTCCTCCTTATTTATTTAATTTAACCCATTGAGTCCAATGCCCCTATACACACGGGGGTGTGTTCATCCACTAGAGCATGCTTCTGAGGAACAGTTCACTCTCTATCCCAGCAGCCAGCAGCTGCTCATTGCTCCTCAGTTAGGAGCCCCTCCCCAGTCCATGCTGGTTTCATCTTGTGTAGATAATCACAGCTATTGTGAGCTTGTGTTTGCAATGGCCATGCCATGTCCAGAGGAGAGCATTTCACAACCGCTTCACGGTTCTTATACTCCTTCTGTGCCTATTCTGCTATGTTTACTGAGCTTTAGAGTTGTGTGTGCCCTGGAAATTCCAACTGTGGCTGAACACTCACAGTTGCTTATTTTCTGCACTTTGAACAGTGATGTATATCTGCATTAATCACTACCTAAGGCAAGAAGGATATTCTTTGACCAAGGTTGGGCGTAGTACTGATCTATGACTATAGATAAATATTCAGAAGGCACTTTGTGACCAGCATCAAGAGGTTCTCCCCCTGGGCCTATGGCTTCCCCAGCCATGGGTTTTGACCATATTTACATCTGATTAAGCACATGGCCACTTGTCTGTGACTCAGCTGCGGTGGATATGACTTTGTTGGGGACTATCTTTTCTCCTTGAGGGAAGGGAAGGGTAGCTGCTCCAGCAAGTCACACCCATACGTGGCCATTTCACTGTGACCTCTGACCTGACAATCTGTCTTCTGGAATCCTTGCCAGCCAAATTGTCCAGTCACTCTGAAGAGGCCTTCTTCGCAGGTCACTGGTTAGGAGGACATCCCACAGAGACAGCAAGTATGTTCATGAGACAGCCCAGGTCTATAAGCACACACAAGATCAAAGCCAGTGTATGAGCTGCCATCCATCTCAGAGGCAGCAAAGGGAAGTTTCCTTTATAAAAATTTCCACGGAAGAAAAAAATAAGGACTTATGTAGTCAACAATATCGGCTCTAAAAAATGCAATTTCCGGATTAATAACAAAGACACCGTTCCAGGGTGCACACTCCTTTAGGATGTGTGCTTTTGACCCACAGAACATATTGTGCCCTGTGGCTCTCAGCTGAATCGCAACTTAACAGTCCTCCCCCTTTTAATGCCTGATGTCTATTAAAACGAGTCACTGCTTGTACCAGGGCCCCTTCTGGAAATGAGAATTACACCTCTACGGATTGGCCACTGGTTAAATATTAAGCTGGCAACTTTCATATTTGTGTGTATATTGCATCGGAGTACAGAAAATTTACAGAAAGAGTTTCCTATATGAAAGCTTCAATATCCAAGCAATTTTGATCTCTTTTATCCTTAGATAGGTAAAAGTTTTTATACCAAGAACATACCTGAATACAAACAAAATGTGATCTGTCTGTCTCATACATTCATTCCCATGCAATGTAATCCTTAACATACATGTGTATACATATGAACTTGCATTTATGTGCACATGCCAGGGAATTAACTTATTAGTATGCTAAAGTCTTTTATGATTTTAGAGTCTATTTCAATACTTGTGTCTTATCGGGCTAAGGAGAAAAGAGCGTGCTTGTATTTAAACAGACATCCAGGTATTTCTGTGATATGTTGGCTTGAAGTCTTTAAGGTACTTTTTTTTTGGAAGTGATATAATTGGTTCATACTGATTTCTGTGAGGGCTGGGCCAATAACATCCCCACATCCCCATCAACAGTATATAAGGGTCCCTTTCTCTACATCCTTGCCAGCAATTGTTCTTGCTTATTTCTTAATAACAGGCATTCTGACTGGGATGAGATAGAATCTTAGCATAGTGTTAATTTGCATTTTCTGATGGTTAAGGTTTTTGGAACACACACACACACACACACACACACACACACACACACCTCTCAGAAGGTACCAGTGCCAGAGGATAAGGGGAGTGAGACATGAAGAAGGGTGTGGGAGGGGGAAAATATGGTAAATGACATGCCATTCTTGAAAGAAACAGTTTCTTTGAAATCCAACACTGCATACAATGAATATACACAAATAAAAAAGACAAGTCTCAGAGCAAAGTACATGTCATGACACAATTATTATAAAAATAGAAAATCCCTGAACTATAGAACAGAGTAGGGTCACATCAACTCCAAAGAGAGCCAATATATAGGAACCCACATATAGAGCAGAGAGCCAATAAGCAGGAACCCAGGTGCACAGCAGGTCAGTGTAGGTGCCGGTGGAGGACATGCACACTAGTAGGCACAGGTGAGGAACCTCACAGCATGACACATGGATAGAAGGCTGGGGAAGCCCTTCTGAGAGTGCCAAAGGTTCTCTGCTAGACACTCCAGGCAAACTGAGAAGGCCAGAGGCGAGAGGGATCTGACCCCTTGACTGGGATTTAACGTGCAACCTAAGCAGGAGGTTGAAATATGAAACTGAGTCTGGAGAGATAACTTGGTGGTTAAGAGAAATGTTTGCTCTTCCAGAAGACCTGGGCTTGATTCCCAGCTTTCACATGGCTCAAACACCTGCGACCCCAGTTCCGGGAAAACTAAAGACCTTCTGGCCTCCATAGACACTGAACAGGTGCACACATGTGTGCACAGGCGTACATGCAGGCAAAACACTCACATACACAGAATAAATTAAAATTAAAAAGATAAATATAAAACCCAAGATTAATGTTTTCAAACTACTGAAAATTGCTCTACTGTAAAGCTACTAAAAATGAATCTCTATTAAAAAGGCAAAATACCTAACATTCATCCCGATCATTGTCAATTATTTTAATGAACAAAGTAGATATTTGAATACATGGTCTCATTTCTTCCTAGTTCTTGGCCAGATGTAGCTTACAAATTAATAAGTGGCATTTCTTTGAAAATTCATATATTGTGAATTAAATCTGGTTTTCTTAAGGTGAAATGTTAGATATTTGACTTTTATGATAAACGGAAACAACCCTTCCATAGCACTGCACACCAATTCTTTTCATGATTAGGCTGCGTGGGAGATGGATACAATATCAGTACTGACAGATGGGCCATGGTTGGCATATTCTTTGCCATGGGTCATATTCTGAAGTATGAATGGGATGTCTGTGCTCTACCAGGGCACAGAGAAGAGACAGGCCTAGAGACATTCTGTTTTTTCCCCACCGCATATTTAGGGCCTGTCTTTTAGGAGAAATAATGACATCCATTATTTATAGTGGATGCTGTCCTGGCTCATGTTCTCTCTCATCACAGACCACACACTCTCTAAACACACACACACACACACACACACACACACACACATATCAGTCATTGGATATATTCATTGTGATGGCCATGGGGGAGTCTATGATGAGGGTCTTAGACATGGCATGGCCTTGGGGAGAAGATTAAGATGCTGGTCATGAGTAGAAATTATAGATGATGATGGGTTGGGTCAAGGGCAACAGTCTTCTACAATGGGTTATGTCAAGGACACAGGCAAATGTCTTGGACAGTGGTTGTTGGAGATGTTCATGGGAGAAGGAAATGGTGAAGGTCATGGGAATATCTCTGAGAATCAGCTAGAGTGAAGGTCATAGGCCATTGACGAGGGTAATGACTTTGAGTTACAGTCATCTGAGAAAGTCATGATGATTATTGATGGTAAAAATCATGGGTACCTTGGGGGAAAGTACCCTGCTTTAGGGAAACAAAGAAAACATTTGGATCTCAGAAGGACCTTTGAAACCTCTGTGAGTCCCCAATCACCACGTGACCCATAGCACCTTTCAGTGATTGAGAGTTGGTAGTAGAGTTGAACGTGTCCCATGTACAGCATGGCGTGAGGATGGGAGACCATATGTGCTTGCATTGTCTCCCATGAAGACTGTCAGAGTGTCACAACCCATTGTCTGTCCTTCAGCAGCACCAGAATGAGAGTTGCATTTCTATTTTAATTAGTTTCATTGGAAGGTAAAATTGAGTCTTTCCTAGTGGTTTCCAGGGCTACCCTTAAGTTCCTTTTCCTGCCTGGACTCTGAGCCCTCTTTGGTTTAACACTCTTCTTAGCTACCCAGGTGCAAACATTTTACCTTCCGTGGCTGGCCAGTCCTTTCTCAGTCTTGCAAAGCAAAAGAGAAGAGCAGGTTTTGATGGAAAATTCCAAACAACCTCATCTGTGTGTGTAAATTAATTCTGGGGAAACCTTAATCTCAAGTGCCAGTTTTGGAATAGGGACAAGAGCAGTGGCTCTGAGGTCTGGGTAGGGAGTCCACCCTGTTCACCAAGTGGTATGTGTTGGCGTTCAATGTGCGGTCTAATTTCACAGCTGGTGTGTTTTCTGTTGACATGACACTTAGAGGAAAGAACAAACAAAAAGGGGGCAGGGGAACTTCGGAGGGATTTTGACACAATGAATTATGGGAACCTGATAGATAAAATCTGCTGGACTGGAACTAGACATGTCTATAAGGTTCTGAGTTTCACAAGTTAAATCTGGAGGTGCAGAAGTGAGCCAGAGTAGATTGTTAGCAGAGCCAGCATTCCCTCAGAAGTGTGTTTTGAAGATGGGATTCGCTCCGATGATTGTCTCAGTTCTTTACTCTTGTGCTGAGACGTGGTCCAGCCTTTGATGTGGATGGATCAGTGTGTGGTTGTGCTACCCCTATATCTTTTTTTATGAATGTGAGTCTTGCTCCTGCATCATGTGGATAGGGGAGAACTTAGTAATACCGCTGTCTGTATCCTTTCACATGAAAAGGCAGGCCTGACTGATATCTGGTGTGTGGGGGTCTAACAGGGATTGGGAACCAGGCTTGTAGGGTCAGGAGCCAGACCACATCTGGGCTGTCCCTCAGTGCAACTTTCTCTCACTTCAGTGTCCTAGGTGGGGTATCATTGGTCAAGATCACACAAAGCTCAAAGATTCTCCTATACCAGCAGGTGTGGAGAGAGGCTTCATACTATACTCCTTGGGGCTTCTGCCCCCCCAAAGTGCAAGGCCACTGCCATCGGGTGCAATCATTCTCAATAGCTCTGCCTGGAGAGGAGCTCATGTGGATTTCCCAAGCTGAGTTCCAGTGGGTCAGCTCATCTTTGCTGTGACAGTGTGCAATATTCACCTGGTCATCAGGTGAAACTTCACCTGGGCAAATAACACAATCAGAAGGCAAAGAGGATTGATCCAGAAGTAGTGGGGAGTCCTCATGGGGTACAATGAGTGTGGGGTTGTTGGGGTCATGGCAGAACCACCAGTTTGACACCTTTGAGGGTGCTATATGGTGGAGCTGGCCAGCATGGTCCTAGTAAGTGGCCTTGTTGAAACTCTGTGGGATTTACAATGGCATGAGATGGTTTCTTTATAGAGAAGAGGAAGGGGAGGATAAATGAAACTCAGTGAAAAACAAATGGCCAAGTTCTAAAGTAGGAATTATAGCAGAGTCAGTACTCAAGGCTTTGTTAGCACTACCATGGGAAGAGCAGTGTCTTGGGCAGGGTGTCATGCTGCAAGCTTCAGGCGTCATCTGTGGTGGCACAGGACAGCAACGGGAAAGACACAGAAGCATGTACTTGGAAATGGTCAACAATCAAGCCAACTCAGTGCCACTGTTGCACACAAAAGCAATGGAATCTGGGTGAGTGGTACAGCACTGAATATAGGGAAGACCCAGCTCCCCAGTCCAGGCTGTCCCTAGAGACAGCCACAGGATGGCATATGCCTCATGCACATGTCGCATCGCAATGCTGGATAGCACTCAGTTAATTCAGGTAATGAATATGTGAGCTGAGCTAGGACAGTGAATGTGACAGTGTCACCAACCATGGGGTTGACAGTACAGTGGCCCTTCATCTATCAGCCCCATGCTGGAAAGGCCCCTTACAGAGCCTGCTTTTGCTCCTGATGTCTCTTGGATCTCCTGGACAGATGTTTCTCTGACCCATGCTGCCATAACAAACAGAGAAACCCAAGACCTTCTCAAACAAGGCAGGATGAGGATGGGGAAACAGAACAAGGCACTCTTGCTCCTCCCCAGAGTGCAGAAAAAAAACACACATGTGTCTCCTAATCATAGCTTAGAGTGTATAGACTCATCATATGGATTGGGGAATAATTTAGAAGAGCTTCCCAGAACAATGTTGTCTGGGCCCAGGAACAGTGATGAGGCACTGAAGGAGGAGAAGGTAGTGAGAGCTGGCTGGCACACAACACCACTAGAAGAGTCACCACAGGGCTCGAAGAGGGTGCCGAGAGCTCATAGAGGGAAAGCTGTACCCACCAGCTCTTTCACCTTCTTCTCAAAGCTGCTGCATGCTGGTCACCTCAACCCAACCTCAGGACCAGGGATAAATAAGGTGGGAGATGGGAGGGCACTATGGAAGAGGGAGTATGGGGAAGGATAAAATAACCTAGAGGCATTTTTAAAAGCCATATGGAAACCTATTGCTGTTAACATTTTCTAAATATATACACATACAAAGACTTCAGATGGAATTAATTTATGTTGGGGTAACAATATTAGTGCCAGGAATGGGTTACTTGTTTTTGGAATTATTGACCAATGAGGTCCCATAGAGTCCTAAACATTACAGGTAAGTGTCTATGCTTTTAGTTACCCTCCATAACTTGATGGTAATACCACATATTTGATTCATAAAACATGGATACATCAAGAGAGTGCTCACCTGGCAGCTTCATCCTACTAGTTAGCTTTCATAGTTCTGAAAGGAGTGTTGTGCATGCTACTAGAGGAGAAAAGTAATTGTCAGACTTATCCAACTGTGGACCCTGCAAGCTACAATAATTATTGGCATGGCGGGATGTGCCTAATGCTACAACTGTGGCAGGAATATTATGGGAATAATCAACCACTTTCTGATTGGACTTAAGTCCAGACTCACAAGATGGAACTCATGCCTGTTACTATTAACAGGGCCAAGAACCCAAGACTAGGTAAGTTATAGTCCTTAAGGGAGAACCTACTGCTATAATTCTTCTAATAGTTATAGAATATTTCGCCAACTCCTAATGACATATCGTTATACCCATAGATTAGGATGCCTCTTAACCCTCATCAGAGAGGTTTCTTTCTGAAGCAGATGGTGATTAACACAGACCTAGACTGGTGAAGGTGTATACAACAAGAGATTGCAGAATGTACAGCCCAAATGGGACATCTACACCACCCGTCTTTCTTCTGAGGCCCAGGGATAATCATATAAGGATGGGTAGAAAGATTGTAAGAGTCAGAGCAGCAAATGACTACAAGGAAATAGTATTTTCTGGATACATAAGTGTAGTTGCACACATGAATTCACAGTGGGTATGACAACGTGCACAAAGTCAAGCTAGACAAAACCCAGGATGGACAACAGTGGTGGTCATGAAATCCCATCCAGAGATATCAAAGGTTGGTAGCCTCTGGGGAAGGCTGTGACCCTTGGTATGACTCAATGGATGGCAACACACCCAAGAGAATACAGGCAGCTCAAATTGAACTTGATGGGCTAAAAATGTGAAGAAACAAAGTTGGGTGGGTCAAGAAGATGGTGGATCTGGGAGGAGTTAAGAGAGAGTGTGGATATAATCAAAATACATTGTATGAAATTCTCAAAGAATATAAAAAGCTCGAGATTAAAAAAAACAACAATAAAGGATGGGAGGAGGGGCAGGGGTTTACTTTGGGCTCTGCTGGGCAGTTCTTTTCCCACAAGATTTATTTCACTGGCTCATGAGGTCAGAGATTTCAGGTTGGTGGTGCACTGGCTGGTCTTGGGGAGTATTCAGCTAAGAGTATTCTGACACACATTATGTCTTATGGTCCAGCAGTCTCCCCAGATATTCTTTTAGGTAGCCAGACATAGAAACTCTTCCTTTGTTTCTTTCTATTGGCCAAGGCAGGCTTCAAGGCCACTTAGATAGGAGGTTGGAGAGAGACAATGGGAGGTATTGGGTAGTCCCTCTCCAAGCATGGATGCAGTATGAAGGGAAGATTATGGGCCATTGAAGTTCCCCATGGAGATTTTTCCTTTACAAAGATAATAAATGCAGGCCTATAAACCGTGGTGTGTGTGTGTGTGTGTGTGTGTGTGTGTGTGTGTTTGTGTGCAGATGGCCAAATCAGTAAAGTTTTGCTTGCCATGCAAGTATAGGGACCTGGGTTTAATTCTTAACACCCACATAAACATTTAGCTATGGTGTTGAGTTTGCAGTCTTAGTGCTAGGGAGATGGAGATTAGTGGATACATGTCTCAATGGCCAGTCAGCTGTAGAAAGTTCCAGATCCCAGTAAGAGACCTGATCTCAAAATCAATGTGGAAAGATCTGGAGAAACAATACTTGAGGTTTCCTTGTGGTCTCCAGACACATATGCACACCTGTACATACATCCACATGAATGCATGCTCCCCCTCCCAGTGACATCTTGGATTTGAAGGTGAACAGAATGCACAAATGGGATCTTGTTCCAAGTCCAGGCCTCTGTGGAGTAGAAGAGTATATTTGCTGGCAGTCCAGGACACTCTGTAGACTCTTACATGTAGATGAGGGGAACTTGGAGGATGGCTGGTCCATCTTCCCAGTGCCTGGGAGGGCCCTGCGTACCAGCCTTCTGCAGCCTTGAAGCACTACACCAACAAAGGGATTGTGCTAAGGATGGGTTGGTGTGGGGATTCCAAGCTTTAACCCCAGACAGCAGTTTATCCTCTGGTTGTCCAGATCTTTCCTGGCTCCTTTCAGCATGGGGACACCTTGCTTGTGTTAGGACAGCATTACTAGGACACCTGAACCTGCTCAATGAAGCTGATTCTTTAAAACAACAAAACAAATCAAACAAACAAACAAAAAAACAGACAAGGAGAATCCTCCCCAAGCCCTTCTGCAGTGGCATCTTTTTTATTTAAATTAGAAACAATCTTATTTTACATATCAATCCCAGTTTCCTCTCCCTCCCATCCTCTGATGACACTCCCCCTCCCACTCTGCATCCACTCCCCAGGGAGAGTGAGGCCTTCCATGGGGAATCATCAAAGTCTGTCACATCATTTGGTACAGGGTCTAGGCTCTCCCCCATGTATTTAGACTGAGAGAGTATCCCTCCATAAAGGAATGGGCTCCCAGTGTCCATTGTGTACTAGGGATAAATACTGGTTCCACTGCAAGAGGCCCCCTGGACTTCCCAGGGCTCCTGACTGTCACCCATGTTCAGAAGACCTGGTTTGGTCCTATGCAGGTTCCCCAGCTGTCTTGACCCCTTTGCTCATCACCTGCAGTGGCATCTTGTTCTGCCAGTGGACTTGGGGTGGTGGTTGCACCTTAGGGCGTGGCTTCAGGTATGAGGACATGATCCCTATGAAGAGGAGGGGTGGGATCATGCTCTCTTGGGTCATGGTCAGAGCATCCTGAAGGGCAGGGACTTCAGGTGCAGGAAGACCTCAGTGGTTATTTACCATCGTTGTGTGAGTGCTTCCCTAATAAATACCTGTTTATCATTTATCTGGGTTTCTGTGGACTCCTTCACCCCCACGTCCTTACCCTTCCTGTGATCTTGTGTGCGCCATGATCCCACATAGACTGGACCCTTAGGAAAATACTTCCTCTCTGAGAGGTCCTGGAGCACGGTGTGTGGTAAGTATTGTTTTTAGAAAGCAAACCTTTTTTGAGATATAATTTATGGGCAATAAAATGTACCCATTCTGAGGCACAGGTTATGAATTTCACAAGCCTGTGCACCCGTGTAATCACTACGGCCCTAAGGACCCCAGCCACAGTCCTACCCCACAGTGCTCTGGGCTGCGTCTCCCACTTCAACCTTGCCCCAGGCGGCCACCATCTGCCTTCTGTCACTGTGGGTTGGGGAAAGCTTCACCTGAGAAACATGGTTGACTATTCTTTTTTTCTTTTTCTTTTAAATCTTCCCTAACAAAATACAAGACATCCGCTAGCTTTCATAATCTTTCAGATAGCACACCATTAGCTTTTTATTTCTATAATAATAATCAAAATAAAATAGATCAGTACCTACAGCACAAAACACCTAAAAAAAAAAAACAAAATCCACCACCACCAACAAAAAGCAACAAACCCCAAACCTCAATGAATATCATGATAAGGAGGGTGTTTCCTAAATACTAAGTGCCTTTCTTTGTACAGCAGGTGCTCAGGTAGCTGGGCCTTGTGGGGTTAGCTGGAGTCATGAGGCAAAGGATAGGGAGTGACTGTTACTGTCACTTCCATCTCCAGTATCCTGAAACCCCAAAGTCAGTTTGTGTGTGTGTGTGTGTGTGTGCAGTTTGTATGTGTGTGTGTGCACACGTGCGTGCGCGCGCGCCCGCGTGCACGTGTATGTTGATGAATATGTGTTCCTTGCTGGGCAATAGCGCACGAGGAACCCTCCTGGGAACTCCAGGGAGAAAGAGGGATGTGGGAGACCTTCCCAGCAGCTCCCATGCAGCATGGTGTGTATGTGGTGGTGGGGAATCATCTTGGGCCAGGGAGTTCCAGGGCGAGATGGACTTGGCACAGCAAATGCCAGGTGCTTGAAGGAAGGAGTGATCGTATATGCTGTTGCGCTCACTGGACAGAAAGCTTGTGATAGTAACATTGGATAGTAGCATTCAACCTGAATGGTGGGGCAAAGCCATCCTATTGACTTGAATGAATACAGAAAACTCCGGCTCAGGCTTCTCAATAGTGACCCTGTGCTGTAGCCTAAGTGCTGTGTGGACAGAGATGGTCACAGCCTTTAGCCACCTCCCCGTGTGGGGGCCCCGGAGTCATCAGTGGGAGGACACAAAAGGTGCTCAGTTCGGACTCTGAATGAGTTAAAGGTTTACCCCGAGAGGCTGAGCTGACCCAAGGGTGGTAGAGGTTTTGTGAGATTAGGCTGTGGGCCCACTCTTTAGGATGGGGCTGGGGGGGAGGAGTTAGAAGCACTGTTAGCAGGGTCTGGGTGCATCTGCATGGTAGGTCTGTCTGTTCCAGTCCTGATACCTGGACATGCGGAGGAGGCAACTCGAGCTCAGTTGAGGGACGTCCAGTGAACGTGAGACCTCTCTTTTTACTCACCTACTGGGCGTCATAACCAGCAGGCCGACCAGGACCAGGCCATCTCCACAAACATTGCTAGGCTCCTGGCTATACACCACAGCAGACTGTCTCATGGGTCTGATTCTGGAATTGGGGGTGTGTGGGTCTGTGGATTGTCCTGAGCTCATGTCTCCTCCACCTTCACAGCAAGCCCAGCCTGCTCCTCATGCGGGCTGGTATGGTGGCTCACTAGGTGTCTCAGGCTGTCCTGAGCCTGGCAGACTACATGTGACGTTGACAGTCACTTGGCCCACCCGGCTGTGTTCCCTGGGCCTGGCATCTTTCCAGGTGTGTTCAGAGCATTCCCTTCCTTTTCACCCCTGCCAAATACCACTGGGCGTTTGTAATGTCCCTGGGGATTGTGGGCAGGCGTCTGTGTCCAGAAGGTGCTCCAGCTACCCTCTCTGCACAGTGAAGTATTGTCACACAGACGAGTCCTTTTGAGTTCTGCTTCCTCCTAGAAGTGGGGACCTAGTCTCACAGAACCCCATCTGCCTCTATGAACCTTACAGCAAGATTTTTGAGCCTTCGGGCATGGGAGACCGTGGTCACCATGGGTCTTCCATGCAGCACAGATCTCGTGCATGTCCCAGACCTCCTGTCTCAAGGTCGCTCAGAGGTGATTTTGGTGATGAGAGGATTAAAGCCTTTGACTTGAACCCGGCTTTGAAACTCAGTGAAATTGGCTTGTGGAAGCAAGAGGCTGAGTCACAGCCACTGCCAGCTGCATCAGAGGATGTGGATCTTTTATGCACTCGACCCATGGAGACAAATGGCAACAGGGGACCAAGATTTCAGGGAGGGGAAGAATATGATCAAAATATGTTTAAACTTAAACATTGTTTTTTTTTTAAAATTTGATCAGGAAATTCAGTTCTTTATTTAAGATCAATACATGAGATAAAGTGATAGGTCTCTTTGCTTTTGCTGATTCTTTTATATTTATTTTTTTTAATTTTTTTTAAATTTTATTTTCCAGTTTAAATTTAGATAAGAATCAAGGTTGCTTCACAAGTCAGTTCCAGGTCCCTCTCCCATTCCCTCCCTTCCTCCCGTGCCCCCCCCCCGTTATCCCCTCATTTCTCCAGGGAGGGTGAGGCCCTCCATGGGGGTGTCCATAGTGTGTCATTTCATATAGGGCAGGGCCTAGACCCTTCCCCAAGAGTTCAGGGTGAGAGTGCACCTCACATTGTTCTATTGGAGTCCAAAGTCCGTGTGTATACTTGGGATGGGTACTGATCTGCTGCCCAAGGCTCAATAGAATCCCTAGGCCTCTTCACTGACACCCAGATTCAGGGGGTCTTGATCAGTCCCATGCTGGCTTCCCAGGCTAATGCCTGGGATTCAAGAGTTAACCTTTGTCTGGTCAGCTGTTTCTGGGGGTTAGACCAGCCCAATCTTAATCCCTTTGATCATCAGTCCTCCCTCTCTGTTACTGGCTTTCTTGAGTTCAGCTCAGTACTTAACCAAGGGAGTCTGCCTCTTCTTCGATCAGCCACTAAATAAAGTTTCTGTTTCCCAGACTCTCTGGCCATAGGATTGTAGGCTGGCACTCCCCAGATCTATGTCTAAAATCCATATATGAGAGAGTACATGCCATGTTTCTCTTTTTGTGACTGGGTTACCTCACTCAGGATGGTTTCTTCTAGTGTCATCCATTTGCCTGCGAATCTCATGATTCCATTATTTTTTTCTGCTGAATAGTACTCCATTGTGTAGATGTACCACATTTTCTCTATCCACTCTTCAGGTGAGGGACATCTAGGTTGCTTCCACGTTCTGGCAATTACAAATAAAGCTGCTATGAACATAGTGGAACAGACATCTTTGTTGTATGAATGGGCATCTTTTGGATATATGCCTAAGAGTGCAGTTGCTGGGTCTTGTGGTAGGTTTATTCCCATTTTTCTGAGGAATCTCCACACTGATTTCCAAAGTGGCTGAACCAGTTGGCACTCCCACCAGCAAGGGAGGAGTGTCCCCCTTTCACCACATCCTCTCCAGCATAAATTGTCATTGGTGTTTTTGATTTTAGCCATTCTGACAGGGGTGAGATGGTATCTGAGGGTTGTTTTGATTTGCATTTCCCGGATGGCTAAGGATGTTGAGCACTTTCTCAAGTGCCTCTCAGCCATTTTAGACTCCTCTATTGAAAACTCTCTATTTAGTTCTGCAGCCCACTTTTTAATAGGGTCCTTTGGTGTTTTGGAGACTTGCTTCTTGAGTTCTTTGTAAATTTTGGAGATCAACCCTCTGTCAGATGTGGGATTAGTGAATATTTTTTCCCATTCTGTGGGCTGCCTTTTTGTCTTGCTGACTGTGTCCTTTGCCTTACAGAAGCTTCTCAGTTTCAGTAGGTCCCATTTATTAATTGTTGATCTTACTGCCTGTGCTACTGGTGTTATGTTCAGGAAGCTGTCTCCTGTACCAATTCGTTCAAGGGTACCACCCACTTTCTCTTCTAAGAGGTTCAGTGTGGCTGGATTTATGTTGAGGTCTTTGATCCATTTGGACTTAAGTTTTGTGCATGGCGATAAACAAGGATCGATCTGCATTCTTCTACATGCCAGTCTCCAATTATGCCAGCAGCATTTGTTGAAGATGCTTTCTTTATTCCATTGTATATTTTTAGCTTCTTTGTCAAAGATCAGATGTTCGTACGTGTGTGGGTTAATACCCGGGTTTTCAATTCGATTCCATTGGTCTACCTGTCTATTTTTGTGCCAATACCAAGCTGTTTTCAGGACTATAGCTCTATAATAGAGCTTGAGGTCAGGGATGGTGATGCCTCCGGACATTGCCTTGTTGAACAGGGTTGTTTTGGCTATCCTGGGTCTTTTGTTTTTCCATACAAAATTGATTATTGTTCTTTCAAGGTCTGTGAAGAACTGTGCTGGGATTTTAATGGGGATTGCATTGAATCTGTAGATTGCTTTTGGCAGGATTGCCATTTTTACTACATTGATCCTACCTATCCAAGAGCATGGGTCTTTCCATTTTCTGAGGGCTTCTTTAATTTCTTTCTTTAAAGATTCAAAGTTCTTACGATACAGGTCTTTCACTTGTTTGGTTAGCGTTACCCCAAGGTATTTTATGTTGTTTGTGGCAATTGTAAAGGGTGATGTTTCTCTGATTTCTCTTTCAGCCCTTTTATCATCTGTATATAGTAGGGCTACTGATTTTCTTGAGTTGATCTTGTAGCCTGCCACTTTGCTGAAGGTGTTAATCAGCTGTAAGAGTTCCCTGGTAGAGTTCTTTGGGTCATTGATGTAAACTATCATATCGTCTGCAAACAGTGAAAGTTTGACCTCTTCCTTCCCAATTTGTATCCCCTTGATCCCCCTTTGTTGTCGTATGGCAATAGCTAGAACTTCAAGTACCATGTTGAAAAGGTATGGAGAGAGTGGACAGCCTTGTTTTGTTCCTGATTTTAGAGGAATTGCATTGAGTCCATTTAGTTTGATGTTGGCCGTTGGTTTACTGTATATAGCTTTTATTATGTTTAAGTATGTCCCTGTTATCCCAGATCTCTCCAAGACCTTTATCATGAAGGGGTGTTGGATTTTGTCAAAGGCTTTTTCAGCATCTAGTGAGATGATCATGTGATTTTTGTTTTTCAGCTTGTTTATATGGTGGATTACGTTGATGGATTTTCGTATGTTGAACCATCCCTGCATCCCTGGGATGAAACCTACTTGATCGTGGTGAATGATTGTTTTGATGTGTTCTTGGATCCGATTTGCCAGTATTTTATTGAGTATTTTTGCATCAATGTTCATGAGGGATATTGGTCTGAAGTTCTCTTTCTTAGTTGTATCTTTGTGTGGCTTGGGGATCAAGGTTATTGAAGCCTCATAGAAAGAGTTTGGCAAAGACCCTTCTGCTTCTATTGTGTGGAACATTTTGAGAAGAATTGGTATAAGCTGTTCTTTGAATTTCTGGTAGAATTCTGCACTGAGGCCATCTGGACCTGGGCTTTTTTTGGTTGGGAGACTTTTGATGACAGCTTCTATTTCCATAGGGGTTATAGGTCTATTTAAATTGCTTATCTGTTCTTGATTTAGTTTTGGCAATTGATAGCTGTCCAGGAAGTCATCCATTTCCTTTAAATTTTCGAATTTTGTGGAGTACAGGTTTTCAAAGTATGACCTAATGATTCTCTGGATTTCCTCAGAGTCTGTTGTTATGTCCCCCTTTTCATTTCTAATTTTGTTAATTTGCGTGTTCACTCTCTGCTGTTTGGTAAGTTTGGACAAAGGTTTGTCTATCTTGTTGATTTTCTCAAAGAACCAACTCTTCGTTGCGTTGATTCTTTGTATTGTTTTCCTGGTTTCTACTTTATTGATTTCAGCCCTCAATTTGATTATTTCCTGGCGTCTACTCCTCCTGGGGGAGTGTGCTTCTTTGTGTTCTAGAGCTTTCAGCTGTGATGTTAATTCTCTGATATAACTGTTCTCCTGTTTCTTCATGTGAGCATTTAGCGCTATGAACTTCCCCCGTAGCACTGCTTTCAAAGTGTCCCATAGGTTTGGGTATGTTGTGTCTTCATTCTCATTGAATTCGAGGAAGTCTTTAATTTCTTTTTTTATTTCCTCTTTGACCCAGGGATGGTGCAGTTGAGCATTATTCAATTTCCATGAGTTTGTAGGTTTTCTGCAATTTGTGTTGTTGTTGAATTCTAATTTTAAAGCATGGTGGTCTGATAAGATGCATGGAGTTATTCCAATTTTTTTGTAGCTGCTGAGGTTTGATATGTTGCCAAGTATGTGGTCGATTTTTGAGAAGGTTCCACGTGGTGGTGAGAAGAAGGTATATTCTTTTTTATGTGGATGAAATGTTCTATAGATATCTGTTAATCCCAGTTGGGTCATTACTTCTATTAGCCCTTTTGCTTCTTTGTTGAGTTTCTGTTTGGTATTCCTGTCTAGTGGTGAGAGTGGTGTGTTGAAATCTCCCACTATAACTGTGTGGGGCTTTAGATGAGATTTAAGTTCTAATAATGTTTCTTTAACGAATGTGGAAGCCTTTGTATTTGGGGCATAGATGTTCAGAATAGACACTTCCTCTTGGTGGGTTTCACCTGTGATGAGTATGTAATGACCTCCTTCATCTCTTTTGATTGTATTTATTTTAAAGTCTAGTTTGTTAGATATTAGGATTGCTACCCCGGCTTGTTTCTTGGGTCCATTCGATTGAAAAAAATTTTCCCAACCTTTAATTCTCAGGTAATGTCTGTCTTTAAGGGTGAGGTGTGTTTCTTGTATGCAGCAGAAGGAAGGGTTCTGTCTTCGAATCCAATCTGCTAGTCTGTGTCTTTTTATGGGTGAGTTAAGGCCATTAATATTGAGGGATATTAATGACCAATGATTGCTCATCCTTCTTCGATTTGCGATGGTTGTTGTTGGTGGAATTATGTGTGGAATTTCACCCCTTTGTTCTTTTGGCTGTTGGTAGAGAGGGATTCTCTAATGCTTATGTTTTTCTGGTTGTAGTTAGCTTCCTTGGGTTGGAGTTTTCCTTCCAAAATTTTCTGTAGGGCTGGGTTAGTGGACACATATTGCTTGAATCTAGTTTTGTCATGGAATATCTTGTTTTCTCCGTCTATAGTGATTGAGAGCTTTGCCGGGTATAGTAGTCTGGGCTGGCATCCGTGGTCTCTTAGTGTAGGTAGAATATCTATCCAGGACCTTCTGGCTTTCAGCGTTTCCATGGAGAAATCAGGTGTAATTCTGATAGGTCTGCCTTTATATGTTACTTGACCTTTTTCCTTAGCTGCTCTTAATATTCTTTCTTTATTCTGTATGTTTGGGGTCTTGATTATTATGTGGCGAGGGGATTTTTTTTGTGGTCCACTCTATTTGGTGTTCTGTAGGCTTCTTGTACCTCCATTGGCATGTCTTTCTTAAGGTTGGGAAAGTTTTCTTCTATGATTTTGTTGAATATGCCTTCTGCCCCTTTGAGCTGGATTTCTTCTTCTTCTTCTATACCTATTATTCTTAGGTTTGGTCTTTTCATGGTGTCCCATATTTCCTGGATGTTTTGTGTTAAGGATTTGTTGGATTTAAGGTTTTCTTTGGTTGATAAATCCATTTCTCCTAGCGTATCTTCAACACTTGAGATTCTCTCTTCCATCTCTTCTATTCTGTTGGTAATGCTTGTATTGGTAGTGCCTGTCTGTTTGTCCAGCTTTTCTATTTTCTGCCTTTCTTCAGATTGTGTTTTTTTTAATGACTCTATTTCAGTTTTCAACCCTTGCAGTGTTTGCATTGCTTCTTGCAATTTTCTGTTTATCTGTTCATCCGTTTGTTGCCTTTTATGAATTTTTTGGTTTGTTCTTTCTTCCATTTCTTGCATTTTTTGGTTTGTTTTTTGTTCCATTTCTTGCATTTTGTGCTTTGTTTCTTCTTCCATTTCCTGCCTTTTTTGGTTTGTTTCTTCTTCCATTTTTTTCATTTTTTGCTTTGTTTTTTCTACCATTTCTTGCATTTTTTGCTTTGTTTCTTCTTCCATTTCCTGCCTTTTTTGGTATGATTCTTCTTCCAATTCTTGCATTTTTTGCTTTGTTTTTTCTTCCATTTCTTGCATTTTTTGCTTCATTTCTTCTTCCATTTTCTGCCTTTTTTGGTTTGTTTTTTCTTCCAATTCTTGCATTTTTTGGTTTGTTTTTTCTTCCATTTCTTTGAGGGATTTTCCAATATCCTCTTTTAGGGCCTCTATCATTTTCATGAAAGTGCTTTTAAGGTCGTTCTCTTCTGCTTCGTCCGCATTGGAATGTTGGGGTCTTGCTGGTGTGGAGTCTCTAGAATCTGGCGGTGTCATATTTGTTTTTCTGTTGCTGACTGTGTTTTTGTATTGTCTCTTTTCCATCTCTTCTTCTAGTGGGTGCAGAAAGAGCCCCTTACTGGTCTGGGGACCAGAGTTCCCTTTTGGTGGGTGCTAGCAAGTCCAATAATCTGGTGGTTCTTCTATTCCTTGTCCGAATGCTGGTCCCGTGGGTGGAGAAGAAGAACAGGAATCTGGGGCGCTTATCCTCTTACCTGGTCCCCTGGACCCTATGCTGGGTCCTGTTGTACTTGATCCAGAACAGCTACTCCCCTGGTCTCCCTGGGTCCTCTGGTTTCCTGGTCTCGTTGGTGGGAGAGAAGACCTGGGGTCTGGGTGCTTGGCTCCCGCCGGGATTGGGAGCTCTGTGCAGGTCCCAGGCGATCTGCAGGCACTGGAGCACAGGCCGGGAAGCCGGCCTGTTTACCTGATGCTGCTGGAAGAACCGCTGCTTCTCTGGACTCCCAGCCTCCTCTCCTTTCCTGGTCTCGTTGGTGTGAGCAAAGATCCGGAGTCTGGGGTGCTTGGCTCCCGCTGGGATTGGGAGTTCTGTGCAGGTCCCAGGCGATCTGCAGGCACTGGGGCACAGGCCGGGAAGCCGGCCTGTTTATAAACATTGTTTTAAATAACAAAAATATAGTAAAAAAAGACAAAAAAGAGAATGAGATTGACAGTAATTTTGAAGCAAAAGGGACAATGTTGAGTTCTTAAAAATTACACACACACACACTCACACTCACACACACACTCACACACACACACACACACACACTCACACGGAGATTTCATTGTCTCCAGATATGGAGACCTGGAGGAGTGACCCCTGATTGGGGCTGAGGGAGGAAGGCTGTGGGTTCTTCCAGCTGCAGAATATGGTGGCCAGAAGGTCTAGAAGTGGGGACCTAGTCTCACAGCACCCCATCTACCTCTATGGACCTTATAGCAAGATTTTTGAGGCTTAGGGCACAGGAGACCGTGGTCACCGTGTTTCTTCCATGCAGCACAGGAGGCAGTGTCCCACAGAGGCTGTGTGCCTTCCTCTGATGGAGAATGGGATTGCAAGAAGGCCAACCAGAAACAGCAGAAGATTGAGTAGCTCAAAAGACCAAAAGAGAAAAGCAGAGTCTGGTGCCCTGTACTGCCTACTCCTCCAGGTGTCCTGCATTGACTCTGCCTTAAGATGCCTGTACCACCCATGGCCTCCGGGTGTCCTGCACCGTCCATGGACTCCGGGTGTCCTGCACCGCCCATGGACTCTGGGTGCCCTGCACCGCCCATGGCCCCCGGGTGTCCTGCATGCTAGTGTCCAGCTTCCCCTCTCCACGTCATTCAGATGAGGATTGTTCACTCAGGGAACAGTTCTGTCCACGTTTAAGATGGGCCTTCCCATATCAATTTACTCAAGACTGTCCCTTACATGTAGTCTCAGAGCTAAATAGTCTAGAGAATCCCCCTGGAAACCTGCTTTCTAGGTACCAACAGGGTGATTAATTCTAACTATCACACCCCACACTGATATCCAATACCAGGCACCCCAATACCTACTGCCCCTGGGCCTTGATTTTGGGTTGGGAAGGAGATGATATGTGTTGCAATCTCATTCTCATTGGCAGATGCAGATGTGTGCCTCGGAGACCCACACCGGAACCGCTCACCTGCAGGGCCTTGAGCCCTCATAGTTATACTTCCTGTGATTGGAGGACCTTTCCAGGACATTCTGCCGACCATACAGTATAAGCCAGGCCACACATATAGGGAGCAGACATAAAGACATTGGTACAGCCTGAAGCAGCTCCACCATTAGCCTGGTTTAGTCACAGCAGACACCATCTGTTCAGGAAGAATCTGCTTGCCTGCATTCTCAGCCACACTCACAAATGGAACTTTGGTTGACATCACAGTGACCAGGAAGATGGAGACTGGCTGGCCCCGTTCTGCCGGGCTTGTTAGATCACCACCATGAAGGAGAAACCTGGGGAACTGGAGCAACCCGGAGCCATGCCAGGCTGGAGGAGGCTTGACTCCAGCTGGGGAGCGGAAACGAAGGAAGGCAGTTTTCCCAGATGCAGGAGAGGAGATGTCTAAACTTGGAGCGTAGCAGTGATTTGGAGTTCTTTCCAGAGGCACCCAGCCATCCAGCGAGTTCCAGCGTGAGCAGACCTCTCCCGAGCCAAGTTCTGGAATGTTTCCTGGCCAGGACGGAGACTGCAGAGGGGGCCTCCATGTTGCCCTCTTTTTAGACCCTTGTTTGTCTGCATTTCCTCTGGTGTGTCCCTCTTGGCCTGGCTATCTAGCTTGGTCAAGCATGTTTGTGGGATCTTTGAACCACCTCCCCCAGTGCTTTTCGAGAGGTTTTCAGCAAGCATTCTTGCCTCTGTGGGCTCATCAGAACCCCCCTTTTTTCAGGGCACACCACATGCATGGCTGACTGCGTAGACCTGGGATGCTTATTGTGTCTGTGTGTCTCTTGGGCAGGTATATGCAGCCCATCTTCTATGTCCCCTCTCAACACAAATGCAGTGGACTTTAAAGAAAGAGAAGAACAAAGGCTTTCTTTCTGTGCAGATGGAAGTAGAGCCCCAGCAGAGAGGACTGCACGGAATACTGACTGCAGGGGGACAGAGCAAGGAGAGAGGAGGCATCCTGTGGGTTCCTCCGCAATTGGAAAAGGATGCTTTTGCCTCTGAGTCCTCTGACTCCCAGCCACATCTAGATAGAATTAGCAAGCCCCGTGAAGACATTCCACTGCGGGTGGGGAATAGTGAGAACCTGACACAGATCTGTCCCGGCAGCTCGGGGAATTGACGGCCCGCAGTGACCCCGAGTCACACAAGAGCTCTGCCAGCCACTCCAAGAACCAATTCCACATTGACACTCATCTAATTCATTATTTATGTAGCAAATTATCTTCCTCCACAGCAAGCAGAGGTCTTGCCAAATAGGCCTCCCTCTGGGTCTTCCTGATTTTCCTTTGTTTTTTCTTTGTGGGGGGAGGGATGGGTTGCAGCTGACTGTACAGAGGACCCTAGAGCTATCCGTGTTAGGCCCGGTCTCCACTCATCTCTGCTGTCTGCATGCTGGCTTCTCTGCAGAGCCACGCCCCTACAGCTCACGTGCCATGTGAGGACTTTGATAGAGGATTCAGGGTTAGCCTAGGGAAACTCCCCTGCCCTGGTCACAGGGAGATCGTATCCACTTTCCGACCCTCAGTGTGTCCATGGATGGTCAAAGGCTCACAGGGCTCACAGACACTTCAAGGGAACTGCTGGTGACCATCATGTTGGTCCAAGTGTGCGTGGCTGAGTGAAGTGTGACAGGGCGTGCACAGCACTGCTCACAGGGCCTTGTCAGGGGAGGTGTTGCGAGGACTGCTTCTCTCTGCGTGTGGGGGCACACAGCCACCTGCAGTAGGCGGCAAAAGTGACGTTGGGGGGGTGCGCCTGCTTTTCTGAGGTTGAGACTATGGATCCCACAGCCCCGCCTAGATTCATTTATGAGGTGGCTATAGCTATATCCTGCTGTCCAGCTTCAGTTAGCTCAGACACTTTCCATCCCGTCCATCTTTATGTCGATGCCCAGTTGCCTGCTGCTGGCTCCCAGCCAGAGATTTTTCTGTCTAGAATATAAAATGAAGGACTTCTGGCTCAGGAGAGAAAAATAGATGGCCTGTTGTATCTGCAGACTGGACACATGTCTGGCTTGGGTTTTGTAGTGTTGAGCGAGATGAGCTAAGAGGTGTAAGTCTTGTGCGCTGTGATTCATGCTAGATATCAGAGGGTTTAAAGAAAGGAGACATAGTACCAGAGACAGAGTACCGGAGACAAGGGATGGCACCTCTGACACTGTTTCCTGTGTCTGCCGTGACGGACACCATATTCCAGGGAGCTTCATACTCAGGACGTTATCATTGTGGCTCTGGGGTGTTGCTGTGAGAGACACCCTTTCCAGTCTCTCATAACTTACAGCGACTCCAGGTATCTTAGTTTGTAGATGGCACGTGCCTGTATGTTTTCAATACCCTTTCTCTTGGACATACCTTTTCACCTAAACTTTGTTTTACCATAGGGGTGTAGTTGATGTTGCTTAGGGATGCTCATCTTTACCAATTGCATCTACAGAGACGCTACACCTAAATGAAACAGGTGCCAGGCGCTATAACCCAGCATCTTCCATGGGAGAAACCCAATAGTGATTCCCTTTCTGCAGGGGATGAGGCATTGCCTGATTGACCCACCACCCTCACCTGGGCTGCACACAGATGTGTCCATATATGGCTAGATTCTGAACTGCTCCCCAAAGCCTTTCTGATACACCTTCTTGGATCCCGTATTTATGTCTCAGAACAGTGCTTTAGAGGAGAGACTGTAGGCTGAACATTACAATTTGCACACCTCCGATTCAAAACTCTAAAATGCTCCAAAGTCAAAAGCTTTTGACCAGAATTTGCAAGCATAAAAATCTATATTGTATTGCAGGCAGGCATAGTATTTGGAAAAACAGCGCACAAAATTACCTCCAGGTGATGTGTCTAGGGTACTCATGAAACATAAGTAAATTTTGCTGCAGCCTTTGCTCCAACCCAGGAGAGCTCATTATGCATAAGTAGATATTCAAAGGAGTCTGAAGCACACTGTGCTGACATTTTGGGTAAGAGATATCAGCCTGTAGGCTTGAGAGGACTGAGAGATTGGAGCATATCCCTTCTTTTAGACTGTTCCAGGGCCCACTCTACATCTCAGAGAAGCTCTGGGGGCTGCTTGTCTAGACTGTAGTGTCCTCATGACCAGGGCTCAATACATGCTGGACACTCCAGAAATTGCTGTCTCTCTCATATGATCATTATGAGGACTCTAGTGAGGCCTAATTTACTGCTCATTGGTCAGTGGCTAGCTTATGGGACCCTCCCATGTTGTGGGATATTTGTACACTGTGTTGCTGTAAAAAGCTGAACAGCCAATAACTAGAAAGAGTTTGGGCAGAACTCTGTGGGACAGAGAGGACTCTGGGAAGAAGAATGGTGGAGTGGCCATTCAGACGGAGAGGAAACAGGATGTGCAAGATGAAGGAGAGGTCTTGCCACGTGACAGAACATAGATTAATACAAATGGGTTAATTTAAGTTTTAAGAGCTAGTTGGGACAAGCCTAAGCTAAAGGCCAAGCTTTCATAATTAATGAGAAGTCTCCATGTTGTTATTTGGGACTTGTAGTAGAAAAGAAAGTCCATCTACACTCCCACAAGTAACTGTGTTTAGTCAGAGAAGTGGCTTACCCTAGTTCTGGGGTGGGGCTCTGCAGAGACAGTGACCCCTGGCTCCACATAGATATGCTCTAGTTTGATTACCTGGGTTTTGGGTTCTCTGTCTCCCAGAGATTCAGCAGCATGGCTAGGTACTTTGCAAGAATTCTAAGTTATATTTTCTCTACAGTATATTGCACTAGGGCCCTATTAGGGAGTCCAGGTGATGGATAAGGGATATGAGCACGGATGAGTATGATGGTATTCTGTTGGGTAGGAAGACAGCCCAGGGCTCTTGTTGGCCACATATATACTAGGGGATCCTTGGTTCTGTTTTTGCATATATGGGAAGATCCCTGAGGGTGATCTCTAAACAATTAAGAGAACTTGAGCAGTGCCATTGTTTCTCTTCTTCTGCTGTGAGATACTGGAATCCATGTGGACTATGACCATGCTGTAGAAACTGAGGGTGAGGATGATACCTGGGCAGTCACACTTGCAATAATTAACCTGTGGGAATGCTCACAGAGACACAGAGAACTGCTCACCCTAATGCTGATTGAAGGAAACAGCGGCAACAGAGTAGGGACAAACAACCAAATTGTTACAGATTGAACTGCATCTTCCAGAAGGGCACATGACAGTCAGTCCTGCCCAGAGCTGCAGAGTATGATCTTATTCAGAAGTATGGTCTTTGCACGTGCAGTTACAAGATGGGGTCAACCTGGAGAAGGATGGCCCTTGATCCAATGTGACTGGTGTATCTCTGGGTGAGTAGGATAGAAGGTGTGTAGAGGATGGAGCTGTGTAATAGTGGAGGAGGAGCCTGGCCCACAAGCCCAGGTGTCAAGGTGGTTAGCAGGTACCACATTCAGGGGCATCCTCAGGGCTTTATCTAGGGTCCCAGGCAGAAGGCTCCACTGAAGCCTCATGTTTGACTCCCCATTCTGAGAACTGAGAAGGAGTGAAGTCACCTGGAGTGTAGGATTCCTTCTCTGAGAGCAGGAAGCCACACGGGAAGTGGCTCTCTTTCATAGCTGGCTTTGCCCATCTGATAGAAAGTGATGTCCTGCAGATAGCACTGGTGACAGAGAAAGTGTCATGGTGAGAGTTTAGGTTAATTAAGATAAAATTGCAAGCAGCATGAACTTCATGATTCCAGTCTTAAAAACAAAATTCATTTTGTTTTTTACAGAAAAAATGATTAGAAATTGTGCTGGGAAAACTGATACATTCTCCCTTAACATTAATATTACCAGAGTTTTCTATTTTCTCAATTTATTTCAGTTTCTGAGTCACTTGGTTGGGAGCAAGTGCCAAATAGTCTCTCATCTTTCTCTTCCTTTCCTTTCTTTTTCTTTTGTTTCCTTTCCTTTCCTTCCTTCCTTTCTTTCTTTTTCCTTTCTTCTCCTTTTCTTCCTTTCTCTCTCTTTCTCTTCCCTTCCTTCCTTCCTTCCTTCCTTCCTTCCTTCCTTCCTTCCTTCCTTCCTTCCTTCCTTCCTTCCTTCCAGGCACATGAGTTGTATAAAAGTTTATTAGATGGTGTCTGGGGAAGTGGTTCAGTAAGTAAAGAGCAATGCTAGCATGAGGAGCTGAATTTGGTCTCCATAATTCACATAAAATGAACAAACAAATAAAACTAGCTGTGGTGGTGTATATATGTAATCCCAGGGCTGGAGAGGTAGATAAAGGTGGATCTCCAGGGCTGGCTGGCCAGCCAGTCTAGTCTAATCCACAGACCTCAGGCACCAGTAAGAAGTACATGGTACTTGAGGAATGGCAGCTGAGGTTGTTCTGGCCTCCATCTACACGGATGTGCACACCCCACATGCATGTGTACCCCTCCTCCAACTCACACACAATCCGTCTAATAGATTCAAAGGAAAAGTTCGTACAAGGATTGCTTAAAGAAGGATTCATGGAAATAGTAACAATGGCTGTTGCAGGCTCACTTTGATGTTATGTGTGTTAATTGATAATGCTTAAGGTGTTACCTATACAGCTCATACCTATATAGCTTGTTTAATTATGCAATGTGAAGTTTTCATCCTTAAAAGCTATTTAGGATAATAAAAGAAATACAGGCTAAAAGTCACCCATAACTATCAAAGTTATAGTCATGTTAGCTAGATTTTTCTAGGTATACAGAGATATATTTCAGATATACAGGCAATCGTCAAACACTTTAAAAATCTACAAAATATGACATTTAAAATATTTTGATAAGCCGGGAGGTGGTGGTGCACGCCTTTAATCCCAGCACTCGGGAGGCAGAGGCAGGCGGATCTCTGTGAGTTCGAGGCCGGGCTGGACAGACAGCCTCCAAAACAATACAGAGAAACTCTGTCTCGTAAAACCAAAACCAAAAAACAAAAACAAAAACATTTTGATAACTTAGACTTTTCTTGACATGATTTTTTTCTGCTCCTGGTGATATATTTCTAAAGATGATGAAGGGTATCAAAGGAATTCCATATGGAGGCTGCTTTCTTTGTGGCAAAAGCTAGCCCTTGCCTTGACTGCTAACATTACCCTGTCCAAAGTGGACAAGCAGGACACAGAGAAGCAACTGTTGAACTTTGCCAAGACAGGGTAGGATAATCCTTCAAAATTTCTTGCTTCTGAAAATGTTCTGTTAGATATTCTGGGCCTGTAGGCCAAAGATGGAGGTACCAACATTGCAGAGAAACCTTGAGTGATTGTCCAGGCAGCCCACTGTTTCTGTCATTTCTCACATTTTTTGGAAGTTGCTTTCTTGCACTTCCTGCTTACTTAGGTGATATTATTTCCTTCTCAGGTCTTTGATGGGATTGAAGACTAGACAGTTACAGTTCATTTGAATCTTGGCAAAAGGCACATTAGGTACAAAACTTTGGAATCTTCAGCAGAGGACAGATAATGGTGTAATCTCTATAAATTTTCCAGTTACTTGGGAATGGACATTGAGAATGTATTTCTTGCTTGATAATTGTTCTTGATGTATGTGGTTTTGTTTTTGTTAAAGTTATTACCTTTCATTCCTTTTTGGACAGCACTTGATAATAATTCTTATTGTTTATAGTTTTACTGTGTTAGAGTTAGAGCCTTTCCTTCTCAATTAGACTAAAGGGGGAGATGTTACAGGAATTCTGTCCCCAGTCTTTTAGCCAATTGCCAATTGAGAGGAGTGTTTGGTCCAAGAGGGTTTTCATTGGGGATGGACGTGACCGAGGAAGAGGTGGCCCTTTCAAGTGAGGAACAAGCGACAGCAGGTGTATGTGGCACCTTGTGACTTGGTTCAGGTTCCCCATCTGTCCTTTAATACTTGTGCTTGGATTTTGCTTGATAATAAATGGTAAAGAAATAATTTATCATTTATCATCAAGGTGTGACATAGTAACATGCAGGCAGATATGGCGATGGAGAAGGAACTGAGAGTCCTACATCTTGACCTGCAGGAAATAAGAAATGCACTGAACTTGAGCATAGGAGATCTCAAAGCCTGCCTGCACAGAGGCATACTACCTCCAACAAGGTCACACCTACTTTGACAGGCCATACTTCCTAGCAGTGTCACTCCCTTTGACCATGTGAGAGCCAGTTAGTTCAAACTACCCCAGTGGATAAAGTGCTGCCTCACAAAACATGGGTACCTGAATTTGGACTCCCAGAAGCCATATAGCAGTCAGGGACAGTGGTGTGTACCTGAAATCCTGGTACTGGGGAAGAGTCAGAAGAGACTTTGGGGTTATTGTCCAGCTAGCCGAGCCAAAACAGCAGCAGCTCTAATTTCAAAGAGAGACACCGACTCAGAGCATGAGAAGGAGAGGGATTGAGACAGGCACCCAATGTCAACCTCAGGGCTGCATGGGCACATGCACAGGAAAGCCCACCCACATACACATGCATACATGGACATACAACACACACACGCACTCACGAACGCAAGCGTGCACACACACACACACACACATGCACACACACAGGCACACACACACCCCACACAGAAATGAAAGGAAGGAAGGAAGGAAAAAAGAAAAAGTGAGGGAAGTCAACTAACTGTGTGTTTGTTTTGAAACAAGACAATGGATCTTCTAGTTATCCTAAAATCCTTGTGTATAAACTTCCTAAATGCTTATAATAAAACCTTGCTCTAAATAGACTGGTCTAGTAACTTCTATAGAAACTTCAGTGTACATAAAATATAAAAATGGGTTTATATTGACAATTGTATTATGCTCTTAGGCTCAAGCTTTGATTCCTTTCCAGTCTGTATTTATGCTGAGACGTAATATTAAAATATATTACTTTTGGTTGATAGCATCTTCCTCAAATAAAACAAAAACAACAATGATTTTCTGAGCATAATTGTTCATTCATCAAAATGACTTTCACTGATGGAAGTCACAGCCCACGCCTTAACCTAGGCAGTTAGCTCTCCTGGTCTTGGGAGTTTTCTGTGATGCAATACCACACAGGCAGTAGTAGTGACTCCCCCACATACATCCTTAAAATATGGATGCACATTTGTTAGTTCTGTGCTCAGAAAACATCATGGGAACTCGCCATGGAAACAGTTAAGACTTGGGAAGTATGACAGGCAAACTTCACTGAGTTAACCTCAAGCCTCTTGTGAGGGTATATATATAGAACAGTGGGCACCCACCGGTCAGGCCTCGGCAATGAGAACCAATGCCATGACTGCAGGTAGAGATGGACACATGTTATTGACAACCAGTGGGGCTTCTGGACACCTTGGACTCTGGGCTGGTGAGCACGGGACCCAGGAGCACTGAGGGCATTGCGAGGACGTGAACCAACTGCTTCAGGTAAAAGTACAACACATGAGGGCATGGCCTGAAAGGAACTGAACTGGGGTGCCCCGGCCCCACCTTCTTTTCCTACCCCTCTCTGTCTCTATCTCTGTCTCTGTGTCTGTCTCTGTGTCTGTCTCTGTCTCTCTCTCTCTCACACACACATCTATCCATCTATCTATGTATCTATCTATCATCTGTTATCTATCCATTTATTTGACAGAGTTCTAAGGCTGGTCTGAAACTCACTAGGTAGCCCACGTAAGTTTTGAACTCAGTACTTATGTATCAACCTCTCCAGAGCCAGAATGACAGGCATGTACCAACACTCCTGATTTCAGTCACTTTCACTAGTGGGTTTGATTTTGTACTGGGAGTTTAACATCAGGAAAGGGATCTGATGGAGCCTGCATGGTCGTGGATGTCCGTTGGGCTCTTGGGAGTTCCTCTGTACTTGAAGGGAAGGCTCAGTCACTGGCCAAGGACACTTTCCCTAGCCAGGAGGAGACATGCTTTTTATAGTAATGCTAGTTCCAGAGCAGGCTTATCCAGCGTGACAAAAATAACACTGGGACACCAGTCTGGGCAGGTACTTCCTGGTTGTAGTGTTAACATGTTATTTGAAAACTGATAATCTTAAAGATGCGGCTGAGCTCCACTGCCACATTGGGTGTGATTACAGCACCGTCTGGCCATTCCGCCCTTGAAGGAAGAACAGCACTGTCTCCTAGACCTTGTGTGGTGCTCTGTCGGTTTCTGCCTCTCTATTTCACCCTCTCTTCCTCATTATTCATACAGAATAAGCCTTGCTAGTATGCTTGGAAACAGGTGGCCATAATGTCAGTTTTATTTAATCTTGTTTACTACGATAAGTTACATTTTAGTGACCACAGAGGAAATGGAAAGTCAGTTCTGTCTTTTAAGATTTTATTTATTTGCTTGTTTATTCATTGTGTGTGTATTTTAAGGTTCTATCCATCCACCCACCCATCCATCCATCCATCCATCCATCCATCCATCCATCCATCCATCTATCTATCTATCTATCTATCTATCTATCTATCTATCTATCTATCTGTCCATTCTCTCTCTCTCTGTCTCTGTCTGTCTGTTTGTCTCTCTCTGTCTCTGTCTCTGTCTCTGTCTCTCTCTCTCTCTCTCTCTCTCTCTCTGTGTGTGTGTGTGTGTGTGTGTGTGTGTGTGTGTGTGTGTATGTGTGTGTGTAGGTCAGAAAAGGGCATCGGGTTGCTTGGAACTGGCATCTCAGGCCCAGTGTGGATGTTGGGAACTACATTCAAGTCTTCTGAAAGATCAGATAGTGCTCTTAAACTGTAGGCTGGCTCTTGTAATTTAAGGAAAACTGCTCAAGAGACAAAGACACCATGCAACAGAGTTCAAGTAGAAGATTTTGTTTTATTAGGGGAAAAGGATTGTAAAAAGGGAAAAGGGGAATGGGAAGACCACCTCCAGGGACAGGAACAGCAGGAGAGAGGAAAGAGGGACAGAGAGAGAGAGAGAGAGAGAGAGAGAGAGAGAGAGAGAGAGAGGAGAGAGAGAGAAGGGAGAGAGGAGGGTGGGGAGGGGAGAGGGGCCAGGAGGGATGGAGGGAGAGAGGAAGGTGAGAGGAGTGAGAGGGGAGAGAGGGGGAGAGAGAGATGGGGAGTGGGCAGGGTCCTTTTAAAAGGGAATGTAATGAATATGCATAGGTGGTGCTCTTAGTGGCTGCAGTTGAGGGCATATCCTGTCAGAACCCCAAGGACAGGCCAGTATGGATGCCTGACTACTAACAACAGCCATCTCCCCAGCCCTGGAAAATCAATTCTTCTCCTTCCTTCCTTCCTCATTATTTTTTTAAATTTAAGTTTATTTTTTTATAAACAGTCCAGAAACCACACCAGTAAGCTCCTGAAATCTAAGAGGTCAGCATATCCCAAGTGTTATGAATGAGCATCCTGCTGGGGAAATCACCTTCATGATCATGGTGTCTGCCTTCCACCCTCTGCCAGTAGAGTGTGGGAAGTCAATCCTTAATACTCTTGCCTTTAGGACTTAAAAATTGTTTGAAATTTCTTTATTTAAACAAGTAGAGAAACTCAGGGGACTCAGCAGCTTGAGTGTTAAGCTGTGTTTTCATTCTCTTCCCTGTAGGTTCTGGCTCATTTCAGATTCTAAATGTTCGGCTTTAGAAGGTACAGTCTGGTACATAAGCTCAGGCTAATCCAGCTGACATGGGAGCAGGAGAATCACACCTTTGATGTAAGCATTCTTTGATTGTGGGAAAAGGATTCCAAATATCTAATGTTGCTGCAGATCAATAAGACAATTTAGGAACCTGTTTTTCTCTTATGGGAACAGTGGCTTTGATTACAAGGTCCAGTCTCGAAGAAATGCTTTGTACGTGGCTTGTTCTGGGTTCAGGTCTCTTTATCTTTAATTTGTTGAACTTTTATTTATTTATTTTTTATTATGGTACATTTTGCCAAGCATGTTTCTTGCATCAATTAAACATCACACCCTTGTTTCCTTCCAAAAGGTGGCAATTATATTAATAGGGCTATATATGAGTGTACCTTTGTATTCTGGGATAAATTTATCACTTCGCATGCTGATGATCCATGCTTGCTCATATTTTCAGAGATTTTGGTGCTTGTGTGTAAGGGATGGTGGTTGTACTGGCTAGCCATATGTCAACTTGACACAAACTAGAGTTATCTGAAGGAGGAAGGGCAGACCTCACTTGAGAAAAGATCCACCAGATCCAGTTGTAAGGCTTTTTCTTAATTAGTTGTTAATGGGGGAGGATTCATTCCCTTGTGGGTGGTGCTATCCTTGGGCTGGTGGTCCTGGGTCATGTAAGAAAACAGATGGAGCAAGCCATGAGGTGCAAGCCAGTAAGCAGCATCCCTCCATGGTTTCTGCCTCAGCACCTGCCTCCAGGTTCCTGTCCTGTTTGGGTTCCTCCTGTTCCAACTTCCTTCAGTGATGAGCAGTGCTGTGGAAGTAGACGCTGAATAAATCTTTCCTCCCCAACTTGCTTTTGATCATTGCACTTTGCTGCAATAGAAACCCCAATTAAGACAGTGGTCCAGGCTCTCTTGAGATGTCTTTATGTGATTTTGGTGGCAAGGTGGCTTTGCTTCTTTGATGGAGTTATGTGTGTGACCTCATCTTTTCCCTTGCCCTTCCTCATTCTTGTTCCCCTCCCCTCCCCTCCATTCCCCTTTGGAAAGCTCTGGTGTCATTTCCTTCCTAGAGGGTTGACCCCATTCATTAGTGAAACCATTTAGGTGGGAATTTTCCTCAATGGGGAATCCTTAATTGCTAATTCACTATCTTATGGTAGATCTATTTTCTCTTTCTCTTTTAGTCAGTTCAGTAATTTGCAGCTTTCCAGGAACTTTCTCTTTTCTTCTAATTTCTCTAACCCATTGGCATATAGTTGTTTGTCATATTCCTTATACAAGCTTTCAAATTCTCTGAAGTAAGTCACGGATAATGGAGGCCCCTGTTTCATTCCCTGTTTTTGGTAGTCTCTCATTAATGCTTCTAGATATATTTTCTTTGTTTATTAGTTTCTAAAGTTAGCATACAAAGTGATAGGATTCATTATGGTATTTTTTTTCGGAGACAGAGTTTCTCTGTTTTGTTTTGGAGGCTGTCCTGGAACTCACTCTGTAGACCAGGCTGGCCTCGAACTCACAGAGATCCGCCTGCCTCTGCCTCCTGAGTGCTGGGATTAAAGGCGTGTACCACCACCGCCCAGTTCATTATGGTATTTTTTACAACGTTCGGCTCTTATTAACCCACTCCTTTTCATTACCATCTCCCTCTTTGATCACTTCCTTCTTCCCAGTACCCCTCTTCTATTTTCATGTCATCTGTACTTTACGATCCTTTCTTCTCCCAACTTTAAGGTCTTAACCCCTCTCATGACCCGTTTTCTAGTTCCATGACCTATACCCAACCTTTGTATGTGACTGGGTAGAACAGCCTACTGTTCTTGAAGGTACTGCAACACCAGGTTGATGTATGGAATATAGGGAGTGAGATTGATACAGAGGAAGCTTCGGCCCCATCCACACCTACCAAAACTATTTGATATGTTGTCCTCAGGCAGCAGGATTTTAGCTAGAAGCATGGCTGTGTTGCAAGGTATCAATTTGTGCCCTCATTGAGTGTACTCGCTTCTCCTGTTCTGTGTGATTGAATTTCCACCTTGACGTTTATTATTTTCTCCTGTCTTCATGCTTTGGTTCAATTATCTCTTTTCTTTCTTTCATTTTAAATGTTTTCCATAGTTTATGTGCTAGGGTGTTTTGGGGCATATCTGTATACCAGGAGGCGAGAAGAGGGCACAGGATTCTCCTAGAGCTGAAGTTGTGAGCTGCCATGTGGGTGCAGGGAATTGAACTTTGGTCCTCTGTAAGAGCAGCCAGTGCTCTTAGCCATTGAATCATCTCTCCAGCTCCCACTTTTGTACAATGGAACACAGGATACTAGTTCAAGGGGGTATTTTCACTTTTGACACAGGCATTTGAAGCAAGACACTGCCTTCCAAGCACATTGTTAATTGCATCCTGATATGATATGATTCTGATTTTATTCACTATAAAATGTATTTGTAAGGCTTCTCTAAACACACACACACACACACACACACACACACACACACACACACACACAATGTGTCATGATGGAAAGACCAAGAATCTGGTGGTTGTTCAGTTCATGAGGTTGGGCATCTTAACAGTCTCAGTCTGGCACTAGAATCTTGGAGGACTCCTAGACAGCTGTTGTTCTTCAAAATATTTTGGAGTCTTGAATAAGGATTTAACACTGGCGGTGGCAACAGGATAGATGAACTTAGCATTGAGAGCGAGGACAAGCAGGTGAAAACCAGTTTCCCCTTAAAAGCTTTGTATTTAGACTACTACCATATGGTGCCACCTGGATTTAGGGGGAGGTCTTTTAAATTCAACAATCTGATCAAGAAAATCCCTCACCAGAATGCCCAGTAGTTTGGGTTTTAGTTGATTCCAGATGTAACCAAGTTGACAGCCAAATAAGTCATTGCAAAAAGTATTTTTTAATTTCCTCTGTGACTCCAAACTCTTTGATCAATGAGATTTTTGAAAGTGTGATTTTACTTCCAAACGTTCTCAGATTTCCTTCATTTCTTTCTGTTGATTTCGTACTTCATTAGAGTTGGGGAATATTCTCCTTTCATTAATTTTGAAATTAGTGAGAAGTGCTTGGGGGCTTAGTGTGTGATGTGTGTTGAAGACCATGATTGGCCCCTGTGCAGGATGAGCTTGGAGAAGAGAATCTCTGTATGCCAGTGATGCTGGCCTCTGCCTCAGGACCTCTCTTACAGAATATCCTGTGCAGTCTGCTGTCCATCATACCACCTGGGTTTCTAAAGCACCTAACTGCCGTTTTGGGATCGCCTATTTCTCCCTTCAGTCTGATTAGATTTTTCTTCCTGAATTTTGGGTCTCTGCTATATGTATGTGTTTGTATTTGCCATGGATTTTTTTTGTTTTTTTGAGACAGAGTCTCTCTGTGGCTTTGGAGGTTGTCCTGGAACTAGCTCTTGTAGACCAGGCTGTCATGTATTTTTTTTAAAGCAAATTGGTCCTATCAACATTATCACCATCATCATCATCCACTCTTTGCCTTAAGTGCTTCGAATGGGCATCTGAGAACCATGCACTGGATTCCACAAGGCTCCATTTGGCTTGTAGAGGCCTCTGTGTGATCTTTCCTTGTCCAACTCTGATCTCTGGATGCCTTAGTCCCTGGAGCGCTGGGTTCTACCTAAAATCTGAACAGACAGACTAGACTCATGACTCTCCCCCCACATCTCAGGACAGTCAAGAACGAGCTTTAATCTCCTTGAGAGGACAGGCTTCTGGGTGGACCCTTGTGTCCTGTTACAGAAGAAAGCATCTCGTTCCTGCGGATGCAAGCTCTCTGGCCTTCCCTCCAGTTCCTTGGTTTCTCTCAGGTCTTCTGCAGCCTCGGTGCTGTGTCCTCCTGTCTAGCCGTCATCATCTCTATGCCAACCTCATGTGTTCCATTGCTTATTTTGGCAGCATCCTGCCCAAGGAGCAAACCGCCGTTGTTCCTTTTTTCCCCTCTGAGTGGGTAGGACACAATCCACTGCAACCAGGAGGTCTCGGAGGGGCTCAGCTAAATCTTTCACTTCCTGCTGATGAGCACATATAGGTGGCTGCTATTCATGTTGCTCACTCACACCTTGGTGTCAGTGTAGACTCCTGTTCTAGGACAGGGGTATATATAGACCGAAGTGTTTGAGTGGGGATGACTTGTGTGTTCTGGGATACATCATGGTGGCTGTTCCAAAAGGGAGCGTACTGAGGTGATATACCCGACTGCAGTGGAATCTTCACACCAATGTGGAAGGAAGTGTGACCTCTCACGTAGTCCTGGGAGTCGCACTAGGTGAAGTCTGTTCTGTGACTTTGGCTACAGTGAGAAGCAAAAGTCAGAACTGAGTCAAGGGGAGGGAAAGGGCAGCTCCTGGTAGAGACTTTGACCATCATATGCACCATCATGGCTGCACAGCTGTCCTGCCTCTGCACCACCAGCCTTTCCTCCAGGAACTTCCTGTCTTCCTGGCCCAGTACAACATACTATGGGACTCAGCAATGCCCTTGACTGCCTAGCAACCAAGGAACAGCAGTGGGACTCTCCAGTTCCTCAAGAGTCACGACCTCCACTGTCCCCTCATCAGGTGTGATCTGAGCAACTAGTAGGCTTCTCATCAAGTGCCAAGAGTTAGCTAAGCACTTGTTGAGGCACAAGGCACAAGTTTGGACCACAGTTGTATAGTGTTCCCATCCCCACCTTTCTGCGCCATCCGATGGCTTTTCATGCTTCATCTGTTTCTGGTGTGTAGTATGTGTCTGGAACCTTCAGTGCACACATGTTAAATACAAGGTTGAAAGAGACTCTACAGTTTTATGCTTGTGTCATTTGGTAGAGTGTGCTTACCCTAATGCCTACTCTTCATGTTTTCTTTGAGCTGTGACAGAGAAGAGAGCTTAAGTCCTGAGATCTGAGCTTTTGTGGGCTGAAGGGCTCAGTCTGTGCTCATCACTTGTCTGCTTGGCAGATGTACATACATGATCTTGTGCCCAGGACCCAGACGGGGCCTGATAGACTGTGTGTCTGCCGATATAGCTGCCTCTACGGGATGCAAGCAGTATTGGGAAGAGACCCTTCTGAATTCCTGTGATTTCATCCCAGCGGATGATCTCTTAAAAAATACTTCATCCTGTGTACCTCTCCCACCATAAGGACTTTTCCTGGCATGTAGACATCCCCTTATATTTTCATTTAATCACATTCCCATTATCTTATCAACATTTTTATTCCTAATGTGAAAAACCTCAGGCCACACTTTCTCCTCGTTGCTTCCAGGAGCCCTTTCCATTCGCTAACAGCAGCAGCTCCTTGGCTTCAGCTATGGCGTGAGGACACTTTGGGACGGTTGAGGCCCTTTCACTGGTGTATGGTTCTGGAGGTGTCACTGAAGCATTCTCTTGCTAGTTCTAACACACAAATGGTAAACTGGTTACAATCTTTAGACTCCACATCAATCATTGAACTCAAACTTGTGGGAAAGTCCAGTTAACAGGAATGTGGTCCTCACTTTCTACCAAGTCTCACCTAATTCCAGCCCAGCATGCCTGTTGGTTTTTTAAACAACCTTTACATTCTGATATGAGAGACAATGATTAGAATACACATATAGCCTACCCTTACAGCTGTGATATATTTGTCTTCAGTGTTTTATTTTATGCACACATACACCATGAAGTTGATAAACATATATCCATGGATAACAAATCTGTACACCTCCTTCCTTTCTCCACTCTTCACATGTACACAAAGTGCTACCGGCTTGATTTTCGTGAGTTATGAGGCAAATCTGTTTTCACATTCAAGAAAAGGGCAAACTTTTTCTGTGCAAAAAAGTTATAAAACCAAGATACACACAATAACATAAACTCCGGGAGACCTTCATGGCCATAGCAAGTTACAGGGTGTGCTCTTGTATTTGTTAATAGAGGTGGAGAGTTGGGTCTGCTGGGGTAGAGGGAGGTTCTGTGCACAGCCTGAGATGACTGGGATGTTGAGTTCGCCTCCTTCGCTAGATGCTGTTTCCTTTAGTAGGATATATGCAGCTTTAACCATAATTTTTGCGTGTGTTTCACGATAAAGCTGACTTTAAAGAAAAGTCTGGGAAGCCCCAAGTTCCGTAGATCACATAGGATGGCTGTGATCCTAGAACGGTGGAAACACTTCCTGTTCTAACTCCCCTCACACTTCTTCCTTCTTTATAGAGGAGGCCATGCTGATTGGTGAGCTGCGCTGTGGTTTCCGGTCATCCTTGCAGGCATTTCTGAAACCCGGTTGGACCAATCCGGCAAGACCAAATTCCCGAGACACTAGCCTCGGACATTGCTGATATGCTGACATTTGACACTGTTTACAAAATCCATCATAACCCTGAATTTCACACTGTCCTTTGTGTTCATTTCCAGGGCAAATGAACACAACTAAATATGCCTTGCAGCTTATATTTTTAAGAAAGATGCATTCACTAAAAAGAAACCAAAACAAAACTTGGGTAGATAAAATGAGTACAACCATCTATCACGGCTACTTTCAGTTTGGTGGAAGCAAAGTCCACTTGAATTTGAAGAACCACCAGCAAATTAATCTATAAGGCTGTCATGACATTAATCTAAATTCATACGAAACTACTAGATTAAATACTGCATTAAGAAGTTCAGAAATGTTGCTATACTGAAAAGAAAAACGCCTTCAGGCTGTCACTAAGGCAGCCTGTGACTCCTGTCATTTGAGAGCCTCTGGCAAGAAGGTCAACAGGAAACCCCAGAGGCCACAAGGAGCAGCAGCCTCCCCGCATGTGCAGTGCGAGCCCGAAGCCAACAGGTGGCACAAATGCATTTGACTTGCACATGGGCCACCATCGCCCAGGACGCCGCTGCGCCCCCTGCTTTCTAGAGCCCAGGAAAGCAAGCATAGGCACCATGGCTCCCTTTGAGAGCCAGGTCCGCCAGGGTCTAAGCGGTCCAGCTGGGTCCAGCTGGGTCCTGAATCGCGCGCTGCTGAGGACCGGAGAGCTCCAGGCAGCGCGCCCTCTGCTGGCCGTCCGTGGACTCGCTGCTGTTCCCAACGTGCAGAGCTGGGCCCCGGAGTTGAGACAGGGATGGAAGAAGGTGGTGAGGATAGGACCTGGCAGGGACCAAGTAGGCGGGGAAGGGAGGGGGCAAGACTGTGTAGGGCCAAGCAGGATGTAAGCAAGGTTGCTGATGTGGTGCTGGCCCCAAGCACTCCCTGAAGAAATTGCCAGGGACCCTGGATTCACAATTCAAAGTGTCACAAGACTGTTTAATGATGCCTCTGCAGGCCTTCAGTCAAGCCTTCAGATGGGAGAGCATTGAGAACCTAGTAGGACTGTATAGCTGTACCCCAGCGTTCTGGACCCTTTCTTTTGCGAGGCGCGGGTTTGAGCTAGCAAGCAGGAGGGCAGGAGTGGCTCAGCTGGGGAACGAAAGCCTGTCATTCCCTGGTTCCATCTCACTGGAGAGGAGCCCCGCCTGAACTTGTTTTTAATGTGTCAAATCACAGAGGCAGCTCCACAGCAGTAAAGTGTGAAGGGGTTACAGCCTCCTGCGCCTCTGGGAAGCCAGACACAGGTCTCTGCAGAGTGACAGGCCTGTTTCCATGCCAGGCAGTCAGGCAGTCAGGCAGTGGCCCTGGGCTCTTGAGCCTCATTCCACAATTTGTCACTTGGACACCTTTTCACGCCCATCTTTATCACTGTCAGGGACACCGATGGATCCTGGTGTCCCTTCCCTGTGGGCCTGGACTTCTGAGAGGTGTGCCAGCCAAAAGTCCCTGCTGACAGCCTCCGTTTCTCCACACCTCCCTAGGAAGATGACGTCCTCACCCTGCTCTATAGTGTCCCAAGGCTGAACACCAACTTAGCTGTGTTGGTTTCCTTCTATGACCAAGGGGAGTAGCTTAGCTTTGTCTCCCAGTGGGGCTCTGGCATCTCTCTTCCTGCTGAGGGCAACAGGCTCACATGGATGCGTGGATGGATGAGATGGACAGAGGTACCCAGCCTTCCCAGGGTTCCATGTCTTGGTGCTGAGCTGCACACAAACACATCACTCAGCCTGTTCTGTCTAGCAATCTGGTTCTGCTATTGTTCTCATTTTATGGAGGAGGAAAGCGAGTCATTATTTGCTTGCAGAGGTTCAGCAGAGCTGCCAGTCTGTGCGGTCCTGCAGCAGACCTGGCAGAGAGGTAAGTGAGCCTTCCTTGGAGTGACGTGTGTTCCATCTGTTCTTCCTAGCAGGAGGGAGGAGGCCAGGCATCCTGGCCTTAAGGGCACACAGGGATTTAGAGACTCAAATCCTGTCTTGTCATCAGCACTGGACCTTAAAAGCCTCTGACTGACTCCCCCTCCCCCCGCCACTCCTAGATTCCTCTTGCCTGCACTGAGGTTCAGGAGAGTGCAGGACAGGGCAGATCTCATAGGAAATAGAAATTCCTGTATCTCAGGCAGGGAGGTGATATACTTATTTTAGGATGTCAGGTCCATTCTAGGCATCCATGAAATAAGCTGTCAGAGACTGAAAGTTCTAGATCACACACACACACACACACACACACACACACACTGTCAATGCTTTTTTAATGTTTTAATTCCAATTTCTAGATTTACAAGAAGTTGAGTGAATGGACATTAGGGAGGGCCAAACACAAAAGATTTGGAATTCATCCTTTCGCATAGACTTTGGGCTGTGGGAGGGTCAAGGGCTGGAGCACCATCATGGCTAAGTAGATGTCTGCTGAATGACAGACGCACTTGGTGTTGTTGAGGGGTGAATGTATGAGGTTGACATTTTAAGAATTCACAACTTTAGCTCATTTCAAGCAGTGGAGCAAACCCAAAGCCTCGTGGCTTCTGTGGCAGCTGGTCCAGATTGAGGTCTGACTTTGAGGCAGCGTTGACCTTTTAAAAGTCCCTGCAAAGTGCAAGGTGTGAAGCTTTGGAAAAGCAGTCAAGCCTGTTTCCTCTTTAATTGATACCATTTAAAAAAACACGGGTGAGGGACAGGGCATTAATTGCCAATTACTTTCACAGAAATTTGTACGAACATATGAAAACTAAATAGAAGGGGTGTGAATGGTTAGAGCAAAAACAAAAACAAAACAAAAACAGCAACATGGAAGCCCCAGTGCACATGAGAGGCACTGCCAAGCCATGAAAATTAATCAAGCAAAACTAGGCACGTAACTCTCCACCCATCAGATGAACATTCATCTGACTTCCTGGCAGGCTTGCGTTGGCAATGGCTCATGGTGTGATGGTGCTGGGTACCCTGGGGCAGGATATCTCTAGCGCTAAATCTTCTAGTGATGTTTCTCAAGTGGTCTGCTCAGTTGTATTGACCCAGTGACTCCCACCCTAGGAGAGGAAGTTGCATTGCTGCAATTTGCACCATAGTGTAACTTACCACGGGGAACTTGGAAAGAGCCTGTTGTGCAAGAGCTGAGCTCACAGCAGAGAACAGTGTCCTAGTGGCTCTGCCACATTGCTAAGAGCACTGGTCTGGGCTAGGGAGGTGGCATAGCCCATAAGGTGCCTGGTGTATGAGTGACGGAGCCCGAGTGTGATCTTCAGAATGCACGTGAGCGAAAGACCAGTATGGTGGAGTTACTGCAGTCTCCACATGGGGAGGCAGACAGGCTCATCCTGGCACTCATTTTCCAGTGACTTTCAGGCTAGTAAGAGATCCTGTCACAAACAAGGTGAGTGGGGTTGAGGTATGACAGCTGATGATGACCTCTGGTCTTCACATGTGTTTGTATACATGTGCATGCATGCTCTAGTACATTGTATCTGCACACTTGCATGCATGCGGACAGACTGACAGAAAGATACACAGTCTCTCTCTCTCCTCTCTCTCTCTCTCTCTCTCTCTCTCTCTCTCTCTCTCTCTCTCTCTCTCTCTCGCTCTCGTTCCAGGCTTGATCCACAGCATTGCATACAGAGAAATAATAACAATAACAAAATACAAAGTAAGACACAGAGACTGAGATGCTGTAACATTGTATGAGAAAAAAAAGCAAGGTAGAAAAATCACACGAAGAGAACACATTCAAATTTACAAAAAATCATATACATGCACACATACATTTGTAAATAAAACACATTGTGCATGTATAATATATTTAAGTGTTCATTTTATATTATAGATATACTAATAAGTAAACAAATATATTTAAGTCACACAGGGAAATAAGACAGTGTATTAGTTATTAGGATGAAGTTGTCTTTCATGTTTCAGTTTTTCTAAAGGTATGTTTTACTTTCATAGCCTCGAAATGTGGTAAAGCTATCCCACCTGAAGGCAGTTAGCTTACCTGTCATGCCTGTACCCAGGCATCGTCACCACGACATGGTGTGATTTAAAGCTGTTGTTTATTAAGAGCCTCTGTCTTATCCCTGGCAGGCAGCTCCTAGGGTCACTCTGCACCACCCAGACCCAGAAGGCTTCTGAGAAAGTAGTCTCATGACACAAAGGTCCCAGCTAACTGACAGAGTTCAGAGCATAGCTCTAGGGGCGCAGGGTCTAGGTGGTTTAATCATAAAGCCATCATTTCAGTGAACATTTTGGCAAGGGGACTGTGATGGGGAGATCGGAACCTTAGCTGACACTCTGGCGGGCATGGGGCCACTTTTGCTGTAATATTGAGCATGGGGTGGCTTCGGAGTCAGGGACACAAGTGAGTCACCCAGGACAGTTCCTTTAAGCTGTGCTAAGGGTATATAGTCCCCCTGAGTGCTCTGCATAGATGAGCAAATGCCTGGCTATTGTCTACTCCTCTGAGCTGCAGGCAGCTCTGTTCTTCGAGAAGAGGGTTACTGACAGGGTTTGGCGGTTCTTTTCATTTTTTTGTTTTTTGTTTTTGTTTTTTAAATAAAGCACATGAGTTTAGTTCTTTCCAAGGAGTCAGAACAAAGGAAATTCCCTTTTGCTAAGTATTAATTTCTTAGTATTTTAAAAATTTGTTTTAGTCTTCTGTGTATGAGTGTTTTGCTGCTTGTATGTAGGTGCACCAAGCCTGTGTCTGGTGTCCTTGGGATACAGAAGAAGGCATTAGATTGCCTGGACTGGAGTTATAGATGGTTGTGAGCCACCATATAGGTGCTGAGAACTGAAACCAGGTATCCAGGAGAGCAACTTCTCTCAACCATCTCTCCAGACTCCATAGCAATTACTTTAAATTATGTTTCTTGCTAACAAGTTTTCTCCCACCCTTAACTTTGTTTTGTAAAAAGAAATAGATCCCTCTTTATATTAATGAGATTGTATAATCTTTATGGACTTGTTTGCAATAGAAATGTGTTGGCATGCGAAGTCTTTGAAAAATATTTATTTGTGCATACATGTGTGTACAATGTGCATTTTCACATGTTATGGCATGTGTATGGTGGTCAGAAGTCAACTTAGTAGTCAGTTCAGTTGTTTTCTCCCACCGTATGGGTCCCAGGAATTGAACTCAGGTCATCAGACTTGGTGACAAGTGCCTTCACCCTTCGAGCTATCTTGACATCCCCTAAGCTGACAAAGGCCATCTTCAGAAAGTGTGTTGGTCAATGTCACAGCTTCACAGAGGTAGTAAAGATGTGTAGGTGATTCTTGGGTCCAGAGATGTACAAATGAGCCAACGTAGTGCTGTGTATTAACTGTGTCTCCCTAAAAGGTATCCAAGTCCTAACCTGCAGTTCTTCTGAGTGTAACTTTAATGTAATTAAGACATGTATATAGGCAATCAAATTAAAATAAAGTTTTTAGAGTGGGCTGGTTCCAGTGTGACTCAGTCCTTATGTAAAAGGGAAATTTGGTCACAGAAACATTCACGCCACAAAGAGAAGATGGCTTGCAGAGAGGAACATGGATCATTTTTGAGTATTACAGAGGATATGTAGCACAAATTCTAATTGGTGTTAATAATAAAAACCTGGTGTTAATATTCAGGCATCTGTACTGGCCTGTCCTTGGGGTTCTGACAGGATACACCCTCAGCTGCAGTCACTATCTGTGCATATTCACTATCTTCCCTTTAAAAAAGGCCCTGCCCACCTCCTCTCTCTCCACTTCTCTGCCTGTCTCTCTGTCTCTCCTCTTCCCCAGTTCTCCCTCCTCCCTCCCTGATTTTCCCATTCACTTTCCCCCAATAAAATCCCCTCCACCCATCTACCTGGCCTCTATGGTTAGCTAGTAGCTAGCTCTACCCTCTGATCTTCAGGCAAGCTTTATTAGAGCACAAACAAAATATCACCACAGATATGTTCTAACAAAATAATGGGAAACTAGGAAAACCATCCAGAAGACACAGATCTGGGGCAAGAGTGGGCATAGCTCAGAGCATGATGTGTTTAACTTCTAGGGTGACAGTTTTAGCATGAAGAGAACAGCAAGTCCAGGAGAAGACAGTGTTACTGGAGCAACATCTCCGAGTCTAAAATTCATGCTGGTGACTACTCTAGTTGATTTGGCAATGCCTCTAAAACATCAGATGTTATTTGGACAAGGAAGAACACATTCTTGATTCTAGCATCCAGTGGGCCGAGGCAGGAGGTATTCAACTTTGAGGTCAGCTTGGGCGGCAACATGAATTCAGAGCCTGCCTGGGAAATACTGAGACTTTGTTTCAAAAATCAAAACAAAAATAAAGACATAAATGGATACAAAAAGTCAGATCTTAAGGACAAGATAACAGCAGGTTCCACAAAAACAATGCAATTAGAAACTCCAGGAAAACCAAAGATCCATGAAATGAAAACTACTGCTTTTTCTAGGTTTTATAATCAGTCAAGATAGTTGAGTGACGATTGCGTAAGTAAATGCAAAATTGACAGGAAGTGAGATATAAAGAGATTCTGGAAGGCAGAAGAGAGATGAGGTAGAGGGAGAACATCTATTAAGTAGGAAGCAATATAGGAACTCTGCTATTTATAGAACAAATAGTAAAACTCCACGACATGAAAGTGATCATGTGATCAACACAAGGTCTAAAGACAGTGCAGAAAGGGCATAGGCCAGAGGGGTAGAGGGAGGAACTAAAGCCTCCCTGTAGCAGATTGGTAAGTAGTACTCCAAACAGACAAGTCCATAAGCAGCATCAGGAGTATATCATCGACTCAGAAAGCAACAATAAGCAGAGCAACGAGTAAGAGGACCAATTTCAAGGCAGAGCCGGGTGGATATCCACAAGACTTCTTTTACTATTTTACATTCTGACTAAAAGCCAACATCCAAATATATTGTTTCTGTCAATTTAAAGACAAGTTACATTTTTGAGAAACTTAAGCAACTCAGAAGCCCCCCTCCCCCACCTCTCTCCGGTCATTTTAAAGCTAAATGCACATGGCGTTTAATTGCTTCCCATTCTGCTCCCCTCCTCTTGCGACAGATAACTGTGAACCTACTGTTAAGGAACAAAGAATTTAAAACGGCTGCCTCCACGTTGGTGTCACTCATACCCAACACAGTGTCTTCATGGTGCCATTTCCAGTGACTTCTGTTCCCAATGATGAGGAGCCCTCTAAGGGGGGGGGGCTGCTGGCATGTCCTTCTTCCTCGGACACCACCGGAAGCCTCCTGCCCCGCAGCCTGCCTCTTAATGCCCTAGCCATGCATAGTGAGACCTGACCAGCACTGCCTTCATGTCGTCACACCTCCTGACAACCAAGCTTCATGCTTGCTTGGAGCTGAGCCTGTGAGGAGGCCCAATCCTTTCTTGTCTTCTGACAAAGGAAGTATTTCCACCCCAAGCTTCAGAAACCAGCAAGTGGAAGACATGGGAGAGAGGCAGGAGCGAAGGCTGAAAAGTGGCCGGTGGGAAAAGCCAAGTACGTTTGGTGTGACGTCTAACTGTCTTAGTTGTCGCTGCCATGATAAAGGTATATGACCAAGGCAACTTAGAAAAGAAAGCATTTAATTTTGAGACTACAAGTTCCGCCATCATGGCAGGGAATGTGAAAAACAATCGTCAGTCAGTCAGTCAGTCAGACAGGCAGGCAGGCAGGCATGGGGTTAGAGAAGTAGCTGAGAGCATAGATCTGGTCCACGAGCACTCACAGAGAGAGAGAGAGAGAGAGAGAGAGAGAGAGAGAGAGAGAGAGAGAGAGGGAGGGAGGGAGGGAGGGAGGGAGGGAGGGAGGGAGGGAGGGAGGGAGGGAGGGAGGGAGGGAGGGAGGGAGAAATGGGAATGGCATGGGCTTTTGAAACCTCGAAGCCCACTCATAGTGGCGCACCTCCTTCAGTAAGGTCACACCACCTACCCCGTTCTAAACTGTTCCATAAGCTGGGGAACAAGATACATGAGCTATGGGAGCCATTTTCATTCAAATCACCACAGTAAGATGCAGTCCAGCTTGGTAGTGTGCCCGGACAATCTCAACTGAAACACCCCCAACATCAGTCAGGCCACACTCCTGGAGTCCCAGAGTCAGGCTGTAAATGTAGCCATGGCCTCTCATTTTTGAACTCAGACTTTCTCAGTCCCAACGGATGAAGTGACCAACTGACCTGTCTCTAGGGCCTCTTAACTCTTCATGGACTGTTTAAATTTCCTGACATTAGGGAACTGGACCAGACCTAGGACATCAGTTAGGTGCCTTCAAGTGTACAGTAGTCTTCAGAATGTTGCAGGCAGGCATTTGTTTGTCTTCCTATGGCCTTGGTGTGGCGTGGAGACAACAAACAGATACAGCTCACAGCCGGAGGGTTCTTTCTGAAGAGACGGTAGAACAGCCATGAAACGACAAGCTAGGAAACAGACACACCAAACTCAAGGCCAGCCAGGGCCCATGGCCCATCTCTGCGTCTCCTACACAGTGGGACCACGCCTGGAGCTTTCCCTCCAGTGTCCTGTCTGTGAATGGGAAGCCGCAAAAGGGTTACCTAATGTCTCAGAACTCCATGTTGTTGACCTAGAGAGAGAGAGGAACACCCAGCCTCCAAAGGCGTGGATGAACAGACGTGACAGCGGAGACAGAAATAGGAACATGGAGACGTTAAGCAAGATGTGCCTTCAGTGGATAGTGTGTTACCCATCCCTGTTCACAGCAGGGAGGAGTCTCAGGGTCCCAGCGTCCATTAAAAGTAATCAGGGAACACTGAGTGATGACAGAGTGTTGAGGGAAAGGAGCTGGCCGCATCAAGCACGGCAGTAGGGCTCCTTGCAGCAGGGTCCTAGGGAAAGTGGTCTTTTCTGGATCCAGGCTTGGTCTTTGTCCTGAATTTACCAGGGAAAGATTTGGAGATGCATCACAACACTGAGTGACAAGTCATTTTTGTGCTGAGAACGATGAGCAGAAGTTCTGGTGAACTCCAGAATGTTCTGAAAGAGGCCTACACTGCTTTGCTTCCTAAAGACTGGTTTCTTGAAAATTAGCAGAGGAATGCAGCTCCTCAAAAGAATATCCAGAAGTTATGGAGGCTGACTCTTCTGAGGAGGCGGCTCGGGCTTCTTTGTCCCATTATCCATTGTCCTGGAATCTTACTGTCAAGGGGAAATGGCTACAGGAGATATCTTAGGGAGATGTCCTTCTCCATAGTGTTGGCCAGCACAGACAGAGCCTTCTGTCTGCACAAGGGAAAGCCACAACCATTTATTCTTTTCCCATTAAAATAAACAGCCTGTACTGACATTTCCCACACCCTCATTTTCATGTGCCAGGTTCTCATTTTACTTTAAAAATTAGCCTTTAATTGGGATTTTTGTTTTCTCTTTGAGTAGCTAGTTAGGATTTTGTTCTTCAAATTGCCTAATTGGTCTTCACTTTAAACTTGTTATTTTTTTCTAATTTTTCATTGTTGTCCCTTAACTGTGGTATAAAGGCAGCTTTCAGTATGTTCACTAATGGTTTCTTTGGATACTGGGATAGGATTATTTTTATAGTGTTTGCTTGTTATTCTATGAGACAGTGTTCTCCATCCTCGGGAAAGCAGTTTGCTAGATAGCCATTACCCAATCATTTATCTACTTTGATTTACAAACCCTGCTGGTTTTCTCCACTTAATCTGTCAAAGACCAGGGAGGCATTTATTCCTGATGAGTCTTGATGTAAACGTAGACTCCCCTGTATTTCCAGCATTCTTCTTACTGTTGAAGCTAAGTAAGGTTTGTGACAGCAGTTTCTTCTCAGTGCACGGCAGCTCCTGGGAGTTGACAGGCCTTCCGAATGCTTGTTTGTTCTACGTTTGGCTCAGGCTGCAATTGGTACAGATACGTGGCAGTGATGGCTGGGTGACCACCCTGCTTTTCACATCTCCTCCCTGCCATGGAATTTTTTTCTCCCACCTTGGTAGCATCTCCTCTGAGACTCTCAGGAAGGCTGGAGGACACCATCCTTGCTGGCCTGGACATGGTCATAGTCTTCAATACCTGGTGTCCAGCCCTGATCCGGCAACTGTCTCTCCTGTGGTGTTTAGTCAGGATCTGGTCCCATGGAGCAGATTCCATCTCTATGCAGGATGAACAGAGATCTCAAAAACCAGAGAGACCTGTAGTGTAAGACTCATGACTATTAAACTGACATTATCAGACTCCTTGGACTGGTTAAGACAGCATGTCATTCCCTGGACCTTTGCTTCAGATTCCTGCAGCACCGGGTAGAGGTTTTCATAAGTGAAATCAATTCTCAGACAGCCACTGTACATACAAGACCCCTAGATCCCTACACTGCTTCAGACCTTAAGAAAATACCACTAACTAGGTTGTAAAGTGGAACTGATGTTTAAGCGTTCATTTGATATAACTAAATTACATGAACTGGTAGAAGCAGAATGCAGGGCTGGAGATATGGTGCATCAGTTTAGAGCACTGGCTGCTCTTTCAAAGGACCTGGGTTCTATTCCCAGCACCCATATGACAGCTCACAATTGTCTGTAACTCAGGAGTTTCAACACTCTCTTTTCACCTCTGAGTGCACCAGGCATGCGTGAAGTATGCAGATATACATGTAGGCAAGGCACCCATACATGTAAAAGAAAAATCTAATAATATGGAAGTAAGAGCAGAAGACACAGAAACAGAAGAATCACTGTGTTGTGGTTGTCACTACGAGGAGTTTTTAATACTAATCTCCTTAATAAAAGCATTACAACACAAAGCATCGACAAACCCTAGCCTTTGAGCTCATCATGTAAGAGAAGGACTTACATGCTCATCTGTTAAATTTCCCTGCAGGCCTCTTATCTTGGATTTGCTTTAAGGAAAATAGATGGTCTTGTTTAAGTAAGCAGGTTATTGACATTAATAATAATAATGATAATAAATAGAAATAATAGTAAACATGACCCAAGCCCTTGTGAAGCCAGAAGCCAGCTATTCTTTCTTGCAGATGAGCATCTGTGTCTTTCACTTCTGTCAGGGTGTAGCAAGTGGGGATGTTTGTAGAAGAGAGTTAGAAACCTAGAGAATGTGACCTCGAGCCAGAGCTCAAAGCTATGTGGAGGAGACAGCCTGAAACCTGGAGGCAAGTATATTGGGGTAGCTCTTGCGAGCAACCAGATCATTCCATGTTGCTGTCTGAGAGTTCTTCATCTTCTCTTCAGAGCAAACACCTTTCAGCTCCCAGTCAAGAACTACTAATTCTGAGGGAGGAGAGGGTGATAGGATAGGGGTGATCTCATGCTCAAGCCTTGAGCATGGAACTGAGAACAAGGCAAGACTAACCTCCCCTGCACCCCAGATAGATGGAACTGATGAGAAAAACTTGGGAAGATTCAGAGCTGGCAGTGGGTAGAGCATTGCTATAATCTGATAGAATCACTGTTAGTGCTAATGATAATTCTCTTTTTATTCTGAGAGAGTGGCTCTCACTATACAGCTGTGGCTGGCCTACAACTCATTATGTAGACTAGTCTGGCCTCAAACTCACAGAGCTCTGTCTGCCTCTGCTTCCAGAGGGCTGGGATTAATGGTGCACACTACTATACCCAGTTCATAGTAAGTTGTTTAAGTTTATGTTGTAAATATTCCAGTTCATTCTCATGTAAGAAAAGACCTTGGAATGGAAAAATCTGACTCCCTAATTATCATCTTTTAGACTAGTTCTTGCTATCCTAGATTTTTTGAGTAAAAAAGACTGTTAAACAGGTCAGCCAGAAACACCCCTATGCCCAGGACTGGCTATCTTGAATATTCCACAGACGCCTTGAGGAGTCTACACAACAATTGCAGCTGCTTTCTGCAGTCCTGAAAGCGAGGTTGCAAACAGTTTGCACAGGACCCTTACTTAGGGGGCAGCGCTTCGCACAGTGGGTGGGCTGGATCTTCCCATATCAATCATTAAGACAATATTCCATAGATGTGTTCAAGGAACAACCCAGAGTAGACAATCCCTCATTGACACTCTCTTTTCAGTTGACTAGGTTGTGCCAAGGTGATGACTGAAGCTGACCCTTACATTGACTTGCTATAGCAGAATGGGGCGAGCTGGTAACATGAAGAATGAAATAGCCCAGATGGAAGAGTAGCAGGGACGGGGCGGGGGCAGTAGAGTGGTGGCATCACATAGCAGAGGTGTCACGGAGAGGCGGCCTGTTCAGCAGCTGAGGGCTCAGTAGGCTGAGTTACAAAAGTGGAAGGACAGCTTGCAGCGTGACAGTCATCACAGGCAGAACCACAGGATGAGCAGTCAACGGCTCAGGGTAAGGTTCAGACAGGAACAAGGTAGATGCGATGGAAGGAGGAGAGCAGGCTGAAAGGAGAGACACGTGGTCACTGCAAAATCTCCAGACACCTATCAGATCTTTAGGGACGGGGTCCCAGTCACCCCAGTCCCAGGGGGATGACAACACTGGCTGTTGCTGGAGCTAAGGAATCACTGATTTAGATCTGTCTGGAAGTGGCTGCTAAGTAATCTGTTTCCTGCCCTGCAGGACAGCCACAACACTAGGGGGCACCACACAATGCAGCTTCTGCCCCCTGGTGGTCTTGCCTGCTGTTCCTATTCACTGTCAAATGCTGAGGGATACAGAAGCTGCCAGAGACCTCAGGGATTTTCCAGGTAGCTATCATGCATTTTTCTATCACCTCTTTGATCCCAAGGAAGAGATACACTTTGTTATTCCAAGTGGCGACAAAGGGAGAGGACTTAGACACTAGGCTTTTGGGCCTCAGTGGTCCTGGAGCTAAGGTGGCAGAGGGACGTTACTTCTGTGAGGATCCCTTGGTCTCTGCTGTCCCCTGGGTACGCTGCTCTTGCGTAGTCGGTATGTGTGGTAGCCCTCTGCTTGCCGCCGTACTCAGCCATGCTTGAGACTTTCACCCTTTTATCTTCTCACCGCCTGCCTTCTGACTCAGTAGATTGCTGGCTGGACACAGTGATGGGTCTACAGCTCAAACAACACACACCGTTGTTAACCACAACATAAAAGGCCCATGGATTTAAAGAAAGAGATTTTTCAGTGACAGACGTTACAGATGTGTGGGGGAGTGACTGCATCTCTGTCTGTACACTTGGGTGGTGGTAGCTTCCCCTGTGAAGGGCTAGCCTGGCTAGGAGAAAGCCTTTAGGGAGGTGTGTCTCTGAGATACACTTGAGTACTAAGAACTCCTTCTGCCTGGGAGGGGACCAGCCCAGCCCTCAGCTGTGTGGACATACCATTCTCTTCTTGTCCAGCCAGCATCCCCACTCATCAACATCACCCTCGCATCCTGTGACCGTGGATGTAAACCTGGATTTTATCCATCTTCCCGAACCTCGGCTGGGAGAGGGTAAGTGGAGGGAGAGCTTCAGGCTTCAGGGTACCCTCAGAGTACAGACATACACCACATCCTCAGCCTCCAGTGCAAAAGAGACATTTACTTCTAGTGTGCGCAAGATGGTTTTATTCTTGTTCCTTCTAGCAGAGGGGCCAATTCACAGGAGCTACATAATATACCTGGCAATGGTCAAGGGACACTGACAGGAGACAAGGAAGATGAGGAGCTGCCAGGAAAACTGTCCTCTAGGGAGCGAGGTCAAGCCCTGAGAGAAAAATGTTTTTAAGCCCCAAGTGTTTGAAGGTGACAGAGAGTGACTGGGAGCAGGAGAAACGTCATGTTGTGATTCTTCCCATGAAGCAGATGCACTGGGTAGTTTATAGGCCTTGGCTTTTTGCCTGTGGTGTCTGTCCATTCTGCACACACAATGTCTATGATGGACTTGGGCAGAGAGCCAGGGCTCAGAGGACAATGTTCAGGGACATCAATATTATGAAGACGAGAGAGGAAGAAATTCCCCAGAGGAGAGGACACAGGGATGGGACTCCAAGTCTGCATTTCGTCTGTGCAGAATTTGTGGCTCAGCCTCAAAGTGACGTTTGTGGGGAGATACCCACATTCTCAGCAAAAGACTCAAAAATCCCAATGACCATGAGGCTGGAGAATGGATCAACACATTTAGCTTTTGTCTGCAGAGAGAGAGAGAGAGAGAGAGAGAGAGAGAGAGAGAGAGAGAGAGAGAGAGAGAGAGAGAGAGAGAGAGAGATATGGGGTTTCTGGTGGGAACTGGAAGAAAACCTCTAGAAAAAACCCCCTAGTTTGTGGAGCGAGGTCAGGATCAGTGACTTTTGCCATTCACAGTGCCTGAGGTGTAATAGCAATATTAAGTATGTGAGGAACAGGAAATGTGATTAATATTCAGGAAAAAACAGGTAAAAGATGCCAAGTAGGAATGCTCACAGACAGAAAGGGCAGCAGCCTTAGAGACACTGGGGTCAAGAAACCTAACATTCTCCCATGGATGGAGGTGGGTGGAGTCTGTCCAGAAAAGAAATCTACAGTACTTGACGAAGTCTAAACAGACTTTAACACCCAAGGTAGTATGGCAGAAATGTTGAGACAACAAAGGAAAACTGAGGAAAAGGTGGTTAAAATAAGCTGAACAAACAAACAAAAACAAAACTACAGATGCTTTTGTTTTTAAGTTCTCAAGTTTGTTTGGTCCTTTCTATCTCTGCTTCTTTTGTGAGACGATATTTCACTTATTTAGTGCGTTGTGATAATTGCTCGTGAAATTGCTTCTGTGATGGCCGCTTCAAATCTGGGAGATAATTCTGGCACCTCTGTCATCTCATATTAGCATCTGTTGATGGTCCCTTCTCCCTTCGGTTTGGAATATCCTTGTCAAAATAGACCAAATGAGCCAAGAACTCATGCCAAAAATACGACATATGGTGGGGAGAAAAAAAAGAAAAACCACCACCAACAACAGGGTTTAACCCAATCATACTAGGTCGGTTTTCACTCAGAGACCAGATAATATAATTCATAGTCTTAATAGAATAAAGGAGAAAGAATATAATTTACTCAGTCAATATAAAAAGAACATTTCACAGAATGAGCACCTGGTCCTGGTGCAGCAATCTAGGAAGAGGTATTATTTTACATTTGTGTTTGTTTATTTGTTTACTGTGTGTGTGTGTGTGTGTGCGCACGCACAAGAGCATACAAGTGCACATGTGTGTATATGCATGTGTATATGCATGTGCACACCATGGCAGCACAGAGGTGGAGTCAGAGGACAGCTCGTAGGTTTCTGCTCTATCCTTTCTCCATGTGAGTTCCAGGGATCAAACTCAGGTGGCCAGGCATGGCAGCAAGCACCTTTGTATTCTAAGCCATTTTGCTGGCCCAGTGAAATCTATTTGTAAATGAAAAGACATCATCATCAATGGTGAAATAATGTTTTTATTAGAATTCAGGCATCTGTACTGGCCTGTCTTTGGGACTCTGACAGGATATGTCCTCAGCTGCAGCCACTAAGAGCACCACCTGTGCACATTCACTGTGTTCCCTTTTAAAAGGGCTCTGCCCACCTCCCATCCTCCTCTCTCTTCTTTATCTCCCATCTGTCTGTCTGTCTGTCTGTCTGTCTTTATGCTCCTCTGCCCCTCTGCCCTCTCTTGTCTCTCCTGTTGCTCCTGTACCCAGCAACCGGTCTCCCCTCTCCTTTCCCCTTTGTATGATCCCTTTTCTTAATAAAAACACTTCTGGTTGAACCCTGTTGCATGCTCTCTCTCTCTCTCTCTCTCTCTCTCTCTCTCTCTCTCTCTCTCTCTCTCTCCCACTGTTTCACTGTTTTTAAATTATAACAGTTTCCCCCAAGGGTGAGGGGTAAAGGAAAGTGTCTCATCCACACTATTGGGTTCCATGTTGTCACAGGAAGCAATCATTATCAGAAACAGATTGGTACAAGGACAGAGAAATGAACCATTGGAATGGAACCCTGAGCAGTGTCACAGTCACCCATTCTCTGACAAGAACACCGAAGTCAGTCAATGGTACTGAACTCAGCGACTTTCGGCATGGATAAAGACAGCCCAATGGCACATTCATGTACAGTTTGACACTGGCCACAGACCTCAACTTAAAAACTACATAATTGCTAGTAGCAGACGTAGGGAAATACCCTGACAGTATGCAAATGTTTCTTAAGAAAGATATTAAAGCAACAAATCATCAGACAATAAAAAGCTATATTAAATCCTAATTCGTCAAAAGTAAAACAATCTCAGCACTCCAAAAGACGTCATAAAGAAAGTGAACAGACAGACAAGACAGAAAAAAAAACCCAGCATCGGATGTATCTTACAATGCACTACTGTCCATGGTGTATGGAGATGTGTCTATAGTGTAACCGGTTTCCTGGGCCTCATGACCAGCAATAGGTAGGGCCTATATGTGCCCCAGACTTGTATATCCCAGGTCCAACAGACAGTTTCAAAGGACCGCAGGTCCTCAGCTCACACAGCTCTTCACTACACAGCAACATCATGGTCCATGGACTATGATGCATATCCATGGATCCCGAAACCATTCGACCTGACAAGTATTCTTTGCTCATCGGCGGGAGGGTCTTAGAGAGCTGGCGAATAGAAGCAGGAGGTCAGGGGCGGTCACTTAACACTGAGGTGAGATGCCCTGTAAATCCAGTTCAGGCAACTGTGCCTCGTCCTGCATGAACTCCCTTGAGGGAGAAACTCTTCATATCAGAGACAGCACAAGACTGTTAGAGGATTGATATAAAGTAACCAACTTGAATGAATGGGGACTGTGAACACCCACCTGCATGTTAGATGCCTTCACACTGCCTTACTGTTGGGAGCCGTTATCACAGGATGGAGATACTGGCCCCTCATACCTTTACAGTGCTCAGCACCACCAGCTTCCTAACTCTAAACGAACTGGACATGCCTAATTGAAACTTAAAGTGAACTGGAGTCCAGTTCCCCTAGCACTAGTCATTGTCCTGTGACTCCCACTTACCAGCTCAGTGAAGAGTGTAATGCACCAGGAAAATGGATCAATTTTCTTTAGAATTTCAGGTAACTAGTGGGGTCTAGAGGAGCTGTTACCTTTAGCGCAGCAAATTAATATCACTCTTTCTAGATGTGTGAATCCTCTTATACACAGTCTGCAGCATTCTTGGGGGTGCACAGGCTATATGTATTTCTCTGAGGCACTCAAGGCCCAAGGACTCTGATTGTCATCACCTTGGGCAGAGAAAACAACTAGTGTCCAATGCTTAGTCAGGTTTACCTGACCTCAAAGTGGAATTAATTCCATTGACTTATCACTAAAATGCCAAACCACCAGTCAGCATTGGTTACCTTTCAGGGACCCCTTCTCTAGCGGGCAGGTGTTCTAGACCAGAAGATGCCTCTCAGGACATGCTCACAGCAGGTTCTAGGTCCACACAGGTAGTAGTTAATGCCACAACCATTCCCATGAGACCAGCATGTCTGTCTCTCTGGAATAAGACTGACTGCTCCTTCCGAATTCACTTTGTGAAGCGCTCTGGGCCTCTACGAGGCAGGCTTCAGACTGCACACGGCAATGGCTGCCAACAGATTCTGGGGTTGACATCTCTATTCTTTTGTCCGACAAATCTGTGCACTGGCCTGTAAGAAAATCAATACTGTTTTTCCTGGTCCCCTGCACAGGTGCAGTGATGGATTATTGTGCCCCTCCTCCCCAGCCCACCTCCAATTTTGTTATCACTTTGCTCTCTGCTTTAGGGCTAAGCATCGATACCATCTCAGAGCTCCCATGACCTTATCCCCTGGCGATCATGTCCCCAGTGACTGAGTGTCGGTGTGACCATAAAGCCAGACCCATATCTCCTGGGATCTCAGGGCCAATTTATGAGGCTCATGTTGCTGATGACACCCTGGAGCCTAGCAGGGATGGTCTTTGAGGTTTTACTGCTGAGCTGACCCATGTGCTGTTCTATTACCTGTGTTTGAAGATGCACTTCTATTAGATCAAATCGCCTCCAGAGGCTGATTCCCTCTGCACTGACAGCGTGGGTGGCAGGTGCTCCGGAGGCTTTCAGGCTGCAGCCATCAGTCAAACATGGTCCTGCATATCTGGCCAGATATCATTCCATCAGGAGGAGAGGAATCGGGGCTTTCCTGTACCAGGTGATCTCTGTCGGTCCGTGTTCCGGCATCTAGTTGATAGGATGTGAGCGGGACTTCAGAAAACATGGCCAATGTTTTCGTGATAGAGGGGATGGAACCCTACTGCGGGGGGGGGGGATGATTGCAAAAGTGAGGGGATGCTGGGTCATAGGGGATGCGCTCCTTGTGCCCTCATTTAGAATGGAATTCACTGCCATCTCTTAGAGGATCTAGCATAGAGGCACCTACAGGGCTGGTGTGGATAGCAGAGATATCTTGTCATGTATGCACGGGGTCCCAAGTCATTCCTGAACAGCCCCAAAGGACCAGAAGAAGCTGTGGCCATCTCTGCCTCCTTAGTTCCCTCCCTTTTCTGCTGCTGCTTTCTCTGACTCCTGGTCTCTTTGCTCTCTTATTGTTCCATGTCCCGTTTGCCTTATTTGGTCTGTCTGTCTCAGCTCTGCATCAGGTCATCCACGTTGTCACTTTTGACTCTGTCTTTGTATCTCTGCATATCCCTGTCTCTGTGTATCTCTCTGCTCAGTGTCTCTGCACATACCCATCTCTCTGTCTCTGTCTCTGACTCTCTCTCTCTCTCTGTCTCTCTCTATCTCTCCTTGTCTCTGCTTTTTCTCCTCTCTCATTTTGAACAGTCTTTCTAACTCTTTTTGTCTGCCTTTGCTTCCTTTTTTTTCTGGATGCCTTTCTGTCTCTTGTTTCTCTTTCTGTCCCTCTGATTTTTCTTTGTCTTTATTTCTCTCTCTAACGCTCTGTCTCTCTCTCTCTTTCTCGTGGTTTGAGGTCTCTTTTCTCAAGCTTCACTCAGTGTGACAATCAGTCAACTTTCTGCTGCCTTCTGGCCAAGATGTAGCCAGCACCATGTCTACCTGCAGGCTGCCTTGCTTCTCATGATGATAATGACTCAAACCTCTAAAACTGTAAGTGAGCCAACTCAATTAAACGTTCTCTTTGTACGAGTTGCCATGGCCATGGGTCTCTTTGCAGCAATAAAAACCCTAATTAAGACACTCTGCCTCCCTCTCTCTGACTATCTCCAAAGCTGTCTCTCTGACTCTGTAATTCAGTCTCCCTGTCTCTAACTATGTCCCCTGACTCTACTGTCCTTCATTTGAGGCCCAGCTTGTGAACACTGCCTCTCACAGGCTTGTCGTTGGGACGTAGCTGTTCTTTGCCATGGGTATAGAGTGGCTCTCTGGAAGTGGTGCTAGAGACCAGTGGCCCAGGTGTTATGACAAAGTGTGAAGGGGACCTTTGTGGATTCCATGGCAGTCGAGGGTGACCAAGGTGGAGGGGTGGGGGGGAGGGTCAAACACGTCAGGCAAACAGAGCTTAGTGAGGAGTTTTATTAGAAAGGGGAGAGGGGAAGGAAAGAGAAAATGGATAAAGAGGTAAGGAGGCAGAGAGAGGACAGAAGAGGAAATAGCAAAAGTCCTCTCTGCCCCAGGGGAACTATGGGAAAGAGAGGGGGAAAGAGAGCATAAGTGGAAGGGGCTCTTTCTTTTAAAGGGGTCCTTTGTATCTGCATGCCTACTACATAGCCATGGAACCTGGGTTGACCAGGGCACTGCCTGAGTGCATTCTGCCAGGTGACAGGGGCAGGCCATTCAGCTACACATAATGCCTGAATCCTCACACCAGGTTTAAACTGTAGTGAACTTACCCCTGAAAGGCAGCCATAAGGTTCATGTTTTGTCTATACATTTTTTGGTTTGTTTTCACAATTTTTCTTTAAAATTTTAGCACTAGGGATTAAAACCAAAGCAAGCTGACTGTAAGGCAAGTGCTCTACCACTGGGCCATAACTTTAGGTAGTTTTATCTTAGGTCAGAGACTCACTTTGTAGCCCAGGTTGGCCCCAAAGTCACATCCATCCTGCCTCACCCTCACAAGTGCTGAGGATATAGCTCTTAGACACCAGGCTTAGCAGTTTCCCATTCCTTAAGGCTAAGCTTGAAGTAAAAGACATCCAAGTAAATGCAGGTTAACTACAGAATTTTAGACCTAAATCTTCTTATGCATGTAATTTTAGTAAGGGGGCATATATGATTTTTAACTTAGTTTGGTTTCACCATGATCTTAAGGTCTTGGCTAGCCTTCTTGAGAACTTTAGTGGATTTTGGAGAAACATATTTTAGCTGATGAAATAACTGAAACATAAAGGCTCAGACAAGCCAAGTTTCTATAAAAGTTAAAGCTGAACAACTCACATTTTGTGTGTGTGCGTGTGTGTGTGTGTGTGAGAGAGAGAGAGAGAGAGTCTCCATTTCTAGAAAGACAAACATAGTTATACTCATGACATTGGATTCTACTGTCTGTGGAGAGGCCAATGCTGCTTGGGTTAGGGCTACTCATGGCATGGTATCCTGCTGTCCAGCATGTGTGGAGACACTGATGATGGATAGATGGTAATTTAGCTGGATGCAGAGGTCATATGTCAGACTTTTCCATGCCCTGTTGTATGCACCACAGTGCCCCTACAGTCTGCTCTGCTATGGGATATTTGTATATTGTGTGACGATGTACTGTTGTGATTGGTGTAATAAAAAGCCAAACAGCTAATAGCTAGGCAGGAAGTACAGTCAGGACTTCCAGTCAGGACTAGCAGGCAGAGAGGGAGAAACTGGGAGGCGGAGTCTAGGCACATGATTTTGCCAGTAGACTGGGGACCATCAGATGCGCCATACTAAGAAGAGGTAACCAAGTCAGGTGGCAGAAAGCAGATTTAAAAAGGTATGGGTTAATTAAGTTATAAGAGATAATTTGGAGAAAGCCTAAGCTAAGGCCAGGCTTTAATAATTAACAGTAAGTCTCTGGATCCTTACTTGTAGGATGGCAGTTCAAAGACAGTTCAACAAGAAAGCTCACTGTCCTCCTTGTGGTGAGAGTGGTGTAGTTTGCAGCAATGTGTCCCAGTCATTGCTGCTTTGTTCCACGCTCCAGCTCTAGACCTCCTCATCCTGTGTTCCTGCGATCTGTGGTCCTCATTCCAGCAGACTAGAGCAAGCAGACAGTGCTGTTAAGGGTACCCATGAAAGGAAGGAAAGGGAAGTAGGGATTCCCAAGTGAAGAGGTAGAGGGGTGGGCGATAAGGAGAAGGCATGAGGAGGCCAGTGTTGTCTAGATGAAGGAAGGGGGCATGGAGGTGAGGTGAACAAAACCGTTCACGTACCCAAAGCAGCACATGTGAGGCTGAGCAGTCACCAAGCAGAACCCAGGTCTAACTGAAGGCTACTTCCTAGCTGCTCACTGCCAGGTTTGTAGCTGTGAAATCCGAATTCCCTGAAACTTTGGGCTTTGAAGACAGGGCCCAACATTCTATTCCTTCTCCTCCAGCAGGTTTCTTAGAGGTCATAGCCTGGTGTGGGGAAGCTCTCTGACTTCATCAAAGACATCGGGCTCTTTTCGCCTTATTATCCCAGTGTTGATAAATGAAATAGGTCTATATTCCTGCAATAAACTTGGACTTTTTTTCACATTGAGACCCTATAACATCAGTCTTAAGCTGCAGCACTCAGAAGAAGGCAGCCAGCCCCCAGACGTCTGGCCAGGGCTAGCTTGTGCTGCACTCTGTGCTGTGTGTAAGCATAGACAGAACCATGATATCCAGTGAGTTAGAGTGGTAGAGAGCAACAGACTATGGGCTGATGAACACACTTAACACACTTCTGGGTAGCACAGCCTTCTTTGTGAAGTGTACATGCTTGGAAGTCTAGTGTGGGTGGACATTCAAGTGAGACTCTACCTCCCAGGGGTGTTCAACCTTATGACTGGGTTGTCTCACTTGTTCATCGTGATAGTGGTATGAGCTAATGGGAAACTTTATAGATAAGAAAGCCACGATTCAGAGAGGTCAGGCTGTAATGTGGGGTGAGAATCCAGGCTTACCTGAACCTGATGGGCGATGTCCTTTTGAATATGTTTCTCTTATTGGTTGATGAATAAAACACTGTTGGGCCAATGGCCAATGAGGCAGTAAGATAAGGGGGACTAGGAGAGGAGCAGATGTCTGGGAAAGGTAGGCAAGGGAGCCCGCCAGAACAGTCTCAATGTAACAGGCAAAGGAGCTGCAGGTTTGTCATTCTCTGGTAAGCCAAGATCATATGGAAATACATAGATTATCAGTTATGGGTTAATAATTAAGACAGAGCTAGCCAATAGAAGCCCTAGTCATTGGCCAGCAGTATTATTATTAACATAAGTCTCTGAGTGTTCATTTGGGGCTGATGTGGCTGTGGGACCAGGCTGGTGGGAAAGAGTGCTCGTAACATGAACCTGGATGTAGGCAACGTCAAAATCTGGCTTGAAATTCCTGGAGGCAAGGCTCATACATGTGGCTCATACAGGTGGGCCCCACCATGAGATTCACTGACCAGGCCCAGGTCCGTTTATGTTACTAAGCCTAATTTCTTGCCTAGCTCTTGTCTCACAGTTAAGACTTGTTAAGTGGGCAAGCCAATGTATAGCTGTTTCAATGACAGATAGATGAACGTGTTTCAAACTCACACTGAACCAAGAGAAATGTCTGGGTTACTGGCATTAGGCCTTGGGAGTTGGACACTATGCTTGCACTTATGTGAGTAGCCTTGACATATTTGAATCTTCAGTTTGGTGGGGAGATGTGATTTTCAGAATGCTAGTTAACAATTCTGTTTTGAAAGGCCTGTATGTTTTAGGCATCTCCCAGAGAGAGAGGCAAAGGGCATGCATTCTTGACTCCAACAATTCAACTGCAATATGTCAGCTTCCAGCAGGAAACCTGATCTGAGTGCTAGCTCCCTGCAACTCGAAGAGTCAATAATTCACCATTTTAGGCTTTGGCCCATTAACACAGAACAGCTTGAGACTGCATTCTCCATTGATCAGATAAACAAGTCCTCGGTATTTTATTACAAAGTGATGGACCAATTTAGCCATCTTTTCACCAACAATGGACTTACAGTGGATGTGAAATGACAAGAAGTCTGCTTCCTCAGGGAGGAAGCAGAAAGAACGCACGGCACAGACACAGATCATGGAAATGGCTCACCCAGACAGGAATGTATTGAATTCCACCCAGACCTTGGGTCAGGTTTTGAAGAACAATTATTGGCTCTTTTTTTCTTTGTTAGTTTTGTTCCAGGGTTTATTCAGTGGTTCATTTTGTACTTATATCATAATTTCAGCTTTATTCATCTCATGAAAATAGATTGATTATGTTTGTGAATGCTTAATGCTCGTTTTGTAGATGATATGGGTAAGCAGATCATGGCGGTGCCTTTTCTGGCAAAAGCACACGTGATGATCAGATGTAGATTGGGAGGCTTCTTTGCAGAGGAATGGAGAAAAGGGCACATGTGCTCTGTTTTCCCAGCGTTGCTTCTAAATGCTTGGTGATCTTCATCTCCCACAGAGTCCTTAACAATACTGGGGTGGAGGTGTGTGGGAATACATCCATAAGATGAGTGCATGATGGTCACAGGTGGCTTCCTGGTCATCCTATATGTGGTCATCATACACATACTTAAAGGATAAGCTTAGCTCACCTCTAGCACATACTGTAAACATCCCTTTCAACAGCCCAGGCATCCTTGCTTTTGGAGGCTGAGTCTGCCCACAGCTGCTTTCATCTGGGGGCACTGAAGCTTGGAAGTTTAGAGTTGTGGTATGGTAGATGTGGCCCAGAAGGTAAAATGTTCCAGCATGGGAGTGGCATTGTAAACCAATGTCTTCTTAAGAGTAAACAGACAGTATTAATTCTGAGTCTGACTAAGGATAATATATGGGGGAATTAATCTGTTTACATAGCCACAAGCACACTAAAGCCAGGAGGAGGTGTCTGCTGCTGGAATGGACTTTATTAGCACAAGCCTTTGGAATGTTCATAGATGAACTTCTCACCTGGACCAGGAGGAATCTGAGAGCCCACATGGAGATAGGAACCTTGAGGACTCTCATAGAGGAAATCCTATGGAGCATGGGCTTAGAATAAAACATCAATGAACAATTGAAGAAATGAGCTGCAGCCAAGGAAGGCAAGAAATAGAACCTCACACTCCAGACCTTCGGATCACCAGAAACAGACCCGAAACAAACACGATAGATGTCTCAGAAAACAGGAGGTCATTTGAAATGTGGTGAAATAAATGCAGTTGCCAAAGCAGGAGGCCAAATGACCAGATAAATATGTGAAATAAAAGAGCAATAACAGAGACAATAAAGAATGATGAGGTCAGCTGGTGAAGAACAATCTGAATCTGAGCTGGTGTCACTGTGCTGAGAGACGGATCTTAAGGAATGATCAAGAATGTCACCAGAAAATAAACTGAGTGTTGGAAATGGTACAGAGAGGCAGACATGTCAGGAGGTGGTTTGCACCAAGATAAGTTCAAATTTCCAGGAACTGTGCAGATACACAGTCCTAGGTCATGAAGCCCAGGGCCTCCCAGGCAGGACAGTAGGAATGTCTCGCCAAGACACTGTAACAGAATTAGAGGGATCCACAGACAATGACACACTCTTTTATCTCTTGAAAAAACAAAACAAAAAGAGCGAAGAGTTATTGACAAGGGAGAGAAGATGCACGTGGCAGTGGACTGGGCACTCTCAGGGTTCACACAGATGAGGAGGAGTTTCAACTCCAGTTAACTGGTGTGGGGAAGCATGACAATACCAAGTTAGGGCCAGAGCTTGCACTACCGCCCCAGAACTCTGTCACGCTAGTGCTGCGTCAACCCAGCAGCATTTTATCATAGCAGTGTATCACCCCAGCCCTGTGTCACCCCCCATCAATGGCTCTAAATCAGTTTTGGGAAGTGATCACTGTGGGAAGTTGGTTCCCATAACAGGTTTCAAATCTTCAAAGCCCCAATCCACTTCAGAAGAACTCAGCTGAAGAGAAGAGCACAAGCACAGCATTTGGCAAGCGAATATAACAGAATCCAGCCTCCATCAAGGGCAGAATGATTCCCAACATTTATAAAACACCAGCAGGAGTGGAGTCAGGAAATACAGACCTAGGTCAGAAGCAGCAGTTAGAAACTTCCAGGGAGAGCATGAGAAAGGGGAGGCAGTTATTGACCCACCACCACCCCTTGCAGCCAGTATCTCATTAGGAAGTGTGGTGAACATGTTCCCAGAGGCAGTGGGCAAGCTCACAGCAGTGGTCACACACTGAGAACAGCCATGGGGTCTTCCTAGGACCAAGAGAGAAAGTGGACCTAATACGAGTTAAAGGTGTGTATGGTAGTGTTTACAAGTGTGGAATTAAAATTCTGTAGAAACCATGGCAACACGGGCACAAGTGAGAGAGTAGATGGTGAACGACTGATTATAGGTAACTGATGGACAGACAGATCCATGATTAAAATGGTATTTCCTGTCCAACTGAATAAGAAGGTGAGCCTCAATACACCAGTGAAAAAGAATATCACTTTACATATAAACACCCCGTGCACCCATAAATATGACCGGGCAAGCACTAATCTAAATTGATGGGACAGCCATGTTTATATCTCAAGTGAGTTTTAGAATGTTGGAGGGTCTGCAGGTTAAGAGGGACGTCTGTCCACAGCAAAGAGTTATGGCTGGATAGCACCTAGAATGTGAGTCACAGCTGCAGAATTCCAGATAGGCCACACCAGTCAGCTGGGGCTTCTATATCGAAGTGGTTTCAAAGAACGGCTCTGAAGCCTGGAAACACAAGGTGAGGGTGCCAGCGGTGCAGACACCCTTTTTGTCCCCGCATAGGTTCTACCCTGTGACCACATCACCTCCCAGAATGCATTGCCTCCCAGCATGCATTGCCTCAGCTCTGTTGCGTCAGGAATTATGCTTCTATTTTGGGGGTGCATAAGTCGATCCATTGTGCATGTGATGTCAAAACAGAAAACAGAACATTGATGGAGTGACCCGTGGTCACGGCAGAAACTCTAGCTGTACGGACAAGTCAGGGGTTCTTTGCAAATAGGATGATGTCTCCCGTAGGAGTAGCTTCAGCACTGCTGCTCTGGGCAGCTCTCCTGTTGTGGGGCCTGCAGCGGGTCCATTGACCCAGTGCTGTTTTTACTCCCTTCCCTATACCCTGTCTGCCACACAGTTCTATACCCAGGATAACCTGGGCTTCTATCCTGCACATTTATGGCTTGGCTTCTTGTGGCAGAGCCTCTGTCCTTCAGGGTGCTTCTGTGGAACATAGGTGGGTCCAGAACCCAGTCTTAGCCTATGCTTTAGACCTTAAGTTTTTAAGGTAACTAGAAACTTGTCACACTGGCCCTTAAAGATTTCATCTGAGATCAAGATACTGGTGATGGGTTTCCATTGCATGTGTAGAGTTTTCCTACTGGGAGGTCTATTGGAGGTCTTGCCGAGAACCTGTAACGGTGACCACTCCCCTTGGGCGTGGCCTCAGGCGGATGGAAGTGGAAAGAGGGAAGCTTGAGGCATGGTTTCCTTTGGTGCAGTCTTTCTGGTGGTTCAGTCGGATTGGGTAGAAGGGCAGAGAAAAGCTCCCGTTGTTCTTTGTATTTCTCTGTGTAAGTGTTCCCCAATAAACACCCATTTATCATTTATCTTGAGTCTAGTGAAATCTTCACACCTATACCTTCGCAATACCTTTCCTCTAAGTTGCTCAGAGTGCTGCTTTATCAGCTAACACACTAGCTTCTTGGGGTTCTGCTGCTGACCACACAGGTGAACAAACACCCCCTCGTGCAGTCTGTACTGCTTTCTAGGCGAGGGCCCTCCCTCTGCCCACTCTTGTCTGCACAGTACATTTCAGGTCCCCTTCTCCCTCAGGATCTGGGAAGACTGTAAGGTACCAATGGTTTGGGGTGCATGATTGATCTGCCTCAGATGCACCCCTCTGCTGGGAGTTCTGCTTACAGCTCCCTGGTGTTTGCCTCTGGCTGCTCTCCACCCTCTTCTGGGCTCAGCGCTAATAACTCCACTCCCTCAGATCGGTTCTCATCCTACCTTTATGCCTGGACTCACTGTCTTCTGCTGCCTTCCCTGATCTCTGATATTCCTGAGGAGACAGCTCTCTGCCTGCTCTACCATGGAGTCTCGTGGTGCTGATGAGGGAAGGCTGTAAAGGTGGAGCTTTGTGTCTGTGAATCCAGGGAACCAAACCTGCTAAGAGGGCTTCTGTAATGCAGGGAGCTGCCACCTGCTAACCAGGGAGGGTCACCCATTCATTCCCGGAGATTCTGGGAGGCAGTTGGAGCCGGGAAGCTTCTACATTCCTTGCTCACAGGGGACTTGTCAGAAACGACCAGCAATTCCCTCCTTGGTCTACTGGGTGAGTGATGCCATCATGACGGCAGAACCAAAACCCACTAAGGGACTGTGTGTGCACAGAACTTGGGAGCAGTGAGCAGCAGGGAGGGGAATGGAGAGGCTTGGGCCTGCCAGCTGATCCCTGGGCTCCCTAAAAGGTTTCCAGCCCCTGGAGACATGGTATGCATGTGACCACTCTGGGACACATATTTCTGTCTCTGTATTCTTGCTTGTCCAGGCAGTCCACTTAAGGCTGCAGCCATGGCTGAATTTACCTCTGGGGCTTTGAGGCCAGTCCTGGGCTAGTGGCCTGGGCTCATGGGGCTGCCACACTGAACTGTAGTCTCTCTTCTACTCTGTCTGCTTGGCTGTCTGTCCCTCGTCCTTCATCAGCTCTAATAACTCTGAGAATTGGTGCACAGCTAGGCAATTGTTTTCTTATTCACTTGCTTATTTATGTGTTTTTTTACATATTAAAAACAAAAACCTTAAAAATAAATGTCAACAGCAATGAGGGGTAACCGATGGCAAGGGCAGGCAGCCTGTCTCCTTCCGGGCGGTGGCCGGCTGGGCATCGATCCTCCGTCTCATAATGCAGTCTAATAACGGCTCTATTACCACCGCCCGCCAATTGGCCCAGGCGCCCTCCAAATGAGCCACAAAGAAGCCAGCTTGTCAATATTAATTCCGCCCCGGAGATGACTTGTTACCGGAGAGCAAAGGTGTTCTGGCTGGGGCTGAACAACTTAACTCCTTGTCTCATAAAATTTAAGCTGCTATTGATCGCCTTCTTCTATTGTGTGAAAGATTAAACATGCGTGCTTGCATGCACACACAGGCTTACGCGCGCTCACACTGGCACACTCGGGAGGCGGTGCCCACGCAGACTCCCGCCTCAATCAGGCAGGCTCAGCCCCATCTCCCCACCTACCCCGCATCATTCAGCAACTCGAAGCAAATTAAATCAATGAATTCATCCCAGCAGATGGCCACTTTAACACTCAGTTAGCCTTTAGATAATTGAGCGTTGACTCCGGAATCATAAAATGGATGGCTCGTTTGTACGTTTTACTGAAATAGATCGCCGAGGTTAAATAAATGAAATCCCATTTGTCAGGCAGTAATAAATGGGTTCCCCTTCTGCAAACAGCTCTGTTTGGCCTAATAAATACAGGGACGTTACAGCGTTCCTCCCGCGATGGGGTTACGGCTTAATGAAATGGTCTTCCCTCTGCTTGTTTTTGCCTCCTCCTGCACCGTGTGATAAGTAGCAAACCAACGAAGCTTGTAATTACAATCTTACAGAAACCCGGCCAATCTGTATATAAATCTCACCCTCCAATTACAAGATGTAATAATTTTGCAGTCAAGCTGGTAATGAGGTCTAATACTCATGCCTGCGATAATCCCCGCTGGATGCTGACTCTATCAGATGTTAGCTTTGTAATTATACTGGCAGAAAATCATTATTTCATGTTCAGCAGAAAAATGAGGTTGGTGGGAAGTTAATTTTCTCTATGCTCTGTGAAGCATAGACAAAATTTTAATGATTTAATCATTATGGTTATCCCTTTTGCAATTGACCCGCGTTACTTGTATAGAAACACTGGCACGCTTAAAAGTCCCTCTTCCCCAGTAAAGCTTGCCAGGTATGCAGCCTTTAATATAAGAATAACTGTACACAATTAAACTATTACCCTGCCGACAGGCAGGACTCATTCTGTCTTTGGCTTTCATTATTTATGCGTGCTGTTCATGGAAATGTTTGTGCCATGCCCACACAATGACAAATGGCTAATTTATATAAAAAGTTTGAATTGTGCTTTTCTGGTGAGGTCAGATTCACAAAACATCCTCACAGAAGAGCAACCAGAACACATGAAACCTGAGGTGGGTCTAGAAGGAGACACTTGCCATGCTTCTGGTAAGAAATGAGAACAGAAATGGGAGGGTTGGATATCAGCAACCCACTGTGGGAACAAAATTGACGTCTCAAGTATGAGACTAATGTTTTTGACAGCATTGGTGGGCTGTTTGCAAGTAAAGCCCTTTTTAATACAGTTAAACAACCTGCTAAAACATCTTCTTTTCATATTTTTGGTGACTCTCTGGGTGACACGGGGTACCCTCACAGACAGGCACACTGCACAGAAGTCAACCAAGTCCTTCACAGAAGAATATGCATTATCCCTGGGAAGGCTTACAAAGGGCTCTGGATACAGTGTGCCATTCCCAGGCCTAAGTTCTGTGGTCAGACTAGCTTTGCTTTGGATGTTTAAAATATGTTAGAATAGTATTTATGTGTCTGGCAGATGAGCATTGCTAGCCTAAGCCCCTGCTGTGCCCTGTGGCCTTAGTTCCAGGCTCTGACTGATGGCATGCCCACCCAGGGCTGCACTGGTTCTTCCGGGTGGAGAAAATCAGGGTTGGGGAGGCACTTCGTCCCTGATTCCACACCTTTCCTTTTCTTGTTTTTACCTTCTTGCAAAAGGGAATTTTCTAAGACAAACTGCACTGTCATACTTCTCAGGACTGTCCCTAATAGGATGGACTCAGGACTGACAGACCTAGCTCATGTCCTGGTAACAATAAGGCCGTGTTGTGCCCGAGAATGAGAAGACTTCACAGAAAAAGTGCTATGGTAAATTTCTCTATCAGAACTCTAGATTAGCAGGCTAGCTTTGGGCTATGCCTCAACCATTAGGAGATGGTTTCAAATGACAGGTCTTTATGCACAACCCTATATGTGGGTTACATCAGAGTGCACCTATGAGTTATGGAACCTTCCAGAAGCATGCTTCCTGTCACACCCTGGTTGAAGTGAAAGTGATTCTGGCTGATTTTGCGGTTAAATGTGAGAGGCTTCTGTCTTACCAAACATGAGAGTGAAGAATCCTACCCTGGATCCACCGAAGGATGGTGGATCAGGTGGAATGATCAGCATACCCTGTAGGTACCAGTCTCTAATGCTTTATGTCTTATGGCTGTGGTTCTTTTCGATGCAGGGCATTGTGGGGGTCATCTAGGCTAAATGAATGATGCTACATTTGGGAGGTTGGAAGCAACCAAGGTCCAGCCCTCCAGTTTTGTCAGGGTGCATTCCCATTTCCTGTAAAAATGCCACAGTTCATACATTTTAGAAAATGTCATGTTTGCCACAGTAGTCTTGGTTTTATGTCTCCTGGCACCATACAATTTGGGAAATGACTGGATAAATCAGAGAAGAGGCCAAGGATCCCATGTTGGGTATTTTCTAGTTAGGAGATGCCACACTCAGGGCCTGCTGCCTCTGTTTGCTGTCACTGAAAAAGAATACAATAATAAACTGTGTAGCAAACAGGGGTGCAGGGCTTACCTTGGGCAGAGCTCACAGGGGACAGAGGACAAGGCACAGGGTTAATGGGGCATATGGCTCGTAGGGCACAGGGCTCAAAGAGCACAGGGATCACAAGGCTCACAAGGACAGGACTCACTGGGGACAGAGAACAGGGCTCACAGGGGACAAGGTTCACAAGGGATAGGCTTCATAGGGCACAGTGGGGACAAGGATCATAGGGGATAGGCCTCACAGGATTCACAGGGTACAAGGATCACAGAGGACAGGGCATAGGGCTTACAGGAATGTGTCTTTTGCTTCCAGTATTTTAACTGGAAGCTAGATTTGTCTGATAGGACTGTCCTGTTCTGCTCAGAGTGGGAAAGGATTCCACACTCAGAATCTAGAGAAAGAAAGACTAGGGATGTTTTCTTTTTGCTGTCTGCCACCTTAGGGATCTAGGCACTTAGAGACACTAGGCAAATGAGAAGGTGTCCCAGGGTAGGGAAGCTAGATTCTACACCCCTCCAAGGCTCATTGCACCAGTATGTTATGCAGGTCAGGCTGACACACAAATACAAACATGCTCACCTGTGTACTCACACTCCACACACCACACCTGCACAAGTGTAAACCCCGATTCAGATACACTCACACATACCACACATGCCATGTCTCTCCCCAACCCCTAAAATCACTGAGTGAATGTTCAGCTGAATCAGTACACTTCCGAGGAGCCTTTCTGTCCCTCTGAACAGTCTTGCCTCCCTGTTTTCCTCCTCCAGCTCTTCCTCTGCTGTCTCCTCTAAGGGTGACTGGGACACCCTGATCTAGAGGTCTCTCCTGGTTTTTCCCATGACTCAGCTTTCAGAGGTCAGCAGTAGGAGACTCTCACCACCTGTACTGTGCTAGACACAGCAGCTTGATGGGAGATGAGTAAAGAAAGCTGATTTCTGACAAACCTCCTATTGCTCCAAGGGTGGGAATTCTATGATTTGTAGACAAAAAAATCTCCAGTTCCCAAGAAGGGGTTCCTTTGTCCTCTTGTCTGTCTCCCTGGAGTGGAGAAACATGAAAGAGAAGACCCAGAGGTGGATTCTGGGACTCCTGACTCCTGAGCTGCCATAGTGATTTGGGGGCCATGCTACCTCCTAGCCCAAATTAAGTCAGGCATCTCACTAGATACAAGGCTCACTCCACTGCAAGTAGATGAGGCTTCCATTTGCTCACCCAATGACTAAGAAATTATGAGAGCCCCATGAATAAACAGCTATTTTTATATATGTCCTGATTCTTTTTTAAAATTATGACAGAGATTAGGGAGATAGGCCAGCAGTTAAGAGTGTTGAACCACAAGTTCAGCTCCCAGCACCCATTTTGGGTAGTTCATAATCACCGGCAATTTCAACAAGTTCTAGGGCATCTGATGCCTGTTTTTGGCCCCCATGGGCACCCACACACATGTACATGTACCCTTCCACACGTGTATACACATGATTAAAAATTGTGGCAACTAAATTGAATTCAGAAATGCACATTCGAGTCCCCATAGATGTCAAACTTCATTTCATTAAATATCCACAGCATAGTCAGTGATAAAGTATAATATACTAAACAACAGGGATGTGCATTATCTACCATGTTTGACAAGTCCAGGGATTAAGGGTGAGATTTAAGAAGGCAAGGGACATGAGTTTGTGACTAATATATTAGGCATCTGTCACAAATGTGGCCAGCTCTGCCTTGTGCTTGGAGATGCTACCCCATCTTTTCCCTGCTCTAGCTGTGTTTCCATGTTTTCATGGGTAGCTTCGATGATTCAGTTTCTGAAGCTAATGTGTGCTGAGATTTTGTACAAGGCGTGGACTGCCTCCAGTGAAAAGCCCCTTCTGCAGGGTCTTTTGAAGTGTGGGGTCTATAGCAACCACAGACCAGAGCTCTGTTAGACTACACTCTCAGTACTGACTTCACACTTTGAAATATGCTCCTGCCCTAGAGTTTTCCTTTCTTTTCTTTAGGTCTCTTTGCCATTGAGACAGACTTTTAAGTGGATTTTATATCCCAAAGTTACTTAACATTTAAAAATTTGCCTCAAGATGAAACCTCCCGTATGTTCCAATGTCATGTGTTGACATTCATCAGAACATAGTTTTTAGTAGGTTCCTCACCCACACAGACTCAGGAGAGAGCATTTTTGGATTACAGGGTAATTTGGGAAAATTCTAAGTCCTTTTGATATCACAAACATGTTGGAACAGCATGGAACACGTTTACAAAGACCCATGCTCCTTCCCTGGAGGGCAGCATTCTCAGACACCAGGTGTTTCTAGGCGCATTTGGATTTCCGGAAGCTTGGCGGGCATCTGACTTCCTTCAGGTCTTTCTGAAGCTTCTCTTCCCCTCATTGCTGTCCGTGTTGACAGGTCCTGAGGAGCATCACAGGTGCCCTTGCTCTTGCTAGTCAAGCAATAACACAACATTGAGGCTTCTTCATTTTAGACTCTATTACCTACTCTGAAACTTCATGTCTTTTGACTAACACTTCCCAGTTTCTGTTCATCCTCTAGGTGCTAGCGACAGCCAGCTACTTTAGCTTCTCTCCTCTGAGTTGGCACCACCAGATTCCACATGCAGTAAGACCATATATACTGTACTTGTGCCTAGCTGACTCCGCTTAGCATCTTTTCTCCAGTTTCATTGATATTACTGCAAGTGACACAATTTCCTTCTTTTAAAAGACTGGACAACAATAGTTAACTGTGCAAATATGGCTATAGACCATTGGTTCTTACATCATTCATTAAGCTGTTAGTTGATGGACAATCAGGTCATCGGTGATGGACACTCAGGTTATTTCCAGATCTCCACTGTTGTCAACAGTATTTCAGTGAGGACAAGAATGTGGACATCTATTCTGCAAATTGGTTTTATATCCTTTAAATTTCTCTTCAGTAGTGGGATTTCTAGATTCTGGTTGGTTCTACTTCCTGACTTCTGAGGAAGCCCCACTATTTCTATGATGGCTGGGTTAATACTTATCTCACCCACAGTGTCTGGGACTCCCTTTCCTCATATCCTCTGCTTTCGAGGTTAGTCACTCTTACCAGAATGAGCTACTGCCTCATGGCGTGCATATATGTGCACGGTGTGTATTTCATGTTTATGCAGGTACACGTGAATATGGATATGCACGTGTTTGAGGCCAATCTGAAACGTCATTTCTCAGATGCTGCTCACTGTGTTTGTTGACACAGTGCTCTCAATGACCTGGAACTTGCCAAGTGTGCTAGGCTGTTTGGCCAGTGAGCCCGGGATCCACCTGCCTCCATCTCCCCAGCACATTGGGATTATAATCATACCTGGATTTTTATACCTTGGTCTTGGGGATCATTCTCACATCCCCATGCTTGCAAATTAAATAATTTATCAGCTGAGCCCCCATTCTCATTGTGATCTTGATCTACATTCTCTTATTGATGGCAATGGCATCATGCCTTCAGCTCTGGCCATTTGCTTTGCTTTGGGGTGAGGAGTATAAACTCCATTTTAATGTGACCTAGTAAATACTTCCTCCCGTTCTCTATTGGATATAAACTCTGTGTTAGGCATGAGCCTGCAAATGCTCTCTCCCATTCTCTAGATCCTCATTGCTGTTTTGTCTCTTCTGCTGTGCAGAAGTATTTTAGTTTAATGCAATATTTTCTTTGCCTCCATGGATTTGGGGGTGGTTTATATATCCCTCTATATTGCTTATAACAGTGTTGTCTATCTTCCCCTTGTATTTTCTTCTAGTGGGTCATAGTTTGGAGAACTAGGTTTAATTTCGTAGTCTATTGAGTTGGTCTTTACATGTTATATGAGATAAAGGTCACCTCTTGTTGTGCATGTGAAAATGAAGCTTCCCTAGCACTGCTTATTGAGTTACTGTCTTAACTTGGTATATTGCTGGCAGCATTGTCAAAGTTCAAGTACCTCAGTGGATAGCTTTTTTTTCCTGGGCTCTCCCCTAAGCTCCATTGCATCTGTTTCTATGTTGGCACCATCCTTTCTGTCACAGCTTCCTACTAGATCTTGAAATCATGTAGGACATTCTCTTCTTATTACCCCACATGTTTTTCCTGCTTCAAGTCTTTTGTGATGTCATGAAGCTTTTTAGACTTCTTTTTTTCTGTTTCTTTCAAAATGATTTGTTTTTAAATAGTTAGTGCAGTGAGTCTGTAGATCACTTGAGGGAAATTACTAGCCTTTAAATATCATCAAACTAAAGAGATCTAGTCCCATCTCCTCAGTGTTAAAATTGTTGGTGATTAATGCCCTTCCTGTCTTTGACAACACCTTCATTTTTCCTTCATGCCAAAGGGATAGTGCTTCTGGTTATAGAATTCATAGTTCACAGCTCTTTTATTTGAGCATTAGGAAGTAATGGGCCTCTTCCTTCTTCCTCTAACTTTTCAGATTAAAAAGTCAGCTGTCATCCAAATTGGTATTTCCTGTAATCATGAGTAGGTGTCCCTGCAGTCATGTGTGGGTGTCTTCTGCAGTCATCATGTCTGAGTCTGCCAGTCATGAGTGCTCCACAGTCCTGGGTACGTGTCTCCTGTGGTTATGTGCTACTTTCCTTGATCATATTACCTTGTATTTGTCTTTATTCTCCATTGTTAGAAGTTTCTTTATTGTATCTTTGTGAGTTTCTGTTTGTTTTTTGCCTTGTGTGTCTGGTTTGTGTCTGCTCACCTGGTAGGTATAAGAAGCCTTCATTCTTTGCAGCTTCCGATCCTTTCTTAACTGGCTTCGCTTTTTCTTCTGTGCTTCTGAGTACTTAAGGACTTTAATGTTGAGTCTTATGCTATTGTATTGCAGGATCCAGTCTCTTCATTAAAATTTCTTTCTCCATTTCCTCTTTGTGTGTGTGTGTGTGTGTGTGTGTGTGGTTGTGTAAGTATGCACATGTCTCTGAACATGTGTGGAGGTCAAAGAACAACCCTGGTTCCCAGTATTTGTTATCTGCTCCTAGGAAGGGTCTCTCTATTATTCACCTCTTTCATGCCAGGCTAGTTGATCTACAAGCTTCTGGGATTCCTATAACTCTACCTGTCCTGTACTATCGTATAGGACTTTGCATAGGTTATGGGGATCTCAATTCAGGTTTTCATGTTGCACAACAAGTGCTTTAGCCATTGAGGAATTTCCCCAGCACACTATTCACTGACTGTGTTTTAGTTTCCTCTGGGTCAGATTGGATACATCTTATTAAAGTTTCCTGCCATTCCTTCCTTGTCAACTTGGTATTGCTGTGGAACCTATCCATCCATTGTTTCACCAGGCAATGGTTCATCCAATCAGTGCTCCATTGTGTGATAACACATCCAACCAGTGTGATGATCCATCCATCCAATGTTCTACTATGTGATGGGTCATCCAACTAGTGTACCACTATGTGGTGATCCATCTATCCACAATTCAATGCATCCTTTATGTGCAGATTTTTACCAATGTGGTGCTTTCATTCTCTGAATTCCATTTGATAACCTTCTAATATAACTTCTGTCAAAGTGCCTACTTTGTCCATGGAGATATACTAAGATGTGAATTTCTGACCAGAGGTTTCAGATTATTGGTTGAAAAGATGCCTACTTCCTCAATCAGGCAACTGTGTAAACTGGGATAAAATGAACTGCTCTCATCCTGATTCTTTCCCTTCTAAACCTTATAAATCAGTTACTTTAATGATAAGCCTGCACAGGTAGTGTCAGGGAAGGTACGTTTTCTTTAATACCCATGTAATGAGAAACTGAATTCCAATCTGTTGTGGCATTTTTCTCACTATTTGAATGTAAAAATTGCCAGTGAGTGCTCAGAACACACCCAACAGGGTGACTTTATGAATTTCTTGAAAGAAGAGAGGGGACCTGGCTGGCTGGCAGATTTCCCAAAGTCTGGCTAGCAGGGCAGGGTATCAGCATGTCTCTGCCTATCCACTGAGAAGGACACCGTCCTCATAGAACAACAGAAGGCCAAGTCTTAGTTCTGTCACCCAAGAGGGAAGGGTACAAAGTGTTAGGAATGTTCTAGAAATTAGTCTGATGTACCAGTCACACTGGGAGGTTCCATGGATAAATGAAGAGATGCCTAGAGGGGAAGAAATACCACAAGGGATGCCTAGAATTAGCCCCAGCTTGCTTTGGTTTGGGGACATACATCCCGGGACCCGGGGGAAGAGAGCAAAGTCATTAATCCATCAATTGCATTCTTAGGAGTTTCATAATCACTTAGAAACTGAGTTCTGACATTCCCATATACCCTGCTGCACGCATCCTTCCATTTCTCCTGCACCTGTGACTCTCCCGTGACTCTGCTGCAGCTGCCCGGTGTCGAGGTCCATGCACTATTTTATCCACTCAAAGCTCACAGTTCACATTAAGCTTCACTGTGGGTTTTTAAGAAATATGTAAAGTCATGTATCTCTGTCACAGAAGAGCAAAGTACCCCAGAGCTCTGCCCATCTTCCCCCCAGAACTATGTCTCTAGCAGATACATCTCACTCTGTGCCTCCATCATTTTTCCTCCTGGGACCTCATTTTGGGGGGGGAAGGAAATGACTTATTTTGCTTACTTCTCCACATCACAGTTCATCATCATCAAAAGTAGGCAGGAAAAGAACTCAAAAGGGCAGGACGTGGAAACAGGATCCGATGCAGAGGTCATGGAAGACTTAATGCTTACTGACTTGCTCAGCCTGCTTTCTTATAGAACCCAGGACCACAAGCCAGGGATGGCACCACCTACAATGGTCTGGATCCAACCCCATCAATCACTAATTAAGAAAATGCCCTGTAGGAACCTCTTGTTGGCATCACAGCCTGTGTTCTCTTCAGATTGGCTCCACTGATGTGCAATACATATTTAGGACTTCTTCTCAGCACTGAGTTATATCCTAATGTCTACGCACTGGCCACCTGCTTGGCTGTGTGGGGGAGGGGAACATTCAGGTAAAGAATTTTCTTCTTAAGTTTTAGGTGAGCATTTTCTGTCACCTTTGATTTTGAGTTCTGGGATTTTATGTGTTCTGAAGCCGAATTTACAAGCTATCCAAAAACAATTGAGATGGTGGTTAGGAATTGCTTTTAGCTCCACAAAAGAACAAAAAAGCCTACAGGGCAGCAAGAAAAATGACTGCTGAATATTTTGTATGTCTAGTTAATTCGTAATAAAGGTACCCGATTCTAAATTTTTGACTGCATAGGAGGAGGGCAGACTGTAGCAGGGACAAGGACTTGCCCAGAGGCACTCCAGTGTCACGTAAACTGTTGACTCTGGTTAGATTTCACTTGGTCCTCCAGTGAGTTGCAGAGTGTCCCTTCTGCGGTGACTGAGGAAGACTAGGCCAAGCCCAGAAGAATAGCAAGTACAGGAAGTTTGCCTCATAGAAGACACCATATCCTATGATCATGTGTCTTTTTTGTATGTCAGTAACCACACAGCTTCTTTGTCTTAAAGCAGGGCTTTGAGATTATCTTGGGGTAGGTGGGTTAGATGTTGCCTCTTGTCCCAGCACAGGAAGTGACAGTTGCTTGCTTTGCTGTGTGATGTGTCTAACTAATCCTGTCACTCTGCTGTTTCCAGCTTTGAGGGAAGAACTTGCTGACCACAACTGCCAACAACTTGGGCGTCTTCTGATCTCGGTGTTTATCCGGTATTTCTGAGCACCCACCATAGATATGACATCACTCCCATGCCTGTGACAACAGATGGAGATTCATTCTGTGACGTTGAGGACAGCCCCTCCTATCTCAGAGCTCCACAGCACCTCATAGAGATGCTGTCCCTAACACCCTGACCCAGCGCCAGCACCAGACACCAGCACCAGACACCAGCATAATCCATTTATTGCAACTTTAGTCACACTTGGAAAATTTGGCAGACGGCTTCTCTTCCCATTTCTTCACCCTGCACTCCAGCTCCAGGCCCTCCACCCTAGTCAGATGGCTTTTTGTGGCTAGATCTAATCAGTATCGAGTTGGACAAGGACGACCCTTTATGCATTGGATGTTGGGACAAGTGCAGGCCCCGCTGTAGACCACTTCAATAAACAACCTGAGATTCAATTACAATGCCGGGCTGGTCTTTTATCTGGAGGTGACATCATTTCAATCAAAATGTAAAATAATGCAACCCAGTAGTTGCGGGAGGTGGAGACAGGACACAGACGGCTGCGCTTAGTCATTTCGCCAAGGGGGTAGGGGAGCATTTCCTCTGCTGTGGGGGGACCCAGTTTCAAATGGAATAGAATTGGAAAGACTGAAGCTGGGGTCTCTGAAGCAAGCGGGGTACAGCCTAGTGCAGCGTTCGCCTTTGTTCATTTAATTAACAAAAGCGTGAAATCTTCCCACTGGCAGCTTCCTCCTATGGCTTCTGTTGCTTTTCCTGCTCCAAACGGGCTTTTATTCATTTCATTTGTCTCCTTTGAAATTGTCTTAAAGGTGATGGCTGCAAACCATCATGAAAAGAAAAACACAATTCAAGGGCAAACAGGTAGACTACATACTGCTTAGGCTGCAGAAATGAGCAGTCACAGCCGTTCCTCCTCTACAGATTTTTTGAGGCTGTGTCCATAGTTATGAGACATTCCCAGTTACTGGGGACAGTAACCTCAAGACTCCTTGCTTCTTATCATGTGATAAAATGACAGTTGAAAGCAACACAGAGCAAAAAAGGCAGCCCTTCAGAAAGGGACTGACATGGTGTCCATGAGTTCTGGTTGTTGGGTTATTGACACTGGCCCTTGAATGGCCCATTGAAGTTCATCAATGAGTACATTGTTTTTACTTGAACTGTATTTAGTTCTCAGCAATCAATCATTTTTAAAAGGAAATAATCTGTCACCTATCAATATTTTTGATTGTTCTATGTAGTCAAGCAAATCAGTGAGGAAAAACTGACTTGAATGGGGGCTAAAATGAGGTCACACCAAGTAACATTTGAGCAGAACACTGTATGTGCACTGTAATGGACAAGGTGTCTGTAATCAAGCTCTTATTCTCTCTCGTTCTCATTATTCAGAGGCCTGCGATGCCCAGTGTTGAGATGATTACACTGCCTTCTCTGAAGGGAGGGGGAAAGAGAAGGAAAGAAGGGAGAAGGCAGGGAGTGAGAGGAGAGTAGAGGGATGGGAGGGAGAGAGACCGATAACAAGAGAGAAAATAAATCTTTTGAAGTTGGCCTCAAGAGGCTCGGGAGAAAGCTCATTTGGTAATATGCCTGCTATACAGCGTGAGGACTTGGCATTTAGATCCCTAGAACCCATGTAACAAACCAGGCCAACCCTTGTAGCTTCAGTGTTGGAGGGGAGGAAGCAGAAACAGGTAGAGACCTAGAACTCATTGGCTAGCCAACCTAGCTGATTTGATGACCTTTCTATTAGTTAGGATTCCCTAAAGGAAAAAAACTGATAGAATGGATATGTAAGTACATGTGTACGTGTGTGTGCATGCATGCGTGTGTGTGTGTGTGTGTGTGTGTGTGTTTATCCATCTAAAGGGGATTTATTAGAGTGACTTACAAGCTGTAGTCTGAGTAGTCCAACAGTCGATATTTTTTTTTGTGACAGGAAGGACAAGGATCCAGTAGTTGGTCAATCTACAAGAATGAATTCCTCAGCAGTCCCAGTCTGGAGCTGGACTCCCACGGAAGTCAGAGAAAGCTGCCAGTTTTTGGTCTACACTGAGGCTCTATTAGCAGCTAAGGAATGCCTCAACAACAGGGTAGAATAATTTGGTAGTAGTTGTGAGGACAAGTAGGACAAAAGAAAAAACTTCCTTCTTCCATGTCCTTGGGCTGCCACCAGAAGATGTGGCTCAGATATAGGATGACCTTTTGATTTCAGTGATACAATCAAGAAAATCATTCCCACCCATGCCCAGATTCTTGAGTCGAAGTGTAGTCAAGTTGACAGCTAAGATTAGCCATTACCACCTTTAATGCTCAAAAATTAAAAGTGAAGAGTGAACCAGGAAAAAGGACAGATGTCAATCATTGATCTACACTCAAATACACACACATATGCCTACACACCTGAATGTACAGATGCAAACACCTATACTAAAAAGTTCATACCCACACCACAAGTGAGACCTAGAAAATAATATAGGGTGCAGTCTGATGTGGTCTCTAGTAGATAAGTAAATAGTCCTCCTTAGCCTATCTGAGCTTCACATGGGCATTAAAGAATTGACTGAGATTGGAGAGGGTACATTAATGGGGTATGTTCTGGTCAGGGAACCATATTTATAACTAAAAAAAACCCACAAGAGAAAAATTCATGTTACAAAATGGCTCCCTCAATGTGTGGCATGAATTTCCATATAAATCTGACAAAAGCTTAAAAAGAGATTTTAGAAACAAAAGAACAGAGACAAGCATGGCTTCTTGGTAGCAAAATTTTCTTGGGTGGAGTCTGTTTTGCTAGAGACAAACAGAGACTAGTGTGGCTCCTTTAGGACTCAGCATGAGTGGCAAAAAACTGCAAGGCTCTTTTAAGAGGCCCTGCTAACAATTGAATGGTGCATACAGGCAGCTGGCAGTAGCAGTGACCACATCTCCAAGCAGCAGCATGCTACTTGATGGTAGCATAGTCGAAGGTGGTGAGCACAGCTCTCTGTGCTAATGGTTAACATACCTCAGCCATCTTGAAAAGACAGTGGCTATAACAGCCACAGCTTTAATTTTAGCAATGTTGTTTAGCAGATAAAAGACTCATGGGCAGAAAAAGATAAAGATTTACAGTAAAGACAGATTCAGAGGGAAAAAGTAAAACCTCTAAAGAGTTTACAGTGTGTTTAAAAATATACGTAGGCTTGGGAGAGAAAAAGAAACAGGATAAAGTGTTTAAAAAAAAAGAAATAGAGTAGCTAGGTGTGGTGGCACACAACTTTAATCCCAGCACTTGGGAGGCAGAGGCAGGCAAGCAGATCTCAGTGATTTCAAGGTCAGCCTGGTTTACAGACTGAATTCTAGGTCAGGCAAAAGTAAATAGAGAAACCGTGTCTCATAAAAGGAAAAAATAAAAGTAAAAGAAATAGAGAAATAAATAAATAAGCCATGTAAAGATGGGAGATACACAAAGTGTGGATACTGTGTGCTATTGTGATGTCTTTGAATTGTGCAATTGCTAAGCAAGGAACAACAAATGCTAAAAACTTGATTATAAATGCTGCCGGATTAATCCAACTTATATATTTTCAAAATGCGTTGTCTTTAAAATTTAAGTCTAAGGACAGGTTACTTTGTAAAAGTAACCAATTACATCAGAAAGGAGGGTGGACATTGAAGAAACTCAATATGGAGTTTGTCTTCAACATGGCAAGATTAGCCATTTGGGCAAGAAACTGCTCTTTCCTAGACTGTTTGACTGCTTCTGTATAAACTGGACATGCAAGACTCACAGGAAAGTGACTGCTGAACTTGAAAAACAATATGGACAGTCCTAAAGGGTTCCTGCTTCATGGATGAGTCTGTCAGACATTCTACAGGACACAGGAAAAAAATGACTGACAAACTGCCAAAACAGATAGACAGTTTACAATTTCCTGCTTTGCTAACAAGTCTGCCAGACACATTATGGCCTATGGGCTGAAGATGAATGTTTCAACATTTCAGAAGAATTTCAGTTAGCGAGATGTCTCTGTCTATTCTATAGTGTATATGTTATCCTTTTGTGGTCTTTGATGGAGTTGAAGACAGATAGTTATGGTTTCCCTTAGTTATGATAAAAGATAAGTTACATGTAAGACTTTAGATTCACAAAGATAGGATAGATGATAGAATATTTTCTTTAAATTTTGCCAAATGTTATTGAACTGAAGAGTGTAACCATAGTTCTTACTTAATAACTGTTTTGATATATATTTTACTATGTTAAAGTTAAACCCCTTCTTTTTATTTAGACAGAAAAGAGGAAATGATAGCGAATGCTCTCGGTATGTATGTTTGTATTATTGGGTGATGAATAAAATACTGTTGGCCAGTAGGGAAGCAAGATATGTGTGACTAGGAGTCGAAGAGGATTCTGGGAAATGTAGTAAAAAGAAGTTACCATGTGATCGAGGCAGGAATTGACACAGCAGGGCAGAATCAGTATATAAGCAGGGTCAAGCAGGAAATAGCTCTCTCTTCTCTGTGGAGACCCTGAACAGATGCAATATAGACCCTGACAGAGAAAGAGGACTGGACCTTTTCTCTGGTAAGATAAGACCATGAGAAAATATATAGATTAGTAATTATGGGTTAAGAACAAGAAGCCAAAGTCACCAGCCAACAGCTTATAACTAATATAGCATCTGTGTGCTTCTTTGGGGCAGAAAAGGACAGTGGGACCTAGTCGGGCTGAGAAAACCTCATGTTACAATACATCATTGTCACCAAAACTTTCTGGGGGGGTGCTGAGGGACTTGCCAGTGTGTTCCAATGACTGGGGAGTTCTTGTATGACAAAAATGGAAGCAATGACAAGAACTTCCTTCCCTAGCAGTTCCAATGCATAGGACACAACCACAAAGCTAGGGGAAGGGTCAGCTCTGGGACGACATGGGGGAAACCAAGAGAGATGTTGGAAGGAAGAATGTGGAAACTTGCCTATAATCAACTGATCTTCAGCTTTTCTCGGGTCTGTTTTTATTCTAGAAAAAAAGGGTGCCCAAGAGCATACTAACAATCTTGCCTATTCACTTAACAAAAAGGAATAAACTGTCACTCACAGGTTACAATGTGTCCATCGCAGTTGCAACCTGCAGATTTGCAACATGGGAACAAATAGGACTGGTAACATTTTGAATTTGTCATTTTCTGCCACAAATTGCTATTTAGGGGATAACAACAAGAACAGCAATGGCAACAATGATGATTATGAGCCAAAACAAGCAACATAGACAAACTAAGAGCATTTTCAAAAGGATGTGAGCTAAGGCCTTCAGTCTGAGATCCTGTCTGCATGGATTGATGTGGGACCCACAATATTGGGGGACAGAAGCTGATGCTCAGAGCCAGGCTGTGACATCAGCACCGGAGTGCCATTGGCCCAGTGAAGTTGTCTGAGATCAGATGGTCCCCACCACAGCACTGCCATAGTAGCTCCTCAAAATGTCTGGGGCACTTTGCCCCTGGCTCCACAGGGACTGATAACTCCACACTGAATGACTTCACTGTCTATCATCTGTTATTGAGTACATTTTTTTTATGTGTCACATTTTCATTTTAGGTTTTCTTTTCTTTTCTTTTACCTTATTATTTAAAATGGTCAGTAATTAAAAACAAAGATTCATCTTGGTTTACAGGCCACATTCACACTGATTATAATACTAGAGGTGTATGGGGGCTTTGAGAAAACGCTAGATTGTTCTACACCTGTCTTTGCAAGTTCATTTTCATGGAAGTGTGTTACCACAGTGAACAGGCACTTATGCGAGTTTCTCATTAAACAAGGAGAATCCTTTTGTGTACATGAACTTTATAACTACACTTTTTCACCTTCTGTGTATTGACATGCACCTGAGACCCATCCCAGTCTTTGGTTGACCTTATCCAATGTCTTTGCAAAAGAAACTTCAGAAATTCTTTGAAATATAAGAGACTTAGTAACAGCTTACTGGTCTAAGCAAAAGGTCATTGAAGAGAGAAATTTAAAAGATTCTTAAAAATCAAAATAGAAACGTAATATACTAAAATTTAAAAAATAGTAGTTGCAGACAGGTTTATAACAGTAAGTTCCTACACTAAACAATAGAATGATTCCACATAAATATTCTAGATACATCCCAAGGACCAAGTACTTTGATAAAAAAACTAATCCAAGAATGAGTAGAAGATTAAAAAAAAAGCAAAGATCTGTGCAGAAGCGAATGAAGTGGAAACTAAAATAAATAAATGTATAATGTAAACACTAAGAAAGGCAAACAGGATTGATGAGCTGTCAGCTACATTAAGGAAAAGAAAGAGATGAAAAGGAAGACACTAACCCTGGTTCTACAGAAACAGAAAGGGTCAGTGGGAATGGCCTAAGCAAAGACAATCCCAGGACTGGCTGACTTCACTTCTCCACTTCATCAAACTTTTAAAGAAGAATCACAACAAAATTCTTATATATTAAAGAACAAAATTGAAAATGAGTGCGGCAGTGCCTAGACAGTGAAATCACACAAGGACAGAACAGAAAAATGAAGACCAGCATCGCCCTGACTGTAAAACTCTGCAAGGATGCAACACCACAAATCAGGCCAATTACCAAGTAATCAACTACTCAACCAATCAACCAAAAAACCGATTCCTCCCCACCCCGACAGTGAAACAACACAAGGATACAATAGAACAAATGTTACCAAACAACCAAAGGGCTTCAGGCTATGTCTCTAGTGAACACAGACACAAAGGTTCTCATCCAATGCTAGTAACAGAATCCAAAAATCAGAAAGATTCCTCTCCATGATACAGCTGGGTTTATTTCAGAGATGTAGGAGTGTTCTAACACACACAAACACACATACACACACACACACACACACACACACACACGAGAGAGAGAGAGAGAGAGAGAGAGAGAGAGAGAGAGAGAGAGAGAATATATGACACCAAAAACTCAAAGAACATAATCCTATGGTCGTTTAAGTAGATATAGGAAAAGTATCAATACAATTCAGCATCCCTTCATGATAAAAGCCTTAGAAAGACATACTTCAGCATGGCCCAGACTGCATATCACAAACTCACAACATATATCAGGTGGATGAGGAAGGGCTGATAGACAGCACATCTTTAAAAGCCAGGAAAAGGACAGAGCTGTCTACTCTCACCTTTCCTACTCAATATGGCACTGGAAGATTTAGCCATAGCAATGAAAAGGCACAGTACAGTAAGGAGGGGAGTTAAATCAGCCCTGTTTGCAGACATTGTGATTCTGTATCTGGGACTCCACTGCAAGACTGTCAACTTACAAATTAGCACAAGTGGGTTAGCTCCACAGCTTTTGGTCTCACATTTAGGTCTTTTGTCCATTTTGAGCTGATTCTAACACGAAGCTGTAGGAATTAAGTTAAAATCTTTTGTATATCTTGGACACCTTTGTCAAGAATAAGTTAGGTGTGGGTGGATGGAATGATGTCTGGCCACTCTGTTCTGTTCCATCAGTCTGTTTTGAAGCCAGTGCCATCCTCTTTGACTCATGACAGACTTGTTACATCTTGAAATCAGAAGGTGTGAGGCCTTAGTCTTTGTCAGTTTTGGTCAATATTACCTTAGCAATCTCGGATATTAAAAAATATCTTTGTATAAATTTTTAAGTAAAATAGAACTACATCACTTTACTCCCTTCCTTTTCATCCTTCCAACTCCTCCCATGTCCTCCTTTCAAATCAATAGCCTCTTTTACTTGATTATATATATATATATATCTGTATGCATAAATCTATAAATACAACATTTTGAGCATTTTTTGTTTGTTTGTGTGTGTGTGTATACGGTTTCAGGGCTGACCACTTTGTGGCATTCTTGTATACCAATACTGATAGTCCTGAGGAGGAAATCATGATAAATGATTATATTCACAGTAATGATTAAAAGATAAAATTCTTAATACAGGCAAGGAAGTAAAGATGGCTACAATGAAAACTGGGAAATTGCTGAAAGAGATTGTGGGGGACATAAAAAAGGAAAGACCTTCATATCACACATTTGAATAATTCCTATTCTTCCAAGTTAATTAATATAAGGCTTAAGTGTCCATACTGCCAAGATGATTTACAGACTTGATACAGTCTTCATCACAGAGCCCACTTGAGAGCATCAAAGCCCCTCAATATTGTCATTGTTCTGGTCTTGTCTAAGCAGTCATTTCTAGGAGAAACTGTTTCACAGCAGACTTCCTGGTTTTCTGTCTCTTGCAATCTTTCTGCCCCCTCTTCTACAATTTTCCTGAGCCATAAATGATGGAGCTATGATGTAAATGTACTCACCAGCATTGTTCTTGCCAGTGGGTTCTTCAATGGCAATGTCAAAGGACATGTTAATGGATGAAGGGTGTAAATGGCATGGGGTCCTTCCCCTAGAAAGAATTATAGGCAACTATATGGGGGACTGCTGGGAGAGGGAGAACTATCCTCCTCCAGGGGTGAGTCTCCTCACTAGATACCAACACTAAGTGGCTAGCCTTGAAATCATATACACACAACAAAAACAGACACAGCAGGTTGAATTTATATATTTGTGCACACACATACACAATATGTATATAATAGCAATAATAATCAAAGTAAAAGAGGCTATTAATTTGAGAGGAAACATTGGAGGTGTTGGAGAAAAGAGAAGGAGTAAAGCAATTCCATCTTAATTAAAATGCATTCAGAAAATCTAAAAGACCCCAGATAGCAAATTCAGTGCTGACCAAAGTGAACAAGAATGGAGGTATTACACTTCCTAATTTCAAGAAATATAGCACATCTCTAATGAGTCAAATAGCATGGCATTGGCTTCAAAACAGACAAGTAGAACAGAATAGAGTGGTCAGAAACCATTCCATCCATCTACAGAAGATACACATAGAAGAAAGAACGGCTCCTTCAACAAATAGTGCTGGGAAAACCAGGTGTCCACATATAGAAGATTTAAACTTAGCTCCTACAGCTTTGTGTGAAAATCGGCTCAAAACGAACAAAAGACCTAAATGTGAGATCAGAAACTATGGAGCTGATATAAGAAAAATGTCAGAGAAATGCTTCAAAACTCGAAACCAAAGACTCTTCTCCACAGTATAGGTGTCTGCTGCAAGATGATTTAGTGTCAAGGGTGTCTTCATCACCCTCAGTGTTACACAGGGCAACCCACCCATGACTCCAAAGATGCTAGACCCAGGAGGCACCACCCAGCAATAATGATGAGCTACATTTTCAATGATAAACTGTATTTGTGAGTGGCATCATCCAGAAGGCATGCCAGTTCAGGTGCTCACACACACTGAAGACCCCGGTGTTAATTAGCATCACCCTGATGGCTGCCACTGAGATTTAATTCTGTGAGAAGTATAGGACCTTCAGGAAGGGATTCACTGCTACCTAAACTCTTGCTCACCACAGACCCCTAAGCAGGTCCCGATGGCTATTCAGTGTATTTGGATGGATTGCTCCTGTAACACATATGTTAGACAATTGGGAGGCATCAAATTATGTTTTGCAGAGGCTGATTTCCAAACCTGCACACAAAACTCAGAGGGGAACCCCAAGCACACTGTTGGAACTACAATGCCCACACACAAAATTCTGTTGCTGCACACTCTAGTCTTATTCAGAAGCTGCTCCTTGGGTGTTGACCAAGTCATATGGAAGCATTGTCAAAGAGGAGATCAACAGGCTAGCATTCTCCTCTTGGAATACCTACTCTGAAAAGGCCATCAGGTAAGCCTCAAATTCACATTTCCAATGGTTTATTCACTATGGGCAGCATGTGACTCAGAAGATGAGGTGCCAATATGTGGACCTCTTAAACCAGAGTGACCACAAAGTGAGACCCACTCATTTCCTCCTGGGACTACGCCAGTCAGCCTGGGCCATGGGCAGGTGGCCTCTTCCTTGATGCAAATGCGTCTGGGTATCTTTCCCTAGAGACATAATGCAGACCTGCGAGCCCATCCCTGCACGCTCGGTGGGAATGGAAGGTGGGTGTGCATCCTTTCATGTCCCTCGCTCCTCCTTTACTCCTCCCTCCCCTTTATTTCCTAAACAAGCTAAGAATTTTTATAATTCATCACCTGGCTGACAGATGAGTCCTGCTGGAGAATATTAGAAAATGTCTCAAATCTCATATATATGCTAATGGTATGCCAAGACCAGCCGGTGGTGTGCCGGAGTTTTTAATCTGTCTTGGCCAGTGTGGAAAGTAGAGGAGACAAGTCACAGCCCCCGACAATTTATGATCAAACAACTGAATTGTAAAGGAAGAGGGACGCGCAGAAAGGGAGAGTAATTTTCTGATTTAACAGCGTTGTTACTACAAATAAAGAAATCTTGATTTTGACTGCTCTCGACATTAAATGAGTTTCCTTTGCCTGGTGCTGCGTTTTTCATTTTCAGATTCCTATAAAGCACCCTGCTTAGATACAGGTGATAGATAAGGAAATGACTGCATATGGAAATCAAATGTGTATAATAAAGACATCTTCTGTTTATTAAATAAACACGTGTAGATTGCTTCTGTGGGGGAGGCACTGATAATTCTTCATTGTGTCCCCCCCTTCTTTTACAAGTCACAAAGAATCTTATTTAACAACTAGAAATGCTAGAGCAAAGCTCTCTTTATTACCTTCCCATCATCCAGGCTGGGGTCTAAAACTCAGCCCATGCTGGATTTTGACTTTCTGGTCCAGCATGCCACGTATTGTTTCCGCACAGCATCACAGGCACTTTGGTAATCTGGGGAGACTGCACCATTATGATGTGCTTGGCTGAATTTCCGCACAGCAGAGACTGGGAGCAGAAGGGACAAGGATAGGAGCATGTTCATAAATTCAAAATATGTAGCATTGAATTGCACCCACTTCTTGTAAGTGAGCAAAGGGTCAACGGGAAGGTGCATGTCCTCGAGCTGGGCTGACTGGGGCCAATTACTACGCCTGGCTCCTGTAGGTCCTAGAACTGTCTGAGGTAGAGCATCAGAGTATGCTCGGGACAGGGTGCAATTGTAGGTTCATTCTGTGACTTCCTGAAGCTTTTGTGAGAAAGACTACACACACACACACACACACACACACACACACACACACACGTGCATGCATGCACACACATAGATATGTACACACTACACACAGATATGAACACACCACACTACACACGCA